>NC_086260.1:2174375-2895000 GCF_021018805.1 Prinia subflava | reverse complement strand
GAGCATCACTCAGGAGGGAGGGAGGAGCTCCCAGAGTCACCCTGAGCACTCAGGTTGGGTTCTGTGGGACACCACCACAAAAATGTCAATTTATCAGCACTGCTGCAGCTCTGCCCGTCTGCAGCAACCCCTGGGAAGGTGCAACCAAATTACTTAAGTGCAGGAAATTAATTAATGAGGTAAACGTGCATTAAGGTCCCAGGGGATGCTCTTGGGGGCAAACTGGACTCACCTCCCTGCAGGCAAATCCTTGGATTTGGGATTGGGATACTGGAATGTGAGTGCTCCCACGGGTACAATTTGTTTTATTTCATGTTAATTACATCCAATTTCTCCTTCATACTTTTCCTTTCTCACTTGGGCCAATTTTCCTGCACTGAGTTCACCACCTTGAGCCCCCCGTGCTGCCCTGGGCAGGCCCCCACCACCAGCTGCTCGTGGTGATTCTTCCTCTGTGCCATAAAACAACTAAAATCCCCCTCATTTCTCCTGGCAAACGTTAAAGGTTGCTTTCCAAATAAAAACCTTCTGCACTGGAGGCGTAGGACAAGGTGTTTATGTGCTCCCATAACATATGTGTAAACTGGAGCTCAAAATGTCACGAGGTGCCACTGTCAGAAGTGGCAGCATTCTGGCAATGAAAAAGCAGTTTAGAATGTTGTTTGAGATAAACTGTACACAATTTCAGGGGTTTAGGGTATATTCTTGAACATATTCAATGCCCAGAAATTAAAAAATATCCTGGAGAAACAAACCAAACCAAAGCTCAGACTGCATTTCCAAGGGGGATCCTGTTGGTACTCAAGCAGTTCTAGCACTGATAATGAAAAAGTCTCTCGCTGCAGTCACACTTCAGAGAACAAACTGGGTTGGTCATTTACTTTTTGTTCATGTTCTCTGTATAAAAATAATGACAATTACAAAACCTCTATACCTGGGCTTGAATTGTGGCCTCCAGGAGTGATGTGAGACACCGAGATCTGCCTCAAATAGGGGCAGTGTTTTCCCAGCCACTGAAATTTCACCTGAACTCTGCAGAGGAACTCTTTTGGCTGAATTTTTATTTATGCAAAATGTAAACTGCCTGATGGGAATGCAAGTCCAGCTACAGAAAGTGCAGAATGTAGCCCCAGAAATTAGTTTTATTCCAGAGTATAATGGCAACACTCTGATTTGAAAGTAATGTGCAACATTAATTGTTTTGGCATAGAAGGTGAATTACTTTATGGCTAAAATATACCAGATCAATTTTCAGCCTGCTGTGCAGGTAATCAGGCATGCAACTTCTGTGTATGGAACAGCCCAGAACAATGGGAGCACTGGGACACACACACAGAGTATCTTACAATTCCAATCTACTCATTTAATGAGAATATTGAAATGTTTCAGCTGAAGTTGCAAGGTTCCTACTTCGGGCTAAAACCCGATTTTCATTTTTAAATGAAACAAGGTAAGAGCCCACTTGTTTCTTTGATTTTGGAATGAGCTTTAGTATGATGTAAAAATAAACTAATAAAAACAAACAAATTCTTCAAAAATACTAAACTGTATTTTTTTTTCTGCTGTCCCCCAGCCTAGAGCACAGCCACAGAACTGGCCAAGAGGTCACCTGTGCTCAGCTGCCACAGGGATGTCCAACAGCCACTGATAATAATTACACTTAATAATTCCTGGAGCTTTTCTAAATCAATCAAAGCAACGCTCACCATTGCAATTAAAGCACCAACACTTCTCAGCTCATCCTTGGGAAACAGATGCTGCAGACTGATTTCTTTATTAACTCCAGGCCCCTCCTGGTGAATCCAATCCCAGGGAGCACATTCCCTGGAGGAGGGCTCAGCGCTGCCTGCTGGACAGGGACCATTAGCCAGGAGCAGCTCCCAGCCTGAGCAGGGATTTTTCCTCCCAAACCTCTCCTCAGTGGCAGGTTCAGCCCCCCTGGGCACTCCCAACCAAGCCCAGATGTTAATGAGAGCCTGACAGAGCAGCTCTGCTGCACTCGGGCTCTGAATAAAAACCCCAATTTCACCTCCCCCAGAGCTGTGCAAGAGCAGGACTGGCTTCTCTTCATCACATTTTGCACTGATTGCTCCAGACTCGCTGTGTCATTCCAAGTGTCCTGGCTCTCAGCTCCCACTCTGGAAGCAGGCACAAAAGTAAGAAAGTGCTGGAGGAAGCAATATGTAAATACATCCCCATTAGCCATATCCATTTCAAGTGACAAATTGTTCTCTTAATCACCTCTCTAGAACTTTACATTTAATTGCTGAGAGCATTTCCAGAACTCTGTTGTGCTTTTTCAATAGCTGGAAGTATTTTAAATTGCTTCCTGCCTATAATAATTTTGAGGATAAAAAAGGCGATAGTTTAGTTTATTGCCCAACTAAAATAAATCTGATTTCTTGTGAATGTTAAATATTAGGGACATAAACCAGGGGAAACTAATGGAAATACTCAGGAGACAACTTTCAAAGCAAAGCACCGATATTTGTATGTGGAAGCAGTAATTAGTGACATTTTGTTTCATTTGGTACTCTTGCACTCTTTTAGGAGAAGGTACTTGATAAAACCCTTGTGAAAAGCAAAAATTCCTTTCAGCACTCTTGTTCTGAGTGCTGGGATCTGTGTGCTGGGACTGCAGCCACCTCCCCTCTGCCTCTTCCTTCCTGATCAACTATCCCAAAAGAAAAACCCAAATATTTTAGTAGAGAAGGTAATGAAGAGCTGGAGGACAAACACCCCACAATCACAATTTAGGGATGAAAATAAACTTGCTGGAGAGCCAAATGCAGTTTTGTCTCCAGTTTTCTCCTCTTTTCCCCAAGGTGTAACTGAGATACCTGGGACTGGGTAAGTGAGAAGGTTCAACCAGATTTTTTTTCTTGCAATTTGGTTTTTCCTAATCTACTTCTCCCTTTTTCTTTCCGTCTCCCCCATTCTTCCCACAATGGAATGTGGAGTTAAAGAGTTCTGTAAGATTTTGGGGTAAGAAACTGCAAAGAGCTTCTCACGTCACTTATCCACCTCTGTGTCAGCTTAAAAACATACACTATAAAGCAACTGAGAACAGTGCACCGATATATAAATAAGATATATTAATTTCAGCCTGGAGCACAGGTTCATCAAAAGAAAAAAGTGCTTCAGAAAGACTGCGTTTGACAAAGTGCATAGCAGAGTGTCTCTGCAGCATTGGTTTGGTACTGGTGATGAAAATAATGCTCTGGCAGACAGAAATCATTGGCAGATCCAGCTGTGAACATGTATTATTTCCCCTCACATGGACAAACAGAAGTGTCTCTCAGGTACCATTTGATTTCAAACTGTCAGCTGAAATTTGTGCAGATGATGATGATGACACCAGCAGGACTATTGAAAAATATGTTTTTAAATAAAAATGCCATTCTTTCCTTGGCAGATTGAAACAGCACAGGAATACTATGGAGCCATTTTTAAAGCCAATGCTCTTACAATATTCAAGGTACTCTCTTTAAAATGCATTTTTGTGCAAGAAGCCCTGCAAGTGTGATTTATTGCTGATGCCCAGATTCGTGTCATCCACAACCTGCAATGAAAGCAGGAAGCAAAGGTGCAAAACCAGGATGGTGAAAGGGGAGTTTAGATGGGATAATGGACAGGAATCCTTCCCTGGGAGGGTGGGGAGGGCTGGGATGGAATTCCCAGAGCAGCTGTGGCTGCCCCTGGATCCCTGGGCCAGGCTGGACACTGGGGCTGGAGCAGCCTGGGACAGTGGGAGGTGTCAGGGGTGGGATCAGATCTTTTCAGGTCTCTTCCAACCCAAACCTTTCCACAAAACCCTGATGTGCAGTTAGAAAGAAATCATCTTCTGGAGTTCCACCTGTCTGACCTTGCTTGGAAGGTATGCAAAGTTTTGAAAGCCAAATACGTAAAACTAATTCAGCTTACAGTTCCCTGAAAAACAGCACGTTGCTATTCAAGAGTTGCATAGGAAGCAATCAGAACATGTAAATATTTCTGGCATTTGAGACTCTTTCCATGCCATGTTATTCATGAAGCAGAGCCCTGCTGGAACTTGCAGGTCTCCAAATGGCAATACAAGAGACACGAACAAAAATTTGCAAGTCTAAACACTCGTTTGGAACAGACATGACATTATTCAGTGAAGGATTTGTCACAGCAAACACTGAGCAATAAATTGGGATCTATTTTTCCATGATCTAATATTATTTCCTACCAGCATGTCACAACTCTGACACAATATGCTGTGAGCTGAATTGATCCCTCTCCTTCAAATCCAGCCTCATTTATGGATTAAATCTGCATTTATCAGGGAGTTATATGAAGAGGGAGGACAAATTCTTGCTGCTTTATCCACGTAGGAACATCCCTGCCATACTGCATGAAGTAAGAACACAGAGCACACAAGGCTAATTAGGAAGAAAGCAGAATTTCCTTGCAATTTCCAAGCAACAGCTCATCAGCTCCACAAAATTCTTATTTATTTAAGTTCTCCTGGGATATGGTCACATTCCCCATGGGAATAATGCAGCAGGAAGTACACCAATGTAAAACTGATTTTAGTTTTTCTAAGCAAACTAAAATTTGTTGAGATGTTCCAATAACCATCAAGCAAACCTTCACTTCTACCATTAAAAATCATCACTGCCTCCTCCTCTCTCAAAGAGCAGAAATACCTCAAAAATCCAAAATCAATGTCACATGAGGAAAAACTGAGTGTACTAAACAAATCTAAATCACAATATATAGAAACAGGAAAAAAAGCAGCTGAAGAAAAGCTACACAATAATCACAATACAGTACAGTAGTAACAGGAGGTAAAACCCTGCAGGAACTCAGATTTGCTTTACTGAGGGCTCTGTCACTCGTTAGATACCAATTTTGGAACAGAATCAATAGCAGAGAAAAATCATTTTTAGCTCTCCATATGTCTAGCTTTTCCCATTCTTGGCAGAATGGGCAAAAATTAGCATCACATGAATGTTTTTTAACCAGCTGCACATTAACTGTGTCCAACATTAAGTTTGGGATATTGAGATGTTTGTTGGATTGACAGCCCTTTAAAACCATTAAAGACACAACAGTAACACAGTAAAAAGTCAAAATAGCTGCAGAGATTTCAGTGCAATTTAAAGGTTGTAACGACTGGAAAAGTGGCAGGAGAGCTACAGAAATCCATTTTTGATGTTGAGTATGTGGGTGAGATGATTTACTGATTTTTGGTGGCACACAAAGGGTATTTTAGCAGGTTCCCTGCAATGGAATTCAAAGATCAAGGAGTATGGCCATGCAGAACGATGACAGATGAAAATCTTAATTATCCAAACATCACTGCTCAATTATGATACAACTTAGAGTATTTAACATAAAACCAGCCTGGATCAGAAAAATATCTGAGGGGAGGGAAAGTCTTCACACTCAAAGCCAATCATTTCCCAAATCCTCCACTCAGCAAATCCCAAACAACACTTCTAAAAAAGGGAATTTGATTTAACTTCCAGAAAGGGGAAATGTGGTAACTCTGAAGAAAGTATTGGAGTGGTTTGTGATTCGTAAATGGAGTTTCATTGTTGGTTTAATGCTGGATGTCCACACCCCAGTGGAGCTGGAATTGCACATTTAAAAGGACAAAACCTGCTAAATGCAGGAATAATTTGCTCCCCACTGAAAAGGGACATTCGTATGACTTATGTAAATATCTGTGCCTAAGATAAGCAAGGGAAGAAATACGATAAATTGTAGAAGGGAAGCAATTTGCTTTTTCCATACTATGAACTGGCATTTCTTTGGGAATGCACATTGGTTTCTATTGTAGCTGGGATGCTGTACATGGAGAAATAATCACTATTTAATCAAGTCTCTTCTTGCAAACTCTTTACAGAGAATGCAAGAAATAAGTGCAATTAAGTTAGCAAGCTCTTAGAAACTGCACAACACACCAGAAAACAAAAGCAGAGTATTTTGGGGGGAGAGGAAACAAGCTGGTGGGGAAGGTTTTTAGGATTGGTGTTGTCTGGAATTATTTGATAGCTCAGCGCAATAAATACAGACTCGAAGAAAAAAAAACCACAAAAAGTCAGCTCACTGATCTGGAAAGGGCTGAACATCCCTCAGGCCAGGTCAGCTGGTCCTAAACCATCCCTGCTCTTCCTAACAAACCCCTTCTGCTTCCTGGCTGGATGTTTTATCCCAGACTTCCTGCCCTGCATCCCACCCTGTCAGGGGCACTGCGTGTTTAATGTCATCTTACCACAGCTTTATTCCAGTTAAGAAAGGAGCAGGATTTTTTTCCACCTTGCTCCATGTCTCCTGAAAACTTTAACAGTTAATCCTCCAGCTCTCAGACAGATTCAAGGGCTTGAAATAATTCTGGTGGCAGTTCTCTACCCCATTTGGTAACTCTGCTCTGTTTTCTGCATCAATTCCACAATTAGTGTGGGGGTGTCAATCATCTCCCATCTGCTGACTGCAGGAGGAATTCTCACCTCTTCCAACCACTGCTCTCAGCACCATGAGCGTGTCTGGCATCCCCTCCTGCTCCACACCTCAAACTTAAACCCTGCCAGAGCCGGGAGCGTTGTCTCAGCTTGGCCATCACCTCTGGGTGCAAACCCACACACAGGACACAGCTGCAGCAACAGCTGGGGCAGTTCACACTTTGGACTGCATCTAGAAGGGGAATTTAATCATTCTAATTCTTACAGATAGCTGGGGGAATGACCCATTTTCTCAGCTGCTGAAAGACAAAGCTGTTGTAAGGCTATAAAGATGATTTAAGAGTATGTATCAGTTTAGAGGGGAAAAAATTCTGCAAGCTCAGACAGTTGTAAAATTGCCACTTTATGGCTGTGTCTGCTTGGACTCTGCCAAATTTATGAGGCCACAACACCTATATTATTGAATATAATGTCTAGCTTCTATTACCTTGTCTTTGCAATCAAATCTAATGTTTAACATCCCAGCCCTTCAATAATGACACTCCATATCAATTAAAAACAATAAAACCAGTTCCTTTCAGATATTACTTGAGGCTCAATAGCAATTAGTCAAAGACTGCAGATGCAGGATGAGGGATGAAATACTCTTGGCAACTTTTGGTCCACCAAGGATCCATATATCCACTTTTCCCACCCCTCAGTGCAGCAGTGGTTTAAATTACACAGCCTCATCCCATCCCACCACAGAATGTCTTGATTGCAAGAACACAGGCACTGTTAAACACAACCACCTCCTCTCTACAATTCTCTGCTCACAGGGAAAACTGGATTCATCGAGGCTCAGCAATTGTGAAATTGGGCAGAATGGAACTCCAGAAGAGACTCTGTTAATTACAGGAAATCCCATAAAAACCAGGCATGTTAAGTGCACAGAAATTACTGGGAACCGGAAAGGCATTTCAAGAAAAAAGTAAATCCTCTTAAATACCTCCCTCCCTCCTCCTCTGTTTTTGGTTTTTTCCTCCCTGCTTTTACCTCAGAACTCAGATTTTGCTGTGGTTCTGTTCAGCATTTCCAGGGTGCTGCCCGGCCCCCCAGCCCCAAGGGTCTCCTGTCACTGTGAGCCTCTCCCAAAAAGACACACAGAGCTACAAATTTGGGGAGATCAGAGCAGCAGGGACAATCCCCCACTTTATTTATTACTTCCAGTTATAGACTTTTAGCAAGGTGACCATGGATTGGAGAGTGGCATTCCCACCTCTCAACCACATTAGACAAAGAGACTCATTCAACCTCCCCTTCTCTCAGAGAAGGAATTAAAAATGGCAATATTCACAAAACACAATCTCCTTGTTTACATGAACAAACGTGAGAAAGTGTACACTTCTACTTTAGTATAAACATTTAGTAAACTAGTAAAATATCACAGTAACAGTTCCCCTTACCTCCAGCCCGGGGCGGGGTCCCACAGAGCAGCACGACCCCCTGGCCCTCCCGCACCGACACCGCGCTCCTCATCTTCGTCCTGGGGCTCTCTGCATCTGCCAGGGAAACACAAGAGAGCAGGACGTCAGGAAACACCAGCAGACAAAGGATTGACACCCTGAAATCCTGACCTCAGTGAGCAGGGAGTCAGGAAACACCAGCAGACAGGGAAATCCTGACCTCAGTGAGCAGGATGTCAGGAAACACCAACAGACAAAGGATTGACACCCTGAAATCCTGACCTCAGTGAGCAGGGTGTCAGAGAACACCAGCAGACAGGACAGTGACACCCTGAAATCCTGACCTCAGTGAGCAGGATGTCAGGGAACACCAGCAGACAGGGACTGACACCCTGAAATCCTGACTGACACCCTGAAACCCTGACCTCAGTGAGCAGGACTGTCAGGGAACACCAGCAGACAAAGGATTGACACCCCGAAATCCTGACCTCAGTGTGCAGGATGTCAGAAACACCAACAGAAGGGGACTGACACCCCGAAATCCTGACCTCAGTGAGCGGGATGTCAGAAACACCAGCAGAAGGGGACTGACACCCCAAAATCCCAACCTCCCACCTCTTGCAGCTCAGCCCGGCAGCCGCAGAAGGAAAGGCTGCTCAGCCCGAGGGAGGGTGGCAGAATTAGGGCTGGAAGGAACTAATCTGCAGTGAGATAACTGAACAGATCCTGTGGTTAATTTTGTTCTTATGTCTGGATTCTGCCACCCTGACTCTGATAACCAAAAAGGAGGCAGTGACTCAAAAACAGGTCCTTGAGCCACTGTTTCTTTGGAAATGGAGGCTGTGGTGAATACGGCATCAAGATTGTACTGAGCTCCCATGTCCAACGTAAAATAACATTAATAACAGCTATTCAGGAAACAGCTATGGATCTTTCCCAAGAGAAAGGAACCTCCTGGGCCATATTCCTGCAGGAGAATCCCCAGGAGCATCACTAAGCCAGGGCTTTGCACCTCGGTGTGCTGACCCAGTGCCCAGCTCCGACTGGCCTCGGGTCTCTGGGACTGTTTCAAGCTGTGTAAGGAGCACAGGAGGTGATCCTGAGGTGGAAGGGACCCACAAGGATTACTGAGTCCACCTCCTGGCCTAGCAGGACACGCCAAAAATCACACACAGCATTGTCCAGCACTCCTTGAGGGGGAAGCAAACACTTCACTTTCTATAAATGTAAATATTTTACCATAAAGTAAGGTTTTCCCTCTACCTGATGAGTCAAGAAAGTTGGGCCTCATTATACCCTTAAACTAAGTTAAATACAACATGTAAGACACACCAAGATCGAAGTCCCACACAAACAAAGGCTTTTCCATAAATAAACCATATATTTTTCCATAATAGAAAAGCAGGCAATTTGAAAAAAAATAAAATCTGTTTATAACCTTGTACAGGATTCTAAACTAACACAGTCTTTAAATAAGGCTGTCTTTATAACCAAGCATAATAGGAGCAGTGAGTTGACCAACAGTAGCTATTTCCCCAAAATATAGTGTTTTTTATTACTGCAAAGCAACAGCTGTTACAGTGAGAACACTGAATAAGAGCGATTAGAATTTCAATGCTTCCTTTAAAAAACGCTGCAGTAGGGGAGTGTTGTACAATCCTTTGTCAGTGCACGTGAAGTTCACAGGAATCTTTCTGAGAAGGGCTGTTTTCAGCTTTCCAAGTGAATTTCCACTCTCAGAATAAACCCAGAACCTTTTGCTGGACACGATGTCGAAGTCAAATACAACCCCAGCCAAACTGATTTCACTCAGGGATCACAGAACAGCACAGCCTTAAATTAGAATCTCAGGTCTTTCAAACATCTTGCTCTTTCCCCATAACATCAGACATTCACCAGCTGCCCCAACACCATTCCCCAGAGCAATGGAAGGAAAAACCAGGAGCTGACAGCACCTCAGAGAACACACACTGCTCTGTTTCAGGGTGAATCACACCCACAGAATTAGTGCTTTACATACAAAATTAATCTAGACCACATTTTGCCCTCTTACAGATCACAAGTCTTAAATCTTCAGTAATACCATTTCCATAACTGAAATGGGTTTTTAAGCCCATGTGCTCATTTATTGCAACTACAGACCCTCAGAACCTCCCTTGTCTTTGTGTTGTCCAATAAATCGTATGGGATTGGGCTGGGAGCACCTCAGGAAGGGATGTGGGACATGCTGGAGGATTGGGAAGGGAATCACCCCAGAGGCAGCCAGAGAGGACCCACCAATATTATAAAAATTGCAATTATTAATCACCGATTGCAGGTGAAGACTGCAATCACAGAAAAACAGTTTTTGGGGAGACACAAAGCAATGCACATCCACCCAAAAGTGGAGAATTTGAGCCATGCTGCAATAAAAGAATCATTTCCCACAAATTAGCAGGAAGCACCCCATCCCACCTTCCAGAGCAGCTCAACCACCACACAGCTGCCAAAATCCAACCACTTAATTCCTCTACAAACTCCTGGACTTCTCTTGTCTGGCACGGCTTTAAATATAATGAAAAATCACCATGCAAAACAGGGGCAGGGCTCTTTATTAGCATTACACAGGGAAGTCCCAATCTCTGACCCTGGAGAGCACTGGCTGCTCCTCAGCACGATGCTGCTCTGATTTCCAGGTGCTCCTGCAGCAGGTTCAGAGGACTGAAAGTCAAATCCAGGCATGTTTGGAAGGATATCAAGAGTGATTTTTTATCTCTGAGCTTCTTTGTTAGGTTTTTGTTTGATTTTTTTAATAAAGCCACTATCCCAAGCACAATAACACGAGGGAGTAGAGCTTTATCTTTTAACAAAACTTATTATTACATGATCTCATTGGGAAGGGACATGAAGTCCTCAGGGTAAATAAAATACCTTAAAAGGTGGACTAATAATGGCAAAGCTTGTTTATTTTTACAGATTGAACTGTATCCTTGAAATCTGAGGCTCTTTTCCTGCTGAAACGTCTCAATAAATAAAATCTGACTGGAAGCAAGGAACAGAGATCAGGACAGAGGATGGTTTTGAGGAGTGGTGAGTCAGAACAGGACTCAGCACCACGGGATGACAACCTCCTGAAAGAAAAGGCCAGAAACACCTGAAGTATTTCTGCATTTTATCTGCTGGACTAAAGATTTTTAAAACTCTCTCAAACTGGTCACCAAACTGAAGTGCTTTCATTAGTCTCTCTTGCCTTGATCTTTCCACTTCTTCCTTGCATTTATTAAACCTCACTTCCAATGTGCTTTCATTTGAAATGCAACTATTCACAGACAAAATTACCAAGTTAATTACTCAACCCTACCAGGCAAAGGCTCTGATCCTGACACTGAAAATATTTTGGTGAAAATGTTACAAAAATCCTCACTGCGAGGGGAAAAAACCCCAACATAAAAGCCAAGCTAGAAGTGTAATTCGCAAATTAAATGCCTTTATTGCCTGTTTATAGTTTGCCATATAGAAGGAAGTTTAAAATTAGCAACTGAGGCTTTCTGACTCCTGAATCAGCCTTTTCTTCTCCTTTCCCCTGATGATACATGTATTTGCCTCATTGCTCTAGTACCAAGTCCATAAAGTTGTATCAACTGAAATACACATACTATTGCAATAAAACAGAGAAAAAAACAGTTCAGGTTTGTTGAAAAGTCTTTGATTCTGCCCAAAGTGAGAACAACAAAACGAGTTCCTGCTCATACAGAAAGGATTTGAAAACTGCACATTCCACTGGGTTCTCTCCTTCTGTTTGACAAGCCAAGTTCTCAGTCTCAAGCACTGAGGTTTGAAGTTGCTGAGAGAGATTCCAAAATGTGGAGTGACAGCAATGCAGCTGTAACAGCTGCACTGGAGCACTCCTGTGGCACTCAGGACAGCTGAAAGACAGGGATCTGTGGATTCATGAGGGGAAAACACGACCTGGAGCATCCCTGTAAGGTCAACGAGACTGAAAACAGGGACATTCCATAAAAGGATAAATCAGAACTCATCGCATTTTATAAACTAATAAATCAGAACTCATCTGCAGAGCTCGCTGACCACAATCACTGCCAGCACCTCCCAGAGATTTCTGTAATCAAGAAGGGAAGCAAAGGAAAGGGGCAAGATCACATCAAACACCACAGCCACGCTTTGGAAAGACACAGAGCATCCTGCTAGGAAAAATCCAGAGCATTTCTGATGACAAAGCTGCTGCACACACACAGCTGCTGCCGTGTGGCACGGCTGAGTTATGTCGTATTTTGTCAGGAAACCTGTGTGATATTTCACCCCCAGACACCAACTCTGTACACAGGAACTTTGTAAGATTTGCGGGCACTGCTAGAACTTAAAGCAAACTCTATTTATTTTTTTAAGTAATACACAGAACACATTGACTGTGAGAGGAGCAGGATTTAGTTTTCAAACTTTTTTTTTTTTTTAATTCAGATTTCCAAGTCCAGCAACACCCAAGCATCTCATCACACTAGTATCAATTGCTCTTTATTGTCAACACTTGTTTATTAGCAATTCTACCACGTTTTGAAAACTGCAGAACAAGGATTCAAGCTCTAAAAACATAATTGTGCCTTAATAGCCACGAAAATATTTATTGTAGTGCTGCATCAGACCCACTGTTTTTCAAAGGAGCAGAACTTGTTAAATACACTTTAGGTATAATTCTGTACTGGTAGGATGTTCAAGTGCCTAAATGAGTCAGACAACCAAATCTAAGCTGCTTTCTTGAGTGGGTAATTCTGAAGTGAGGACTCTGTTTGATGTCAGCCCATAATGAAGCACTAATTCACAGCCCACTCGCCCTGGTAAAAGTCACATTATTGAAAAGATCGGAAATTCCACTCTCTCAGCTCTTGAGGGCAAATAACAGCCTCAGCACGTTGTAATAGCTATGCTGGTAATGAGAACTGCTGGAGAAAACAGACTAACACCAATTTGTTTCTTTGAAAAGAAAAAACAAACACTAACAACAACAAAACGCCACAAACTTCACCACCAGCCCCTAACTCACCTCTTCCCCACCACCCTATACCCCAGAACTTGGCTACACCAAGGCATTTCTGTAGTCATGAATTTTGTATTTCTTTAGACAGGCACCCACAACTGAAGGTACACTTAGCATAATTAATTTCCATCAGGATATTTGGGATACCTGGCCTGTTAACCCCAACACACAGCCTTGAAAAACACCACACCAGGTGAGCCAGTGAAAAACCTCCTGCTGCCTTCCCTGCATCGAGCCTGGGAGAATCTCACTGAGGCAGGAGCAAAATGAGACCAAAAATGATCTCTGTAATCAATTTCTGCTGGGCAGAGAGAGGGGATAAAAATATTAACAGTGAACATTACTCAAAGCAGGCAGGGTGGGGGAGATTTGTCACTCCAGGAGAGAATCAGAGGCTGTTGGGGAAGCATCTCAAGAGTTTCACTTGGTCAGGCTGGTGCTTCAGGGAAAGCACAGAATTCCCCACCAACCTCTACAAAATCCCTTTCTGCTGTGCCATGTGGCTGAACTTGCGTTTGATGCCCTGAAAGCTCCACGCCAAGGCAAACAAAACAACTTTTGTTTTGTTTTGTCCCACCCTTCAAGGCTCATTTTACACTCAGACAACTTCTGAGTTTGGAAATATTACCCCCCCTCTCTGTTCACATCAACCCCACCAGCAGAGCCCACCTGAGTGTTTGTGCATCCACAGAAATATTGTCAATAAAATGCAGCAAGCCTCCGTGCAGAACAGACCCTGCAGGTTGTTTCCACCCCACAAAATGCTGAATATCTCACAGGTGAGTCCTGCTGGGGTGAACAGGCTGCTGGAGGCAGGTGCAGGGAACAACCAGCCAACAGCAGCAAAAAAAAAAAAACCCTTTCAAATCTTTGAAACTCTTCCCCTTCCCCTGAATCAATTTGAGGTGCAGGAAAATACGTAACAGGAGAAAAAATTAAACACTTTTATTAAAGGAGAATAATTCAAAAGTCTGTGTCATATAAACACAAGTGGGAGAAACTAAAAAATAAACTGGCACAGATGTATCAGAGTGTGGTGAACAGGAGATGCCAGCATGGGAGGAGGTAGAAGAGCAATAATGAGGGGAAAGATGGACAGAGAGGGATGAGGTGATTTGTGGGCTCTGTGGAACTGTAGGAGGGGACCAGAGACAGTAGAGATTAAAAAAAAAAAGGCAGTAAAAGAATATTAACAGCATAAAAGTTGAGTCAACATCTGATAAGCAGGGAGTATTTTTTTTTAAACATGCTTTGCACGGGCAAAAATGCACTGAAAGAACTGGAAAAAAAGCAAACCAAACCCTAACAGCATTACTAGGGAAATGCATGTTTTGAAAGAAAAATGTTCTCCAATAGGTATTTCCAAAAATATGCCTTTCATAAATTCCTATTATCTGGGAATTACCACTCAACTCCAGGCAAACACAGCACTGAACAAAGCATTTCAGGCAATTTGAGGAGTATCTCAGGAGGCAAGGATGTTTGCTCAAGGAAATTATCCTACAGTCGACTTCTCAGATGCAACACGGATTTTTTTTTCCCTCTAACACTTTCCCAAAACAAGCCCTGAGAACATCCTGACAGTCAACTAAGCAGCAGCCCTCGTAACCACAAAGCAGGTTTAGTGCTGAAGAACACCAGGCTATTCACATTTTAATAGTTCAACGGATGGCTAAAGCCCTGCCAGATCTAGCTCTAATTATCTGAAGGTTTGTTTATTTATTAAATATGCAGCAGTGTTCCCAAAAAGCTTTTCCTCGATAAATAAATCAATGCAAACCATCCTACAACAGCTCTGGTTTGAAGCACTGGGAACATGCTGGTGACAGTGGGAGTTATTTTTTTTTTTTCCTGCCACTGACTTCAAACATAAAGATGTTTGCAGAGATGCCACCTCTCCACAGAGGAATGGGCAGATTCTGCCCCAAGTATTCCCAAATATTTCATCACCAGAAAGGATTCCTGGGATGTGGCAGCCAGGATCTGTCATTTCCTCCCCTCTCAAGGTGTGGAGCAGCAGGCACAGATCCCAGCTTTGACTGGGGCCAGAAGAGATGTGACAGTGACAAAGAACAGAGCCAGCAGATGGAGAAGTGTCCTGCCACAGACGCCTCACCCCGGCTGCTCTCCACACTCCCAAACACCAACCTGGGAGTCAGCACAAAAACTCAATGCTCACAGCCCTTCCAAACACTTGTGTTCTCATCCAAATGTGTGGCCTCACATGGGCTGAGCAAAATAATATGAAATATTTGGTTGTATGTGCAGTGAAACAAGTCATCTCCCCATCCATCAGCTACAACAGTGAAATAAAGTGCCAAGAATAAGAGTTCCAACCTTAACCCACGACTTACCCTCCCAAAATCACCTCAGAAAATCCCATTTTCTGTTCCAAAACCAGCTGGGTTTTATTTCCAGTTCCAGCTGCTGTACCATATTTTTACCTGGACATGTTAAACACTAATGGACTTCTATTTTTGTATTTATTTTAATAATTTTCCTGTTTAGTGGTTCTCAACCTCAGGTATGTTATGCCTCAGCTCATTAATAAAAGAAATACAAGGGAAGCTGGAGAAAGTGACTATTTTTGCATAACTGAATTCAACAACCCACCTGAAGTGGGTTATTGCTGTAGAAGCTGTAGAGAGGATAAGGTACAAGGACAGATTCAAGCTGTAACAAAAATAATATTTACAGAGGAATTCAGGAGAACTTAAAACTTTTAATTCTGTAATAGAAGATGAAAAAGACAGGCAGAAATAAAAGTAAGACGTTTTCAGAGCACATTTGCCTGGCTCATGGAGAGAAGGAAGAGTTATTTCACTGTTATTAACTATTCACATCACAGTTTGAAGGAAGAGGTGGGCGAATTTTCACATTTGACAAATAAAGTACCTCAGACTCAGTATCCTGAGTGCAGCATTGGGACTGACATTAATTGCTGCAGTGAAGTTCAAACCTCCCATTTCTGAATCAGGGAGATGATGTGCTCTTCCCCGTGCTCCACTCGAGCCCTGCAGGATCTGAGTGAGCACCAAGATGTCACCACAGCATAAAACAGGTTCTGCAAAATTGCTGCAAACATTTCTGACTATAAATCTCCGGGGTTACTCGCTAGGATTAGACTACATTAACAGGCTCAGAAGGACAGCAGAGATAAGAAAAATGATCTATTTCCATCCCAGCACCGTGCAGCAACACTGAAGTTGTAGCTTAATGGATGTTCAGGAGCACATCAAAGCAAAGAAGAAGAGATTTTGTTCACCTCCTTCACAGTAGGAAAAAGTGGCTAAAGCAGAGGGTCTGGAGTTATTTCTTTACAGACTCCAGGGAAAGGCATTTCTTACCCTGTTGTCATTTGCAGCTGACAAGCAAACGGGTATTTTCTGTGGCAGATAAGGCAGAAAAATTGAAAGAAACCCCGTGTTACTGTGATGTGGACAGCAGAGAGGTTTAAAACAATAATAATTTGCCCAGTTCACATAAAAATGCAAAAATTAAAATTACAACTTTATCTCTAGGAGACAGACCATGGAGGAGTCCATGAGGCAGAATCATTTCTTCAGTGCTGAAGATGAAAAACAAACGGTGAAGTTTCCCAGTGAAGTTAGATCTCCAACCTGTGCACAAGCACGAGCTGTTAATTCATTATTTAATGAAAAGCAGAAAAGCACTGCATAACCTAATTCAGTACTGTGCAAATGCATTGCTCTCTAGTCCCTAATAAAATCAAAAGAACACACTGAGGCTGCAAACTCAATTATTTGGAGGTAGAAAATACCAGAATTAAGGTTGCCTAAGACCACAAACACTGGCAGAGGAACAAACCAGATTTCACTGATGGTTCACACCAGAGCTTCCTGCTATTGAAGCAGCCACTTCCCTGTCCTACCTGGAAACCTCTTTAAGTGCTGCTGAGTGTGTTTAATTAGTTTTCAAGAGCCTGAGTGCTCAGTGGAAGGTGTGAAGTTACTGTGCAGCAGGCACTGAGCTCTGGCTGAGTGCTGGCTCCTGCTCCTGGGCGATGTTTGGGGACACCAGAGGAGCAGTGGCCACTTGTAGCTGCTCCAACACGCAGAGCAAGACCCGTGGCTGCTGTTCTGCTGATCTGAGCTGTGGAAGCAACTTGCTCACATTTGTACTCCCCATCAGCAGCTCCCAGCAGGCAGCAAAGGCTCCTTGGTGTGGGGTGAAGGGATTTGGAGCAGCTCCGGGAGATGCCCAGAGCGGCTCTCTGCAGGATGCTCCTGTATCCCTGCCCACCACAAGGTCAAAGCACTGGATCCTGGTGGCCTTTCTGAGGCAGGACAGAGCCAAGGGCTGCAGCCAGACAGCCCCAGGTGGGAATGCCAGCCCCAGGTGGGAATGCCAGCCCCAGGTGAGAATGCCAGCCCCAGGTGGGAATGCCAGGCCCAGGTGGGAATGCCAGCCCAAGGTCACAATGCCAGCCCCAGGTGGGAATGCCAGCCCCAGGTGGGAATGCCAGCCCCAGGTGGGAATGCCAGCCCCAGGTGGGAATGCCAGCCCCAGGTCACAATGCCAGCCCCAGGTCACAATGCCAGCCCCAGGTGAGCTACTGCAGGGTGGGGAAGGGGCTAACACAAGGGTCACACAGTGGGAGCGAGCTGTGAGAGCAGCACAGACATCCCACAGCTCCTCCTGATCTCCCGTCACAGGGGGACACCAGTAACCTCTGGCACAGCCTCCTTTCTCCAGCCCGAGTGCTGGGAGCACTCCCTGACATCCCCCAGACACTGCTCCTGCCAGTGACAGCCCAGGCTGACCAGTCCAACCAGGGGGACAAACTCCACATCCTTTAACCAAACCCAAATCCCACCCGCTCTGCCACTCATCCCCTTCTGCCCCTCACAGCCTCTCCAGAAATCACAGCAGCCTTTTCAGGACACGTGCTGGAGCTGCAGCCTGGTTACAAAACCTCTCTTTCAATATTAATCATTGCTCTGACCCAGATGTAACACAGACACGTTGAAAACCCAATCAGTGTAATCCCCATGCAGAGATCAAATCCTGTGTTTTGCTTTGTGCAGGCAGAACGATAATCATTACACAATTAACAAAGGGGTAAATAGATGACAAAATTGCATTTGGCCTGGCTCAGACTACACTGGGATCTGCAGTGTCTGGAGGAAGGGCGGGAGACCCTCGCAAGCATGACCTGGAATAAATTAAACTCATCACACAAAGCATTTGTGGTGAGCACTCAGAGCCCTGACCTGCTCAGTCACAGATCAGTGCCACCAGGGCGTGTGGCACACCAGGACATCGCTGTCCCCACGTGTCTGGAGCTCACCTTGGACCAGGACAGACCTTCCCAGCCTCCGGGGTGTGAGAAACCAACCCTGCCCTTGCCATGGAGCCAGAGAACAGCAAAGTCTGGAAGGATGCTGAGGTGCCACAAGTTTAGACACAAAGCTCAGACCTGCAGTCACAAGAGAAGTTGATTTTTTTTTCACCAAAGCAGGATTTATTACAAGGCAATAAGGTTTCTTGAAGAAATAAGATAGTAATTCCACTGAATCCCCATCAGGAAATATAGGAGAAAAATAAGGGATGGGTAAGATGCAATTGGCTTAACAGAGATGCTGAAGTTACTTTTAAATGGAAGCAAAAAAGATATACACGAAAAGATGAAAGAGTAAGTAAGAGTAGCACGTGTTATTAAGAGCTGAAATTACAATATACTAAGGAGAAAAATGCTACATTTTGCTAACCAAAGCAGCATAAAAATTCTTCTGAAAAGAATCTGAAATAAAATCAGAAAGAGAGATATAGTAAGAACTCAGAGGTTCAAAACCAGCCAAATGCAAAGGAGTGTTAACTACAGATAAGGAAATGTTAATATCAGATGATTAAAAACCAAAAGCAACATATCACAGACCCATTTGACACCCAGGGAAGCCTCTGGCAAATTACAAGAGTTCAGGCAGCAGATGAGAAGCTGTGGCAGTGCAGAATCAGCCCCTACACCCAACAAATCACTGGCTCATTTGATTTTTTAACTTAATTAGCGGGTAAAATAGCAGTGTGTACAGTAGAGGCAATCAATGCAATTCCAAGTCATTAGATGTGACAATGACAGTAAGTCCATCCAGGGAACCTGCACTCAGGGCCAGGATTCCTGCTGGGGCTGGAATTGGTGTCCCCAGGGTCACTGCTGACCATCCTCTCCCAGCTGGCATTCCCAAAATCAGGGATCACTGCAGAGCAGACACTGCAGACATTCCCTGCAGGCTGGGGGAGTGCCTGGGGGTTTCTGGAATGCCACCAACTTGTAAATGACAAACTGCAGTGGACTTTAAAACACTGCTTTCAACTTCAGACCAAAGTGATTCCCTCATGTCATTAATATTTAAACCTGGCTTCGCTTGTTTTGGGTAAAGAGGTTTTGACTCAGTTACTTCTATTTCACGACAACATCTGTATAACATTTTTGTAAAAAGCTGTAGAAATGAAAAGTGCTAAGGAAACAAATGAAGGCACTTGAAACACAAGTGGTAAAGAGAGCTTGTACCCAGCTGGTGAGTTCATCTTCCCAGTCTGCTCCATCCCCCAAAAGCCAGTCCAAACACATTATCCAGCAGCACTCTATTTTTTTTTTTTTTGCTCTTCTTGCAGCAAGAGAGCAAAAAGAAAATGCAGGGATCATCTGAGCACATTAACCTCCCTGGAAGAGAAGGGAATGAGACAAGGTCTTTAGAGAATTGCATTCTGTCTGCCTCCGCATTACACTTGAATGAAAGCAAAATTATGTGGAAGAACTGTTAGTTTACCGAGGGGTCAAGGAGATGACAGCTGTGGCAGGAGGAGGCAAACCTTTAATATGCCATGATGGACCAATGTGCACATCCTTCAGTGGATGAATAAACGTGGCTGAACAGGGGCTCACACCTGAGCAAGCAACGGCGTGGATTAATAAACTCAACAACACAGGCTGCAGGGGTGCAAAAAAAAAAGCAATTCCTGAGGAATACCTGAGTTCTGCTACTCTGTTTATAGAATCAAATACAATCCCAGTGTTGCTGAGAAGGGTTTAATAGACTGAGATGTGTACATAAGGAGAAAAGCCCCAAAACACAGGGGGAGCTCAAATCTCTTTGCTGGGATCCGAGCAGAATAATTCTGTGACAGATATTCCGTGTGCACACTGATCCCCAAACTGCTCCTTGCAGGGTGGGGTAATCCTCAAATAAATCATTAACTGCAATTTAATAAAAAGTCATGGGCTGAAAAAACACAGTTCCATTAAAAAAAAAAAAAAAAAAAAGAGAGAATATGTCTCTCTGCACAGGGCTGAGAGAGGCAATAACAGGAAAATAAAATCAGGTACTGCATCTCTTCTCATAAATACAGAGAATTTCCTTGGTTATTAAATGAGACTCCCCACAAGCCCCAGCCTGTGCTCTCTGTAACTACTCAGTGCCACACTGGATGAGAAACAAGACATAAATACATAATCAATACCAGAATAAAGACACAAGCAAGGCAGTGTAATAGGAGCAGCTCTCTAACTTCTATTGCTTCACTTTTAAGACGCCTACTTTGCTTTGCAATGAACATCAGAAAGCAAAATACGCAGGTTGGCAGCAAACTGGAGCTCTGAGAAAGCATATTTAAAGTAATGTGATATCCAATGAAGGCACTGAAATTGTTTTTTGCAATCTGTCCACATTTATTGGGCTGCAGCCAGGGGTTAATTCAGTCAAACTTTACAGCGTATTTCTTATAAATTCACTGGATGTCAGAGTAATTCTGTGCATCCCAAGACAACTGTGCTTGTTGTTATAGAATGACAGCATCATTTGGGTTGGGAAAGACCCCCAAGATCCTGAGTCCATCCATTCCCCAGCACTGCTGAGTCCCACTAAACCACATCCCTAAATCCCCCTCTGCACATCTCCTAAGTGACCTCAAAAGAAAAGGAAATCTGCTCTGTGTTATTTGAAGAACACCTTCAATGAGATAATGTTGTCTAAAACCAAGGCAGGGCACTCTACATATCAAACAAAAAAAAACCAAAAAGAAAAACAAACCCTACTTGTACCCAATGATGAAGTCAAATTCTCTCAGCCACCCAGCCAAGCCTCCCCTTATTTCAAGTCCTCATCAGAAGCCTTTTAGCAACACCCTTTTTTCTACATCACAGCTTGGTGCTCTAAAACACAAATTGATATTCTAAATCTTTATTTCAGTTTGAGGGGGCTCCAAATCCAACAGCCTCATGAGCCACGGAGGGTGGGGCAGGACACAGCACAGCCGTGTTTCTGTTGACTGGAACAATTTTCATGTTTGATTTTATTTTTTTTTAACTTGCAAACTCCAGTTGAAAGATCAAAGCATTCAATTCCTACTGAACGTTCCTATTAACTTCAATGGGCTTTAGATCAGGGCCTTAATGGGGTATTAATGTAATGTAAACATTTTTAAGTATTATCTTAATATTATCAGTAGCATGTTAAATGGGCTAACAAGACCCCATTAGGGTAATTCTGACAAACAAATCAAGGGCTGAAACTTTCCTTAGCAAGGACTTGCTTTGATTTTCCAGTGAATATAAGCTCTGTTTTCCCAAATAATCCATATTTCAGAGTTTGTAAGAACAGTCCTGCAATGCAAAAATCCTAAGGAATGTCATTACTTTTCTTACACAAAGAAACCAAGCACACACAGAAAATAACTAAAAGTATTTTTGATTTAGAGCTTTACCAGGTGAGAGGAGCTATGCAGGAAATGCTGAAATTTTTACTTATTTATATTTTTTTTTCAGAAATGAAGTCAGCATTTCAAAAGCCTCCTGTTAAAAAGATTTCAGATTTTAGGCATGAAGTCTGAAAATCAAAAATCATCTTGGTGTCCATTGTCTCCCTTGCACTTCAGACTCATATTAAGCAAGTCCAGTGAAGGGGAGTATTTAATATGAGGAAAAGATGAATGAACAGGTTTTAGGCTGTGATCTGGAGCCTCATCCCTGGGACTCTGGGCATTCAAGCACCAGGATTCTCCCAGTTCTGCACCTTGGACCAAGGGGAGAAGGGCTGGACACAAAGCTGGGGGTCCTGCCCAAAACTCAACCTCTCCTGAGAGATTCCAACTGAGGAGCAAACTCATGGCAAGGCAAGATTTACCTTTGCTCACAGTGGCACTTTTCCCAAGTTAAACCATAATGCTACAAATAATTAAATCTCTATTTTTGGCTGAGCCTAAACTTTTTGGAGGAGTTAAGCTGATGCAACATCCTAAAACAGCGCTAAAGCTTTAACCTTGGTGAAAAAACCACAAGGGAAAATGATGTGATAAACAGCTTTGGGAGGAAAAAAACATCTTTTAGCTCTCTATTTCTTGCTCCAAAATATTCTTTCCCTTATTTTCTATGCCAGAAAGTCTCTGCTTTCTCCTTGCCACACTCCTCTCCTTCTCAAGTTATTCATGCACAAGCTTTTGAAAGATAGTAAGAGACAAGCAGATTTACATCAAAAAAAAAAAAATAGAGATAAGGTTGCTATGGGAATAAGAAGACAAAAACTGTTACTTAATCCAACATAAAAAGGATGAGAACTGGAGAGAACTCAGATGGAATTGAAACTGTCACCCCAACCAATGAGGTTATGATCTGAAACAACTGCTTTTTCTCCCTCATTTCCTCTATGCTTTCATGTAATTTCATTTTCTCGTCAGAATCTCTTTGCAGAATACAATATTTCGTGTTCAGATTCAAAAAACTTTAAAAAATGAATTAGAAGTAATATTTTCCCATATGTTGCTCACTACTGTCACTCACCAGGCCAACTCTTGCAAGAGCTGAAATATGTCCCCTCTGCAGCAATGCTATGGATGGAGATGTGAAATTGGAGATGAATCTTCAGATTTCAGATATAAATTATGTATAAAAAATAGATCCAGCCACGTAATTGTCTCACTTTTAACTACAGTCTGTGGTCTGCAATGAAGTTTTACATAGGCTAGTAAGGAGATTCAGATCTAGGGTTTTTCTGTAGAAAATCAAAGGCAGTTCTTACAAACTCTGAAGGCAGGAAGAATTGTCACACAGCCCCTCTCCCCAGAAAGTCAAGGCACCATTACTGTCAGCAGCTTATCTCAGAAAACACTGGCTCTTATCAGTGCTGGCTGGAATCGCTGCCCAGCCAGCACAAAACATCCTGCCAAGGAATGAATCTGTCCTATTTTCAAATTGTTGATACAGGATAAATGTTTCTTCTCACTTTGAAAAGCGCAGGGAAAATGTCTTTCCTTCCATTCCACACCCCAGAGCTGCCCTGACTCAATAAATCCAGGGCCATGTGATCTCCCAACACAGCAAATCTTAAAAATGAGAAATGGGATGAAAACCTTAAAACACTCAATTCATAAAGTCTCTACCAGTGGATGATTTCTGGCAATATAAAGACTGGAAATAATCTGGAATAAAAACTTTTCCTGGACACGCAGCACAGCTTTGGAAGAGGAATTCTTATTTTAACCTTTTCTCTGCCAAGCTATCTCCAATATGAAAATTTGCCATTCGGGTGTTCACCAACAGGGAGATCTTCATGTGCCACCTCTGAGCTACAGGAGGACCCTTAACTGAATCAAACAACCTGAGGATTTTATTGTTTTCTGAGTTATAAATAGCCATACGAGGAATCAGGATAAAATATACACTAATTACCCTTGACTATGCAAATGGAGCTATTTTTAATTGAGGTTTAGACCATGCTGAAGTTCTCATTGCACAACAACTGCCAGAGGCAGGGGAATGCTGTGCTCTCCTCTGCAGTCCTTTTTGCTTCTTGCTGCATGCAGAGCACCTCGAGTTGCACTAAATTCTTTTGCAGAGGAGCTGCAAGGTGTGACTGCAGCTCACTGAGGCACAGTGAGGGTGGAGTGGCAGCACTGGAGATGCAATTTCTGATTATTTCAAACAGGATCCTGACACGCTCTGCTGTCCCTGCTGAATAAAAGTGATGCTCACACGGTACTTTTTAACAAAATGACACTTTAGAGATAGGAACTAACCCTTGTGTGTATTTAGGATAAATGTGGTATGTCTCAGCTTTGAGACTCCTCTTACCCAGATCCTTGGGACCACACAAAAACTTCCAAAGTGCCATTAGGCTTTTTCTTGGCAAATTAAATGGAAATTTGGGTCACCTGCACAAGCTCACAGGCATCACCCTCAAACCCAGGTCTCCTCAAAACTCCTTGCATTGTGCTATTATTCCACGTTTCTGTGCCCCTGCCCAGGAGGTGCCACTAAATAATCTTTAAGGTCTCCTCCAACCCAAACCATTCTGTCATTCTCATTTTACACCACAGGGAAACACCCAGTTGGCTTCAGTATGGAATTCCTTATTTACATCACTGCACAAAGTCATTCTGTACCTCCCCTTCTTTACTGAGGTTTTCTGCTCTCATCTACTGAGTCAAATACTACAAATACTTGGAGTGGCTGCTTCAAATAAAGTGGTTTCTACAAATGTTCCTGAACATCTCACCCACAGCCATGCAGAAATAAAGGACAGCCAAGCACAAACACATTTACCTACACATACATTTATTTACCTTCTGCTTTCTACTCCAAGGCTGCAAACACTTCCCTACAGAAAGTTCTGCTTCCTTGCCCAAAGGCCTGGCTTTGAAATGCCTTTGATTTTCTTGAAAGACCCCAAAAAAGTCACCAAGAAAGTCCTCACTCCATGTTCCATCCAAGGAGGGGAAAAACATCACGCTCTTCTAGCCAACTGTATTTTAATATTCTGTTTATAGTTATGGAAATTTGGCTCGTTTTAGCATCAATAAGTTCTGATTGTGCTAATCAGACAAGAATATAAATGAGCTTTTATTCGCTTAGGTTTTCACACACGTTTAGTAAATATGGTTGAGGTTAAGCTTTATCCTTTACAATGTTGTGTTATTTTGTTACTGAAAAAACACTGTGTAAATTGTGTTCTAATCCCTGACAAACACTGATCCCTGAAATCTCTCTGCTGATATGTACATCCTGGATTGGAAGAGCTAAAGGCTACTATTAACACATTTGTTATGACACAAAAAAATGAGAGGTTAATTATGGCACAAATACAGCTTTTGTCCAAGGCACTGGCAGCCACACATTTAAAATCACCAAAAAATTAAAAACCTAAAGCATTCATTTTGAACATCATCATTAAGAACAACAAGAAAAATCAGAACAGTTTCTACTGAAGAGCTTTTTTTAAATGCAAACCGAATTTTTCTCAGTTCTGCTGTTTTGCTGAACATCTGCCAAATTATTCAGCTTTAGATTTCAACCCAGTGTACCTTCCCTGCTTTTCAACTGTCAGCCACAGCCTCTTTAATCTGATTTTTTTAACTCCACTGTGCCCTGAGCCTCTCAAGTGAGGGGGTGGAAGGGATGGAAGCCAAGGGTCTTGCAACAACTTCCAGGACTTCACTTCTGCTGAAACTTTGACAGTGTTGGCCCAAACTAAAACCCAAAAAACAACCGTGGAGAAGCTTCTGGCTTCATGCTAAGGGAAATCAGGGAAAGCTGGGAATCTTCAAAACCTCTTCCAAGGTGTCTGGGAAAAAAGGCTGAAGCCACACAGCAAATAAACAAAACATCAGGCAATGATCTACCTATCAAAAAATTCAGCAAACAGAAGTCCTAAGGCATTGGGATTTACCACAATACATATTAAATCAATATTTAGCTTATGGATTGGAGTAAGTATTCCAGTAGGGATTACTATTCAATGTGCTCAAGCTCCATAACCTTTTACAAGAAATATATTGGAATTACTTGCTGTATTGTAGTGCACTTCAAACTGCAGTAGGCAGAAGAACTGTGTAAGTACAAATGTACAGCCTTCATGCTCAGTAATATTTGCAGTAACAAAATTTTATTGCAGGATAAACCGCCTAGAAATTCCTTCTTGGTAATTTATGTGAAAATCAGAATTGCCACCAGCCAAAATTTCTCCATTCAAATGTCATCAAACCTGCAGTAAGCTTAATTAATGGAGATAAAGGCAGCATTTGTCTTGTTGAAATGAAGCATTAATTGTCTGAAGGTGAGGATTCAGCTTTAAGGTTAGACAGTATCTGCTGCACGAGGGAGCTGCCTTTCAAGAGGAGGCTTTCCTCAGCTTGAAAGATAAAGCAGAAACCAAGGAGACTCTTCAAAAGCTATTAAAGGCCTCTCTTCAAAAAGAATTTGAATGTAACAGCATTTTCTCCACTTCTGGAAATACATATTGTAATATTCCATGCCCATCATGGAAATGCAGACTCCTGGAAATCCATGAGCTTGGAGAAAGGCTGGGATGTAAAGACCTCAACAAAGGTTTTTTTAAATTTAAGTCCAAGGGCTTTGGACTTAAATTTATATCCAGGTCCAAGCTGATATTTAGCTGAAAACACAGATCCTCATGAAGGAGACTTTTTTCCCCCTCACCTAATTCCAAGTGAATGGATTAAACGTGGTCACCTCACTCAGGAGCGCCCAAGGCTGCTCCAGAGGGGAATTTTGCTACCCCAAAAGTCAAGTGCAGTCAGGGCTCTCAGGAGGGGTGAAGACCCTACAAGAACCAGAAGCTGCAAGAATTACACCTGGATTAATTCATGACTTCACCACAGCTCACAGGTGAGTTTTGCACATTCCACTGTGGATGCTGTTCTGCACATTCTACTCCTTTTTATCATGGAAGCTGCTCTTCAGAGTCATTTAAACACAATAATGCTAAAGTGAGTGTTTCCAAATTTTAAATAAGGCAGGCAGAAACTCCACATACATATATATAGACACACATATATATACACACACACATATATATAATGCTCAGCAATCACCTTTTTGCTCCCCAAATACTTCAGAAAAAAGCAGAACTCTTAAGACTGGTTTCTCATTTTGTAACTAACCAAACCCAAACTTCCTGCCAGTGCAATGAATCCTGGTCGTGCTGCACAAGCCATCCCAGCTAAACAATTCTGACAGTCACTACTGGCATAGCTGCACTTGAACATGAAGGCTGGACATGTATAATGCACAAAAAGGAGATTACTATTAATATGCAAAAGCATTATGCATCAGAAGGCAGGCTGGCTCTGTCTGAAGGCTGTAACTCTTAATGAAAACTGAATTTGAACAGGAGTAGTGAATGATGCTGTTTATTTTTTTTTTCTTACAAATGGACTTTTACCCATAAAGAAACTCCCCAGCAAACAAAATCTGAAGAGGACATTTCTGCTTTCCTTGTGGCATGATTTAATCACAACATCAGAGCAGTAAGAACACAGGAGGTTTGCTTTCATGCTCTTTGGAAAACAAAGAAAGAATCACGCTTTCCAATTTCATAAGTCTCCTAAACTTGATACTAAAAAAGAGGAGAACTGTGAATCTGATCCATGACATTGCTGTGCCTGAGGGCTTAACAGTTTATTTCTGTATTAGACTGAGAAAACAAAATGAAAAAATAAAAATGAAAGCAATAAAAACACCTGAATTGACATCAAGAAATACACAGAATATGATCTAGTTTTAAGCTCAAACAGACTGCTGAATAAGGAATTAGAAGAAGAACTTTGTATAATTTAGTATAAAGTGATACAACAGGAATCACACTTCAATGTCCAAATAGTTTATATATATTACTGCAGTGCATTGGATGGGTTTTTTTGTTTGTGGTCTTGTGTTTTTGGTGGGGTTTTTTTGGATTTTTTTTTTTTTGGACAAGGCTTGCAATGGCTGGAGGAAAAAAATTAATAATTATTTGTGATTTTCTCTATTTAAATAAAGTGCAGCAGAGACAGTATTAGGATACACTGTTTGCAGTGGCAAGGAGTCAGAATTGTTTGATTTTTAATCCAAGTGGCGTCTCCAGGTCTCACCCTGGACATGATGTTTGAAATGTGCCCTTTCATCTCCTGAAGGTGAAAAAATTACACATTTACACACAGAGCCCTCCTTGTTTCATTTCCTTGAACCCCATTCCCCAAAGGACCAAGAGCACTCAGGAGAAGTGAAGGCCCTACAGGAATCAGAATTTGCAGAAGTTACACCTGGAATTAATTCATGACTTCGCCACAGCTTAGTTTTGCACATTTTGTTGATGCTGTTTTGCATATTTTACTTCTTTTTATCTTTGAAGCCGCTCTTCAGAGTAATTTAAACATAATAATGCTAAAGTGTGTGTTCTGAAATTCCTCTCCTAACGAGGTAGACATTTGGAAACCCCCCATATATATATATATATATTTAATACTCAGTAATCACCTTTTTGCTCCCCAAGGTAAATGGACAAAAAGACCATGGGATCATTAGTCATACAGATGTAATCACACTTCAATAAACAAAAACCCAAGGGCCACTGTTTTTTTACATTAGATCCTCTCACATTCCCCTCTTTGATGAACTATGAAGATTCACAACGGATAAAGGAAAAGCAATTCAATATAGGGCACTGCAATAAGGGGCCTAGTTTGAAATACATTATCTGCAAAGACAGAGAATGTCAGGGTTTATAAGCCAAGATCAGCATCATCTCCTTTTCTGCAGCTATGATGTTATTTCACAACACTGAACTGCAGACAGCTCTTACTAGAACTGTCTTTTTGCTTATAGGCAAAGCCAAAGAAAAATGGTTTTCTATGGGGAGGCAGAATACCTGCTGATCTGTCTTAATAAGAGGTTAAAATAACATTCTCCAAACTGTTTGACAACTTCTTTTTACATTTACAGCATGCTCTCACCACAATCTGCTTTGAAATCAATTCAGCTCCAGGATTCCCAAGCGGATTTCAGCAGCCTGCTGTTCCAAAGCTCCACTGAGGAGTCACACAGCTGAAGCAAACAGGTAATGTTGGCCTGGAACACAAACCCAGGCTCCAAAAAGCAGATTTTTCTGTCAGGATTGAGCCTTTCTTGAGAGTTTTGAGGGAGATGGGGCCGGCAGCTGGAAAAGTTTCTTGAATTGCATCAACTCTTGTCTCTGTAGGTGCTGACTGGGGTTCCACACACCCTCCTCAGTGCCAGCAATTCTACAATTGTGGATCAGTCAGGGATGTGCATCCGTAATGGGTGCTCCAGGCTCCCCTCAACCCTGCCCCACCACACCAGCTGGCTTTTGGAATAGGAAAATCAGCTTTTTACTTTACTTCTTGTTGGTCCTCCTATCCACCAACTCCCCAAGGGCACTAAAGTGACTCTTGGCAAGTGCCCAGTGCAGGGAGTGACCTGAAATGGGTGCACAGGGAGGATGGATGCTGCTTTAACAACGTCACTGCCCTTTCTTTACAGCTCCTGACTAAGCCAAAAACAAATCCCGGCCTCCTGAACCTCCATGGAAAGCTAAATCCATCTACCTTGGAGCTGTGTGCAGGACTCCAAGCCCCAACACAAGCACTGGGCACAGCAGGAAGGGGATGGAAGGAGAGGCTGGCACAGCACAGGATCAGGAGGAAACCACAGCCAGGGGACTGCCCAGGGCAGCCACAGGATTCCCTCCATCCCTCCTGCACTGGAGGTCCTGGAAGGCAAACTCATCTATCCCCAGCAAACCCTGGGGATAAACCTCTCCATTTTCATGTTCCATGAAGAACAGGCACTGCCCTCCTCCCCAGAGCCGTGCTGACCATCCTGGAGAGGATGCACTGCCCTGCTCTTGGCAGGCCTGGCAAAGCCAAGGGGCACAGAATTCACCAGAGCCAAGCTCTGGGGACAGGACAGGAGCTTCTCCCCTCCCCTCACACACCTGGCAGCACTGGGGATGCTGGAGAAGAGCAAAGGGATCACCAAGGCAAGCCTGAGCTCCACGAGGTAAAGAAAAACAACTCTGCAGAGCTGATGTGGCAGCAGAGAGGAGATCCCAACAGCAGCTCCAAACCCTGGGAGCTGTCTGGCACAGCAAGAAAAGCAAATCTCTGCACCAATTCAGCAGCTCAGCAACAACACAGTGCTGCTCCTCATTCTAAAACAGAGTTTCGAGAGAAGCTGCAGCAATCACACAGCAAGAATCTGCAATGTCCAGTTAAAGACAAACACACATTGCAGCTCTCCCATCAGCATCCTGAATGCACTCAAATACCTTCTGCCTGCTCTGAAAGCACATCCCTGCGTGGCAAAGGTTCCTTTAATTCACTCGCTTTTAATATTTTTGCATTATTTACCATGTCTAGCACATGCTTGGGTTCTAAACTCTACATCACTTGTGCATTTCAAAGCCTCTGGGCTCTCCTCAAGTGCAGCTGAAACCTTGAATGTGGGAACTTAGTTCTGAGAGAGGAGTCAGAGATGATTGTTACCTGCAAGGCAGCCAACAAACGGCACCAGGAGCAGCTGCCCCCACAGCAGCAGCAGCATCTTCAGTCTCCTGAATTCAGCAGCTCTGCTTGTCTCAGAGGAACTGTGTTTAATTCTTTCAGAGGGCAAGGTTTAACCTGTTAAAAGAACAGACACCAAGTTGAATCCCTTGATGGTCCTTAAGAACTTACTTCCTTGTTAATGCACTTTTAAATAAATACAAATTTAGCACATCCTTTCATGTTCCTCTTTTTTCCAGGACTAAATCCCCCAACAGAAGGGTGCATTCATATTTCACATTTTCTCATGTACAGGAGGTGCTGGAAGTTTTATTCTCCAGCAGGAGCAGAGCTGAGAGCTAAGTTGATTTTGCAGTTCCCACTTCCCACCAAGCTCCAGCACTGATTTATTTGTGGGATACAGTGGATTTAAAGGGAGGGAGTACACAAGGTGCACTCATACACAGCTCAGCAGCTGAACACATCTGGGAGGAGCAGCTTGTGCTGCTGGCAACAGCACAAACCAGGAGCTGATTCCATTAAAGCCATATCCAACCCATCCTTTTTTCAATGTACTGGAGGGTGATGTGCTCACCAATGGCTTTTACAATTCCTCTTTGGACTTCTGCACCAGGTGCAACAAACCAATTTACTGCCACTTTTACCTCTGCCACAGCATACCAACCTGTCTATGACATTATTTTACTTATAGTTCTTTTCCTAAAGAAGCTTTACAGTAATTTTTCTTCAATCGTAGGACAATTCTGGCCTTTGTATTTCCTGGATGTCACTTCCACAGCATCCTCTTTCTTCAGAGGAAGGGGAGGCAGGCAGGACACAGCCCAGACTAAATGATTCCTTCTGGACATTAGCCTACAGATCACTGCAGGGCAATATTAAAGTCAAGAAAGCACCTACTAATTCTGAGGAGCCAGCTCTGAGCTGTCTGAACTTGATGTTTGCATGTGAATTACCCCCTTTTTTTAAAAATTAGAATTAAGGGTTTAATATTGCTGTAGAACAAATGTTGGAATTTCCAGCTAAGCTCCCCAGAAAAAGAATTCAGAGGATCCTCTCTGATACATCCCCAAGCCAGGAGAATTTACTCTCCTCCAAAACACATCACCCTTTGCCACAAGGTATTTTTCCTCATGCTGCTGTCCCTGTGGGACCCACTGTCACCTCCACGCAGGGCTGGCAGTGGCATCCTGCACCCAGTGCTCAAGTTCTTGCTTTCTCATTTTCCCCACGTGCTTCTGAAGCAGAAAATCAGCAAATCCAACCCCTGACATCTCTGTCAAGTATCAGGCATTGATCCTGGCATTGAAGCTGGCACAGAGGAAGGCTCCCTGCAGGGATGCAGCAATGCCCAGGCACCCCAAAGGGAAGGGGAAAATCACACCCAGGGCAATTCGGAGGGAATATCCCAGCCCTGGGTACTATTTTAGGAGCCTCACCCAGGTTCTCACAGACCTCAGATCAAAAAATGTTTGCAACACGCAACTGAAATGTTTTTGGTTTCCGAAAGGAGTGGTCAGAGTACAATAAATTCTGTTTATTTTGCATGGTAAAAACCTCACAACAGAGCTTTGGCAGCAGTGTAATTCTTCACAGAATCACAGAATATCCCAAGCTACAAAGATCATAAATCCACCTCTCTGGCCAGCACAGGACACCCTGAGGGTCACAGCCTGTGCCTCACAGCATTCTCCAAACTTTCCTTTGAGCCAGAAAAAAAAGGGAGACTGCAAAGAAACCTGTTCTGTGGGACCTGCAGTTCAAGGCTTTACTTTTCTCCTTTTCTGTTTGGTTTTTGGTTTCATTTTTTTCCTTTCCTTTGCAAAGCAAAGCCACCAAAAAAAAAAAAAAAATCCCAAACTACCAGAATCAAAAGAAAACCCCACAAAAAAAGGACAAACTGAAACAACAAAAAATAAAACAACAAAAAAATGCTTTTTGCTGAAGCTGTAATCTTGGAGTTGGCCATTCCTCACCCTGTGTTTCCAAGGGGCACCAGCAAAGAAATAAAGAAGGGAATGTTATCCATGGAACAGCCAGACAGCACAGAAACTTCCAAAACAGCCCAGCTTGGGCTGCAGGGCTAAATCCTGCTGGGGCATCACCATCCCAGCCCCAGGGGCATTCCAGATGTGGAATCCAGGAATTCCACAGCCAGAAGGGCAGGGAGGGCAGAGGGGAGGAGGTGAGGCAGGAATATTAAAGTAGGTCACCCTTGTGTGTCAGCTTTCTTGCAGTCTTGCAAGGAAATAAAAAAGGAAAATATGGAGAAGCTAAATTAATTTGGTTTTGTTCTCTAAGTGCTCTGGGCAAAGCAGAGCATGATAGATCCATTTCAGGCCAGAAAAAAAACTGCTTTGGTGGAAGCTAAAAAAAAAATTTAAAAATTGAAAGCTTTGCATGTGGGTATAAAATCATAAAAATACATCCCAACCTCTGGCTGCATTATATTTTAATAAATTTTAATATCTAAAGAGAGAACAGTAGCTACCAGCTAACGCTGTAAGACTTAAATTACTTTAAACACTTCATTTTCCCTGTGTTCTGCAAGGTTTTGCTAATCCAGGCTCTATTCCTGAATACCACTGCTTCATTTTAAAAGCACCACCCCTAGGAGTGCTCGAATTTCCAGCTCCAAGCCAGATAAATGCATCCTCGTGCTCAACTGTCTGCTCTTTATAGAGATGCAAACCCAGATGTGCACCCAAAGGATGAATTTATTGAAGTTTCTCCTCAGTTCATTGCTTCCCTACAAAGAAAAGCAGCCCAAAGTTGTTTTTTCTCTGCAGAGAGGTACATGAAGGACCAAGTCAGTGGGATCAGGCTGTTCACAGACCCTTGGTCAATGCCTGGCACTGGAGAAAGCTTCTGCCTTGGAAATTGCTCCAAAAGGAAAGAAAAAAATCAAATATTGAACACCCCAGCAGCTCAGCTTCACTGTAACCTCTTCTTTCTTACCACGACGATCTAAAAATTAAGGTGTTAAAACCCCCAAAACATTATGTTAGAAAGGCTGCAGTGAGTTGCTTTTTGTAATATAGATACTCCAATTATTTCTCACGTGGAAATAACCTGCAAAGAAACCCAGTGCCAAACCAGGGATCCAAAATCCAAGGGCAATACTGAGCATCTCTGCCACCTCCACAGCTCCCAGCTGCTCCTCAGGTTCCAGCCCCTGGCCTCTGCATTTTGTTTTCAAAATGTCCCATCTTACAAATTAAATTTTAATGTAATATTAAAATATCCCCATTAAAATATCCCTATTAAAATAGTAATAATAATAAAATATCAATTATAATAAAATTACTCTTGATATTAAGAGTTATTTCATGTCCCTCTGTATAGAAGCAAAGGGGAAGATCCACAACATCATCTGGGGGGTTTTGGAAATAAGACTTAAACTGGCTCCCCCGAAATTCTGCACTATGTATGTAAAGGCCAGAAAAAATAAAGACCAACAGTACCTGGTATGGTTGGAAATGATTGTAAAGAAACAAAGTAATAGCCACAGAATATGTTAAATGAAACAGAAATTTATTGTTTAAATCAGGAAGTTTCCTATTATTAGGTAGTGCTCTGTTTTCTGAAGCCAAAGTTACTTCAAGGCAGTAAAAAAGCAAAGGTGTGAAGTGGTGCAAAAAATACCAGGAGAAATTAATGGATTACATTTCTTTATTATTTATTTCTTCAACTTTCAGAGAAAAGTCAGTTCTCATGAGTTGCTTCAGCCAATTTTTGATGGAAACAACCAATTATCCAGAAAAAAAATCCAACCCAAACAAACTACCAGCCAAACAAATTAAGTAGGATGGGAGCACACACACATATAAAAAATTCAGCTTCATTTTTTTTCCTTTAAAATTAGCCTTCCAAGACCTCAGAACTTTCAGATCATATAATATGGCAAGTGATGCATATGAATGTCTGAAGAAAATAAAAAGTTTGGGAAAGGTTCAAGAGTCAGTAATTTTATTCAGTGACCTTAATTTTTACTACACGGAGTCAAACATAAAACGCAGTAGTTCCCTAAAGGTGGAATTTTTTATTTCTATAAATAGAAGTAGAACCTGTCAGAGCTGGCTGGCAAGTTCATTTTCAACTTGGAGTTGGAGCAGGAGGAATTTGTAGAGTCATCGAGTCTAAATTAATCAGAAACTCCTGGAACTCAGGAGAGCTATGGAGACCCAGAACTTATTTTTCTGTATCGATCACAGAACACAGCACAGAAAATCAAGTGATGTCCTGACACTAGAGGTCAGCAGATCTTGGCTAAGGCAGGGGAATTATTAACATCTCATAAAACCATGGAATTATTTGGGTTGGAAAGGACCATAAAGATCATCCCAGTGCCACCCCTGCCATGGCAGGGACACCTCCCACTGTCCCAGTGTCCAACCTGGCCTTGGGAACTGCCAGGGATCCAGGGGCAGCCACAGCTGCTCTGGGGCCTTCATGTGGATAAATAATGAGATTTACACTCAAATTAATGCTGAAATCACCTCTACAGCACAGCACAAAAAGATGAGGTGCTGAACACTCCATAAGAAGCTCAAGCAGCCCATTTTAGCATTTTTCAGTATTTATTTAGGGGAGTGATATCCATCTCTGGTTACCCTCAAAATGAGATCAGTTGTGTGAAGTGACTCAATGCACTTGGTTTCCATGAGCAAAGAGCTGAGCTGGCATTGCCCTCACCACTGAATCCAGCCTCTGCCCCCTCCAAGCCTGAAAGGAACCAATTCCACGGTGAAAATATTCCAGTTTTGCATGGGAACTCCACACCAACCTCTCCATGGTCAATAAAAACAATCACAAAAATGCTGCAGCCTACAGGCTCTTGAAAACCCCAAAGGAAGGAGAACTAAATCCCTTTGGTAGTTCTCCTTTTGTACCTGATTTATCAAGCCAATCTTTTCTAATATCAGGTAATCTCCAGATTTTGCTTTGCTACCAACACAGCCCAGTTCACTTGGAGCTGCCTGTGCTGAGATGAATCCAACTCCAAAGTGCTAAAGGTATCTGCAAATACCCAGGCAAGGTTAGAGTGCCCAATGCCACAGCTGACCACTAATTATTTACTAAAATCAAACTGGTATTTGTTGCACTGAAGCAGAGATGGTGCCAGTTTAAGAGGAGAACTTAGAAGGGAGTTTTGTCATTCAATTTGTAATTTGTAGTTCAATTTGTAATTCAATTTGACATCATCCACCAGGCAGATCTGGAGAGTAAGATATCAGAGTAATTCCATGTAAGAGATTGGAAAGGCTTTGGAAAACAAAACACAGAGGCAATATTGACCAGCACAGAGCCAGCAGTGGCAGCACACTTCTGAAAGAAACACAAACCACTACACCTGAAAGGCTGTAAATCAAAAAGGATTGACCACTTAAAAGCTACAGCAGCAAGACAAAGAGCAGAGTTAAAAAACCTGCTAAGCAATGCTGTGGCCTGTTCCTGAGACCCAGGAAAAATGGGATTGCTGCAGCTCCTTTGGGGTCTCATTAGATCCCTGCTCCCCAGCAGCAGCTCTCATTAGGAAGCTGCTGCCCAGGTATCTCCTGTGAGGTGCCCGTGGCTCTTCCTCAGCACACAAATCCTCCTGACCGAGCTGCAAGCACAAAAACCTGCAAGGAACCTCCACAGAAACTTCTCCATTACCGAGCACCGGGCAGGATTAAAGTTCTCTCCAGTGTGCCATTAGCAGAGGCTTAGTTAAAAGCATCGTTTTATACAAAATTAATTTACAACAGCTTAATATGGAAGGAGCAGCAACTGTTCTGTGGGGAGTTTTATTACAGCTTCTTCTGTCTGGCTGCGTTTATCGACTCTCAGGCAGGGTCCCCTGCCTCCCCAGCCCATCCATCCTCTGCACTTGATCTGATTTTCCCTGGAACAGCTCACACAGGTGCTGTGCTCTGCAGAACACCCTCCCTGGCCCTGGAACTTATTCCACTCCCTCCTTCTCCCACTGCAGCAAAGAGCGTTTGTAGTGATTGAACTCCCCATCTCTGCACACCGAGTGTCACAGAACATCTCTGCTTTTTATCTCCCATTCCTCTCGACAGTCCAGCCCCCAGGCTCTTCTCAACTCCCTGCCTGCAGCTCTGCCATCTCAGAGCTGGAGCCACCAAAAATCCTTCAGCTCAGCTCAGCTCAGCCCTTACCACATTCCATCTCGACAAAAGCAGCACAGTTGTAAAAAGAAAATAATTAAGGAATGACATTTATCCTAAAGTCCTCAGGAATCCTGCTGGATTTAGACCATCACCTTCCACAACTCTGCTCAACCACTGGAGAGCCTCTCCACATCTTTATTCTGCAGCACCTGTGGGGACAGCTCAGCTCAGTCAATCCTGGGACACCCACGGGGACACTTCACAGAGAACCAGCTCTGCAATCCTCCCAAAGTTTTCCAGGAAAAGTTTACCAGACTCTCTTTAAACTCTTGCCATTTATTCAGTTATGAGATGCAGTTTAAAATTAGCAAGTCTGAAGTAACAGCAACTCAAAACTCAACAGATTTGGTTTGTTGAAGATCAATTCCCACCACAGTGACCCAAATCTCATGCCCTGTGTAGTTCCTGGAAACAATTTTTGGTGTTGGTGCAGTGAAAGTGTCACAGTGATAGAGCAGATTAATTTTTCAAATTCAAAATGCAGCTATTTAAATTAAATCACAATTATATTGCCCTTTTCTTCATTACTTAGTGAAACGTCCACACACTGAAGTGCTGTGGAAATCTCCTTTATTTTGTCTGCACACAGACTTGGTGTGCCCTGCTCAACACCAAACTCACTGCCAGGCTCCAAGCAAAACCTTCATTCAGTGAAAAAATGATGCTTCCCAAACACACAGGAGGGAAGGATGTTAAAACCCAAATATTGTCAGGCTGCAGTGTCATGGGAAGAATTCTTTACCTGTGGTAACCCAGAATAAGTTTGAGATTCCATACAAGTGCTAATAAAATTGAAAAGCAGATATTCATATTCACCACTCACTGCCAAAAGCCAACTTCAGCTGCTACTTCAAATATTTCCATTTATTGCTCTGTACAGATACATTTCTCTATACTTCAGTAATTATTACATGCCTTCCCAACCAATGACAGCACAAAATTGTGCATTTAAACCCATGCTGATTAACACAAAAACGCTAAAATTGCAATGCACCCTTGATGACATGACCTGTCTCTGCCCATTAATTCTTCCTTTCTTGGAATAACAATATTTTTACACCAATAATGAACTTGAAAAATTCTTTTTTATTTTTTTTTTCCCAGAAGAGTGACCTGTCACAAGTCAAGCATTTCCTGCGTTATTTTCAGCCCCTGTTGTTGTAATTTGTATGCCTGAGGCTTTCCCCTGTGGCCTAGCAATTCCAGACACCCTTTTGATAATATTTATGGGTCACCACCTTCAACCAGGCAGCCCAAGCCAGGTACTTCCAGAGGTCAGGAATTCTGTGAACCCACATGACAGCATGACACAAATCACTTCAAAATAATGTAGGGCTCGAGAATTATGATTAAAAAATCAGAGCTGTTGGAATTTTAAAAAAATCGAATATGAAGCTGGGTGAACTCTGGCTTGTGTAGCTGCAGTGGGGGGAAAGGGTGAGACCTGATTTTTATTTCCATAAAGGAATGACTCTGATGCCTGGATTGTGTTCCAAACTCTCCAGGGCTGCCAGGAGCACAGGGTAGCCTTGGGATGGAGGAGATGCTGCTGCTGAGTCAATTCTTAGTCCCTGAAAAGAAGGGTGACCATTGGAATCAGAATGGTTTGGGTTGGATCATCCCATTCCACCCCTGCCATGGGCAGGGACACCTCCCACTGTCCCAGGCTGCTCCAGCCCTGTCCAGCCTGGCCTTGGGCACTGCCAGGGATCCAGGGGCAGCCACAGCTGCTCTGGGCACCCTGTGCCAGGGCCTCAGAACCCTCATAGGGAGGAATTTCTTCCCAATATCCCATCTAAACCCACTCTCTGTCAGTGTGAAGCCATTCCCTGTGTGCTGTCCCTCCATCCCTGGTCATTGTCTCTCCCCATGTTTCCCGTGGCTCCTTTAGGTCCTGCAAGGCCACCCTGAGGTGACCCCAAAGCTTCTCCTGTGCAGGTGAGCAATGCCAGCTGTGCCAGCCTTTCCTCCCCAAAGCTTCTCCTGTGCAGGTGAGCAATGCCAGCTGTGCCAGCCTTTCCTCCCCAAAGCTTCTCCTGTCCAGGTGAGCAATGCCAGCTGTGCCAGCCTTTCCTCCCAGCTCTGCTCCATCCCTCTGATCCCCCTGTGCCTCCTCTGGGCTCTGCAGCAGCTCCAGCTCCTCCCTGTGCTGGGCAGGGCTGGGGCAGCTCTGCAGGTGGGTCCCACCTGAGAGGGGCAGAATCCCCCCTCTCCTGCTGGGATCAGCCCAGGACACTTCTGTGATCCATTCCTCATTCCCGAGTCTGGAGCCTTCACCAACACACACAGAGCTGTGTCTGGAGAGGCACAAAAATCAGCATTTCTCTCCGAGCACCTTCAGTGCCATCCACTACAAACCACAGCTTCAAAAGCCTCTTTCATCCTGCACGGCTGCCCCAATAAAAACTCCTCACTTTCCACTGCATACATAATTCCACTTTGATATTCCTCGGCCAGAACAAAGTTGATCCGCGCCTCTCGAGGTGTCCCAGACGGAATTAAACACCCACATCCACACGGATCCCTGGAATGCTGATCCACACTGGCTGCCCTGGCTCCAAGGGTCACCCGCAGCAATTTGTCAGCAGCTCCCTCTTCATCAAAAATTCAGAGGCTGCTGAATTTTCAATGATACTACGGCCCACCAGTAAAACCGTCTACATCAAATATTTTTTTAACCAGAATGTGCTGTTCTCCCTCATTTCTCTACTCAAAATTACAGGATAGGACAAGATCCTACACCTGAGATGGGTTTCAAATCCCAGGAAGTGAAATTCAGGTAGATCCTAAACTGAGGCATCCAGAGAGCAAAGTGACAACAGGCCAGCAAGCATTTGAATAAAGGGAACAAAAAATCCGACACAAACCCGAAGTCTGTCCAAAGATTTAAAGCCAATTAAAAATGAAACAATAAAAAACCAACCACAGACAGCCCATTAAACACCACAAAACAGCGACACAGACACTCCACTTAAAAAGTGCTGACAATATTACTCTGCAACTTAAAACAATGCAAAACTCAACACAAAAATACTCTCAACGTCCAAATGTACCAAAATTTGCATCAGCAGGGTCGTGTGTTTAACTTCTCCTAAGAAGTTACTTTGGTTTTCAGAGCTCTCTGTTGTTGCTTTAGCCCCAAAAATCCTCATCAAAACAAGCACTGCAGCCTGCCTGGTCCCTCTCACTCCAGGAGAAACTCCAACTCGATCAGAGCAGACAGAAACAACATTTCCAACCCACTAAACTTCCCTTACACTGACAATTTAAACTGCAGCATTTGAGAGAAATCAGGCCGTGCTGAATACCTTCAGAGCTGACAAATTAAATAGTCAGGCACTTTGGGATTGAAAAACTCCAGAGACTTTTCAGGTTAAACAGTAAAATTGTTGCTACCTACACATCCGTACACACGTATTTACAGAGAGATATAGATAAGGATCAGTCTAATAATGTATACTAAAGAGAATGGCAGAAAAACCTCTCCCTTCTCACTCTCTCCTTCCTCCTTCCAAGTCTCAATAATGCTCAAGTGCCTACAGGAAAATTTATTCCATTTAAATGGTGTTTTTGTCCCATGACCAACTCAACACAGGAAGAAATCCCTCCCACACCACCACATCTTTAAAATACCCAATCCAACCTTAAAACATGACCTGTGCACTGCATTAGCCAGGAATTTTCCAAAAAAAGCACTACAGCTCCTTCTTTGTCCCACTAAAAATTAAAAAGAATTCCTAACAGACATGAAGATGAGAACCTGCACCTCGCCCACCATGGCACTGGGGCTTCCCACTAAGCCCTGCCCTCAACCTGGCTTTTAAATGTAAAAAACCTCCAAGACTGCAGATTTTAAACTCTTTAATAATGCATTTTAATGCAGACTTTTCTGGTCAATTTACTCAGAGCAAGACAGGACAGCCTTTCCCCACTGCCCTGCAGATGTCTGGGTTGGTTTTATTTGGGGTTTTTAACATTAGAGAGTCTAATCCACCAAAAACTCAAACAAATAAATGTGTTACATGACACAAAGGCAGATGATTGTCCTCTAAATGGATGCTATACATGGTGTGAATTCGATATTTTACTATTATATTACCCGTTTGTTTCTTCCTGACCACCATCAGTGAAACTCCCCAAACCAAAACTGACACAAAATTGATGCTCCAGCATCACATTGGTTTACAGCCCAACATGCAACAGGTAAGGAGATGTTTTGTCTCTGTTTAATCACAAAAGAACAATTAATTCCCAAGTAGTAATAAAGCAAGAGAGAAAATTGGGATTAGGCGCTTCAAGCAGGGAAGCAAACAAGAGGAATAAAGAAAAAAAAAGTGAAATTTACACTTCATATACAGCTTTGCCAGCTTCTTCTTACTCTTTTCAAATATATCTATGTATGTAGCCTGGGAATGGAGGAGCTTGATAGAAATATTCACCAATTTCAGCCAGGAACTGAGCTTTGGGAGATATGGCCACAGGTACCCTTAATCTATCCTGTCTGTGATTATCTCCCTCCAAGTCACATGCAAGAAAATAATCCCCTGCAGCACAGAGCACTGATGTGAAAGGAAAGAAAAGCTCAAAGTCACAGCTGAATGGTTAGAGCTGAACCCATTTCAGCACTTTTTTTTTTTCCCCCTTCTACTTCTTACTTGAGACCAAGGCAGCTTAATCTGCATTGATGTCTATGAAGTTTCACTTGAAAAGTTCTTCAGTCTGAGAGAGTTTCCTCTCTTATGAATAGGAGTAAAATGCTCAAATATTTTTATGAAAAAGTTCCTTTTCTTTTTTACAAAGGAAACTATGAGACATTGCCTGAGAACTTGAATACTGCATTTCAGCCAAATTTCAAACCAGTAGCACAGATATTAATCAAAAAGTGGGATTGTAAGAGGAAAAACCACCCGACCAGGAGGCAGAACAAAACCCACAGGAGGCCATGAGAAAATCATTGGAGACGTTCAGGGGATGAGTGTGGCTGATTTTAGTGCACGTGACAGGAGAGCAAGAGAATCAAACCATTTAATGCTTATTATTAATAACACAGAACATGCTTTTTTCAATTATTATTTTCATTTTAATGAACACTTCGCCACCTCCTCCCACTCCTCACTTTCTCTGTGTTTTGCTGTCCCCATCTCTGCTCCTCTTCATTAATCCACTTAATTCTAGCATTAGTTTAGATACACATTTGCTTCATTAACTCACTGCTGGAGGAGGCCAGTTCCCAGACCCCTGTGATGGAAAGGGAAGTTCATCTCCGTTTCGTACAATCCAGATATTATAATTATTATTATTTGGGTATCTTTGTTCCTTGTGTCTCCAGGAAAATAAATCTTAGCATAACACTATAATTTGGAAAACGCAGAAATTGGAGGTTAAATTCCACTGAGTTTTCCTCCACTGAACCTAAAAAATAAATGTTACAGCCCATGCCAAAATTCATGGATGCAAATGTTGTTGAAAAGCAGGAAAGAACCAGACTTTTCATGCAAACAACTGTGGAAAACCTCTTCTTTCCTTCCCACTTAATGAGACCTCACTTTCAGGGAGAAAAAAAAACCCAATCAAGTAATGAAATTACTTAACAAGATCTCTTTAAATATCAGTACAAGGTTAGATGTGATAATGACTCCTCTGGCTTTGCTGGGCAAGTTTCACAGCCTTGGTTTAAAAAAAAAAACCACCCAAAACTCAAACAAAACTGGAAGGAGCAGAAAGCTACACTGAGATAACATTCAGTGGTGATGAACCTTAGAGTATCTAAAGAACTAAAAAAAAAAATCAATTTCTTGACTTAGGAACTAAATTCAAATTGGGAAATCTCTGTCTGACAAAGGTCTGAAAAACATGGAAAGAAAAGAAGATGGGGAGAGAGGTTAATTGGTTTGTACTGAAAGTACAAAGACACAAAATGCCCTGGGCATTTTGCCCTGGCAGGAGAACAATTCTGCAGAAGGGTGATGCAGAGAGAGCCCATGGAGGGGGATGGAGAAAAAAGCACAAATTTAAATTCAGGAGCTTCAGGAGCTTTATTTCATAATGATGATGATGATAATAATAATATTGTTGTGAGGTTAATTACAGCAAAGTGAGCTTGAGGTCCAACTCCAGAAAAGCTGCACTGGGAGCTTTACTAACCAGAAAGCTCCATTTCCCAAAGATCACTTCCCTTCAGAAAGTAACAATTCTTTTGCACCATGTCTAACAGGAAAGCAGCAGCAGCCCCAGGCCTGAGGAGATGCTGTTTTTCTTTCACATCTCCAAGGTTCACTTCATGTCTTAATGCACTTGGCGTTGCTCTCACCATTAATCGTGTACTGCAGACCAAGAGAAAGTGCTTTTCCAGAAATGACCTCAAACTAAATTCATAATTCTTTAGAAACCAATAAACCCACTGAACCAGAGAGCTCAGCCCTTCTGCAGTGGGCCACAGGCACACAAAGCTGCTTTATTCCCTTTAGCAAGATCCACCTTGATTTAAAGCACAGAGTGGAAACTGTTTATATGGTTTAACAGCAGTTCTGTGTTTTGAGCCAGGAAAGGAAGGAAGAGGCCACAAGACACCAGAGGTCCTTTATAAACAGAGACTAGAGACGTGCTACATAAATTCAATCCACCACTGAATCTGTATTTTTCTGTGCTGAAGCACAGTCCTACCTAATACTTCCTCTCAGATTTAAGGGCAGCACCCCTTAACTCCTTCCAGATGTTCCCAGAGAACTCCAGATCTTCTACATTTCATTTTTTCTGGAGTTACCATCTCCAGGAGGGAAGATGCTCTCTGAAGAATGGATATTTGTGTGTGTCAACACTTATACTGGATGGGTTCTCATCTTCCTCACAGGGAGAAGTTATTCTAAACTAAATACGGAATTTGAGTCGTCACATCTGTTAGACAGGGCCTGAAAGGTGCTGCAGCTGCTAAAATATTTGGGACACCTCTGCATCCCTCATTGTGCAGGAGAGTGAAGGTGAAAATCAGAGCCTTGAAGAGCACATTGTGCCAGGCTTGAAGTGGTGCCATCAATGCAAGAACAAAGTATAAACTCATCTACGAAAAAACCTTGCACAAGAGTACTTGAAACTGTGCCTGCAATGCATGTTTTTAACTCATTAAAAAGAATTTTAATTCTACAAAGGTTTTTGGAGCCTTTAGCTTTTTTTTTTTTTGACTAAGCAGACTATTGAATTCACCTGACCACAATGAATCAGAGAAGCAGGATTTTTCAAAGCATAATATTAAAGGAGACTTTCAAGACTTCTTTCACTTTCCTATAATATTAATTGGATCTCCATGTATTGGACATTGTGGAGAGGAGGAACAAAACCATAGAGCTTTGCCAACTGATGATAAAGCCTTGCTGGGATTTTGTTTCTAGAAGTACCAACCCCTTTTAGTCAGAAAAGTCGGGTATGTAAAACACATCCCAGTGAAAGCAAAGGCTGGACCTTTAAGAAATCCTCCACACAATGAGAATTATCAGAATAATGCATCCCTCAGAAGGGTTTGCAAGGAACCAGATAAATAACAAATAACAAGGGTGCCCAGAATTGCAATTTCCTGCATCTGGAGGCCCTGGTCTCTTCCAACCCAAACCATTCTGGGATTCTCTATAAGTTCATTATGAGTTAAACTTTACAAAAGCAAGGAGTAAATGGCTTTTCCATCAGTGCAACATTAACATTTCTTTTGTGAAAGTCACAACACCACATCAGCTCTCTGCTGCCACCCCTGCTTGTGTCTCAACCCCTTTTCACAGGTGCCATTTAACCAGTTCAAATCAATCTGAGAATGGAATGTCCATTACCACCTTTAATTAGGCTTTTTGGACAAGCTGCTGAGCCTTTTGGAAAAGAAAAGCGTGGATCTTTGCCAATCTAGAATTAAAAGAAATTTGCATTAGAATTACAGGCACTTAACTGTCTGCAGTGCTTATTCTGGGGAATAATGCACTTCCAATTTTTCTGAAAATACAGAGGAACTGCTGATTCCTCTCTCTCTGCTGCAGGAAGCCAAGGGCTGGGAGAAGGTGGCCTTTGTTCCAATATTGTAAAGGGGCATCAGGACAGAGGAGGCTATTTTCCTTTCCTGATTTTCCTAGGGTTTTTTTTTTTTCCTGCATGGAAAAATTTAAAAAAATTAAAAAAAAAAAAAAATTAAAAAAAAAAAATTAAAAAAAAAAACCCAAGCAATTTTTAAATTGCATTTTTAAGAAGTTGTATGCTTCAAATAAAAGTTCCAAGTCTGGCTCTCTTAAAAATGTCACTCTGGACTATTTTCTGCTGGACAGAGAACATCCTCAGACATCAATGGGAAGTACACTGACATCATTAGGGATGAATAAATTTGAGACACAGATAGAATTTTTTCATGGAAACACCTAATGTGACAATGCCCAAGGTTCTCAAAAACACAGCAGGTACCAGGTGAGGAATGAAAGGGATTCAGTGACCCAGACCAGAACTGATGCCTGTTCTGCATTAAGTAATCAAGAAAGAGTCCATGTGAACAGACTGGAGAGATCTCCAGATTTAACCCCAAGCCTCAGCACTGTTTTCTATCAGTTTCACACATTTTACTGTTGTGTTCTCATTCTGCATCCACAACTGTGCAAAGTCTGGGAGTTTTTGTTCTTTCAGAGTGACACAGAGGCAGGAGGAGATAACTAATAAATAACTAATGCAGGTTATCAGACTCTGTAACATCAGGATGTTCAGATGCTGGGGGAAGAGAGGACTCTGTTAAAAGAGCTCAAGAGGAGGAAGCATGAGATGGTGGAGCTTTGCAACTTCCTTAAGCTGCTTAGCTCCAGATAAGGAGCTTATGCAACTTTCTTAACTCTGGAGAACATCCAGCAAGTGATGGCAAACAGTGTTCAGGTTAGGTTACATTTGGGACAGACACTTCTGCCCTCTGACCAAGGGAAGAAGCAAAAAAACCCAAAAAAAAACTGTCCAGGAAAAGTCAGGTACAGTTGAGTAAACATGAGTTCCCTATTTTTTTTTTCCTTGCTGTTTCCCTTGCATGGCTTGGGGAATGGCACAGTAAGCCCAGCTTGTGAGCCAGAGGTTATTTCACATTTCTAAGTGGAGCCTGACTATGAAGGAGCTGCTTTGTGCAGGTACTTCTGCAAATAGAGGAGTTTCAGAAAGGAGTTTGAGCACTGCAGCCATTCACACCTACTGAGGGCTGTCCAGATTCTTCAGGAAAATAAACCTGGGACTAAACCTATCAACCCACACTGGGCCTTGTCAAGGGCATTTATGGGACAGGATGGGGACAGGGTCAAAGCTTGAAGGACTTCCAACAGGCTTGAGTAAATTCCAGCCAAGCTGGGAATTGATGAGTAACAAACAGGACAGAGACACTCCAGTCCGCTTGGCAGGTGCTGAAAAAAACATGAAAAAAGCTTGGAAAAGTCCTTTCTCTCACATCAGTGCCTCCTGGAGAGGCAGCAGGTGCCACCAGGAGCATTTCCAGTGGTGTCACACAGCAGGTCAGGGCTCAGCAAGCACTGCAGGGGCTGGCGCCACTCCCTGCCCAGCCAGGGGCTTGGGGTTGTGATTCTGCAGAGAATTAGGAGTTTCCCCATCAAGATCACACTTATTTCTTATTTCAGCTGTTTTGTAGGAGGGCAGATCTGCAGAACAACTCTCCAGTCTCCAAGTGCACCTGATGAAACCCTGGAACTTTCTGATCTTGGGATTTTAGTGTATTCTGTGGCAGGGAAGAACCTGCTACAGAAAAAAAAGCGCCAAGCAAAATCCACAATCTCCTACTCCAGGAGAAGAGGGCGTGAAACTCTACTTATCCTTCATTTAACAGTCGCAGAAGAACAGCACTGTTAGATGCAACACCTCTTCAGTTTACATTTGAAGCTTATCGAGGAAAAGAGATGCTCAAGGAGACCATAAACCACAGCTTTTACAAACACTGCTCCTTACCGGGGCCACAGCGATTTTTATTTTCTTCAGCAATAGCAAAAATAGTCAATGTGAGATTCAAAATCAAACAGCTACAAAAATTATAGTGAGAAATTGAAGAACTGCAAGATCTATAAACAGATTAAGTTCCATGACTAAAAGGAAAACTACCATGTGTATGCAACCACTTCAGGAACTGCATTTGATTCTACAAACTCTCTGCCAGTCCCCTCTAAGGCTTCATTGCTTTTTCTACTATAATTTCAACAGGATTTTTAGACCAGGAAAGATGTGACACAATCAATGACAGGAATAGCGCTGTGTGAGAATGCAGCCCCTCAAAAATGGGGGAGAAGAGGAAAATAATTCTGGTTTACATTAATTTAGCTCCTTCTAGGACAAAAGCTGACTCTTGCTTAGTCAAGGGTAGAAAACAAACAAGTCAATGCCCAAGAATGGGAAGGGTTACACATGAGCAGCTGCCCCTCACCTTGTCCAGAAGGATAAAAGGATAAAAACCCATTAAAGTGCATTTCCCCTGCAGCCAGGCAGTGATGGCACAGAACTCCTGGGGGCTGAGAATGCAGCCCTGGGCTAAGACAGCTCCAGGAAAGCTGGAATTCAACTCCAACACACAAAAACTAAAGTTTTCAGCATGAATTTAGCCAGGCAACTTCTACCACTTTCACAGAAAGATATCAGGGCAAGCAAATGTAGTTTCATCTTCCTTCTTTCAGGATCAACGATGCGATCTTGAGTCTAAAACAACAAACCATTTTCTGTGGGGTGGAAAGCTCAAATGCAAACAGATGCTTTTCACACACCACTGACAAACACAAAGCTCTGCAGCATCCAGAAATCTTTATCCAGAGGAGGTGCACACTGCTAAAAACATGCACTTGAATGTTCAACTGATGCAGCTGCAGGACCACAAACCACAGAAACCTGGGGTCTTCTACTCATCTTAACAGGTGTAATAAATGCCAACCACTCACTTCGTGATTTTTGGAAATTTAATAAAAAGAAAAATGGTTATATAAAAAAATTAGTAATACACATACAATAATAAAAGTTAAACAATTTAGAGTAGGACAATTTATGAGACAATAGGAGCAAAGAAGGTAGCCCGGGACTACCGTCCCTCTCCCTTCCAGACAAAGGCCAGGAAGGAGAAGGGCCCAGAACAAAGAGAAGTTTTCCTTTTTAAGCCTTCGGTTTATGACTATTCATATCTTACGTAAAACAAGTAATTTTCAGCCATTTCTTGTCACAAAAGCTTTCTGTTAATTAAAAAAACGCATGGGAGTATACGTCCTTGAGAAAGTTGGGTTCTGTGGATAAGAGGCCATAAATTCTTCTTCACTAGAAGGTTTAGGGGCCTCTGTGAATGTTATCTCTGTGCTGAGGAATTTTTCTTCTTGAGCAAAAAAAATATCACACACATACACAGCTTCTATTGTACTACAAGTTATTGTTAATTACAAAACTACATTCACTATATTATTCAAATGTTAATACAGCATAACTTTTCTACCTAGCATATTACATATAGTAAATATCTGCGTAGAGCCACACAATATGACTTTTTCATAACAGGGGAAAGGAATGCACCTCTGCTGGGGCAGATGCTAATGGTTCTTCATCCTGTTCCTTTGGGGCATTTGTTTTTAAGAAGGGAGAACAAGGCCACTGATATGATTTAATTGTCCAGCAGCCTGTTCCTAGAGCACACAAACCTCAGAGGTAAAGAGGTGCTGGTGGTCAAGCAGTGACCTGGCAGAAATGTTCCTAATTACAGCCTGCTTCATAAACTACCCTAGCAAAGCAAACATGCATCTCCAGCCTTTTCTTTTTATTGTCATTTACAAGCTACACCAACACACCGGGTTGAGATGTTAAATAAATAACCCAGGGTGCTGCAGAGAGCTCTCCTCCCACTCTGCTTTGCCCACACAACAATCTGCACCACACTCACAGCAGCAGCAGGCACCACAAATTCGCTATTAAACAAAGCAGAAGTCATCACAGGAATGCTGATATTTTAGTCATGAGCTTTTCATGCACCACCCAGGACCACACCAAGGGCTATTATCTGCTGCAGCACCTCATAAAAATCAAGTATCCCCCCAACTCTGGCAAAACCAGACCCTGTTTTTATGGGTTTAGAAACCAACTATCCTCAAGCAGTAGGACAGATGGACAGGGGGGACAGACACATCCAGGTGACAGCACTGAGCTTTAAGAAGGCAGGATAAAATCAAAATATTTTGCAATATCCAGGGAAATAAACAGTGGTTTCTGCAACACCCATACCACCTGAATTTGCTGCTTCCTCCCTATAAAATACTCCACAGTAATATGTCATTTAAACAGTATTTTTCATCTTGCACACTTTACCAGGAATGCTAAGAGATGCCAACTTCAACAAATGGAATGTCTTCAAATGCAGAGATGCGTGATCCTTCTGCAAATGAACTATGAAAATCTGTATGCTTGCAAGCTGAAGAGAATTTATCATTTACTGATCCACCCTGGATTGGATTAGACAGGAATTGCTCCTTATGTAGTCAAGTACTGCAGTACATTGGAAATTACTGTCCTGACCTCAGCACAAGCAAAAGGCAGGCTGGACATGCTTCACATTAAGCCAGACTGTGGAAAACCAGTTGATTTTCCCCACCAGTTTACTCCAACGAGAGGTTTACAGCTAAAAACAGCTGTAATTTATTGTATTTTACATTTCACAAAAGGCCTGAACATGTTGAGCGGTAATACTCTTCAGAATTGTCAAGGCCTATTGAAGTGAAATATGCTTCCCACATCAGGAACACAGCACTGAGATTTCAGCAGTGCTAGAAAAGCAGGAGGGTTGTTTCTGGTTTTTTTTTAAAGAGTCAGTCACAAAAAACAGGACTAGTGAGAGGAGTGTTTTTAGAATAGTTAATACCAGAGTAGCTCATTACCACTTATAATGTTGGTGGAAAAGGAATCTGGATTTAACCATAAATTTCCAACGAGGCTCAGACCACTGTTTCAAAACTACAGTCAAATTCAAGATCTCTCAATTCTCTGTTAAAATTGAACGTACAAGGGTGTCTTCCCTCAACCCTATATCTCAAAACCAAAGGAAAAGGATAGAGGAATAGATCTGTAGGAATTTGCAGGAGACCTGCCCGTACCTGCTGCCTCTTGCAGGGCTGTGTCCATCACCCCTCACTCTGAGTAGCTCTAGACTCCACAGGTTCCTTTGTGCACTACACCAGTGACTTCCTAGGGTTAAAAACTGCTTTATTTAGTGTTCTTCATTGAAACCCGGTGTGGAGGGACTGATCTGCACCAGCTGAAGCAGTTCAGCCATTCTGGACTCCAGACAAGCTGGGATCAGGAAAGCAGAGACAGCTGCACACACACACCTGGGAGGGCTGCAGGAGCCCTGCTCCATCCTCAGCTCCTGCAACTGTGGAAAATCAGGGAGCACAAAGCTCCCCAGGGCCTCAGGGAGGTTGGTGGCACCGTCTTCTAAATCAGATTTCACTTACACAAAGGTTTTTTCCAGCTCTTTCCTGCTCCCACCTATTCGCTCCTTGCCATAGCAGCCAGTGCTTCCCCCTCAAACTGCAGCTCAGAAATGCATTATTTGGATTTTCCAGCAGCCAAGCACTGGCTGACAAAAAGAACCTCCCAGACAGGTCTGGTCACCCCTGCTTTTCTCCTCCTATTGCCACTCACTCCAAAGCCTTTTACAGCTCATTTTCTGGGAGACCCCAGCCTGGCAGCTCTGCAGTCAGGTTTGGAGCACTCCATGATTCAAACACAGATGAAGTTCCTCCTGTGAGCAATCAGGATTAAGAAAACACTAAAATACATGTCCAGGTTTCCAACCCTGGCTGTTCCCATTAAATGAGTTTCTTCAGAAGAGCTGCAGGTGGGATTGTCCAGGGCTGAGCACAACTTCAGTAGCTCCGACTGCTGCTTCCCCCAGCTGGAAGTGCAACATCTCTGCCAGTTAATTAATTATTCCTTAATTAACAGCTAAAATTTTCAACGGAAAAATACCTGGATGTTACAATTTGGGAAAAACTCCCACATCAGCTATGCCAAATGCAAGTATTAATTATTTTAATGAATACTCTTATACTTTCTTACATTTAAAAAGTGAAACTTTAAGGGTATAAAACTAACTGCTCTTTAAAAATAAAGCCAATGCTATAAACACTATAACCTGCCTTTCAACTGGTATTTTCTCACACCAAATTTCAACATGCAGATTTTAACTTTACACCAATAAAATACCAACTAATTCCATTATTTCATCAGCTGCCCACCACCTTCACTCTTCACTCAAGAAGACTGAGAATCCATAAGATTTTTGAACTTGTGCCACTTCCCCTCACTTTGTATTAAGTCTTTTCTTTGTATTAGACAGCACATTAAAAAAATGAATCTATATACACTAATTTCAGTTGACTGTAGTCAAAGCTCAAATGTTTTTTGTTTCCCCTTCCCACTTTTGTTACCTCAACAATGCTCTCCTGTTGAAGGGCATCAGCTCTGATCTGGTTTTCATCTCAGTGGACAAGAGAACTGTGTGGCTTTTTGAGCTCTGGATCAGAAAAGTCCTTCCCAGCTCATGCAAACCTGCAGCCTTTACCTAATCTTTTCCTGGTCAAGGCACATTACAGAGTATCACTGATAATGACTTAATTTTTTTCCTGTAATTAATTTTCCTATAAAATATGGACCATCAAATCTCCACTAAGAAGTTTGGACTACAATTCTAAACAGCTTCACTAAATCAAAGGTGGAGATGTTGGCACAGGAGGGAACTGCAGCTCTTCCAATTTCATTTTTCTGCACTCCAGTTGTTTTTCAATGGGATAATCACTAACTGAACTATCCCTGGTTTGGCTGAGAGAGGGAAACTTCAGCTGCAGAGATGCAAAACAAAACAAACAAATGAAAATACCTGAAAAAAGAACTGCTGTCACTGAATATCTATTTTAAGGGCAAAAGCAACAGAGCACCAAGGCAAGTCCATTTCCAGAGCCAGTTCCTGTGCCACACTCAGTTTTGAAGAACCAAAACATTAAGTTCCTAAGCTTCTTCAAACAAAAGTTAATTTCAGAGTACCCTGCTGTTTAATCCATCTCGACATCAACCATGCACAACAGGAGCTTAAGCAATGCTTGCCTCACACAAGTCTCTTAAAAAGTCATTTCTCATCACTTGTATCTGCAGTAGTGTTCAATGCACGCATGCATCCCATGGGACTCCAATCCACCATTCCCTGCTTTCCCAGCACGAACTGGGATGTCATGGATTTGACAGCACAACAAGACAGACCTAGCTCCAAGCTGAGCACCGAGAAGGATGAAAAATTACTTTACAGATGAACAAACTTCCCTTTTTCCTTGATTTTCTAGTAAAGCAAGACCAGGCTGGTAATTATTTCTCAAGTCATCCGAAGTCAGGAGGGATCCTGTCACCTCCAGCCCCAGTCACTGCTGATCACTGATGCCTGCCCTGTCCCTGCAGGCTTGCTGGCTCCTCACACCACTGTGAGGACACAAAAAAATCTTGTTTGCAGACCGCAGTTAATCTGTGTCTTCTGGTATCAAAGTAAATCCTGATAATCACTTCCATACATATAAAACCACTGGCTTATGTCACTTGTAAGACTCAGCCTCTTCCAGGAAGAGCAGTAAAAAGATTGAATCTATTTGCAGAATCCTCCCGTTGCTGTACCACAACAACATTAAGATGTTCTTGTGGTATTGCAATGGGAAAATTCCCACAAGAAACACCACCACAACATAAACATAAACAACATCAAAGGCAGCGAGGCTCGCTCAGAGAAAAAACAAACAACCAAACCCACCGCCCCTGCACAAGCGGTTGGAAGCTTTTCTTTGTGGGTGGAAACTCCAACAGAAGCATCATAGAAAAGTGACAGGAAAATATGGCATCGCTCCTTAGCTACGGTGACGTGATCTTCAGGAATTTAAAGAACAAGTTGTTTAGGCAGGTCCATGTATCACACCCAGCTCAAGGATCTCCAGCCAGCTGGATGCATGCTCGGATTTCTGAACAAAACCCCAACTTAGGTCAGCAGCACTGGAACTGAGTGACAGAGCAACAGGAATCACCAACCAGAGCTTGCCACCACCCCACAGCAGCTCCAAACCCCCCAAACCCAGTGGTTTAACTTCCATAACACAGGAAAAACCCCAAGCTTCAGATCAGCTAAACAAACCCTACCTGTTCCATTCATTGAGGCGCCATCCACAAAACCCACTCTGGAAAATCCCCACTGCCAGATCCTGTGCTCCGAGCAGCACTTCCCACTGCTCTGCTCCCAAAAAACACCACTGCCAAAAAACACCACTGCCAAAAAACACCACTGCCTAAAAACACCACTGCCTAAAAACACCACTGCCAAAAAACACCACTGCCAAAAAACACCACTGCCAGCTCCAAAGCTGCAGCTCAGCCATCCCCTGCAGTGCCAGGCAACGCCAGAGGGAGAGATGGAAGCAGCAGGACCCGGGTGCTGTGGGAGCCCTGGGGAGCAGGGAAGGGCGAGGGTGGCAGGACAGAGCTCACAGCACCCCGTGCCTTTGGCTGCAGCCCCAACACCAACTCCACACCATTCCGGCAAGAGCTAAACACCTTCACCAGTCATTCCCCTCAAACGCCAGATTCACTATGGGAAGCCTCTTGCATAATAAACAACTTTTGGAACAATTCCACATGGGGTACACACTTTCAGTGCTTACAAGTTCAGTATTTCCATTCCTGATTTTAGTATTTTGTTCATAATTTCCCATACACGTTTAAAAAATACATCACTGAACAAGCCTGGCATGCAGCTTAAGCTAGAGTTCAAGTTTCTCTAGCAAAATACAGCAGTCAATACTTTGGAAAGTTTCTTGTTGTTCATAAGGTCTTGGTTTTGATTTTTGCACTCACAATAAAAATGCTGACATTTTTTCCCCTCGTGTAAAACACGCACCTTGAGGACAGCTAAAAATCAGGATAGATTCTGTGTGAGTGTCAGTGGCACCAGTAAGGAAATCCTGACTGACCAGTTCCCACCCAAGGCTATTGCTGGATCATTCCCCAAAAAAATGGTGCTTGGATTTGGGTTAATCACAGCCAGGCACCACTGGACTGGCAACAAGGTCACACAGCACGATGCTGGGGACCAGCAGGGAGCCAGCCAGGTACGAACCACGAACAGAAAGTTGCAAGAGAGGAGGCAGATCAGTGGTTAGAGAAGGAGCAGCAGATCAGTGGTTAGAGAAGGAGCAGCAGTCAGAGAAGGAGCAGCAGAGCAGCGGTCAGAGAAGGAGCAGCAGAGCAGGCGAACCCTGCGGAGGCTGCCCGGGGAGCGGAGGAGCGGCTATGCCGGAGCTTGGCGGCCAGCTGGCTCTGCCGTGCCCCGGCTGCCGGCGAAGTTCCCCCATCGCCGGGCTTCCGACAAACCCGAGCGTGCGGAAAGGGCGAAATTCTCGTTCGAGAGGGAAAGGGAAAAGGCTTTTTCATGCGCCTTCACTGATGGTGCGGGGTTGTTTCAAACCAACACCGCAGATCCCCACCGACACCAGGGCTGGGGGCGAGCTGCCGTACGCGCCTTCTCGCGTTTGAGACAATTAGCAATTGATTAAAAGCAAAGCCAGAGCCGCCCAGCTTTAGAACTTGAGCAACTCCAGACACAGAACAATTCTAGGAGGGGAAAAAAGCCCAAACCCCGTGCAAGCACCCAGACCAGCAGCAGCCGCACGCTGGGCGCCGCCGGAGCCGGGGCGCATCCCCAGCCCTCGGGAGAGCCACGGGAGCCCGGCGGAGCCCTCGCCCCAGGGACGGGCGGATTGGGAAGGGACAGCAGCTCCCCGCAGGCAGCCGAGGAACCTCGCAAATGCCACCAGCCAGGATCACCCAGGCAGGCAGCGGGACCCACCGAGCGCCGTGCCCGGCGCTGCCTCCCCCAGCCCGGCAGGGACCCTCCCGCGGCTCCGTGTCCCCGGTGCCCGCTCCCCCAGCCCGGCTCCCCGAGGGATGCGGGGGGCTCGGCGCTCCCCTCAGCCGCTGCCCAACTTTGTTCCCCGAAGTTGCCCACCTGCAGCAGAGCCCCTGCAGCCGCCGCAGCGCTGCCTTTCCCCGCGGAGCCAGCGCTGTAATCCTGCGGCTCCCGGCGCCTCTGCTGGAGCGGCGCTGGCCGCGCTGCCGGCGGCGGGGCGGGCCCGGCGCGATCTCCCGCCCACCGCCCCTCGGCTCCTCACGGCTCCTCACGGCTCCTCACGGCTCCTCACGGCTCCTCACGGCTCCTCACGGCTCCTCACGGCTCCTCACGGCTCCTCACGGCTCCTCACGGCCCCGGGGCTGGACTGCCCAGCCCGGCTCAGCCCAGCCCAGCCCGGCCCAGCCCAGCCCAGCCCGGCCCGGCTCAGCCCAGCCCTGGCGCCGGGGATGCTCCGCTGGCGGCGGCCGCGGTTCCCCCGAGAGCCCCGCCGGACCCACCCGCTCAGGATGGATGCGCTGCCGGGGAAAGTTGAGGCGTTATGGCTTAAATAAAAACTCCATCTCGTTTCTGGGCTGGAAGCCCAGGGAAAGAGTCAGGTTCACGTAGGTCTCTGTGCAGGAGCCGGGAGGAGGTTTTATTGGATCTGGCCCTGGCTGATCGCAGCATTAGAGCTGTGTGGTGTAATTAAGGCTGAGCAGAATTCCTTTAAGTCCCTTTTTTTGTTTTTTTTTTCTTCTTCCCTAGCAGGTAGTACCGAATTTGCTGAACCCTGTATTATCTTTCAGCATCCCAAAGCACAATGAAGTGTATGTTATAATAAAGTGTGCATTACGTCCCTGTGCCTCAGTTGAAATCCAATTTTGCCAGGGATGATTTTGTCTTCAGAGCCACAGTGAAGTGTTGATGTAAGAGAGTCAATCAAAGCACTACAGAACGATTTGGGTGGAAAGGGACCTTAAATCCCATCCAGTGCCACCCCTGCCATGGCAGGGACACCTCCCACTGTCCCAGGCTGCTCCAGCCCCAGTGTCCAACCTGGCCTTGGGCACTGCCAGGGATCCAGGGGCAGCCACAGCTGCTCTGGGCACCCTGTGCCAGGGCTGCCCACCCTCCCAGGGAGGAATTTCTTCCTGATATCTCATCTAACCCTGCCCTCTGCCCTCCATCCCTTTTGAACAGTCTCTCTCCATGTTTGCCATGGCTCCTTCAGGCTCTGCAAGGCCACCCTGAGGTGACCCCAAAGCTTCTCCTGTGCAGGTGAGCAATGCCAGCTGTGCCAGCCTTTCCTCCCCAAAGCTTCTCCTGTCCAGGTGAGCAATGCCAGCTGTGCCAGCCTTTCCTCCCAGCTCTGCTCCATCCCTCTGATCCCCCTGTGCCTCCTCTGGGCTCTGCAGCAGCTCCAGCTCCTCCCTGTGCTGGGACCTTCCCAGAAAGGATAAAGGATGTGAGGCCTGTCCTTTTGTACACAGAGGAGTTCTGGACAGGGTGGTGATGCTTTGCTGTCACGGCACAAGGAGGAAGGACAGGAGGAAAACAATTTGCTTCTTCAGCAAATAAGATTTAAGTCCCTGCCACCTCCGTTTCCCTTTCTGTCCAGTTGTGTCATGAATTATTGAAATGTGCTGGCTGGGATACAGTGACATCTCCTCTGGGGATGGCAGAGACTTGACACAGCATCTGTTGACCCTGTTGGTGGAGGAGCCCTGACCTGAAAAGATGTCCTTACTTTTCTGTTTATGTGCAGATCTATAGCTAAGAAATGTCCAGCACAGAAGTGTAGGCACTTCTGTAATGAAATGTGGAACTGGTCTGAGGAAGGGATGTCAAAAAATAAATTAGCTCAGAAAAACAAGATGCATTTTTAATTGGCAGGGTGTGATGAAATAGGACTCGTAGAGATGATGGAATTACAGGGATTTAATGGGCTACCATGAGCTGAGCAGGGAGATTTGTACCAGCAAGCCCTGGCGTGGAGCAGGAGGGTGCTCTCAGCCTGTTTGGAGCTGTTGTAGCACAGTCTGATAGCCCCACCACATCTCTGGAACTTCACTTTGGGTTTTTTCCTGGAAGGTAATCCTAACTTTCAGTTATTATTTCACAAAGCCTTTGCCAGAACTGGGGTCTAGCCTGAGTTCCCCACAAGCTCCAGCTCAGCTCAGAGCGTGGTGGCTGAACTCCTGTGTGGGGCAGTGGCTGAGCACGGGGCAGGAGCAAGCCCCAAATGCAGATTTGGCTTCCTCAGAGCTCTGCTGGTCACGTATTCACACCACCAGAGTCTTACGAGAGCTGACAAGGTCGGGGACCTGTGGCACAGCTCTCCACATGGAAATATCAGCTTTAGCTGTGCAAGGCCAGCGTGAGAAGGATAGCCTGTATTTTTGTGCTTGACTGACCCCAGAGGCTGTTCAAATTTTGAAAATGCATCCTGCAGCTTGCCTTGCCTGGTGTCCTTTGTCACCTCCAGCCCAGCCCCATCTTTGGACTTCTTTGGCCAACTAATATATTTTTTCAATTTCAGTTAAGTCAGGGACTTCAAATTCCTATCACAGGTATCAAGTTAGGCCACATAAAAGATGCTTTTATTTTAAGTTTGTCAGAGAGGCACTTTATGAGATTGTGAGGTTGAAAAGATGACTCTAATCTCCAAGATGACAAGTTAAAAAGGACAAAACCCACACTTCCCCTCACTTATTTACCAGCAACCCAGGCATGCAGAAATAGTGGGTTTGTAAGTGCTTTCCCTGTATTCATTTCAGAAAACACAGCAAAGCTGCAGTATCACCATGTACTTACTGAAGGGAAGCAATTTGCAGACAGTGAATTCTTTGAGGTTACCTGGAATGTTTTCACACAGCCCCTGAGCCTGTGCTGCCCTTCTGCTGTCTGGGGCTTCTGAACCCACTGCAATATTCACATTCAATAATAACAACTTAATTGCCAGTTTCACGCTCCTTCCAGCTAATGATTTTTTGTTTTTTTCATTTCCACTTGTCATTCAGACATCACTGTCGACAGCTCTCTGAAATTACATGTGAAGAACAGCAATGCTTCTAGTCTAGTGTTGTCTAATTAATGCTTCCTAAGAATCAAAGTGGGAAAAAAAGCCCTGCGCAGGTGTAAGCAGGTACATGAAGATGATATTTAAACTTCCCAATTAATAATTTGTTTTGAAGGCCTGGCTTCACCCTGTCCATCCTGATGGCAGCTGGTGTAGACCTAAATTATCAACTCTTGCTCCTATTAACTACACCCTCTCACTGTTCTCTGCTTTAGTTTATGTCCATTTCCAAGCAATTTTTCCATGTTCGTGTTTTCACCACATGGGTTGCCCATATAACTTTTGTGTCCTGCTTTGACAGACCTTGTTTTTCAAATTTTAGATGGGAATTTAGCCACCAGTAACAGACTCAGATACACTGTAAATTCCTCCAGAAAAGAAAATCAATCAGTGCTTTTCTCCCAGCTGCTTTATCTTTTGAAGAGTTTCTCTTACCACTGGCAGAAATACCAAATAAGTCACCTCAGGTTTGATTTGTAAAACATCTCTAGGACATGGCCAAAGTGGGATCTTGCCAATGGGGCTCAATGGACCATTAGTCTGGTCTTACCACTGACAAGCACTATCAGTTTCAATTAACTGAAGCAGCCACTAGAAAGCAGAATATTAAAAATAAATTCAGAACCTGTTGCAAATTTAGTTTCCAGTCCTTCTAGGTGTAAAGGTTAGAGCAGCCCATCTTTTCCAATCACACTTTCAGGCATAAGAGTGTCAATGGCAAAAATATATGGACAAAATATAGGATGCAGTTAAATGAGTAGAAAATCGACTCTTTCCCGTTATGGGATTCTTATTTAAAGAGAAATGCTTAATGTCAATTTAATCTTCCTAATTTTTAAGTGATGTTTCCCTCCTTAAGCTGACACTGATACCAACTAATCTGAGGCCTTGATCTGCAGGCACAGTTAATATTGTGCATTTCTTTCAGGATCGAGGTCAGCTGTAACAGCTGGGGGGTTTTTTTGGAATATCTGTACCACAAGCCCTGGGGAGATTCCTTGGTGTGGTGGTGCCACAGGACAAGCTGCATTCACTGCCTTGCCTGCTCCATGGTCACCAACACTGACCCCAACATCAGCCATGCTCCTCGTGCCCATGCCAGCTGGATTTTGCCCCCACTTTGGATAATTCTGCTCTCCACAGGCCTGGGAGACGTTATCTTAAAATAATTCTGTTCTCAGAAGCAGCCAGCACAGCTCTGGTCCAATTTCACTGAATTCAATGGTAACACTTCCTTTGGCATCGAACCCAATTGATTAAATCACCGAGCATCTTAAAATTCCCATTTCATTGCCTCCATGAGCTGCTGCTCGTGCTAATAAATGGAGAGTGCAACTGGTGTTGGGAGCAGCAGGAGAGCAGGGCCGGAGGGGGGAGGCTTAATGAGAGGCCCTGTCTGTATGAAGGAAATTAATTCTGTGGCTGAATTAAAGTGCAGCCCTGGAAGCTTTGCCCTGACAGAGCCTGCATTAAGGGTTTACACCTCTGTAATAACCCCAGTGGTGTTCTGTGGATGCAAATGTCCCTAATGCAGGCAGGACCTGCAGCAGGCCACAGTGACTGTTCCAAAACCCATCAAAGAAAGTGGATTTTGTGCAATTGTGCTGGAGAGCATCGCACAGAAAGAAAGTGGTAATAGGAAGGTTAAGTGCCCAGCGAGTGCAAACTGATATACAATATCTTGAAATCACAGAGAAAGAAAATTAAAATGGGGAAGTGATTTCACATATAGGTAGATGGAGGCATAAAAGCAATCTATGAACTCCAAGAGGGAGAGCAATGAGAGTGGTGCTGTCAGATGTGCAGCCTTTTGCCCATTAGAAAGAAGTGATTGAAGGCTAATTCCAATAAACAGGCAATTTTAGTTTTGTCATTATTTCAGGGTTGGTTTTTTTTTGACTCTGCTTTTGTGTGTCATTGAAATATTTGTGTATTAATAGCTACTCATTTTAATAGCATTACAGTAATTTGAACATCTGCAGCTACCAGGCATTAAAATACTATCACTCCTCTATATTTCAAGTTATTTTTGCAGTACTTCTGCCTGATTTTTGTCACATCCATTAAAATGCAAGGGATCAGTTCTTATCATTGCCCATTAAGTGCCAACCTTGAGCTGAAGTGTTCAGCAGGAACCAGCCCGATGCCTGGAGGCCTGGCCAGCAATTCAGTGGAAGGCAAAGACATTTTATGGCTGTCCTGGAAGCTGAGTGATGGGCTGTGTAACTTTCCTAATCAAATCCAATTAAACACAAAATTATATTCCCACCACCCCTGCCATCCTTTGTTCCAGCAAATTGCCTGATGTACTATTCACGTTTGCTAAATATGGAACATTTTCTAAATGAGAGGTTTTAATTCCACTGAAAGCTCAGCTTAGTTTATTAAAGAAATGAGAGATGTTCTTTAGAGTGTTGAGGAGCTCTCACAGGGCAGGAGGCTCTCTCTGGAGGGGAAATGAATCCTCTCCTGGGCTCAACCTGACTTTTGAGGAGGTCAACACACAGAGGATTAATGAATCCAGAACATGACTGGGAATTTGCTGTCCAGGGGATGAAGACAGAAACCAAAGCACAGGAAGCCAGTAGAATGTAGTTTGTAAGTATTTGACCAGCAAAGAAATGCTCCTGACAAAAGTGCTCAGAAATGTGATCAGTGGCACTGGCATGCCAAGGAGGAGAGGAGGAAACAGCAGCTCCTCCTCCTTCCCTTCTTAGCCTCACAGGGATTTTTCATTCTACTCCAAAGAGCTTAACTCATATTTTTGAAAGTGATTTCTGAAATGGGACAATATTTGCTTGCAAATGTGATGCAGGATTTTAGTCTTCTCCAAAGCTTTCCCTCCTAGCTGGGGAATTCGTGGCAGCCAAACATCAGGAGCTGTCTTCATCCCTTCAGCCATTTCTTACGCCTTCCATGCAGCCAAGGAGTAATTCTGTAGAACTTTAAAAAGCATCTGACACTTGAAATGTTAATATGATAAAGTAGGATCAGGCTTCAGCATTATGCAGTTTCATTCATGAGTTAGCTCAGGCATCCCAAACATGTCTGAGGGGAAGAAAAGGTAAATGCATTTAATCCTTTGCCAGCAGGATCAGATGCAGCCAGATAAAACAAGGAGCATAAATAACAGTGACCTGGAAAGGAACAAAATGAAAACCAGCCTACCTGAGAGATAAACAAGGAAAAAAAGGGCCCCAGGAGCTGGGATTTGGTGAAGTATTTCAGCCACTATTTACATTTGTCTCCAGGAAAACACACGCCTTAATTCCTGCCCAGGTTAAGAATACTTCCCTAAATCAAATATTAATAATTTTGAGATCTATAAATACCCTGATGGGAAAACTCTGCATCAGTAATGAATACAAATGACCCTGTGCAAATGTCTTTGAGCAGGAAAAATAAGGAAAACAACATGTCAGTGACCTCCAGCCAGAATGTTCCTGCAGCTCGGCATCAGGGCACTTGTGAACCTTGACACGTCGAAAGCAGACTTTAAAATACTTGGAGAATGTTAAAATAAAAGGAAGATTCTAAGAGAATTCAAGTTGATAATATGTTCTTTTCCCAGTTCCTGCTGTTGCTGCTTCTTGTGCCCCTCTCCCAAACACCAACTCCATCCGTGGCTGGCGATTTTCCACGTTCCTCAATAATTCTGTCAAACTTCCCTTGACAGCCGAGTGCTGGTTGGCTGGAAGATAACATCTCTAATTTCAGCATTAGAATCAATCCAACAGCAGCTTTTCTACTCACTGAAACCCTGCACGGAGCTGGCCCCAAAAATTTAGAGATGTCGGCCAGAAAGTAGAAGAAAACAAGTTACTGGTTTTTTCTGTGTTGTGTTAAACTTTGTCCCACTGGATGCTCTTTCTGTTAATTAATTTTTCCTTTACAATTCCAGGTAAGCTATTAATCTATTGACTTGAGGATTTTTCAAAGCCTTTCCAGAAATAAACTCTGGGATGAAAGGATCCTAAGCTATGCATGAAAAGTAGAACTGCTGTTTTGTCATTTTCAAGCCCATGCTTTATCCCAAGCCTCTCTAATTCCCTTTACATGGATGTCAGATGGAATAATAAAATGAAAAATTACCCCAAGATTTTGTTTCCCATTGCAGAGGTGATTTGTACAGAAAGTTTACCAAGTTTTTATATAAAATTTGATTAAAAAGTCACGAACATTCCAACTCCTATTATTTAGAAGCAGGAAATTAATGGGGGTTTGGGTTTAAATTAACACAGGTTTTATTCTATTCATGCACTTCCCTCTCATTATCTTGCATTCCCTTAATCCCATTGCCCAAAAATTTGCTTTCTGATAGTGAACTTGACAGAAATACTCAAACACTCTTGCAGTTGTGGAATGCAAAATCATTTAAATAACATTCTTTTTGCTATTAGCAGTTCTTGGATAATACAGGAAAATGCCACAAAATTTTCATTATTTGAAATAGATGGGGTTTTTTTTCCTATGAATTTTTAAATTGCCTCTATTATGGCCCACTGTGTGTGAAATAAATGTGATTTAAACTGTTGTGCCCTCTACTGGCATAAAGAAAATCATGAAAAAAGAGAAAGAAATCCCTTGTTTCCAGATGTTGTACCAAAACACAGTGCCCAAATCAACTTTTTGTTGTTCCTTGGGGGTTTTTTAATTATGTTTTAGTCACATTTGAAGACTGGATTAATTTCATCATTAAATCTTAGCACATTAAATGCTTACAGATATTATTTTAAAAAAAAAATTAAAAATCTGTTTATACTGTTAAGAGAGTATAAAAAGGCTTTGCCATAGAAGAATATGGTGGTGGGGAGGGTGTTTTTACACCGTTAAGAATAACTTCATTTTTATGAGACTTTTAAGACCGGTGCTATCCATGAGAACAAAGCTGTGTGACAAAGTCCTTTACGAAGTTCAGAGCAACTTTGGAGCATTCATTTTAAATGAAAACCTGTAGGAGTTGCTGCATAATGTGAATTTGAATACAGAATTTCATGTAATACAGGAGAATCAAGACCTCACCCTCTGCTGAAACCCTTCTAATCAACCCTTCACCTCCCACCTAACAGAAAACTCAATTTTCTGTCCTACCCCCACTGGTGAAGTTGTCAACCAGCATTAAAGTGGAATAACAAAGAAACAAAACCATCCCCTTTGGTGAGGAACTCTCATGGTGCAACTTGCCAGCATGGGCAGGATTAGTCAGGGGTGCTAATTGCAATCCTAATTGACAGATTTATGCCTCAATATGAAATGCATTCAGCACAGTGGCAGTGATGGCCATATCCAGAGGGGCTGTGGGGAACAGCTCCATGCCTTTCTTCCAGCCTGTAGGAACGCATCAGATCCCTCATTTTTCACCTTTTGCAAAATGTAGTTTCAGACTGCAGATTAAATGGATACCAGACCACACGGATCAGAGAAGAAAAAAAAAATAATTACATCCCAGGAAACTTAATAATCTGCAGATGAAGGGGCCAGGGTACTCTTGCCCCTTTCTTTGGTTCCAGCATTGTTCCTCTGCAGAGGACAGGGTTTGTTTACCAGCAGAATCCAAATCATTAATCACAGAATTAAGTTATAATGTCCCCTCTAAGTGGCTTTATTCATAAGGACCTGCATCTGGAGATGAGGTGGGTACAAACAGCACGGGGTCAGCCTTCAGAAATCTCTCGGCTTCATTGCCAGGGAAAACTACACCCAAAGGAGCTGTAATCACACAGGAAAGCAGAGGATGGACTTGTGTTTACAACACAATCCTTTCTGCCAACTTCTCTGTCACAATAGAAGTAAATATTAGTGTCTCACTCATGACTGCTGCTTTGAGGTGCTGGATGTTTCAAACATATTTAGCTTTATGGCAGAACCTTTTTCTGGACAAAAAAAGATCCCTTACTATTTTAAGATAGGAATCTACTCTGTGTCTTTGCTGGCTCACTAGAAAGCAGAATATTTTTTATGTATCACAGGAATGTCTCAGAGAAGAAAACCAATTCTATTGCCATGATCATCTCCACCCTGAGCCTGGTAACCCAACTCAACCTTCAGGCAGCTCTTGCAGATGAGTTCATTCCTTGCTCCTGCCATGAGCTGCACGGGGCAGTTTGGGCTTCACCAAGTGGACCCAACTTCTTAATTGGTTACAGCAATTAGTCAGAGTGCACAGGGCTTGGTGGCCCTTGGTTACACGTGGGTCAATCATAGAAACTCATTCCACTTCATCCACACACCAGAGCTGCTTCCCCACTCCTCTGCCCTTGTCTCTGGCACCATCCCAGCCCTCTGTGAAACAGGAGTGGAAAGATTTTCCCTTCCTTCCACATTTTGTTGCTATCAGGCATTTTCTGTGGCCATAACTCCCGTGGTGGGAATGCAGGTAAAGGACATCTGAGAGGGAAGTGCTGAAGTGACCTGGTCCTGAGAGGGAGAGAGGGAATGAGCTGGACCCTTCCCTGAAATTCCCTGGTGTGACAAATTAACCACGGTGCTTTCCTCTTCTGGCTTCACCACAGGAGCATCTCTCCCTCCCAGACTCAGAAACCCAGGCTCACCCCACAGGGACACCTGAGGGGACTTTTCTGTTTCCTTCATAACTTACCTGTGACTGGAACTCGCAGTTGAACCATCACCAGTTCCACTGTCAGGGAGGGCAGTGTTGGGCTGGGGCAGCTGCTGGGGCAGCTCCTCATGGCACAAACCCCTCAGGGGAGCTCAGACAAGCCCAAACCTACAAGCAAACCTCAATCCCACTGTCTGAGCACCCAGCCCTGAGTGGTGGTTGTGGAAAGCAGTGCTGTGGTGACCTGAGCAGCCTGGGGCACTCAGATGTGCCTTGGGTTGGCTTTGAGGCTCCTGGGGGAACCCTGGGGGTGGCAAATCCTGGGGAGTGTCACAGCACTGCAGGCACGGTGACATCTGTGACTGCTAAAACTGGATCCCCAAAAACTTAATTCACCTCTGTGCAGCTTGCTGTCTCCTCTTTTGTTTGGCCCTTGGTTTAGAATTCTTTCCCTTTCTGCTGCTGCTTTTTTGCTGTTATGGGAACTTTGCAGAAGAGAAAAACAAACAGATCAGTGTTTGATGTTGCGCTCTCTGTTTAGAAGTTTGTTTTCCTTTCTTCTTCCATTGCATCAATATTAACATGTTGATTCATAAGCCAAATAAATAAAGGCTATAAATACATTCTTTCTGTTTTGTTTTTTAAATTGTGAAACCTCAAAGTTACAGTTCCCACAGCAACTGCACAATGTGCACATATATTAAAGGCAGGGGTATTGCCACCCAAGGCAGCAATCAAATATGCATGAGGGACTTATTTACACGTGAGGACTGTGCAAATTTGAAATCCCAGAATCAAGAAGCACCTTGGATCTATCCCTGATGCTCTGTTGGGGAGAAAAATCTGAACATGTTGGTGCTTGTGGGCACAGGAGAACTCGAACCTGCCCTCTGCAGAAGTGCTTATGGATAATGGGATGGTGGTGACTTTACCAGAGCTAAAGATGCTGTGGATAAAGTAATTACTGTAATTAGCTGAAATCCACAGCCAGAAGGTGTCATAACAACCAAAGCATTATGAAAGGAAATCATTGTTCACAGTCCTGACAATCCCTAAATGCTGTGAAAGAATTCCCCCAGTTTGATTGAACAGGAGTGAAGAGTGAGTGACAGAACATACTGCTCCATATGTTGGAGAAGTTCATGCTATCCAAATGCTGTATCTTTTGCCATCCATGAGTTGATTTAATCCTGGTTTCTGGTCCTCCACCAACTACTGGTTAATCAAAATTTCTTTTCCAAGGTCATGAATTCAGCATTTCAGCCCTTACCCTTGCCCAGCACTGGGATCTCAGTTTGTACCCAAGGCTGCTCTGCTCAAACTGATGTTCCTCTTTGGGCCTTGCCATTTTAAACCCAGGCTTTCCAACAGTGCAGCCACTGCACCCCAAGTGAGGAATTTGGGCATCTCCCTCAGCAACAGCATTGCCTGGCAATGAGGAACAGCCCAGAGAGCCTCTGAGAGGTGCCCTGAGAGGAGAGAGAATTCAGATTTAAAATGTAACAGTATAGATTATCTTCTTCTCCATGGTCTATTATTACAAATAGTAGAGGCTGTAGGCATCAGATTTCAGTGATAAAAAGAGAAGCAGCACGTCCTCAAGTGACTGAATTCTTGGTGCCATTAATCTCTTACAATCTAGTAATTAAAAGGAACTGGATGATTCCAGATTTGAAAGGAAGAGCCATTAGCATGTTTAACTATAAGCAGCTGGATATTTTATAGGCAAAAATGGGCGAGTATTGATGAGTTTTGAGGCCTTTGCAGCCCACCTCAGCTGCTCTGGCAGTTCTCCCCCAGAACTCACACCGGGAGAGGATTTATGACCCAGAGGAGAGCAGTGTCCTCAAGTGTCACCTTGAACCTGCTCGTATGGATGGGCTTCTGCATTATCATCCATATCCCTTACATTCAGCATCAACGTGTGCCACGTTTTGTGAGCCTGCAAGAACCTGGTGTCTGTTTCTGTGGAGAATGCATCAGATTTGTTTTGATAGAAATAAGAGCGATTAGCATAAATTTACCTTACCACAGGGACGACATTTGAAAGCAGTTGTATCAAAGCACCATCATTTCTGTGGAGCAAGTTTGTGCTGCACTGTGAAAGATGCCTTTTAAAATGCTTTTATTTCTCTGAAAAGCAGCAGGAATTGCCAGGCAGATAATTTTTCAAAAATGTTCCAGGATTTCTTATGGATATTAATTTTTGTTTAAGCCTCTCCAAACTTTGGCAGAAAGACAAGTTTCATTTTTCTCTAACAATTCCTTTAGTTCTGCAGATGTTGTAGCCAGATTGGCAATAAATTTTGCTGGAACAGTTAACTCAACTTAGGGAAAGGTGCTGTTATTTAATATTCTGTTTGTGTCTCACCTTTTGAACCTTAATTTATAGGTGGTGTCTTTTATAGCTACCATTCCATATAAGTCTGCAAAACTTATTATATTATTATGTTCTCTGCCAACCAGAATCTGATTGTTTTTCTAAATAAATATCTTCAGGAGGTGCAAAGGGAAAAGTCCGTTTTATGTCCCATTTCCAAATGGATACACGTGTTTTGATTACGCCTCTCTAATTTCCAGCAGCCTGTTTCTCTCTCCCCTTTATTGGCCTGATTAAAAGCTTACTGGAATGAGTGGGAAATCAAACCTCTCGTTGACTTAAGTGGCTTCGAAGCAATTTTCAAATAGTTGCTTCACATTTGTTCCTTATTACGCTTGAGAAAAGCTCTGTTCTCCTCCATTCTCCATTTTGCCTTGCCTAAAGATCAGGAATCTATCTTTGCTCCTTCATAACCCCAGACATCTGCACCAGTAACCATCCATGACATGCAACAGTTCATTCTCAGTTCAGAAAAAGACCTTCTGACTGCCAAACATTTGATATTCCTGTGAAATGGAGTGTGGCCCTCACCCTGGGCAGCAGCTGGGCTCTGCAAGGTCACTTTGGACTCTTTTGGGAGCACTGCACAGGAATTGCCTTTTTTTTGTTTTCTCCTCCCCCATTCAGCAGAAAATCTAATCAGAGATTTTGGTCCTGTGCTGCACTGACTGTCAGGGGTTGGTGTGTGACTTCTCAAAGCAGTCAAGGGAGCCAACCCTGCTGCTCCCAGTTAGTCCAAGTTCCCTGTACTGGGCTCTGCACCCTGGCTGGGGTTCATTCAGATCCCCAAAGCTCTGCCCTGGCTGCAGTGTTCCTGCTGGCCCTGCAGGAGCATTTCCTTGGCGTTTTCCTCTGGCTGCTGCCCAGCTGATGGAGTGATGGTATTTAAGCTGAGAGTTTTGGCAGCTGTTTTCTGTAATTCAGAGACAGGCTCTGAATTTGGGGTTACAGGTGTTTGACCAGCAGCAATTCGAGATGACAGGAGATGCTGGAATTGTACCAGAATACCCATGACAACTAACATTTTCAAATGACAGCAGAACCTCACTTGCAAAATGTGCTCAGCTTCAGTTTGCTGCGGCACCTGGACTTGCCATGAGCTCAGGAAATTTTGTTTTGCTTCAGTACCTTGGGAAGTACAGAATCTGTTCCAAACATGGGGAAATACCATTCTTTCTGCAGGAAAAACAATCCCTCTGCATCCCAGACCAATCTCTTCTGGCTGAGGAAATCCCTGGGAATTTCCCTGTCTTGTGAAGGATGCAGAGTGAGGATCATGCTGGAGGTTACACACAACCAGGTGCTACAACCTGCCTGACAACCCCACGAGATCTGTCCCTCCCTCACTCCTTGCTTCCCTGGCTGGATACTTCATTTTATCCAGCTGAGGACCTTTTTCTCCCTTCCTTTCCTCTCCTCAGACCTGCACCAGCTCTGTGATGCTCAGGTGCTCTGCAGGTGACCCCTCCATGGTACACTGGCCATTAGAGTCCAGCTTTATCTATCTGAGAATCTCTTTTTGCTGCACCTTGCTCCTCCCTGCCAGGCTGTTGGACATCCCAGGTGGCTGTACAGCCCTAGGGCACGGTGGCCACTTGAAATTCAGCTCGATGTTGCCTCAAGGTCGGGTATATCTGATGCTCAGGATATTCAGATTGTGAGCATTCTTGGGAAAAATATGGTCAGGCGTGAATTTGGAAGTTTATATTCAGCGATTGCTTTCAGAGTTACCAGAAAAAGCTCACTCAAGGGGAAACAACACACACCAATAAGTGTAAACCAACAAACTGCAGCCCTTGGAAATGAGGGGGAAAAGGGTCCTCAGTGCTGCTGCAGTCCCCAGCAAACCTGACTTGTGAGGCTCTAAAAATAGCATCTTCTCACCTGAATTACTGCTTTGTTCCTGCAGGGATTTGGGGAAGCTTCCATGCAGATTCTGCACTGGAGCCACTGTTCATCCTTGCACATTTTATAAAGTCCTTTTAGAAAAGCCAAGAGACAAACAGAGCAAGGTTTCTTCCGTGGGCAGATCGCTTTCTGCTGCGCTGCAGTGAGATGGTTGGCACTCAGTTGGATCTAAATTAATAAACTTCTTTATGATGCCTCGAAGTTACTGCTGCTGTATTGTGGAGCAGACAGATAATTGGAGTGGTCAGAGTTGTATCTGCAGTGCTGGGAAATTGATGTAATAATTCTGGACCAGAAATTGTCTAAATAGAGAAGAAAGCATGAGCATATGCATAATATATCTTCTAGAATTCTGCCAAGACCTCCAGTGAATTGGATTTGGAGTTAATAAACTGTTAAATAAAATGCCCATGACAAGGAAAAAAAAATTCATTAACTAGGCCTATTGACAGCTTCCCTGATAAGGTAAACAACAGTCTATAATCATTAACAGCTCGTGCAGAGATCTGCATGGGATCGCTGATAGGAGTTCTAATAGAGCCATTGAGAAGGAATTACAAACACAGGCAGAAAGGACATCGTTCTCATGTGTCACTTTTTATGGTGTTGATTTGTATTTTGATTCCTTTCACAGTGAAGGTTGCTAAGAGTTATAGCTGTCTGAGGGTCAACAAATTTCACGAGGAGCTGGTCCCCTCTGCCGGCCTGAAACAATCCCAGAGCCTTGAGCTCTGAAATTTGTGACATTCACATGGAGAAGTATCATTTGCTGTGATTTATTCTGGCAGGTCCATTATTAGGTGCATGTTAACCAGGACATATGGCTGTGCAGGAGAGGAGCACAAGGAGCTCCAAATCACACTTTGGCAAACTTTTCTCGGCGTGGTGTATCAGGAGCAGAGAAGAGCAGAGCAGTTCATGGTGGCTCCAGCCAACGTGAATCCATCACTGCTGGCTCTCCCAGCAGAGCACGCCCAACACCCTCTGCCAAACCTGCACACCAGGCTCCCCACTGCGTTCCTAAAGGCCTTAACAATGTAAGTGTGAGTGCACAGAGAGCAGAAATACCCAATATTAATGTGGTGTCACTGCAGCCTCTTCCCTTTCATTGCTCTGCCCTTCGAGGCTGCTGTGTAAACTGGCAACAACACAATCCAGTGCTTTACGTTTCCTCTCAATGAAACATCCCTTGGTGTGGAATTTGGTCTGCAGACTTGCACTCCTGGAGCAATTCCTCTCAGCCAGAGCAGCAGCAGCAGAGTGTGAGGCTGTTGGCCTGTCTCCAGTACCATTGTTAACAATTATGACATGACTGTCAAACCTGATTATCACCTTTTAGGGATCTCTGTGAGATCCTGTAAGCACAGCTGCTTGGCTTTTCCCTCCAACACTGCTCTGGGGAGGCAAGAGAAGAGGGAATGGGCTTGGCCTTTGGGAGGAATCACTGGGTGCTTGCAGGAGGCCATAGCAGTCAGCAATTTTTGGGTTCCTCTCTACCTGTGGAGGTTAGAGATGTTCATCCCCAAGAGCCTTGGTTGATCCCTCAGAGAGATATTTTGGCAAGTGGCCATAGCAGCAAGTCAAGAAGGATGCTGCCCCAACTGAAATGTCTAAATTGGAAAGGAGAAGGTATGGGAGAGGGGGAGAGGGTTGGAAAAGGGCAGTGCAGTGTTATGGTGACCTGCATTCCATGTTTGCTCCTCTGCTTTCTATTCTGTGAGCCAGGACCTCCCTTCTGCACTCACCAAGCTGAATCCCCCATCACCCCCTGTATCCATCACTTCCCTTTGTGGAAAACTCTCACATTGCACCAGCTGGTTTCTCTCAGGTGAAAATGAACAGGAAAATGTCCCCACAGCAGCACACCCAGTGCACACCTTCAGGAAACTCATCCCAGGGGACGAGAGCAGCCCTGTTCTGCAGGTGAAAGCCCCAGGAACTGGGGAGCCCACACCAGCTCCCCACAGCAGTGATCTGCCCTGGTAACTGGTGGTGACAGGGCCTCAGCAATACCTGTGTGCTTGGCAGGGCACAGGACACACCATTGTGGTGAAAGAATAAGAAACCAGTGACCCCGGTGTTGAATGGTGAAGGGGAATCACCCTTTATCTGTTATTTTATCTATTGTAGTATCGTTTGTGGTGTTTTACCCAAAGGAAGCTCTGACAGGGGGTTCCAAAGGCTGCAAGGAAGGAGCAGCTCAGTGACCTGCTGGGTGGGAAAGCAAATGTCTGCAGACATCCCTGGAAGATGGAGGACGATTATCCCAGGTGGAAACTCTGCGTATTTGCTTTGCATCACCACCCCTAATCTGCCACGGGAGATGGAGGCTGCAGTTTTGAACTAAGATATTCAGCAGGCCTCTGCCTCACACCCTAATGGCACAAAAAATAACAGATATTACCTTTCAAATGCTTTTTCTTTGAGTCTGGAACATCCCTCTCCTGCTGGCCTTATCAAAACTCCCATTGTAATTGGCAAGTTTTCATTTCAGTGGGAATCTCGGCGGGGGGATGTTGGGGGGAGGTCATTGATTTCTCACAACCGATTCAATCTTTTTATATGCCTGACTGCCCTAAATCACTACAAGTAGGAAACTATTTTCAAAATTTCTCAAGAGCCCTGAATGTATTGATTGGGTCTAACTTTGACTTCAGACATTAAATTCTTTCTTTTCCTTGAGAAAAACAACCCCTAACCTTCTATAAGGCCACTTGGTTTTAGTTGTCTTTCTGTTCGTGCTCCATTTATTTATGCTCCTCTCAGTGACAGTCAGATTAAGACTTTGACAGCTTGTTCAAAATTTCCTTATTATCGTTTTCCCATTTTCCAATGAAAGTTAATTTTATTCAAATTTTCTCCCATTGTGTTGGTTCAATTACTAGCCCCAAACAAACAGTTGTTGCATTTTGTGCTTAATAGCAGCATATTGCATGTGTAGTCATGTTTATAATTATTTTCTCCTAAATTCCACTATCTCCAATTAAACTGCGAGAACTTTGAAACTTAGAAGTTGGTTAATGGAGAAAAAACCCTTCACTGTTGGATAAATCTTTTTGCTAATATTCTCCCTTGCCTTTATAAATATGCCCTGAGATTTAATGCAGTTAGCACAAAGATTAGTGGTAACGTTTTACCTCATTTCCCCCAATCTATTACAGTGCACAGCTCAATTAGAATTTTTAGAGGTGGTCCATCATGTTAAGGGCTTCCAGTTTGGATTTTAAGTCATGCAAGAGCTCAGCACACAGTGGCACATCTGGAGGTTGCAGTACCCCCAGCCTCAGCAGCTCAGAACTGTGTATTTGGAAAAAACAGGTGATACAGGGGTTACCTGGAATACATGGAATAATTTACAGTGGAGCAAAATGGCAGCAAAATAAAGAAAAAAATTCATTCATTCATTCAATTAGGCTGGGGAACCCAATTCTCTTTTAATGCCTTTGTCACTCAGAAAGCTGAAAATTGTTCACCAAGTGATCATCTCCCAAGTTATTTGGGGTGAAAAAAAGGAATGCCTGCTACAAACGAGAAATGAACATTTTTTGAAAATCTTCCATGTGGAACAGAGCCCTAAGTTGTCCCCAGGAATTTTCTTTCTGTGCTCAGTGTAGCCAAATCCCAATTACCAGCTTTATATGCAATTAAAAAAAAAAAAAAAAAAGAAGCAGATGCATCAAAAATTAGACAAGTTTTTGAGAGGCCAGAGCATGTTTTATGGCATTGGATGAATCTAAAGCACTTCCAGCTCCTCCATACAGAGGCAGATTTTGGAGAACATTCCTCCAGTCTGCAGATCTGTGCATCCAGCTATAGCCAGTGTTCAGGTGTAATCCCAAAGGCTTGCAGGTGCCTTTACATGCAAATAATAAAAAAATGAGCACACACTGCAGTTTGCAGTGCTTGGATTCTGGTTAGGCTGTAAATACACACAGACAGCTTTGCAAAAACCTGGTCCCAGTGGAAGCAGTCCTGGGGAGCACTGATACACAGTGACAGAACATCACTGAGAGGAGCTGCAGCCTCAAATCAGTCTGGGAACTTTGATGCAGCAACATCAAGCCTGTAAGAAACTGCACTTGGTAAAAACAGGCACTTCCACACACCCAAACTGTAATTCCCTATGAAAGTTAATCTTTTCTATTACTCTTATTCCATTTGTAAATGGAATGCTGCTTTGAATTATGGCCCGGTGCAGCACTCCTTTTATGCTTCAGTAGTCATGGCTTTGGTATTTCAGGTATTTATTGTAGAATCTTGTCTACTCTCATTCATCAAACACCTGCACGCTGGTGCTGCCCAAGGAGAGCTCAGAACCATGGCAAACTTGCTGTGGGGATATTGCAAGTCAGTGTTTCTGTTGCCTCTCTGCAATACATTAATTACAAAACAAATAATCAACAAGCTCTTAAGCAGGTGCTCGAGCCAGCAGCATTTCTTATATGCTTAAATCATAAAACCAGAGAATCATTCGTGTTGGAAAAGACCTTTAGGGTCATCAAGTCCAACCATCAACCCAGAAGTACCATTAAACCATGTCCCCAAGTGCCAGATGGAAGTTCTCTTTGTGCTGTGAGCTGAACCCTGACACAGCCATAGAATCCGCTACACAAAATTCAATTTTGCCTTACATATATGATAACATTGATGCTATTTTTTCGAGCTGTCATCTGCATGAAAATACAGCTTCCTATTCATGCAGAGAGCTCTTTATTCCATGGGTGCTGTGGAGAATCTTGAAAAGACTCCTGCGAGCTGTCAGCCACTGGTAGCAAATCGATGTAATCTGCATTACAATACTTGCATCATGACTTTGAAGAGGGACCGAACTTGTCTGGCTGGCTCTGCATCCAGAATCACTTCAAAGATCCCATTTCTGACACTCAGGGATGTCTCTGGCTTTGTTCCAACTCATTGCCTTGTAATCTGAATTCAGAGGCAGCCGAAGAAGCAGCCCCTCAGTTCATATCCGTGGAATGTGCAGCAGCACAGACCCTGTCCTAGGGCTGGGCTGAAAATCCAAGGATTTTTGGCTTTGTGGGGAGGCAGACAGGGTTCCAACAGCACCACTTATTGTGTCACATGTGCCCAAAGGCTTGCTGAACCCACAGGGAAAACTCTGCAGGAGTGACTGGGAAAGAATCCAATTTATCCCCTTTTTTAGAGGCTGGTGATGAACTGTTCACTGTAGCAAGAGAAGATAATGCTGTCACATCTCACAGATATTGATATCCCCCTCAAACCCTGGAAAAAGGTATAAATGTGCCTGCATGCACATTCTATAGCTCACATCATCTGAACACCCACAAAATATCGTCTGTGCTGTTCCACTGAGAGCAAATCCCAGAAATCACAGAAATCACAGAAATCACAGAATATCCTGGGCGGGAAGGGACCCAGAAGATCACTGAAGTCCAGACTCTGCAGAGGAGGCCCCAAGGACCACAGGGTGTTCCCAAGAGCATTGCCCAGGCACAAAAGCTGTAAGAATAAAGCACTTTATCCTTGGAAAGGAAAGGAAAGGAAAGGAAAGGAAAGGAAAGGAAGGAAAGGAAAGGAAAGGAAAGGAAAGGAAAGGAAAAGGAAAGGAAAGGAAAGGAAAGGAAAGGAAAGGAAAGGAAAGGAAAGGAAAGGAAAGGAAAGGAAAGGAAAGGAAAGGAAAGGAAAGGAAAGGAAAGGAAAGGAAAGAAAGGAAAGGAAAGGAAAGGAAAGGAAAGGAAAGGAAAGGAAAGGAAAGGAAAGGAAAGGAAAGGAAAGGAAAGGAAAGGAAAGGAAAGGAAAGGAAAGGAAAGGAAAGGAAAGGAAAAGGAAAGGAAAGGAAAGGGAAAGGAAAGAAAAGGAAAAGGAAAAGGAAAAGGAAAAGGAAAAGGAAAAGGAAAAGGAAAAGGAAAAGGAAAGTGAAGCGAAGCGAAGCGAAGTGAAGTGAAGTGAAGTAAAGTAAAGTAAAGTAAAGTAAAGCTTGAGTTCCGGCAAGCTGACCAAATCATCATCATCATTATCATGTTTATCATCATCATCATTATCATCAACATCATCCCTGCCCTGTAAGCAAGCTGTAAAACCCCAGAGCTCTCACACCTCCCCCCAAAATTCTCCAGTACATCCAGAGCTCCCCCAAACCCCAACCCCTGCTCTTCTCCTGTATTTTCATTGCTGAGGTGCTGCCCACACACCTCTCCCTCATCCACCCCCTGTAACACAGACTGGACATCCTAGCAAGTCATTTTTCCCCTCTCTGCTGCTGGAAGATCTTCCTGAGGGGAATTCCTGCTTCGAAGCAGGCAGGCTTGAGTGCCACACGAACAAAAGCGATGAGACAGCAACAATCAGAAAGAATCAAACGTGTACAAGCCATTCTTCCCTGGAAAACCCTTTTTTCTCTAGGAAACCTCCTTCTGAGAGCTTCAGGTTTCTCCTGGCAACGCTTTATTGATTCTGTATGAATAGATCCTTTTCTTCAAACACTTATTATCTTAATATCTCAGCAGCTTCTCGAGTTGATGTGTGGAAAGCAGAGCCATTAGCCAAATTCTACGCTGGAAATCTCAAAGTGCAGGGAAACGTGGCATCAGCCACGCTTTTGAAAGTGTTGATACTTCTGCTGGCAGTTTATAAAAATGATTTTACCTGAATCAATAGGGTAAGGATGTATTTGAGTGGAATAAAACATGGTAAGGGAAGCTGTCCCGTCAAAAGAAAATAAACCTTCAGATTTCTTTGGTAAAGTATTCCTGGCCTGTCTAACACAGACCAGCTATAGCCTTCATGAGGACAATGGGATAGAATATTTTTTATGAACTCTTTCAGTATATTAAAGTGGATTTACTGAGGCTGAAAGCCTTCCATTGTCTCTTGGTGGACAAGTCAAATGTATTAAAATGGTAATTCTTTCCCATATTTTTAATCCTCTCATCATGTTTCCCTCACACTTAGGGTATGAACCAAAGATAGCAGGATTTAGCAGAACATTTGCAAATTTTATTTTGGCAGATTGCGTAACGCAGGTTCGAGGTAATGGAATAAATTACCTATCCCTGAAGGAAAGGGAACATTGTCATTTCTGAAACTCAGCTGTAATAATTGGGCATCCCAATTATGTATAATCCTGTATGAATTAGTAACTACAGTGGTTCCACCGAATAGGTCACAACCACTGCAGAGAAGCAGAATTCTGCTTGGCACTAATTTATCACTGCTTTTAATGAACCCACTGTGAATAAATCTGGCCCATTATTTATGGAATTATCTACCTGCCCATACATTTCTTTTAATCACAGGTTTCAAATTACTCTGCCCTCCCATCTTTTCCTCTCTCTCTCTTCTGTGGCAACCTTTTCCATAAGGCAAAATGATTCATTGATATTTCTTGGTGTTTAGATTTACCAGCCTCGCTTTATGGGGTCTTTCTCTTTGAAACAACAAACCAGCACATTTTGTGCAGCACAGTAAAATTTTGATATGGATGAAGGACAATACCTGTTCCTAAAGCACTATAAAATTTTTATATTAGTCAATGAAACAACACAGAGTAGCAAACTTTAACTCAATACAAAGTCTTTGGGAAGCCCCTTCCTCTGGAATAATTGATATTTTCTTTGGTCTGGATCTATATGAACTTGCCTGAAATGATACCACACTCCAAAGGTGATCTCAGAACTAAATGAGCCAACAAGAGGCTGACTGGTTTAAAACATACATTTTGCCTCCTGTATTTCTGTTTGCTGATTTGCTCATTGTAATGTTCAGCCTTGTTGTAGGGGTAATTTTCCCCTGATTTTAATGGTGTATATATTGTATATATTGTATATATTGTATATATTGTATATATTGTATATATTGTATATATTATATCCTGCCTTCAGAAAGGATGGAAAGCATGCAGGATCAGGAAAGCATCAGGGACATTCCTAGTAGAAAGGTGAAAAAATGAAATATTTTTCATTGGATTATCAAACCAAGGCTAAATTAGTTAAGGATGTCCTTGCCAATAGCACAATTTAGCAACTTTTGCTAAATATAAGAATCCAGGGTGGTGGCCCAGGGGACTTGCAGGGTTCAGGCAGCTGCTGGAAGTCCCAGTTCTCTGTCTCCCGTGGCAGACACTGCAGAGAGCTGCCCTGAAGTGCTTTTTGTGCCTTGGCACAGGGACACTGCTGCTAACACAAGAAAATGCTTGTTAAGAGCTTTTTCTCCAACCTCTTCTCCTACAGTGGCCTCCTGCACCTCTGTGGGTTCAACTGGTGCTGTTGAATTTACGAGGAACAAAACGCCCAAAGCTGTTCTCTTCATGTTTTATTCATGTTCCCAACCTCTCATCTTATTTACCTGGTATGCTGCCTGCCAGAAGTAGTTTTTGGCAGACAGCAGATAATTTATTTTGTGGACATCTGCTCCAAATGTTTTGTGAATAATTAGAGAAATCTGAAGGGTCTATTCAGTGGGATTGAGCTCTGACAGCATCAAGGGGGTTCTGTTCCTCTGCTCCATAAAATATAGAATTTTTAATTTTATTTTTTGTGTGTGAAAAGAAAGTTTCCTCAGTAATTAAGGCTTTTTGTGGAGCAAAAGAGCTTCTGTTAGGTCCTGTTGGGCTCCAGTCACCTCTGTGACATGTTTCATTGCCTCTGCTCTGATGGTGAAAGGCAGAATAACTTAAGGAACAGCTTTGTAAAAAAGGAGAGGGGAGGACAAGAGCTCCTGTGTGAAGCGGTGCCACACTTTTATAAAAAAGTGCAAAGTTTAAAGTCTAGGATGAGCACACACTTTTCTTATCAGATTCATCATTTAGCCACCAAAAGAAGCCAATGAAAGTAAAGTTTCTCAAAGTGCATTTGTTCATGGCAAGAGCTGTTCATGCTCGTTAGGTTAGGGCTGGCCAGAAACATCTGGTTTAATTTAGATATTTGAGCCATTTTTGCTCTCATGCAAATCTACCTGGGAAAGCCATCAGTGCTGGTGGCCTGTTTCCCTTTCAGTGGTCTTTGCTTCGTGGAGGAGCTCAGAATGAATCTCTTCCACAGAATTTGGAAGTATCCAGGCTTTGAGAAGTTTTCAGACACAACATATTGGAAACATATGGTTTTAGCCTCTTGTTGATGCTTTAATTTTTAATAATTTTGGGCATGTTTTTAGAACGTTCTGAAATAACCAAAATTAGTTATTAACTAAATCATTCCTCTTTCTCTCAGCTCCTTGGCAGGCTAAATATCACAGATTGCCCTCTTTATTTATGTTTTTCAAGAGAAATATCCTCATGACAAAGTGGTAACAGCATTTAGGCCTCACAGAATCCCATCCAATGCAGTGACACCAAATATCTTAATTTGTTTGTTCCCTCAGCTAATTCCCAGCAGTGCCCATCGGCCACAGGGCTGGTTCTGAAGGATTTGGCAGTATTGCTTTTACAGTGGAACAAATATAAAAAGGAAGAATGAAATGATAATAACCTAAATTGGTGTCAAGTGTATGGGATTCCATAAGTGTGTATAAAGGGAAGCCCAGCTCCTGAAGTTTTCCCTTGGAAAAAATTTGTTCAGTATTTAGAACCTATGTGCAGGGCGACCATATAAAAGTGGTTAAATAGCACAGGATTCTGATCAAAGGGACAATTACAAGTGATAAAATAAAAATATAATTATTGCTACTGTGAAAAAGTCATATTGTGTGGCTCTACGCAGATATTTACTATATGTAATATGCTAGGTAGAAAAGTTATGCTGTATTAACATTTGAATAATATAGTGAATGTAGTTTTGTAATTAACAATAACTTGTAGTACAATAGAAGCTGTATATGTGTGTGATATTTTTTTTGCTCAAGAAGAAAAATTCCTCAGCGCAGAGATAACATTCACAGGGACCCCTAAACCTTATAGTGAAGAAGAATTTATGGCCTCTTATCCACAGAACCCAACTTTCTCAAGGACGTATACTCCCATGCGTTTTTTTTAATTAACAGAAAGCTTTTGTGACAAGAAACAGCTGAAAATTACTTGTTTTACATAAGATATGAATAGTCATAAACCGAAGGCTTAAAAAGGAAAACTTCTCTTTGTTCTGGGCCCTTCTCCTTCCTAGCCTTTGTCTGGGAGGGAGGGGGGACAGTAGTCCCGGGCTACCTTCTTTACTCCTATTGTCTCATAAATTGTCCTGCTCTAAATTGTTTAACTTTTATCATTGTATTTGTATTACTATTTTTTTAATAATTTTTCCTTTTATTAAATTTCAAAAAAATCCAAAAAGCGAGTGATTGGCGTTTATTACACTACCATCCCACCCCAAACCCCAGCCCAGCTTTTTGGGAAGGGGCTGCCAGCTCCAAACACCACATTTTGATTTTGCTGAGATGACAAGAGGAATATCCCACCCAAACCCTGTGGGAATGCTCACAATCATCAGCAGCCATTAGCTGCGCTGTGGAGGGAATTAAGAGATGATTGTCTCCTACATCAGCCTTTTGATTTGCTTTTGGAGGGTTTTGTTCCCTGCAAAAGGCACAAAATGAGCTGTTGGGTAGTTGGAAACAGCATTAGGATGCTTGTACCTTCCTGCACAGCCTCGTTCCTGGACTAATCTTATTTTCCCTTCATCAGGAGATTCTTGGCTTGTCTGCGTTGAAGTGAATTATTCTGCAGCCATTAATTGGGTCTTTTTTTGTTGTTTTTAGTGGACCTCTACTGAACAAAACAAAAGCTCAGGGATAATTTCACGGAGTGCACAATTTTCTGTTTTTCCAGAAGAAAAACCAAACTAAGAAAAACCAAACCAAGGAAAAACAAACCAAAAAGAGAAGCATGAGAAAATTTTTGTCCAGTTCTAGAACAATCTAGAGAACAAACGACCCTGTCTGGGCTTTTGAATACTCTACATTTTATTTTTTTTTATCTTTAAATATGGTTGGGTTTTTTTATATATTTACTTGTTTATTTTTACAAATGCTGTAAAAGTGAGAAATAAATACATGGTCTGGGAGAGTGGCATCTGAATGTGACTGGGTATCTTGTTTTTGGAGATATTGCAATTTTTCAGTGTTGACACCATTAATATTTAAGAACCAAGATTTATTGCAAGATAAAGGATATCACAGAGAAGAGAACACTGGAAATGACATAGCTGTGATTATTTATATAGGGGATCCTCTTTTTGGACTGCATTTCTGCATTTCTTAGCTGAGTAAATGAGGTTCATGGGTTTCTCTCCTTGGTTAACACATGAAAAAGTCCCAAAAAGCATTTATGGGTTTCTCTCCTTGGTTAACACGTGAAAAAATCCCAAAAAGCAGCTTAAACCCCAGGGAACTGCACACACCAGGAGCTTTAAGCACTACAGCACCAGTGGTGCCGGGCAATGGCCACTAACACAGATTTCCAGCAGATTTTAAGCAGAAGTGAGACTTAGACAGGATGAATTACACCCTTATTAATTGTACTGAAAATCCCTGGCTTTAATCAAAGAATGAGTGGCTGTTTCTCTCTGCTGCTCGAGGAGAAACCCTCTGGTGAGGGCAACTCATGGACACACCAGGAGGGTGCCCACGTTTATCCCGATGGACACAGCCATGGACACGGCTCTGAGGTGTCCAGATGGAACCAAGGGCTCAGCAGGGTGAGGTGGAGCTGTATTTGTATTTGTATTTGTATTTGTATTTGTATTTGTATTTGTATTTGTGTTTGTATTTGTGTTTGTATTTGTATTTGTATTTGTATTTGTATTTGTGTTTGTATTTGTGTTTGTGTTTGTGTTTGTATTTGTATTTGTGTTTGTATTTGTGTTTGTGTTTGTATTTGTATTTGTATTTGTATTTGTATTTGTATTTGTATTTGTATTTGTATTTGTATTTGTATTTGTATTTGTATTTATTTTCTGGGTAATTTTCTCCAGTTTATAAAGGACTCCAAGCAGAGTTGAGCGTCCATCGAGTGGCTCAGAGATGTTCTTGTGAGCGTTGTTGGCTCAGGGTAATTACAGAAAAGCAGAGTAGACAGGAGGGTTTCCAGGGAGGGTTTTTCCCATTCCCAGTGGGCACTGCAGGCGTGCCAGTCAAAGGAAACTGGAATAACAAGAAACCATTACTAAGGATTTACTGTAATGTCAAAAGAACTTTAATTACAGTTGGCTCCAGGTCTCTGTCCCTGTAATTGTGCATCGGAGCTTTTCAGCCACTGCTCATCAGCAATATATTCAGCAAGAAATAGATCTTATATCTCACTTTCCTCCTTCATGCCATGAATTATCTGGAGCTGGTGGAAAGCTTCGACTTTGGCTTGGCTGCCTCATGGAAAGTTCAGGATGAAAGGGAAGAATATATCTTTTCTTTTCCCCAGCCCAGCTGCATTCAGGGACCTTTCCTCAGGGCTGTCTGGGACCTTTCAGCTCTGCAGCAAAGTTCACATTCCTGGTAAGTGAATTCTCTTGGAATATTAAACTGCAGGGGTGGAGACAGGCCAGGAGCAAGCAGTGTGATCAGCAGCTCATCCCTCCAGGGTTGGTGTGCACTGCTGAGACACTGAACAGCTTTTCTTGGCAGTGTTGGGATCAATACAGCCTGGATGGGACAGCAGCATTTCGTGAGCTGTGCCTGCCAAGGTGGCAGGGGACCAAGTTTAACTCAATCCACAAGGTTCCTTCCAGGCTGTGTTTTTCAAGGGATTTGATGCCAAGAGCAAAAATAAATAAATCTGAGGCGTTTCCTGGGGTGGGATTGGCAGAGCTGCGGTCACTGTGAAGGCAGAGGTGACATCCCTGGCTGAGGAAGAGGAGCAGCTGCTGGGGAGGCGGTCAAGGAGCCACTTGAGCTGCCCATGGCACTGGAACAGCCTGGCCAGCCCTCATCCAGCCCTGCCCCACGCACTGGAACACAGCTACCTGGAAAAGGAACTGCACTCCCTGCCTGGGAGCGTGCAGATGGTGGAGGGAAGGCAGGGAGGAAGAGTCCAACCAACACCAAACTGAAGCCTGACATTTGAATTTTAAATAGGCAGAATGCAATTACCCAAATTGGGCCTTGGCTGGGGCTCCAGGCGATTGAGGGGGTTATTTCTGTGGTTTGGGAGTTTGATGGGCTTACACTGCCACGGCATTTGGGTAGCAGGGACAAAATAAGGGCTGTGCTGAGAGAGCTGCTCAGGCTGTGCTGTCACATCCAGGGATGGAATGTCCCCAGTTCAGAGCTGTGCTGCCACAGCAGGGACTGTGCAGTTCAATCCTTTGGTGATCAGAACCCACAGAAACCAATCCAAACCCACAGCAAACCAACAGTCCCCACTCCAGACCAAGGCTGCCCTGTGTCATCTTGGTGGTGAAAGGTCACTGTTGGCACAAGGGACAGCAATTGAATTGGTGATTTAAATCCTACCAAAAACAAAAATAAATAAATTCCTTAGAGGTCTCCTTGTAAAAGCAGAAACACACTGCTGTGATTCAAACATGCTTTTTTAACCTCAGACAAGTATAAAATGCAAACTAGCACAGGTAACGAGCTGCATTTTGTATTTGCAGTTGCATTTCTCCTCCCTGCAGTGCCTCCCCAGCATCTCTGGCTGCCTGGCATCCTGCAAGGGCTGCATTTGAAGGCAGGAACAGCAGCCTGGTGCTGTCACATTTTGGCACTGACACAGAAGGATTTCACTGTCTGCATGGGAGGAATTTAGTTAGGAAGTGACACAATTCCCAAGCTTTTCCAATAGAGTTGTCTGAATGGTTAGCTCCTGTTTTCTGTCTTTATTTAGAGAAAAATGCACTTGAAAAGAAGTTATTTCTGTTGTGGTCTGCCTGATTGACTGCCTTTATCAGCGAGGTTGCCTCACCTGTCTAAAATTTCAAGTCTCTAAGTACAAAACTGAATTTTCATTGTGCAGCAGTTTCCTAATCAGTTCAGAAAATGAATCCTGATTTAAAGTAATCCTGCAGAGATATCAGCTCTCACAGCCTCAGGTGCTAATTCCAGTTTTGACACGAGCTAAGCACTGTCCAGTTTCTCTTCTGCCTTCCCTCCACTGCAGCTTTTCCCTTGTTCCCAGCAGTGCCACACTGGGGTTTTTCCCTTCTTTCTTCATGGGGCTTAAGTATAGAAAGTCTGGACAGGTTGAAATCTGTCATTTAATAAATCACCAAATTCTAATGGGAATAATTAGGGGTTTTTTTTTTTTTGCTATCTTCTTCCAGGAATTTAACCTATATTAATGTATTCAGTGCCCTTGTCTACTGCAAATCCAATTTATAAGGGCAATGCTTTAACTCCACAAACTGCCTTCCAAATCAGCATGAGCTAAACCAAGTAAACACCCTCTCTGCTGGATATATACATTCCTAATTGTTGTCTGAAATTCAGCAGTGAGATTTCCTGCCTCATGACCCATCAGGAGCAGAGGGGATGTGCAAGCTCAGAGCTGTTCTGAGCTTGGCTCTTCTGGACTCTGAGGTTGGTACCTGGGAGCTGTGCCTGGGAAACCAGTGCTGGTTACTAAGCAACTCTTGGGGCCAGGGTTGGTGGAGATTCCAGCAGATTTCCTGCCTGCAACAGCATCTCTGCAACCCTGGAAGAGCAGCTTCCAGAAGGGAGCCCTGAAGGGTTCTCCAAAATATATATTAAAAAAAAAAAAAAAAAAGCATGTGTAGAGCATTGCACAGCCCAGCTCACAAATCAAAGGGTTTGTGTTTAGATGTCATTTACAGATTCTGTGAAGAGCTCAAAACGGGCTAAATCTCATAAATCTTGAAAGAAGGCAGCGCTGCTTCTAACTCATCTATCACGAGAGGCTTTGAGCAGTGCCACGGAGTTTCAAGAGGCTGGAAAAGCAGGGGAGCAGCCTGGAGCTGACACCGGAATGGGCTGAGGAGAGGGGTGGCAGATGTTCCTGCAGGGACAGAGGATGTGCACAGGCTGTCACCACCAGGCCTGGGCAGAGGGGACGAGGAGGATGAGAGGCAGAGGGACAAGGCAGGGACACGCAGGTGACACCAGGGGCTGCAGGAAGGTGCCACAGGCCAGGCAGTGAAAGCCCAGACAATGTTACAGGCTCAGGAGCACCAGCTCAGGAGGGTCCCTGATGCATTTTTGCTTTGTCCTAATGCCATGATGAATTTTTGCCTTTTCTTTTCTATACCTCTTATGTATTCTCAGTACTCTTAGCCTGCATACTTGTAATTCCTTAAATCTCATATCTTAGCACAATCCTGGTATTCTGTTAGGCCAGAGGACCAAACATCCTAAAGGCCTCCCAGCTGAAAGCCAGAAATCCTTAGATTATCTTGAAAAACCAAAGCCCCCTCTAAAACACATCCTGTAAACCAAGATTAAACCCATCTAAAGGGAAACACTTTGAGACAGAAAAATACCACGGTATTTATTCAAGCCTCTCATTGGAGCATCTTTGTTAAATATGCTCATTTGCAAAGTCTATAAAATTGTACATGTGATCAACCGTGTCCATTTCAGCGTGTTCCACCTTGGCGAATTGCTGCACAGTAAAAATCCTTATTAAATACCAAAGTGAAAAAATCCCTTTTTCCCTTAACTGTATCTGGCTCTTAATTCTAGAACCAAAGAAAAGGCATCAGTACCACATCATTCTTTCCTTCAAATCCATGGGTTTAAGCACAGGTGTTACTTTTCCCTCCCTTCTCTCCAGTGAGGCCATTATTCCATTGCTTTGTTCTTCTACCACATCCACACAATCAGTGAATAAATCTGTTATTCAGAGATAACAAGGGGTAAGAAACCTGTCCATCTTGTAAGCCTTGGATTCCCCAAAATGCTCAGGATAATAATAATAATAATTACAGATTACAGGATGGTTTGTGTTGGAAGGGACCTTTAAAAACCATCTATCCAACCCCTCTGCTGTGGAGGGACAGATTCAACCAGCCCAGGTTGCTCAGAGCCCCTTCCAACCCAGCCCTGAGCGTTTCCAGGGATGGGGCATCCACAAACTGCCAGGTTTGGAGAGATCTTTCCTTGGCAAGCAGAAAACCTCTGGTGGAAGGATGTGAGTGTCCCACAGGGGAAACCAAAACTCTTGCTCCCAACTTAGCCCTCATCCTGTGCCAAAACAAAAATACTAAAAATCCTCTAGAAACCTCTGATGGAACAGGAAATGGGAGAAGAAGAAATCTCACCAGAGGTATCTACTCCGTGGAAGTAATTGCAATCAGAAATGATAATAAAGAGCAAACTCTGCTTCCTGGAGATCAGGAGAGCTTGAGGAAGTTTCAGGCTGCTCAGGCAGAGTCCCAAAAGCTGTAACTGTAGGCAGTTATTATATGATGTTACAGCAGTGGGAAAAGCAGGGGAGAGAGACTTAAATAAACAAAATCTGCTAATTTTTGGTTGTGCTGCACAGGCCATTGGAAATACTGGATATTAATGCACCAATGCACCCTGGAGAAGTCCAACACTGGCAGTTTCTGGATGAGAAAATCATAAATATATAAGTGTAAGATATGATTTCTACCACAGGGCTTCAGCATGAGCATAGGTGTGGATCAAGACAAGAATAAAAAATTTGTTATGACATTCCCTCTGGAAAGATTGTAAAGTTAAAATCTTGCTTCTTTCCAAATTCATTTTTTCAGAAGAAATATTTGAACTCTCTGATGGTTTATCTTAAAATAACCAACGTACAGCAGGGGTTCATTCCACTAATTAACACTTCACTGGGAGAAAGGGGATTCACCTCTAAATTCTTCTGCTTTGCTACTTAAAGATGAGGATTTGTTAGCACACAATGAGAGAGGGTTTCTAACACCCTGGAAGTCCCAGGACTTGCCAACCATGAATTGAAGGCAAAACAAAATGGGGGAGAAAAAAATCCCCGAGTTGAACATCTGTTGGCTGTGCAGAGATTCGAAATTTATATCAAAACAGAGGCAGTGATCCCTCTTTAAAGTATCACAAATCTAAACCTCAGCCTGGTGGGTGTCACAGCACACCATCTGTTAAATTAATACAGTTTAATTAATCAAAGTTAAATGTTCTTACATGTTTTCACTTTTGCATCTGAAGAAGCATTAGCTCTACAGAGTAGTGAATATCCTGCGACCGTATCTGGGATGGATGCAGGATGATTAATGTGTTTACAGACAGCATCCAGCCAATGGAAATGCTAAATTCTGAGATCTATGGGGAAATCTGAAAAAAGTACCAAATATACTGCAGCAAGTATTTAATGTACCATGGACAGGAAGGGAGAAGTGTGAGGCTGGGGATGGCAGCTGCCATCCATGTGACCACCATGGGGAGAATATCCAGATCTGACACCACGTGGAGAATATCCACATCTGACCACCATGGGGAGAATATCCACATCTGACACCATGGGGAGAATATCCACATCTGACCACCATGGGGAGAATATCCACATCTGACACCATGTGGAGAATATCCAATTCTAACCACCATGGGGAGAATATCCAGATCTGACACCACGTGGAGAATATCCACATCTGACCACCATGGGGAGAATATCCACATCTGACACCATGGGGAGAATATCCACATCTGACCACCATGGGGACAATATCCACATCCAACCACCATGGGGAGAATATCCACATCTGACACCATGGGGAGAATATCCACATCTGACACCATGGGGAGAATATCCAATTCTAACCACCATGGGGAGAATATCCACATCTGACCACCATGGGGAGAATATCCAATTCTAACCACCATGGGGAGAATATCCACATCTGACACCATGGGGAGAATATCCACATCTGACCACCGTGGGGAGAATATCCACATCTGACACCATGGGGAGAATATCCACATCTGACCACCATGGGGAGAATATCCACATCTGACCACCATGGGGAGAATATCCACATCTGACCACCATGGGGAGAATATCCACATCTGACCACCATGGGGAGAATATCCAATTCTAACCACCATGGGGAGAATATCCACATCTGACCACCATGGGGAGAATATCCAATTCTAACCACCATGGGGAGAATATCCACATCTGACCACCATGGGGAGAATATCCACATCTGACACCATGGGGAGAATATCCACATCTGACACCATGGGGAGAATATCCACATCTGACACCATGGGGAGAATATCCACATCCAACCACCATGGGGAGAATATCCACATCTGACCACCATGGGGAGAATATCCACATCTGACCACCATGGGGAGAATATCCAATTCTAACCACCATGGGGAGAATATCCACATCCAATCACCTTGTGGAGAATATCCACATCTGACCACCATGGGGAGAATATCCAATTCTAACCACCATGGGGAGAATATCCACATCTGACCACCATGGGGAGAATATCCACATCTGACACCATGTGGGGAATATCCACATCTGACCACCATGGGGAGAATATCCACATCTGACCACCATGGGGAGAATATCCACATCTGACCACCATGGGGAGAATATCCACATCTGACCACCATGGGGAGAATATCCACATCTGACCACCATGGGGAGAATATCCAATTCTAACCACCATGGGGAGAATATCCACATCTGACACCATGGGGAGAATATCCACATCTGACCACCATGGGGAGAATATCCACATCTGACCACCATGGGGAGAATATCCAATTCTAACCACCATGGGGAGAATATCCACATCTGACACCATGGGGAGAATATCCACATCTGACCACCATGGGGAGAATATCCAATTCTAACCACCATGGGGAGAATATCCAATTCTAACCACCACGTGGAGAATATCCACATCTGACCACCATGGGGAGAATATCCAATTCTAAACACCATGGGGAGAATATCCACATCTGACACCATGGGGAGAATATCCACATCTGACACCATGGGGAGAATATCCACATCTGACACCATGGGGAGAATATCCACATCTGACACCATGGGGAGAATATCCACATCCAACCACCATGGGGAGAATATCCACATCTGACACCATGGGGAGAATATCCACATCTGACACCATGGGGAGAATATCCACATCTGACACCATGGGGAGAATATCCACATCTGACACCATGGGGAGAATATCCACATCTGACACCATGGGGAGAATATCCACATCTGACCACCTTGTGGAGAATATCCACATCTGACCACCATGGGGAGAATATCCACATCTGACCACCATGGGGAGAATATCCACATCTGACACCATGGGGAGAATATCCTCATCTGACACCATGGGGAGAATATCCAATTCTAAACACCATGGGGAGAATATCCACATCTGACCACCATGGGGAGAATATCCAATTCTAACCACCATGGGGAGAATATCCACATCTGACACCATGGGGAGAATATCCACATCTGACCACCATGTGGGGAATATCCACGTCTTCCCCATTTTCCTCAAGTCTGATATTGCAGGTTTTTCCACCTGGGGAAGCTGTGTCTCCTTTGTTTGGCCAGGTAATATTGACCCCTAGCCATCTTTGACTCCTAGGGAATTTTTCCTGGGTTTGGATAAAGTGAAATAGTCCTGAAATTCTGACTTTTATTGCTGTTCTTTCTACAGGATCAGAGCAGGGTGTGCTGGGGACACACAGATGATGGCGATGAGGTTGGGTTTCATTATTTTCTGAGAGGGAGAGAATTTGAACTTTTGTTTCTCTTTATTCTGCATAAGCAACTACTGAATTATTGCTTCAGTAGAGACACAGAGTGTAGAGAGGAAAGAAAAGTTTTATTATTCCAGGAGCAGGACTGTGAAATTCATCCCTCCAAAGCATGGCATGCCGCTGGATTCTTCACTCTGGTGAGAAAGAGTGAGGAAAAACAAATAACATTTTCCCTGTTCTATTTTTCTTTTCTCTCCTTTGTGCTTTAGTTCACCTGGTAAACCAATTTAGGCAACAAAGTCAAGCAGAAAACGAGTATTCCCTTCATTTTTTTGGTGCAGCAAGCAGAGGCAGGTGCAGGTTGCACCTTGTTTATCCCTTCCCACCCATGGGAGCTGTTGGATCTCAGGGCAGTGTTTGTAGGGATAACCTCGACCCTGCTCAGGGCTGTGCCCTGCTCCATCTGCTCTGCAGAGGCTGAGCCAGGACCCCTGACTTGGCCAACTGCACGTCAGAGAGGATGAGTGGGGAAGGGAAGAAGCTTTTTATCCCCACAAAAATTGGGGAGGCAGGGAGAGCATCCAGAGCAGGTCCATGCCTGAGTCCCAGCTCAGCTGCTCTGGCCATAAAGTTATCAAAAATACAGTGCTGGATTTTATTTCAGTTACTGCTTCATTCCCAAATGCTTCAGTGATTTATGACCCTGAGACTGAACCAAGAAAAAAAAAAAAAAAAAAAAAAAAAAGGATTGCTTTGTGTTGCTGCTAAAACTCTGTCCTTGTGAGGCAGGGGGAGAACGGGGTCACTGCTTAGGATGCAGGGCTGGGACCAGGAAGATTTTGTTTCTTCCCCTGCTCTGTCCCAAACTTCCTGTTAGAAATCAGCCTTGCCTTGCATCTCCAGTGCCACTCAGTGACTAGTTGAGATTCAGGAGCTGGCTGGTCTCTGGAAGGGTAAAAAAAAGCCCCTTTCTCCTTGGCTGGGGTAGAGTGAGAAGGAATAGATGGGATTTTGAGGAGCTCAGAACAGGTTGATCAATATCTGGAGCAGATTTGAGCTATCTGCTGATGGATGGCAGGGAGGGATTTACCAGGAGTTCAGCACAAGCTTAATGAAGCTTTTCACAGCATGGACTCATAACTATTATCACCTCAGCACCTCCTGCATTCATCAGTGGATCCTTGAGGTGTGAGGAGGAAGGGGAAAACACAGGATTTATTTTCTTTTTCTGTTTCAAGCTGATGTCCTGATTAAATGAGTAATTTGGTGGTAATTAAATTGCTGAGATGGTGCACACGGTGTTCCCACAGTGTGCCAGATCCCACTGCTGGAGGACCAGAGCAGATCTCCAAAGGCAGACTGAGAACTGCAGGATCTCCTGGAGCTTTTCTCCTGAGAGGAAAAAAGCTTTTTTAAAATCAGGTTTGAGCAGGCTGAGCTCTAGAAGTTGCTCCTTCTCCTGATTTCTCATTTTCTTTGACCAAACAAATCCAATCAGCAGCACTGAAAGTTGCTCAAATCCATAGGTTTTGACATTTGCAGGGGATTGTTGCTGACTGCAGAAATTCTGAATATTTGTGTAGAAATGATCAGAATTGGATACACGTGGTTGCATAGGGGTCACATGAGCAATGTATACATGCAAATATATATGTGAATAAACTCATCCTTTCCAAAGAAAGTTTTCTACTGTACACAGGATTTGTTTTCTCATATTTCTTCCCTGAACTGCATATTTATAAGCACCTCAGCAAGTTGTCAAGCAGAATAGTTTTTATCAACAAAAATAAATTCATAACTGCAATTTCCTTTCAAAGACTGAATCAATTTCTCTCTGGGTAGAGTTTATTCCAGATTTCTTAGTGAGCATCACTTAATTTCAGAATAGTTTATTGCTGCCGTGCTCTGACTTTGGAGATAATTTTGTAAACTCTCTTGAAAAGAACACAGACATGAGGTTTTCCTGTTCAAATCTTCACTATTATCAACTTCCTTCCCGAAATTCCTCTGTAGATAACATTGCCTCTGCTAGGCATGTCTTACTATTGATACAACAGAAATAATTAAATTTATAGTTGAGACTATAATCCCTACTCCTGACATTTTGTGAATGACAGAAACCCTGATGTGTAGGTTGATGCTCACAGACTTAATTTTTTAAGAGATGGTGACATCAGATATCATTTTCCCCCAGCCAGATTAAAACAAACAAACAAACAAACAAACAAACAAACAAACAAACAAACAAAAAACCCCACCAAACAAACTAACAAAAAAACCCCAACAACAAAAAAACCAAAACAACAACAACAACAACAAAAAACCCCATAATGAAGCCAATCCCTTGTGCCAGGAGAGATTTAGGTTGGATATTAGGAAAAGTTTCTTCATGGAAAGGTTTCTCCAGCCCTGGCACAGCTGCCCAGGCAGTGGTGGAGTCCCCATCCCTGCAGGGAATTAACAAATGTGTGTGTGTGGCCCTTGGGGACAGGGTCAGTGGTGACGTGGGCAGTGCTGAAGCTGTGCCCAGTGATCTCAGAGGGTTTTTCCAACCAGAAAATGGAGATTCCAGGATGGAATTCCAGGATGTTGTGGTTTTTGGGGTGTGTGCCCCAGCCAGGCTCCATGGGCAGATCCAGACTCGGTGGTTGTCCCCTGCTCTGCCCCAGCAGCAGAATGTCCCCTCCTCTGACCCTTTTGGGACACGTTTTGGGGAAATATTTCTGATTGTGCGTGAGTCCCCCTGTTATCAGCAGGCTCTGGATGCTCAGCGTGTTCCCAACATGAAATCCTCAATCCAGGGAAAGGGGAAACATCCAGGCAGAGGGAGCTGCTCTGAGCCTCAGCTGCAGCTCCCTCCCAGACACACGCCTTGATTACAAAGTCACCATTAAAATTACATTATGGGATGTGAAGGGGGTCAACAATCCTGGTAAACAAGAGGTAAAAGCAACCATTAAAAGGCATTTGCTGGCGGCGAATCTTTGTAGTCTTAGAGGAGGCCAGGTAGGTCACTGGATGTGAAATAGTGAGATCAAGGAAGAGGATGAATTATTAATTGCCAGAATTCATTATTTATTTCCTTGGTGCTACAGTTTACCCAGAGCTTTATAGGCAAACAAAGGGATGGGAGCCCTCAAATCAAACTTCAGTTCTGACAGTTTAGTTTTGTAGCATTTATAGCCAGGGCTGTGTCATAAATTCAGGGCAGCATTCTAAGGACACTCCACTCGATGGCAAATCTCCCTCCTAATTAAGATAGGAGCCAATTAAGGTTCTCTAATCAGCTTTATTCCTGCCATCCCAGCACATGACTGTGTCTGCAAACCAGATTAACCTCCTGGCTTCCAGGCTGTCTCACACCCTTGTGCTCAGCAGTATTTTTGATATTGTATACAAAGGATTTAAAATTATGTTTTACTATCAAACCTTCTCTGGAAATTTTGTTCCCTATTTCCAGTGGGTAAGTGCTGACTCTGCAGCTGCTTGGATTGAAAGAGTGGAAAATGAAAAGTTAGTCTTGGATAAAAATTTGAGCTTTTTTGACCCCATACATTTAAACTTAGGTTAATTAGATATAGTGCAAATTACCAATCACCATGGTCTTAAAAAATCTGATTTAGATGAGGGTTTTTATTTGATCTGCAGATCTAGTTCTTGGTTTAGGCAGAGCTCAGTAAGATGTGTACACACGTTTACCATCCCTTTGTGGGTTGGGATCAATGTTAGTCTCAAAAACTGTGAAGTTTTCCTTTGGATGGAAATAAGGATTTCATTCCTCATGAAAACCTCATGATTGGGTAAATCTAGGATAGGACCCTTCTAGGAAATCTAGGAAAGGATTTTTGCCAGATTAGAGCTTTGGGATGAGTTACTCTGTATTGTCTGCTGAGTTACAGAGATGAAGTTTTCAGTGAATTCTGAGGAAACAGAACTTTTATAAGCTTTGCCTTCTGTAACTGATGGTTCTCCTATCCTTGACTAACAGTAAGAACAGTTGCTGTTGAATGATAAAGTCTTTTAAAATCTGCCATTCCCTAATGTTCCCTATTCATTTCACCCCATGAGTTACATCTGAGGAAGGACCAATTGATTTCTTCAGGCGGTCTGGACTAACCTAAACTGGTGGGAATCTGATTCAGGAGGAGCTCAGTGGTGTCCCATCAGCAGAGAAAATTCTGTTTTTAACACAATGTGCTGACAGAAGCCTGACAGCCACGACTCTGAAAGGAAAAATACTGCAGCAGTAGATGAGTGTGTTATTTATCTGCTTAATTAAAGAGCAAATTAATTCCTGTTAGGAGGGCAGGGAACATTTGACAACCACAGAATCTGTTGCCTAAACCCCTTGGGAAGAGGAACTCATCCAGACACAGAAAATGAAAGCCTATACTGGGATCTCAGAGCATCTCTGAGGATCCAGAAGATGAGGAAGTTCCTGTGATGATCATATAGAGCCTAATATTCTAATTCTTAATCCAGAATGAGGGAATGGAGATGTACAAGGTGGGTGATTGACCATTGAAATGGATTCTGGCAAGTAAAGAGGGAGAAAATAATTTTATTTCTAAATATTGGTATGTGGAAAAACCAAGTCGAATATTATTATTAATTAATGGGACTTTGGGGTGTTTTTATGAGCCCCCTGTACTTCAGGAGAGGGTGCTGGAGAACACACCAGGCATTCACAAGTGGGAAGAAATGAACAGCCTGTCTGATTCTGACAAATTATCCTTGGAGAGGAAAATAACTCCATAAGAAATATAGGCACTGTTAAACTTAATAAAAACAGACCCTGATGGGCTCCCCTTGGAATTGTGGCAGACCTTACCCATGCACTCCATCCCCTGCTCCTGTCAGAGAGCTCCATGAACTTATAATACATAGGAAAAAAATATTCCTTTCATCCATTAAGACATAATTACTTTTCCCTTCCCCTCAGAAAAACCTTCCAGGTGAGGCCCCATCCCTTGATGTAACTGCTGGATGAAGAACTTACAATTCCAGCTAAAACAGGAGCAGCTTAAACCACTCACTTCTTTTTTCCAGAGACTCAGCAAGATGTGTTTAAGAAGAATTTGCTGCTCTCCTGGGAAATCCGTAGAATTTGCTTACCACAAGGAAAAACCAAGCTTTCCATCCAGCTCCATGCAGAGGAATTTGAAAGGGTCACCCAGGGCTCCTGCATGCATTAAATTTTTGGAAAATCTGCACATGTGGGATGCATCGAGGGTTACCCTCTGTCCTGGAGGAGACGCTTCACCTTTCATCCCTTCTGGTGGGCACTTGTCAGGATTTTGTCACTGTTTCTGCAGGCAGCTGCTGTGGGCTGGGGCTGGGAGAGCCACTGCTCCTCCTGAGGGACAGGATTGCCTTCCCTGAAAACGAGGGGAAGGATGGAAAAATGAAAGTTCTGCAAAGCACGGGGAGAGGAGGGGGTGGCAGTGAGAGATGGAATTGAGGCCTGTTGGGTTAAAAATGTGCAGCAGGAAGGAGCCAGGGCTTTCCATGGGCTGCAGGGACCTTGTGGCTTGCAGGCAGTGGGATTCCAACCTGCATCCCCTGCAGCTGCTGCTTTGGGGGCTCTGGGGTCACTCTGTGCTGCAGTTGTCACCCTGTGATGGATTTTGGGCCCCTCTCCTCCATCCCTGTCCCCTCAGCACACAGGGGGTGCAGGATCCCATTCCTATGTGCCTGCCTGCTCCAAACACCGACTTATTCTGTGCTTAGAGCCACCAGCAGCCATAGATTATATTTAGCCCTGTTAAAACTGTAAATTTAACAGCAAGCATGCAGCGGTAGAAGCCTCCTTTGCATGGTTTATGGAGGGCTGGAAGGATTTATTTCTTCCACCCAGAAAAATTTCTTCACTAATGCTCCGAGATTTACAATCCCCCAGATCAGGAGAAAGTCTACTCCCAGCTTTATTTGAATATCTGCTGATAGATCAACAGATCTTTCTGCCATGAAATCCTTCCTTTGCTGCTCCCTTGTTTGTTTAAAGCATGGAATATGTGGGCTCAAAAGTACCAAATTCCTACAGCTGCTCTCCTTGGGAGGTAACAGGGAAAAAAAAAAGTGGAAGAAAAAGAAGAAAAAGTCAGTTGATTTACTTTCTGCATAAGGCACACTCCAAATGTTGAATATTGCATTATGTGCGCAGCAAAGATTCCAGGCTTAAGTTGTCTGATATGAACAGACTAATGGCATGTTATGGAATTGATTTTCTATCAGCCTTTTCAGGGATATCACTCCTGCTTTGTTCTTCTAATAGATAACATCACCTCCTCTAACCTCTCCTCTCTGCACCTCTTGGCTGGCATGTGCATCCCTCCCCTTCCCCCTCGGTTTTTCCATATTCTGTGTCTTGATAGGAATCTCGTTTCTCAAATGGGTAATATCTCAATAATGAAGGGACAGATCTGATCCAGAGAGGAGCTTTTTTCACAAAAGAAGAAGGAAAAACTGCTGAGCTGAGACTGATGCTTCCATGATACAGAACGAACACTGGTGCAGAACACTGCAGCCACCAGCCTTGGGCTTGATATAAAATTGCAGCTTAGTTTTAAGAATCTGATCTAAGAGAGCCCCTCACTCCTGGGATTTGAAATTATATCTAAGCTATTAATTCCTATTAGTTTCTCTCAGATGCTTTTGCACTAGTATTAAATATGCATATTAAAAAATCATATAAATTTTAAAGTACATCCTGGAAGATTTCTTTGGCCTTTGGGTTAAACCCTAATTGATTTATACCGGTAAAATACTTAATATATATTAAATTGTACAAGGAGAGGACTTTTCTGGGACATTTTAAAGGCAAAGCCAAGAAATGGTAGAAGATTTTGAAATGTATCATTAATATATATTACAGAGAGGAGAGAAAGAAGCTGTAAGTATTTTTTTCTGGGAGGCTTTTGGTTACATTTCCATTGCCTCTTCAAACATAACATGTCCTTATCCTTGAAGCAAACACACTCCCATATTCATGGGGAAATATTTCACGTTGAAATTAGCGAGTTGCTGTATTGATGTCACCTGGTCCATCTTTAATGTACTCTCCTCTGTTCCAATCTGTAATATCATCCCAGCTATGCAAAGCTGACTGAAGGTTGTGCCAAGTTCAACTGAAGTGTCTATTTATCAATGGGAGGCTTTCCTGCTGGAGCCAGAGATGTTAATATTGAATATGCCTAATAGCATTTTTCAAACTCAAACAGTCCTGACTCACTGCTGAACATTTTGAAACAGAAATCTCAACTGACGGGTTCATTCTGCCTCAGAAATGCCTTCTGGAATTATGGCTTGTCACGATATATGGTTGTCCTCATAAAAATAACCAGGGAAGGGGCCTGAGGAAGTCCAGGTTGTTCACCAAACAGGCAGCAGGGTTTAGATTTTCATGTCCCAAAGAAGATTTATGTAATATATTAAGTGGAGGTTGTTAATTACACACTTTACTTATACCTGTCTTAGGAGAGAAGTGTCAGCTCCTGATGCTGTAATGGAAATTGCTCTTTTCTTCACATCTGCTTTATCATCCTAATACACCATGAAATTGGACAAGAATTTTAAAAGTATAATCCTGTTTGCCTAAAACCCCCAAAACCTACTCAGTCCCCCTCCTCCTCCTCCTGTCCTGTCCTCCCTCATGCAGCTTTTGAGCTCCATGACCAATTCTTACCAATGCTCAGGGACTGTGTAACCATCTCAAAACTAAGGGATCTCTCCAAGCTCTGCAAAAACAGAAACCTGAGGTTTGCATTAGGAACACATCCTGCTTCTGTATTGAAAATGGGGGGGAAGAAAATAATACCTTCATTTGTCCTGTCCCTTTGCTCCTTTCCAGGAAGGGAAGGTTATGAATGCCTCCTTTGTGTGAGAAACTTGGGCTGGAATTCACTTTAGTGGGCACCAGAGGATCTAACGCCGAGAGACAAAGCCATAAGAAAGCAAAGCTTCATTAGTTTCATTGCTCATGGAAGTGCTTGTTAATACAGACACTCCATTTTTAAAATGTGTTTCTCTGAGCACAGAGCCTGTCTGGTGGAATTAGAGCTCCACAGCAAATGGGCCCCTTGCCAGTTCCAAGGAACACAAATTAAGGCTCTGATGTTGGGAGCGTTTATGCGCGTGCTTAATTTTACAAACCAGAGGGATAGATCTGAAGTTGGAAGTATTTTGTTAAGTGTTTGCAGGCTGTTTGTGGGGAGCTGGAAATATCCATCATTTTGGGATGTGGTGTATTTGTACGTACAGATCCACCCTGGAAGGAGGCGTTTGAGGACTCTGCAGTGGACATTTGTGATTCCCAGTTTTCTGATGAGATGGAGGATTTGGGTTCAGCAGTTCCAAAGTCTACACAGGTTGTATTGTCCTTAAAAACAGAAAAACATTATTCTTTGGGACAACAAATGGTGGGTGCCAAGTTAGTTATAGTCAGCAACAGCAGCATTAGACCTAGAGGGGACAAAACTGTTGACAAAGGTGTGTACCTGCCAGATCTGCCCAAAGGCAACTCTTCATTTTCAGTGTTTTCCTCCATGGCTTTCCCTTCTCTCATTCCTGTGCTCCATTCAGAAGTACAGCCCTGGAGCCCCAGGAGGGAGGGCACAGAGCACCCAATGTTTTGTGTGTACAGACAAGACAACTCTCCCCAGCCTCAGGGAGCAAATCAAAATGAGCTGTTGATTTAAAAGCAGAAAAAAATCAAGGAAGGAGAGATCTGAGAAGGGTCAGCTGGAGGCTCATCAGAGCAGAGGGGACAGTGGTGGAGGTACAAGGAGGGTGCTGAGATGGGAGTGAATCCAGGGCAGGAACAGCCAAATCCAAATCCCAGCTCTTCATGCCCAATTTAGTGACCCCTCGGCCACTCCTGTGGTTCTGAGGGCTTTCTTCGTGTGGTTCCCTGAAGTTCACAGGCTTGTGGCCTGTTGTGGCTCAGGAGATGCCACAGGGTCAGGCTGCTCTGAGCCTGAGCCCTGCAGCCACACCACACTCTTGTCCTTCATATTTCAAACTCAAATGCAGCGTCGTGAGCTGCACAAGCCCAAATAACCACGTGCAGCCCGACAGATTTACACCACGAGGAGATCTGGTACTGCCAGCTCTCCTTGTTTCAGAGTGTGTTCCTCCAAAGCCTCAACCCTCTCTTCCAAAACACTTAAATGGGTTTAAAAACACCCATTCACAGATTTGGACGGAATTTATCTGAATGCTTTAATAAAAACATGGGTGCTGGAAGGGGAATGGACTCATCAGGAATTCAGCATGGATGCACTCAGATCATACCTCCAATGAATTGGAAACACTCTGCCTGTTCCTCCCCATTGAGGGCTCCAGGATGTTATAATTTATGTCTAAATATTGCAGCCCACATTTGTCTGTGACATTGAACTACTGCACATTGTTTGGAAATAGAAGGGGGCTATTTTTCAAACCCTGAGAAGATGAACAGGTAAGGAAGGCTCCCTGGGAAGATTTTATCACCCAGGCTCTGCTTCCGAGCACAATTAATGAAAATGTATATAATAGTTATAGAAACAATTTACTTAAACCCCCCAGACTTTTAGCCTGATTCTCCTCTCATTTCCATTAATATAGATTGGGACTATCTCCCTCTGAATCCCAAGGTAAATTATCAGCTGATTCCTGTTAACTCAGTGAGGTAAAACTAATGGAGCAAGAATTAGACCCTTTCCATTAACTGCTATATGTTCTTTCACATTTGAAATTAAGATTATACCAGAGTGTGAGAGTAATAAAGCATTACAGCCATTCTGCTGAGTTATTTCACTGACCTTAGTTGTTCCATTAAAAATTATTGCCATCAACATCAGCATTTCCATTTTGGGTCATTTTTATACATGTCTGGCCTGTGGATGCCAGAAAAATTGCCAGTACCTCCTTAATACTCTCAGAAAATGGATGAAAACCCCAAAAAACCCCAATATCAGACTCAGGGTTTTTTTCCTAAGGCATCTCAGAATAAACTCAGCCTTATCCAAAAAAAAGGAAGAAGAGGAAGCTGAGGGGAAAGGGAAGAAACTGTAAGTCCAGGTGTCATTTTTGCTTGATTAAGGATTCCTTTAGGATCAAAGAACAGAACATTTTGGAAAAGAAAAAAAAAAAAAGCCCTGCAAAATTCAATCTTGGAGGGTTGAGGGAAAAGCTACAGACACTCTCCCCATTTGCTGGGAATAAAGTGAAAAGAAATTTCCCTGGCTATATTTTTCATAGGTTGCCATTATTATGTTTATATGCTTGTTTTCCTCCACTGTGTATTTTGGAAAACAACCTCAATCTTTTCAATGGCATCTGCAGCAGGAGGCAGAGCTCTCCCTGCACACATTTTGGAGCTGTTAGCCTCGTTTGTAGTCTGGAGGATTTGCTGTAAGCTTGAACTATTCATTGTGTGGAAGTACCTGGTTTCCATTAAAGTCTGATTAGATTTTAATGCCCAACTTTCTCGGGCTTCTCAGGAAATCCCAGCTTTCAGGCATAAATAATTTCCCAACGACTTCAAACAGCCCCGACTTGTAATTAAGCAGAGCTATATCCAGGTTAGGGAAGAACTGATGGGAAATGAAGGTGACCCAAACTTCAGAGGAATTTTAGTGAAAGCTGAGGCTTCGATTAGTTCAGCTGTTGACAGCCTGTCCTCCTGGCTATGGACTTTGGAGAGGATTTTAAATATGCTCTGCACAGGCACGTCCACACAGGAGTGCACAGATCGTGCAGATACGGGATTAAGAGCAGGTATTTGGCTCTGGAAATGAGCTGTAACCTATCAGTGCATCCTCTCTGCAGGTTGCACCTGAGAAGATGCCCACAGAATAATAAAAACGAAGCTGTGGGAAGCGTTTTGTGTCTCGGGACACTGGGAGCAGCAGAGACACATCCCAGAAGGAAGCACTGGCTGCTCCACCACTGTGTCTCTGAGCAACCTTGATTATTACAGAGCTGCTTCACCTCCCTCAGGTATTTCCAGCAGTTTGTAGAAGCAAAAAACCCAAGCTTGAACAACAAATCCGTGCTGGGGCTGGAGGATGGCACTAACGCTGACTGGAGGGAATGGGAGCTGATTTCTGCTCTGCGATTTGGACCTCAAAATAATCTTCCCTGGAATATGAGAGATGATGCAGGAGGAGGAAAAGCAAAGCAGAGGCAGCCCAGTGACACGAGGTGCATGTGTAATGCTGCCAGCCTAGGGAAAGAAAATATTCTGTGTGCAAGGAAGAGCAGAGGGTGAGTTTGGAGCGAGGAGCCAGGAGCAGCCAGCTCAGCCTCACTCCTGCACTCCCAACACGGAGTCCCAGCTCTCTGCATTTCCTCCTGGTTCTTTCTGAATTACATCTCTGAGGCATCAAGCACTGGCAGGAACAGGCAAGCAAAGGCTGTCTTAGTTGTGGGGCCTTTTGTCCCTAATTATCTTCGTTATGCTTACCTGCATCAAAATCCAACTTCAGTTTCTTGTCTCTCCTGTTTCTTGTTATTCCAGCTGCTTAGGACCTTTCCCATCTTATTTTGGGATCTTCCTGCACACTACTACAGCGTTAAATAATATTTATTAACTATAAAAGCAGCAAAAATTATTATAAACTTTGATCCTGCTTCCAGTGAAATAGTGCTACAACTGTCATTAATTTTCAGCCAGCAGGAGCTGGAGAGTTTTCCTTCATCCTCTTTACAAAGTGAAGACAGAAGAGTTCTCCTTCAGCATGGATGATGGAGTGAAAAGCTGTGTTCAGCAACAAGATATCTAACGTTTTTTAGACATAAAAAGACAGTAAAAATTAAAATAATTACACCCAACATCTGTTTTTCTCATGCTATTTATTACTGTTTCTCACTAACTGAGGGCTTATCCTGTGAGGGATTCATAGGGATTTTTTTCCAGGACAGGGAATTCTGTGGATGGCTCCCATCACCAGCTCTGCCTCGTGGTCAGGGGACAGAAAACCCCAAACCCTGGGGAAGGCAGCGTGGACAGAACATTTCCTTCTCCTGCCACACCAAATATTGCACTGTCTGGCAATAGGAAAAGAAAAGGGGAAAAGTGGATTGTGGGGATGTATTTGTGAATAAATCAGCGAGCTGCTCCATCTCTTTGCAAACACATTAACTTTGAGTGACAGAGAGACACCCGGGTTCCTCAAGTGTTTGCCTCAGACTGCTCTCCACCTCACTTAAGCAGCACTTGAAAGAAATAATGGGGATTAATTTAGACACTTAGATATATTTTCCAAAACTACAGCAAAAAAAGTTGACTGCAGATTTGTGCTGGAAGAATTGAAGACATCAGCAAGATCAAGATGAGAGCTGATTTTTTAAAATAGCACCTTTTTTTTTGGTGCCTGTACTAATTGCAAAAGCATTTTATATTTGGAATAATTGTCCTACATTTCTTTCCTGCTATGCACACATCTGCAGGAAAAGAAAAGGAGAAGAAATGGAGGTTTCAAAGAATCCTAAATGCTAAAATACAATTTGTAGATATTTTCACGAATAAAACTCAGTTCATGGCCAAGAATTCATTTCCTTCTTTCTTTCTTTTCCACGTCACATCTTTTTTCTCTTACACTGCAACTGTTTATGTGCTTCACGTGAAAACCAGCCTGACTAAAGAAGGGACATTAAACCAAACCCTAATCAGGAAATCCACTAATTCAGGATTCCACTCTGACAATGCTGTCTTATTCTGCCCCAAATTCTTTTGTCTGAAGTGAACAAGTTTTCAGCTTAAAACTTTGCAGGGCGAAATTGTCTTTCAGAAAGAAATTTATGGCCAAGCACTGCGTGCAACTGGGGCTTAACAGTGATGTACCTGATTTAATATGTCATGTTTTAATAGGCAAGGCATTTACCTATCTCAATAGGAACCCTGTCTCCCTACAAGGTATTTATTTCAGTGTAGTCTGAGGCATCTCTTGCCCAGGATATATGTTTCAATTACATTTCAGTGCAAAACACATCCTCTGCAGGAATCTTCATACTCCAGGATCTTGAGTAATGGAACATTTTAAGTGCTGGAGAGCCCAGCACTGAAATCTTTATTCAGGCAATCTCCCCCAAAGGCAACTATTCCTCTCAGCAACACTGATCAATACCCCAATATGCCAGACCAAAAAGCCTGAGCAGGAATGTGGATTCCTTCTGTTCCTATCAATAAAATATGTAATTAATTGAAAATTGAAAACTTTATTAATTTGAGTTTGATTTTTGTCCTTTCCATCAGCCCTGTTTTCAGACGTGTATGGATCCGGCCCAGATTGGATTCTGGCACGAGGCAGGGAAGCTCCAGTAAGGTTTATAAAATCAGATTGAACCTAGAAGACAGAAAGGGCTGGGAGATGCAATAGCTCATGTACACTGGCTGGTGAATTTACTTTCTATATACAAGTACCTCTGCTGCAAGAGCCTGGTTGGCATGAAAATGAAATCAGAGGCTTCTAACACCCAAACCCCCCGAGTTAAACAGTGATGGCACCTCACAGCCGTGGCTTGCTGGGCACTGAGGGCTTGGAAGGGCTCTCCAGAGGAGCAGGAGCCCTCCAGGCTGGTGCCACGTCCACCCCAGCCAGGAGGAGCTGGGGAGATGCAAAACTGGAGGAGCCAAGACAAAATCCCACCTGATTTTCTGCCCTCTCAGAGCTGTTCTGTGCCAGCATAAATCCACGGGTGTCTCTGCAAGAGAGAAAGCTGTGAAGGGGGCAAAATGTGGGAAAGATTTAAGGATTTGAACAACTTCCCCTGTGGCACATCCTTAACTGGCTTGAGAGCCTCAGGGTGAGCCAGGGCACTGCAGGAGTGGCAGGGAGAGCCCTCCATCCCCACAACTCCTGTGAAGCTGCTGAAGCTGGCACCTCCCAAAGCTGAGGATAAACAGTTTGATTTTTTTTTTTCATTGGATAAACTGTTGTTTGAAATTTTTTTCATTCAATTAAACTCGAGAGCTTTCGAAAAACACAAGTTGCAAATTTCCCTGCTGCGTTCTTGGTACAGCCACTGGATTTTTTGTTCACAAGAGTTGTTTCTTACTGGAGTTAAAGCCTGAACCAAGTGAAAATAATCTTGTAAAGACAGGCAGTAGATACAGATATATGAGATTTATATGCTTTCCACATTAACAGAGCTTCTGTTATAAATCCCTATTAATCAGGCATTCCATCAATATAGAGTTTTCCATTAAATTCAGAGAGGAACTGTAGCAAGTGTAATCATAGAGCTTGTTTAATACAGTGCAATGATGCCAACATTTTCATCTCATCTATCTGGCTGCAGAGCTCTTCCCCTCCTGAGCTCATTGCTGAGTGGCTGAACAGCTCAGTGACAAAGTGGAAAATTCTCCTGAGTATCAACAGTGGAAAGAAAAAATTAAAATCCTCCTCTCTGACTCTCAGCAGTTGTAAAGCAAAGCCAGAATAGTGAATTACATGTTTCAGAACAGATATTTACAGGGTTTTTTGGACCCACAGCTCAACAGCTGAAAAAAACAAAACAACCCTCAAATGTTGTTGTGCAGCTTCTTCCTACTTTTGGTTTTTCAGGTGACATCTGGACATTTTACAAGAGCAGAAGTGAAAAGCTGCCAGGACTTGGGTGAGGCACAAATGGAAAAAGTGTTTTATTTTGTATGCTCTGTATGTTTGTTATTGTCCAGAGTCAATACAGGAGAGGAGAGAAGAGGATAAATCAAGGAAAAGAGACAAAAGGAAGGGATTGAGCAACTCAGATCTTGCAGTGAAGTGCTGAGGAACAAAGCCAAACGTTTTTTAAAGGAAACATTACACAGCCTGGTTGAAATTAAGGAGTGGGCACTGAGGTAGATTAGACCTGAGAGAGAAGAAAATGAAATGGAACAGCATTGGGAGGAGGGGTTTTCAACTCACCTGGTTTCACTGGTGAGAAGGAGAAAAGCTCCTCAGGGATCATCAGGCTCCTGTTGCCTCGATGTGCAGTGAGATGTGGATGTGGGGTGGGCAATGCTCCACCTCAGGGCACTCCTGAGGCTGGCAGCATCTGCAAGGCTTCAGAGACTCCCACTACAGGGTTTTTTTGCTTAAAAAAGTAACAAACCCTGATATTTTTCATTTCTTTATCAACCCAAGCCATTCTTTTGGTGTGTCCCCGGTGGAGTTTTGTCATGTTCCATCTTGTTTGCCTCAGGCAAAACACCCAGGGCTTGGCTCTCCACTCTGCCCTGGCATCTCCTGAGGCAAGGGGCATTTCCAGAGATGCTGGATTTATCTTCATTTCATCTCAGAAAGAAGTGCCAGCAAACAGTGAGACATTGCTGCTGTGAGCAGCAATCAGCTTTTGTCCTGGTGGCTCTCCAGGGAGATTCACGGGGCGTTTCCAGAGTCACTGGTGCTCCAGCAGCCCAGGAGGGCTCTTTTACCCCCTGTGTTGCATTTCCAGTACAATTAATGCCCTGCCCCACTAGATTGCAGAGTGCCAGGTGTGTCACCAGTCCCAAACATCTCCTGTGACATCTCCCAGTATTTGGGCTGTGCCAGCTCATCCCTCCCAGCCCTCGGTCACCACCTTCCCACCCGGAGCGGTGACAAGGACACAGGCCAGAAGATTTAACACAAAACTCAGACTTTGGAGAACCAAAACAGGGAACTCCTGGATTTGGAGGAGTGTCTGATGCGTTTGCCCACAGGGGATGATGTTTTGATGATGTTTTGATGATGTTTTGATGATGTTTCAATGATGTTTTGATGATATTTTGCTGTTCTCCAGAGCTGCACAGCCCCAGCCCAGTGAATGTCCTGTCACTGGGTGGAAAATGAGCAGATGAAGTGGGAAACACAGGGAAAGGGCCACAACCAATTTATTTTTCCCTGCTGAAGACAATCCCACCTGCCTGGCCCCACCACTCAGGAGCTTCACCCTTCAGAGCTGTTTTTTGGGTCCATCCTGGGTTTCTGCACCCTGGCTCTGCACCAGCGAGGGCACCCAGCACGGATAAACCATTCCCTGTCCTCTCTGTTCATGTTTTAGCATGGCTGAGCTTGAATCTCTGGCCTAACACCATCGTTTTTCCCATCAGACACGACTGCAGCCCTGCAAATGGATTTTGAGAGCAGGTGGAACAGCAAAGGAAGAGCCAAACATTTTCAAACAAGGGCAGAACAGAGTCTTCACCCTTTCCTTACATTTCTCTTTTCCCCCTGTGCCAGTTCCATGTCTTTCTGCAGGGTGGGGTGCAGACAATGAGGTTTCTTTTCAGGAAAAGTCTGAAATTTCTGCCCAAGAACAGCAGATGTTCTTCAATTTCGAAATGTTCTGAGGCACCCCTGACTCATGACCCCAGATATCCTTTGGCAGTGAAAATCTCCCTCCCTCTATTTCTCTTTTGGAGCTAATGAGGCTGTGCATTTACACAGCAAATTCAATACATCTCCAACCCCCAGTTCTGCAAGCAGTACATTATTATTTCCTGGCCTTTCAAAGGCTCTTTGGACTAGAATATAATGGGATGGCTTTTAACAAGGACTCCCCCAAAAGAAGAAAAGTCAGCATAGGGTAGACTTGGCTATCAACATATTAAGCAACTCAGCTGAAACCAGAGTTCCTCTTACAAGCTCTATTTTCAGGTGTATTCTTAAATCATAAGGCAACCAACAGAAAGTTAAATCACAGTGACAGCAAAATGCAGTTTAATTCAAAGTTAGCAGGTCAAGAAGGGCTATGAAGGATCCTCACATTCACCTCAAGCTATTAATTCAGATAAAACCCAGCAGCTGCTGCAGCCCTCGAGGATTCTGTTTTTCATATTTCTGCCTGTTAGCTCACACAAACGAAGAAAAGATTTTTATTTTTTTTCTCCAAGATAAGGGTTTCAATTGACTTGTCCAACTTCATGGCACGGACTGTAGCACTTAGAAAACATCCACATTCCAGTGGGACAGGCAGAAATGAGGGAAAACCCCTCTGTCCTCCCATTCCCAGTGAAACAGAGCAGGGAGTTGTGCCTGGCTGCTCCACCCTGGGGTGCTGGGAGCCCTCCATGCCTTCAGCAGCACTGAAGATGAACAGCAGCTGCCAGCAGCTGTCCCCTGAGCTCCCCAGAGAACAATGAAGCAAATAATTTCTTTAATTATTTATCAAGGGCTGCTTCCTCAGTCAATAAATTTGTTTGGTTGTCTCCTGCAGGCCTGGCTTTCTACTTTATTGGGTTCTTCCACATGCATTTGAAACATTCTATTGATCATATTAATATCTACTGAAAACTTCCTTTCTTTTCCTACTTTTCTTTATATTTTTTTTATTTTTGTATAACCTTATGCTATTATTTTGTTTTATCCTGTTGCCTTTTTGTTGCTTTTCTTCTGTGCTTGATGTTTTATGAGACACAACTTGACTTTTAATTAACCTTTTACCCACTCTCTTCCTTTACTCCATTCCTCTGTCTTTACATTGGAAAGAACTTGGCATATGTGTTATTTTAATTGTCCACTGAGCCACTGAATTCCCTGTGTATTTTCAGGATTTGACTTGGGAGAAAACTGGACTGTTCCTGTGAGTGAACCTCCTCCAAATAAGCCCATTTGCAGTTTTGTTATGAACTATTTTAATCAACAGCTGTGAAATGGCCAATAAACCAAATTTTGTATTCAGCACTTATGCAGTGGGAGAGAAGATTCATGAACTAAAAAGAAAAATTAAAAAAGAAAAAAGGAAAACCAAATAAAAATCCTTCTTTCCTTCCTGAAATGGTGCCTGGTTTTGGTTAAACTCCCCAACTTCCAGTGGAAAAATGACCTTTTTCCCCCTTGAATTTTGGTGGCTGTACCAAAGAAAAGAATCAAAGACCCTGCAAATGTCTCCTTTAAAAAGCACAGAGGGGTTAATTAATTATTCCAGTTAATTTTTCAGAATAGAACTGAGTCAAGAACTGGAGGAAGAGGAGAGTGAAAAGGGAGAGAAATGGGAGGAGCAGAAGGAGTTTTTTCACCCATCCACAGTCTGGTCCAAAACCATCAACAATCATCAATTGTATTCTTTATACAAACACATATTTTTATCTATAAACAGATATTTTCAGGTATAATCTGATATAATCTGGCATTTAAACATATTTAAGAGGGGAAAAAAGCCTGAAAAAGTCACATATAAGCCCATCCCTCCATGCTGCCTTACAGAGCTTTCCACACGTTTCCCCCCAGCAGAGGCTGCCCTTCTAATCAAAGGTGTGTGGTGATTATTCAGCAGGGATTATTCCCTGCAAGCATCACGCTTATTTTTTATCACTCCTTCCATATGCAGTTTACAACCTTTGTTTGCCTCAGAACCTTACAGTGAAATATGAAAGCAGCCAAATCCGAGGGAAACAGACACAGGAGAAAAATGAAATTAAGTCAATCTTACAGAGAGAGTACAACCTTCTCCTTTATGCCTGCACAAAAAAAAAAAAATTATTAAAAATTGAAACATTAACTGTGTCTTGAAAAATAAAACCTCCTGCTCCAGTACAGAGGATGGTTTCAATCACATCAATGTCAGATGTTGTTGAAAGAATTTTCACATTTTTCAGTTGGTGGAATTTTGTCTTTCATACCCAATATCCTGCTAGGAATGATACAAACCTATGCTAGCTCACCTCAGGGGTCATTAAAGACACACAAAAAAAAGTCTTTTTAATCCATAAATTGAAAAAATAATCAGCAGGAGAGAGTATATGGAATATATCCTAGCAAAGCTTTGGCTCAGTGTGGTTATAGTGACAGAAATCTTTTATTGTTAGGTCAGGTGTGCACTCAGTCCTCTACTGAAATAAAATCACTTCCTCTCACTTCCCTAAATTTTAGAAACAGCCCACTCATTCTAAAATGAGTGCAAAAAGATAGAAACAAACCACATTCACACCAGCTGCCTGGAGAATTCACCCCCTTTCCCCCTAAAAAGCAAAACAAAACAGTTTCAAAAATTATAACCTTCCCAAGGAAATCCTAAAATAAACCCCAACCTTTTATTTCACCATTGTCATTATTCCCATCTGAGCAGTGATAATCAAATTCATGCTGGAAAAAGACAGAGGTGAGATTTGCTTCAGATTCCTCAGGACGTGCTTCCATTTCCACATTTCCACATCCCAAATTCACCAGCTGGTTTGGAAGGAGCCTGCTGAGGATCCCACAGATCTCAAACTTTACACAAATGTTTGGTGCAGCAGTGAAGGTTCTTCCACATTGTTTTGGGTCATTACTTCACAACTCCTTATTTTTCTCCCCCTCCAAAAAAAAAGAAAAAAAAAAAGGTAGTATTGGTAATTTCCAGACAAGAGCTGGGAGGAGAGGAGTCTCCAGCCAATATCACTCCCCTTCCTCAGTGATCTTGGATGAGTCTGGAAGGATCTGTGGATAAATACCCACAAAAACCTCTGAATCTCCAAAAAAATTCACCTTTTTCTCGTGACCAACAAACCTCAGAACCTCACACACTTCTACACCATTCACTGCAGTCTCCTTCCTTGTGCTTCCCCCCTCTATTTGAAAACAAGATATTGATAACAACTGAAAATACAGAACATTGATAAGAGCTGCTCCTCTCCTCAGACACCTGACTGCTTATCTCCTTCTCCTTCAAGTCAAAATTTCTCTAATTACAGCACTAATCATAAATACCTCGGCACATAAAATGTTTTACTTGCTAGGAAGGAGCAGTGCTAATTATTTTATGGTTATTTCTAAAAAAACTCTAATTAAACAGCAAATAAATACATTCAGTTATTTTGATTATTGGAAAAATGTACCATATGATGAATTTCAACTTCTCAGTAATAAAATGGCAAATTACTTGCTACCATAATGGACATGTAATTGAGCCTTTTTGAAGTATAAGTGATAAAATAGTTTTGAAAACAACATTTGAGCCTTTTTTCTCCCCTAAAATATGCTTAACTTGGCATGAGAACAAATGAGGAAGCCTCACTGGCTGCATTTCAAGCTCATGTCTTGGGCTTTTTAATTCTAGAGTGAAAGTTGACTCTGCTGGAAAGCTCTTTACTGAATTAAAACATTTTGGATCAGGTAGTTGGGTGGGAAACAAGATGTTCAAAATTAAAAACTGGACTAAAAAATGAGGAGATTTAAAACCTTTTTTTTTTTAATTACACCTCCTTGCAGAACATTTCTTTACAGGATTAATAGTCAACAGTTGTGTCAGTGAAATGCACTTACAGTCCCAGTTGGGAGGGACCTCAAAGCCCATCCAGAGCCACCTTCCCCTGTCCCAGGGTGCTCCAAGCCCCTTCCAGCCCGGCCTTGGACAATTCCAGGGATCCAGGGGCAGCCACAGCCAAGGATTTCTTTCTCATATCTCATCTAATCTACCCTCCTTCACCTTAAGGCCAATTTAATATAAAATATTTCAAGGCTGCTCTCCAGGATTTTGGTGGGAATCCATTTTCCCTCCTTAGTTCAGCTCTGCCACTCCACTTCTGGGCACTTTATCCCTTTTCATTACTTATGAGCAGACCCTATTAGCAGACCTGCTTCCCTTAAAAGTCCTTCATTTTTTCTAATTCTCCATCACATCCCTGAGAGTTCTGCTGAGTGGAGAACAGACTCTGCTGAGAGGTTAAAAGGTGCCTTGTCCTCTCAGAACCTCCCCAAAAGCAGGATCTGCATTTTAACCCCCTCCCTGCTCTCCCACTGGAGGGCAGGGGCTGTGTGCCCAGGAATTGATCACCCAGGCACTATTTCAGCCCAGATTTAAGGGTTTAAAGGATTTAAGGAGCAGTTTAAGGAGCACACAGCATTTGATGTGTGTTCAGCTGTTCATGCTGAAGCACCAGGTGCCCAGGAGACTTTTGCCCTGGGTTTGCTTCACACATTCCACGGTGACCTTTTGCCCCAGCTCACACAAAACCTTAACGGGGCTGTAATTCCTGAGTATCTCATGTGCAGCTGTTCTTCCCTGGGCACAACTTGTGTTATTTTCCCACACGCTCTGCTTTGCTAAAGATGCTCCAAGTGAGCTCCAATTAGGCTGATTTGTCAGTGGGGCACAGTGAGGGAGAGCTGCAGGCTGACACACGGGAGGAGCAGAGCACAGTTTTACAGGATAACCTCATAAAATTTAACAGTTGCCTCAGCACGTAAAAGAGTAGACAAGTTGTCTTAGTTTTTTCTACTCTCTCCTGCTGTATTCTAGATTCTTATACCCACTCCCACATCTTTCCCATCAACTGAGGTCTGGGGAATTTTTTTTTTTAATTTCTTTTCTTTATCATCACCATTTTGAGGATTTGATTCCAGTCCTTGGCTTCAAGGTGCCCTGCCCTTCACAACAACTCTCTGCTTATAGTAGACTGCCACTAAATGTTGTTTTTCATGAGAACCAGACCAAGATGCATTTTCCCCTGAGATCACTTTTCTATCTGTGATTTCATGTATGTCAATCATTTCTTTTCTTTTGAATGGATCTGTGCACAATGGTGGAAGATGTGGCAAGTGATTCGTGGGTGTTTGGTTTAGAAGCCACAGTTTGTAAAGCACAGCGTGTGCTCAAACGTTCATTACCCAGCTCTGCTCTGGAATTTCTTGTTTTAAATTTATCAAAGAACCATGGAATGGCTTGGGATGACCTTAAAGATCATCTCACTCCAACCCCTTGCCATGGGCAAGGACGCCTTGCACTAGACCAGATTGCTCCAAACTTCTCAATAATCCATTAGGGAGAGTTTTATCCTGTTGGGAAGCAGGAGGCAACCGGGGGCATTTCAGAACTGCCTGGGCTCCTGACGAGCAATTGCCATGAGCTGCAATTTCCTGAGACACCAACAGCAATTTGGAGCCCTCCCCATCACATCCCCAGAACACAGAGTGCACACTGTGAGCCCTCCCAGGCTCTCCTAGCCGAGTGACCTGGCACTGCCACTCTGCCATCACAGTTATGCCTTAAAATTTTCTCTTTCCTTTATTCCAGGCTCTGTGCTGCCCAAGGTGCAGCTCTGAGCTCACACTCAGGGTCACTCAGCTCTGCACACAGCAGGGACACAAAACAAATCCTTCTCCTGCTGCACACCAAGGACAACTTTCAGCCCCAAAGCACAAACAAGGGTGGCTGAGGGAGGAACAAGAAGGATGGGACCTCCCAGCCTGGGGCTGGAATGGGACAATTCAACCCCAATGTGCAAATGGAGCAAAACTCATCAAAGTGTGAGACCTGGTGAGCGTTTGTGCATTTTGGGACCATTTTGGGTCCACCTTGAGTGCAGCCCTGGCCAGGCTCTTGTCCTGCCCAAGGTGTGTCCTAAAGGCCTTTCAATAAATCCCTGCTTTATTCTCCAGCTCTGTCCAGTCTCTGCTCCAGCTCCTCCCAAGGCATCAACAGCACACCCAGCACCAGCTGCTGTGTGTTTGCCATGGGAAAAAATCCCAGTCCTTGTCTCCACCTGGCTCTTCCCAAGCAGAGCAGAGGACACAGCCCCTCTCTGGACACATAACCCTGAATTCTCCTCAGCTCCTGTTTCTCCTTGCAATAAAGTCATGACTAATCATATCTGCTATCATGTTCTGCAGAGCAACACGTGTTGAGCTGGTGACAACCCACCTCAGCCCAGCTCCAGGAGTGACACCGGACTGAGGGCAGAACCTTCTCTCCCTCTCTCTCAAACACAAACTCTTCTTCCTCTCAAATGTCCTTCTGGAAAACCTTGGTGCTTCTCAAAGAGGAAAGGCTCCTGGATTACATTTTTTTGACAAGATAGATGAGAGGGTTTTCACATGAGACCAAGGGAAGTAATGAGCTGTAATCTTTGAGCTGGAAGATATCTATCTTTTTTAATTACAGGTAGATTATTTCTATATTAGCCCCCACAGCAAAAGGCAGAGCCACAGAGGTTTCTCAAAGCACTGCTGTGTCAAGGCAAAGGGATTAGAAGAGTTTGGGACCTTGGCAGAAAAAAGATTTTCCAACTTGAGTCTATTTTGGATTTTATAACTCGATGCAATTTATGTGATTCAGCAAGCAGGTATTTTGACACTTATTCACTACAAGTAAAAGGATATTGCCATCACATCAGGGAGCTGGTTATTAGATAGTCCCTGCCAACATTTCTGCCTCAGTCTGACGTGTCTCCACTGTCCTTGTCAGAGGAAGCTGCAACCTTCCTGTCAGTCAGAACAATTGAAACCCATTTAACCAAAGTATCTCTTTGCATTCATATTTTTTACGTCAGATTCCCTTTATATTTTGCCTGAAAGAGGGAATTGTTGTCTGACTGCGATGCTCCCTCGAGATGCATTCTTGTATTATAATTTTTGCTCTTCCCCTTGCGTTTGCCAAGGCCTTGGTGATGTCTGGAGCCTTGGAGGAATTTTACCAGAGGCCCCATGGTTTAACCTGCTGCAGAGATGGGCGTGTGGAGTGTTTCAGGTTCCTGTGACCAGCCTGGGGGCTCACAAAGGGCATCTCCAACCTCCAAAGCAGCTCTGGTAGAACAGCTGCTGTCCTGAGACCTGTTCCTGCAGGAAGAATTCCATGAGAATCTTCTTGAGTGAAACCGTGGTGCTGCTGACATCCCAGCTGAGCCATAGAGAACAAAACCAGGATCCACAAAAACTGTAGCTTGAATGCTATTGGAGAACATTTGTATCAAAATATTTATTGTTTGGAGTCAAGTTGCATCAAAGTCGTGCTAATGGCTTTGTTTTTCTTTTCTTTTAAGTGGGATGAATGTCTTGTGAATGGGATTTTTTTTGTGTGTGTTTGGAAAACAATTAGAAAACAGATTTCCTGGGAAGCAGCCCTGATAGTGAAATTTCACACAGCCCTGCTCCTCAGGTTTAGAAGGACTCAACCCTGGAAGTGTTTTCAATGAGGAATAAACTTCAGAAAGAGCAACAAGAGATGAAGAATGGCACAGACATTTCCACACCTTGGGAAAAGAGGAAAAGTAAAGATAGCAGAGAGAAAAGGGAAGGGGAAGGCTTCAAATGAACAGAAGGAGAGGAAAGGAGAATCAGATAAAGAGAAGTCAAACTTAAGAATTTATTTAGGGAGGAAGTGCTTGATGAAAGATGTCTTTGTCTTTAGGTATTGAATTGAGCACTCCATGACTGGGAATTACTGTTAGGTGAGCATTGAAAACTCAAGCGGGAAAGCAGAAAGTGGTAACAAAGTAAACTCATACCAGAGGAAGCCTTTAACAAGTTTTACTTCTCTTATTGCACCTCACAGGTTGTGCAGCTTCAGATTTAATGGATATTCTCAACTGGAGTTCTGTCTGTGAGCTGGAGGGAAGGCTATTAGTATGCTAATCACTTCTGCAGAGTAAATTGGTTATAGGAGTGGGGTAAGGTACAATAGGGGAATATTTTTTAATTAGCACACTAGGAAGCCAATCCTCCCCTCGATGCCTGTGCGTGTCCCCTGTTGACATTGATTTCAGCCACACCAGTTCCCCTGGAATCCCATCCCAAAGGATTCCCGGGGAGGGAGGCTGGACATGCTCCCATCCTCAGCTGTGGAAGTTCTGGAAGGTTCCAGGCACGGCCCTCGGAGCAGGAAGCAGTGCTGGTGTCCCATCACAACCCCAGAATGGTTTTGGTTGGAAAGTGTGACAGTCCAGGCTTCCTTTTTTTCCTTTTTGCCAGGGTCAGGATGAATAACACGGGAAACACCAAGCTCAGGTTTGAACTCAGACTGTTTGTTATCTCTGATCTATTTACAGAATTTACAGACTCACCCTCCATGAGCTCTGAGAAAACAAAGGTGAAATGGAGGCTTCTAACTCTTTCCAAGATCCTTTAAGTGATAATTACCCAATACCAAGGTGACACCTCTATTATTGATGGTTTTGACCCTATAATGACCACCCAAGGCCTGCAATGTGGACTTTTTTCACCTAATTACAAAAAACCACCCAAACTCAAGAAGAAGAAGGAAGAAGGTGAAGAAGGAGAACAAAGGCAATACCCAAATTCTCCATCTTGACCCAGATGTATCACTATACACTAAAACCCCAAATTCTAGGTTTCCAGGACTCCAACAACCTTAAAGCTCATCCCATTCCACCCCTGCCATGGCAGGGACACCTCCCACTGTCCCAGGCTGCTCCAGCCCCAGTGTCCAACCTGGCCTTGGGCACTGCCAGGGATCCAGGGGCACCCACAGCTGCTCTGGGCACCCTGTGCCAATTCCCCACCCTCACAGGGAGGAATTCCTTCCCAAATCCAATCCTGCTGGAAAATGTGTGGGTTCTCACACACAGGATGTTTGGAAAGGTGAGTTCCACCTGTTTGAGTCAACTCTCAGCTGTTACAGCCCATTCCAGGGGGTTCAGGGCTAAACTCACATTTTCTGCAGGTGGACTTGTAGGGTTTATCACTGGTGTTGGAAATACCTGAGAGAATCAGCCCTGCAAAACAGCCTTGCTCACTGATTATCTTTCTTTTATTAAAAAAGTTTCTTAGGTTCACAAGCCTCAAATGAACCTTTGGAAGACTCGATGGAGAAAATAATTAAAGCACCAGGAAAAAAATGGTGTTTTGGGAATCATAATGTGAATAATAAAAACAGGGCAATCATTTGCAGTTTGCTATGTGGATTTTATCACTGGAACCACATTCTTTTAAATTCACTTCCTTCAATATCAGCCACCCCCAGGAGAGGTAACAGTGTTTTAAAAGTCATTGTGTAATGGTCAAACTTTCATTTCCTCTATAATTTCTCACTGCTAGAGCTTTTATGCTTGGTTTCCTCAAACTCTTAAACAAAATCAAAAATTGGCTTTTTACTCTAGTACTCTTGAACAGCTAAATTTTATTTACAATGTTAATATAAAGTATTTTGCAATCAATTCTTGTATTGAGAACCTTGAGGTCCATGTGTTGGTGAAGAGTCCTGCATGAGAGCTGAGTGTCACATGGCCATGAGACACAGGATACTGCTGAAGAAAAGTCAGCAGATATCAAATTTCTGCAAAAAATACAGATCAAACACCCCTGTGAGCTCCAGGCTTCTCTTGGTGCAGCCCACACATCCCCCTCATGCTCCTATTTACTATAAAAAGGCCACATTTTCACCCTATACTTTCATTTATTTATATTTTACTACTTAACAATTCAGTATAATCTGAGATTTGAAGCCTTGAGAGAAACTTAAACTTCCTCTCTAATATTCTTGACCCAAGTTTGAAAATGGCTCCAGCATTACTGTAAGATCCTCTGGAAAGTCAATTTTAATTTCCTCTCTTGCAGGTAAAGGATAAATGACAGTTCTCTTGTATTAATTTCTGAGTAAATTTATTTCACTGAATTAAAAGGTTTTAACATTATTCAAGCGCAATACTGTCTAATAAAAAGGAAAAGATTGTTGGGGGTTTTAAGGACCTCAGCTTTAATCTCCTTGCAATAACCACCTCAAACATATGGTTGAGGTTTATTAAAATACTGAAGAAATCTTGTATTAGAACAGCTGAATATAAAAGTTTTGGTTAATTGGGCTACACGTCAGGTGTCCTACCAGCCTTACCCCTTTTATCTCGGGCTCAGGAGATATTCATAAAGACAACTCTGCATTTGATGCTTTTTTCCCCCTTTTTCCTTTTTTTTTCTTTATTTTTTTTCCATGCAGGCTAATAATTAATATTTTGGAGGAGAAGAGAAGATGGGTCACAGGCTGTGGCTGCGTTTGCTACTGAACCTAAATCTTGAATGTCCAAGACCTCAAGCCTGCAGATGAGAGCAGTAAATACAAACCCAGCAAATGTAACCCCAGCACCCCAAAGCCCCCTGGCAGCAATAAACACAAATCTGGGCTCTCTGATTGGGGTGGGTTTCCTCCTGCAGCCTGCAACCAGCCCCAGTGGAAAAGGCATTCCCAGTGCTTGGCCCAGTGCAGGTTGTCCTGAATTAATCCTTTGGGGAGCTGGAGAAGATTATCCAGGAAAACTTGGAAAATTTGGAGCCTGATTTTGGCAGGGAATCAGCCACATCCCATTGCCCAACATTTAATCACCTAAACTCTGAGCACTGACAAGATTTCTGGAGTGATTTCAATTGCCAAACTAGAAAAATGCTCTTCTGCTGCTTGTGTTCCATGTTCACGGCGGGGGGATTAAAACGTCCATGATTTCTTGCCTGATGGTCCAAACTTTTCCATTTTAAGGGCCACGTATTTCTATTTATGGAGCTTCCACTGGCCAAATGTGAATTTAGAATTCTCACCCCCCACTCTTCCTGCAAGGCCTGGCATCAGCTTGCAGAAAAGACTAAAGGATTTACAGCCACAGTAAATCAGGGTTGGTTTTTTTTTTCCTTTGAAATCATAAATAAAACAGCCAAAATAACAATGAGAAATTCATGGAGTCCATCAGCAGAAGAATTACATGGCTGGTAAAGGTCACTTAGAGCTGTTTTGAGCCCTGTCAGCCAGCTCTGGCCCCGTTTGATGTGATCTGTTTGTTTTGTATCTCTGGTTTTTTTTGATCAGTCATGCAGTACCAAGTCAGATGTTTTATAGAAGGCTATTACAGGACATTGCCATGGTTATCAACAAAATTTGTAATCTCATTCAGAAAAAGAAGCGATTTTGACAGGCTCCTCTTTCCCTAAGCCCACATTGATTGGCATTAATTAGGTTTCTACTGTTAATCCTTTATTAATCAGATTCTCCAGCAGCCATTCCAGGCCCAGTATCAATCTGACAAACCTGTAATTACCGGGGTCATCACATCTTGCCCTTTTAAATGCTGGAACAACATTTGCTTTTCCATCCTCCTGGCACTGCCCCACTGCTCCCAAACTCATTTAAAAACCCACAAAGGCAGCTGGAGCAGCTGAAGCGCAGCTGGCTCTGATCAGGCACGGTGAAATTTGGCAAATTTGGGGAGCACTGGGCTGGTTGGGCTTTGCTGTGGGCTCTCCTTGGTCACAGGCTCACAGCAGCGTTGCAGAGATGCAGTTTTAGATGATTAAATCTGGATTTTGCTAGGCAGAAGGAGGAGAAAAGAGAAGAGAAAAGAGACAAGAGAAAAGAGACAAGAGAGACAAGAGAAAAGAGACAAGAGAAAAGAGGAAAGAGAAAAGAGACAAGAGAAAAGAGAAAAAAGAGAAAAGAAAAAAGAGAAAAGAGAAAAAAGAGAAAAGAGAAAAGGGAAAAGAGAAAAGAGACAAGAGAAAAGAGACAAGAGAAAAGAGAAAAAAGAGAAAAGAGAAAAAAGGGAAAAGAGAAAAGGGAAAAGAGAAAAAAGAGAAAAGGGAAAAGGGAAAAGAGAAAAGAGACAAGAGAAAAGGGACAAGAGAAAAGAGACGAGAAAAGAGAAAAAAGAGAAAAGAGAAAAAAGAGAAAAGGGAAAAGAGAAAAAAGAGAGAGAAAAGAGAAAAAAGAGAGAAGAGAGAACAAAAAAGGAGAAAAGAGAAAAAAGAGAAAAAAGAGAAAAAAGAGAAAAAAGAGAAAAAAGAGAAAAAAGAGCAAAGAGCAAAAAGTAAAGAGAAAAGAGAAAAGAGAGAAGAGAAAAGAGAAAAGAAGAGGAAAAGAACAGAAATAAGAAAGAAAAGGACACATGAAGCAGAGTTCAGAGCAAACCCCAAATTTCTTCTCCATGCCCAGGTGTCCTCAGGGGCCATGTCAAGGTGAAAAACCCTGTGGCTGTGACAAGGCCTGGGGACAATCCCCTCATCCCTGGATCCCTCTCTGGGATTCCCAAACCTCCCTGAAGTGACACCAAGAGTCCCAGCTCAGCCCTCGCCCAGAGCTGCTGGGGAATCCATTACACACAAATCTTCACTGGACCTTCCTGAAGCTTTAAAAAATATCTTGGGGTAATTGGAATCGTCAAAGTGCAGCTCTGGGTGGTTGTTCCATGGTGAGGGAGGACAGGGACAAGGCCACAGTGGTGACATTCTCCCTTCCCCAAAGTTCTCCAAGGTGCTGGGGATGCTCTGGGGGCCAACCCGTGTGTTTGCAAAGACTCCTAAACACGGAGCTGGAGAACAATTCCATGATTTTCTGACCCTCTTCTCTGTTTTGGGCTCACAGAATACTCCCAGGGAAGGGACACCCACTATTTTTCCCACTTATTACCTTGGTGTCTCTTACTTTCTATCAGTTATTATTTAACTCACTCTCAGTGTGGTCTGGATATCCCCATTTTTTGGGCTAATTTTGACCATCTCATTTTGTCTTCTCCCAAACTCCACCCTTCCACAAAGCTGGAGAATTTATTATATTTTCATCCCTAGCACATGGGCTACATAATTCTGCCAGCCAAGATTTTTTTTTTCCCTCCAAGAAATCCTTTTTGTCTTAATGGTAGAAACTTATCACGGAATAAGATTAATATTAATCTACAGAAAAGAACAAGATAAAGATAGATTTTACCTATTAAATTTAAGAATGACAATCAGTTAAGTGTCTCCTAAGTAAGCTAAATTAAAATGAAACACCAAGAGAAGTATATATGACAGGCTATAGTGTATTAAATGGTTTCATTATCCTCTGATATAATGGATAACAAATGGATTTGGAAATTGATGCAATGTTTAGAAAAAAGGATTCCTGAAGAATTGCAATAAAATTAGGCTGAATTTATGTCTCCACCATTAAATTTTCACTGCCACCTCACAATGTTAGCTGTGGGTTTTAATGTCTGTTTATGTGCCTCTTTCGGGCAGAATTTGAAATTAGTTATCAGTTATCATGGAAGGAATGCTTAGGAATAAATCCATATTAAATTAAAGAAACTAGGTAAGATAAGGATGCAGCACTTGTAATACTAGTAGGGAAAAAGTAAAGGCAGAAATATGTTTATATTACTAATGAACTAATTAAATTAGGTATTAATGTGGCCAATATTCACAGAGATTGTGCTGCTTTTTTAATGTTCTGAATAAGTTTTCTTGCAGCACAGCCCTGTTATAACGTTGAACCATTTTTAGTGCTCTACATTATACCTGAAAAATCACCATAGATTAAATTTTGTCCAATAGCTTGTACCTCTGAACCAATTTAAAATTCTCCACAAAATCTAAAGATGGATTTAAAATTTATTAACAGCAGCATGGAAGGACACAGGGCAGATTAAAAAAAAAAAAAAAAGAAAAAAAAAAAAAGTGCAATTTAACCTAAAGTATTATTAGCAATCAATCACCCCTCTTATCTACTCAGATGGCTTTAGATGATATCATTTAAAAAGCGCTGGTGAAGACAAATCCTGCTGAGCTGAGCACTGCAGCTGGGCTTGCAAAGGACCACGCTGGGATTTGTCCCTCCAGTGCCCAACCCCTCACCAGCTGCTCCTCCTGCATCTCAGGAACTGAAGCAGCTTCAGTTCAGGAGAGAGAAATAAACCGGGCTGGGAGAGCTGGGAATGTTCACCTGGAGAGGAGAAATCTCCAGGGAGAGCTCAGAGCCCTTTCCAGGGCCTGAAGGAGCTCCAGGAGAGCTGGAGAGGGACTGGGGACAAGGGATGGAGGGACAGGACACAGGGAATGGCCTGAAGATGAAGGAAGGCAGATTTAGGTTGGGTATTAGGAAGAAATTCCTTCCCTGGGAGGGTGCCCAGAGCAGCTGTGGCTGCCCCTGCATCCCTGGCAGTGCCCCAGGTTGGACACTGGGGCTGGAGCAGCCTGGGACAGTGGGAGGTGTCCCTGCCATGGCAGGGGTGGAATGGGATGAGCTTTAAGGTTGTTGGAGTCCTGGAAACCTAAAATTTGGGGTTTTAGTGTATAGTGATACATCTGAGTCGAGATGGAGGATCTGGGGTGCTGCCTTTGTCCTCCTTCTTCACCTTCTTCCTTCCTGGTTTGGGTGGTTTTCTGTAATTAGGTGAAAAAAGTCCACATTGCAGGCCTTGGGTGGTCATTATAGGGTCAAAACCATCAATAATAGAGGTGTCACCTTGGTGTTGGGTAATTATCACTTAAAGGATCTTGGAAAGAGTTAGAAGCCTCCATTTCACCTTTGTTTTCTCAGAGCTCATGGAGGGTGAGTCTGTAAATCCTGTAAATAGATCAGGGATAACAAACAGTCCAACTCCAAACCTGAGCTTGGTGTTTCCCGTGTTATTCATCCTGACCCTGGCAAAAAGGGAAAAAAGGAAGCCTGGACTGTCACACTTTCCAACCAAAACCATGGACAGGGTTTGGAGCAGCCTGGGACAGTGGCAGGGAGTGGAACTGAATGAGCTTTAAAATCCCTTCCAACCCAAACCACCCCAAGGTTCTGATAAACTGGAGATTTCATGATTTTAAAGGAAAACTTCAGAATTTCTCAGCTCCCTCCAGCATTTTAACATAACATGAGCAATTATAAGAATGGTTAAGCCCAAGTAAATACTTGAAATCCACAATGTGATTTTGCAGCAATTTTAGCTCTCTTCCAATGGGCTGTTAGGCAGAAGAGGTTTTTGTTGCTCTGGCTGCTGTTCTCAGCACTGCCTGCTGAGTAATTCCAAGGTCACAGCAAGGAAAATCAAACATTAAAACTGGGATGGGGAAAAGGCACTAAGAGGGAACAATTTTGGTTTGCTCTGCAAAGAACACAAGGGGTTGAAGAAGCCCAATAAATAAATGTAGTTTTGCCATCATTCTCTGTTGTTTTCTCTATTGCTTTACTCTTTCCAATATTCTAACAAAAATAGTGTCAGAAATTCAGAGAATTCCGAGGTCACAACGAAAGTAACCTGCAAATGAGATTGCAATCTGAATTACCCAGGGGAAAGGTGTTTGGAAGTGGAGCAGAGCTGGTGCCAGCGGTGTGGAAGAGAGAAAAAAAACCCTTTAGCATGTAAAACCCCTCAGACCCCGGGTGTAATTGAGGTGGTAGCACTGAGCAGGATCAGCAGCCTGGTCTGTACCTGCCACCAGCCCTCCTGCTGCTGCAGCCCACCAGATTCCTGCAGGAAAGGTTGGGAATGTCACCAGCCCCGTGTCGGAGGCAGGGGCTGTCAGGGGCTGCTTGTTTGCTGTGAAAAATTGTCAGAGCTGCACCTTGAAGCTGAGTTTTCCAGCCTGCCTGGTGGAGCAGTTTAATCAATACCTCACTTTGATGTCTCTGTTACATTAGGGCTAAAATGAAGTTTACAGGCAGCTCAGGAGGTCTGAACTCCTGCAATCAGCCCCCAAACATCTCCCAGAGTGTTAATGAGCACCAGGATTAGGGAACCAGCATTAAAACATTCCCAATCCACGGCAACCCAGAGGAGCTGGAGGCTGCTCCTGTTGCTGGAAACTGTATGGAAAGCTCCAAATTCATTAGAGACTTCGAAATTCTCAATTCCTTTGCTTTCCCTCTTGTCTCTGCCATCTTCTGTAAGGGACAGCAAACCATGCTGGGGAGATAACACATTCCAGGCATGCAAACACTCATTAATTCAGCTCTTTTCCCACACTATGCTGATATTTCCTGGAAGATTTTCCAGAATGATTGGCTGCATTGCTGGCCTGCAACCAGCCCAAAGCTCTTTACCTGATGGATTAAATGAAAATCTGGGCAGCCTGAGCTGGGGGTGATGCTTTGGGAAGGCTGATCTTGAACAGAGACTGGACAGAGCCAGAGAATAAAGCAGAGATTTATTAAAAGGCCTTTAAGGTACACCTTGGGCAGAACAAGAGCCTGGCCAGGGCTGAACCCAAGGTGGACCCAAAATGGTCCCAAAATGGACAAACGCTCACCAGGTCTCACATTTTGATGAGTTTTGGGCCATTTGCACATTGATGGGGCACACCAGGCCCCATCAGCCCTTCAGCCCCAGCTGAGTGCTACATCAGCTCCCTTTACAGCCCAGGAGTTTTCACCAGGAAATTCAAGTCTCCGTGGAAGCTGCTCCAAAAAGGAAAGCAAAGGTGGCAGGGTGGGCCAGGGAGACAAGGCAGCAGCACTTTAAAAAGCCTGCTTGTGGTTAATATATTCCATTTGCACCGTGAGGATGGCTGCTCGTGGATGTGTCTGCCTAACACGATGTGACAGGCCTAAGGAAGCATCCAGACAAGTTCACCTATTCTTAGCTCAGTGTACAGCAAACTTCTGTTTGCAGGCAAGGACTCATTTTCCAGATCACATCTGAGCATTTTTAGGGTAATTGAGACAGCTGTTGGTGAAAAAAACTGCTGTAGCTCGAAAATCACTGGGATATTCATGCTGTGAGTGATCTGCTCTTCCAGGGTCCTTGTGAAGGAGAAAGGAAGAACCCCTCACTTCTTACCTTCAGCACGAGGTCAGCAGTGTTGGTGGGAAGATTTTTGGTCTTGGCAAGTTAAGAGAACAGGTTGATGGTGGAGGAATGAGGAGAGGTTTAACAGGTTTCAGTTCCCTTCTCGCTACCACACTGAACACAAGACCTCAAGTCTTTATGTGATTATGGAGTCAAGTATTTTTTGCTCCTTCCCCATCACATGATCACAAACATCCATATTTATGAGCCCTTCAAGTGAATCCAAGTCCTTTATTTTTTATTTTTTTTTTAATTTTCACTCAGAAGCGTGGAGATGTCAAACAAGCTCCTTCCTCAAGCTCAGCTCACAGAAATAAGAAAGCAGAGCTGACCTGCAGCAGCAGTGTCTTCTCCAGGTTCTGGCAAACGAGGTTATTTAGGTTATTTTCATGTGGCTCAGCCCTGAACACATAAAAAGGTTTCCTGAATGAACATATTTTCATATTTTCAATGTGGAGCCTGGAAGGTGGATGGCACAAGGTTCTGTGCCTAAGCCCCGAGCACGACATCTGAATTAGCAGAAGAATCAGAGAATTGTAAGCCACAACTGCTGATTGAAAAAATTATCCAAAATTTTTGACCAAACTCTCCTATAATGTGCAGCTACAGCAAGTTGAAGTCTAGAATTGATCCTGGTACAGAGGAGAAACATTATATTCTCTAGGAGGATGACATCCAGGTCTCCAAAGATTTTGTCTCCAAAACAAAATATCAAGTTTGATCTAGTTAGATTGACAGAATCCTCCTCTTTGGCCACTTGTCCTGTTAAATAAATAATCCCCAGTTCAATTAACTTTCAAAGGACCTTGTAGTGCACCTTTGCCACACCTCCAGGATCAGTGCTAGGCAGAAGGAATTTCTTTTCCTGTGCCTGGAACACCGCAGGGATCTCTGCCACACCCAGGCAAGCAGGGAATTCCCTTTAGGAATGACCTGGGAGATCCAGGCCCTAAACCTGCTCAGCATCGTGCAAAGTTAATAAACACTCACACAATGTGACACATGATCCAAAGTTCACAGATGGATCCTTCTCTGTCAAGGCCCAGAGCTGCCCTTTGAAGAGTTTTTTTAATAATAAAATGACTTCTGAGTAGATGACATTTTCCTTTGCTGTCAGAATATTCACAAGCTGGACTTTGCACCTACATCTCTCTTGAAATGTGTGCAGGGGTGAATTCCCTTCTTCCAAACTGAAAATCAGGTTACTGCCTTGAGTACTAGCTGGAGTTCTGATGAATGTTTATTTGGCACCGTGTTCATACTGTTATGCACAAGTGCCTAGAATTAAAATAATAATTTCTACTTGATTTCATGCTTCTCTGGTTTAATGGTCTCTGATGGTTTTTAGCAGATCCATTATACATACTTAAATATAGAAAAAAAAATCCTGCTGCATGGAAAAAAAAATTACAAGTATAAACTTGTGATCAAATTTACTCCAAAAAAAGTTGGAAAGGAAATTGCAAATATGACTTTTGCTAGGATTTTCCACTGTGCCTTTTTGGGATAAAGTGACAGGACAGCCTTGGCATTAGTAATAATCAGTGGTGTCCCCAAACCAATTTTCTACTTGTCTCTACAAAACCCTGACAACTCTGGGTTTTTTTTTCCTCTAAGTGCTGTTGAATACAATTAGCAAATTGTTCAGGGCATGATTAAAATGTCATTTTGTGGATCTGTGCCATCTTCAGGTCTTTCCTGAAGCCTGCCCAGAGTCACCCTGTGCCCCTCAAAGATGCTGCACCAAACCAAGGGAGAAGCTTTGGCTCTGCAGCTCCACAGCAGCCAGAGGTTTCTCACTGGGAGGCTTTTCCTCAAACTCTTACACGAAATGAACCACACTGACTCCCTGAATTCTCAGAAGGGTAGGAAAAAAAGGGTTTATTCAAAACGTGATTTCTTTATGTACTATTTACAGAGACCAATGTGATTGGATGGGCAAAGTTAACACCTCTTCAAACACATTGGTCAAGCCAGAGTGCCATGAAGAAGTCCCTCCTCTAAAATTAATGAATAACATAGATATAGTTAACAAAACATCTCTTCCTGTGTACAGCAAATCGCCTGGGAAAGAAATTTCACAAACCAAAACATCTCAGACGGGAAATCAGGGCTGGGTTGGACTTGATGATCTTGGAGGTCTCTTCCAACCCTGTGGTTCTGTGTTCTGTGAGGATTTGCTGTTCAGCTCAGCTTTGAAAGAGTGGGGTCAAAGCAGCTCCAGTTTCCCCCGGAGCAGCTGGGAGCTGCCAAGGGCTGCAATTTGCCTGGCACTTACTGGGATTTGGTGGGAAGGCTCTGGAGGCTGTTCTGGGAAGGTTCAAGGGTTTGTGGTCTCCCCACCAACCCCAGCTGCTGTCACCTTCTGAAGAGATTGCTCGGTTTGGTTTTGGTTTAAAAACAATTTATTAGCTTCTCTCCATTCTCACAAACCCGGAGTTATTTTTATCATATTCTGCCTCAGGGGGATAAATTGATATTGCTTAACTTTGCAGGGCCTGTTTATGCCTCATTTTCTTACAGGATCTCACACCAGGAGAGCTGCTACCCTCTGGTTATAGCTCTGGGAAAACACAGCTCAGCTCCTCTCGGCTGTGTGAGCACACACGTTCCACATGGAAAATATTCCCCAACATCTGTCCTTTCCCAGCTTCCTCACCAGCATTGTTCCTTCTGTGTCCTTCCAGATTTGGGCTGAATTCCAGCAATATTGGTGTGCATTAGCTGCTAGAAATTAATTATGGAAAGAAATATAATGTTTGCCCCAGCACCTGTTAGTACAGCTTGGCACGCCCAACATTTCTTATAATTCCACTTTTTCCCCCAGTAAAAAGAAGAAAGAGTATGAGAATTTATCTGGAATTTTCTACCACTGCTAGAAAATGTTACAGCCAGGGTAATATTAATTCTGTCTTCCTTGTCTCAATACAAATCATGATTTAAATGATTAAATAAATCTTAGCAAGGACGTAGGATTTTCATGACTTCAATCTATGTGTGGTTTTCATAAAAGTAAAATAATTTTGGACCTATCCCTGAAAATACTGAATTCTCGAGGGAACTGTGAATTTTGCATGTTTAATTCTCACAGAAGCATTTTTGTTTGGTATTGTTCTGGCAAGTCTATATTTTATAAGGCCTCTGATGATTTATAATAATAAACGTTTTTCCAGCAACAGCTGGTCTCAGATCATTATCTTATCAAACACTATTTATTTACCCCACCACGTTTTTAACCCTTGTGTGCTTGCTTTTCTTTCTCTAGTCACAATATTTCACCTGGAAAGCAGTCAAGCTCCAAATCATTCACAGCACATTGAGGTCACACATTTCTGGAGCAGATTTTGGGTAGTGCTTGAGCACTGAAGCTCCACCAGTGCAGAATTTGTGGTGTCCTCTCTCTCCATGGATGCTGGCTGCTCTCAGAGACAAGTGAGGGACACTGTGACCTTCCCACAGAGTTGTTACCCTCTGAAAAAAAGGGTAACAACTGAAAAAAAGAGATTTATTGCCCTGGCAGCAGGCTGGAGGCTCTGGAGTGATGTTGGTGGAGTCCTGCTCCTGGCACCGTCAGGGAAGAGGGAACACGAGCAGACCCTTGATATCATTTTCCTGTGGAATTTCTGACAGGCTCCACATCCAGCACTCCCATGGAGGCAGGACTGAGGTGAAACAGGGACTGGAATTATCCCCATGGCAGGAACTCAGCTAAAGCTGTTGGTTGGGATCCACAGGAGGGATGCTGGCCCTGCTCTGCTTTCCCTCCCCTGGGAGCAGCTCCTGGGGGATCCCGGGGTGCAGCGTGCCCTGAGTGGGACACAGTGGTCACAGAGAGCTGGGTGAGCTCCAGCCTGGTGGCACTGCCACCCCCTGCCCCTGCAGGAGGAGGCACTGGGGGACACACCACAGCTCCACTCTTGCTTTTTGGGAGGTGCTGCCTTTGGCCCCTGCCTGGAGGGACCTTACGCCGTTCATAAAAAAACGTGGAGTCACAGAATCCAGAATGGTTTGGGCTGGGAGGGACCTTAAATCCCACCCAGTGCCAGCCCTGCCATGGCAGGGACACCTCCCACTGTCCCAGGCTGCTCCAGCCCCAGTGTCCAGCCTGGCCCTGGGCACTGCCAGGGATCCAGGGGCAGCCACAGCTGCTCTGGGCACCCTGTGCCAGGGCTGCCCATCCTCCCAGGGAGGAATTCCTTCCTGCTATCCCCTCTAACCCAGCCCTCTTCAGTTTAAAGCAATTTTCCCTGCTTCATTCACTCCATCCCTTGTCAAAGGTCCCTCTCCATCCCCTGCAGGTACTGAAAGGCTGCAATAAATTCTCCCTGGAGCCTTCTCTTCTCCAGGCCAAACATCCTCAGCCTTTCCTGGCAGGAGATGAGATCTGAGCGTTCTCCTGACCAGAGCAGAACCAGAAGGGAAAAGGGAGAAATAAAGCCATCGTTCAGCTGCCCAGGGTTAATCATGGGAATAGAGGAGATTTAAGTTCAAATCCATCCTCCTTATTTGAAGCAGAGAATTGAACTTGACACCTCTCCTCATCCCAAATCGGAGTGCATTAACCATGAGACCAGAGAGTCAATCCCTCAGTTTTCCTCTGCCTTCATCTCAAGCACAATTGAAGCTGACATTATTTAAACACAGAAGGAACTTCAAGGAAATACAGAGGAGATTGGGAGCATCCAAGGTGCTGGAGTGGCTGCAGAATTTTCTGTGGGAGCAACAGGAAGGGCACCAAACCTGAGCTGGGATAAAACAGAAAATGGAAGATTCTTAGAGCTGAGATAATATCACAAAGTGTGGCTGTAACTCGACATCTACTGCATGTGAGCTGTATTTTCACTGACATCACACAGCTTGAACCAAATGGATATTCAATTTGGACATTTTTTAATCAAATCTTCACACTTTTAACTGGGAAAAAAAATGGTGACATGAGTTAAAAATAATAGTGGAATTGGTACAACTACTATTAATCAAAAATAAAAATAAATATCCCTATTGAAATAATCTACAGCCAAGGCATGACCTTTATCACAAGAGTTTTTACCTGCTATGGAATTTGTTTGGATACATAATGCTTTTCAGAAACAGTTTAAAATATGATCACTTGAAGAAGTTTTGAGAAGGTAAGTTAGCATGCCAAAAATTGCAGCTTTACATGACATTCAGATCCCTCATATTCAAACAAATCAGAAAATCATTGAACTTCATTCCTTCACGTCAGAGGTCATGAAATTTATAGAGGGAGAGCCCAATAATTCAAGAGGGAATTAATTCTGAAATGCAAATCTCAAATAGGAGGCTCAAAGAGGATATTTTATTTTCCCCCTGCTGTTATAGTTTTGGGGTTTAAGCCTGGCTTCACCCCTCCATCCTTCAGCACATCTGGGTGTTTTATCATGAGAAATGCACACAAATTGGGCATTTCTGGGCTCCCAGCCCTGGCTCCCCCCTTTCCCACCCCCTGCTCAGAGCTGCCCTGATTCACACCACGGCAGTGCAGACAGCAGCTCCTGCCACACAGAATGTCTGCACACCCAGAGACTCTCTGTGCTTGTGATCTCAATTAGAGGGAGTTCAGTGACTCCTGGGCTGCCCCTGCGAGGGATGGAGCTCAGGAGGAAGTTCCTCTCCTCGGGAGAAATGCCATTTGCAACAAACATCAAAGCGTGTTCAGTTATTTTCCAAGTGACTGCTTGGGCTCTTCTCTTTCCTTTCGTGTCACTCAGCCACGACCCTCACCCAGGAGCACGGGCTGTGGCAGCTGAGGCAGCAGAACCTCAGTTGATGGCATCCTGTTGCCCTGGCTTTTCTTGCCAGGTCTTGTTTGTTGGTTTTTTATCTTCTCCCTGTTATCCACACAGTGCCACTACCTCCAGTTTTCTAAAATAGCTTGTGATTCACACCTGCAAGTGAAACAGCAGCAAACCAGAGCTGCCTTTTTAACCATTATCCACTGCAAAGTGTTGGTGCCTTGTGTATTTACAGGCACATGCACAAAACCAGAGCTGGAATCATCAGCTCCTGATGCAATTTGAGTGCCAAGGGGTTTGGGGCAGTGGCTTGGATGGAAAAAGATTGGGAACAGAACTTCTCTGCTCATGCAGCTTGCAGGGAGCTAGTCTGAGTCAAATATCGCTGAAAGAAAGGGAGAGGCTCCTCCAAATCTGGGAAAGGAACACCTCAATCAATACAAGGATAATAATTCACTGCCCTGGGATGTCCTTGAGAAGGGCACAGATGTCAGTTCAACCACCTGAGACATCCAGGAGCCTTGGAGTGGTGACTACTCCACTTGGAATGAGCAGGGAAGGACCAGATCATCCCCAGGTGAGACAAGGAAAAAGGGCAAGTTATTGTACAAAACCTCATTGAAAAGTCTGAGCCCATTTAAGAAAGAAACATTTTTAAAGACCCAACCCAGTGTCCTGATCTGTGTTCTTCACTTTATGTCTGCTGCCCACCCAGATGTCCCTACGTGCCAACTTCCACTGGCAAATCACACAAATCCTTAAAGCCCTTCTTGAAGAATCCAACCTCTTCAGCCCAGCCAGAAATCAGATTCAGGTAAATAAATCAGATTCAGGAGCTTTCTGCTGGTGGCTGGGTGCCCCTAAAGCCAGTGGAGTGTCAGGATATGCCAGGGAGGGGATGCAGACCTCAGGGTATCGATATCTGCTGGCACTACAAAAATCAAATGGTGGAAAATTGAGAATTCTGCAGACCAAACCCATCAGCAGGGAGCCTGAGCTGGCTGTCATTGCTGCCTGGGCCACAGGAGGCAGGAGGGATCTGCCTGGATGCCTTGGCTGTTCCACATCTGAAAAATGAAGTGCAGTGGAGCTCTGTGGCAGCTCTTTGAGAGGGTGAGGCATCAGTCACGCTGCTCCCTGGGAGCTCTGAGCTTCCCAAAGCCTTTTGGAGTAGTTACCAGTCCTTTGAGGCACTCTGAATGGCACTTGACTGGTTTGAGCAGAGATATCAGCACACAGAATTACACCTTTAAATAAGGTATAACCTTCACAATCAGAGTGAACACAAATGTCAAAACATTTCAGAAAATAATTAATCTGAGCAGTTTGCTCGAGTTGCTAAGATGGATTTTGGTACAAATTGACTCACCTGGTTTTTTTCCCTCCTGGCAAATCCACGTTGTGCTTCTCTCTAACATTGTCTTTGCTTTTTCAAGAGCATATCAGATTTGATTTGAAAGTAGAGCAAACAATATATTTTTTTTAAAGTCTTCATGTATATTTTATCCTAAAGCGATCTGTATCATTATTGATTGTTCCTGCAATAAGAAAGTTAATAGGATGAATTGCAAGTAGTTGCCATAGAAACTACCATTGGTCTCTTTCTCTTGGAGAGGAAGCACACAATTAATTTGTCTTTTAACCTACTTTATTGCTGCAAAGTCCATACAAATGCAGCAGCACAGGTCCAGATTCATTATACACTTCTGTGCCATTGTCCTCCTAAATCACCTTCTCAGATACACTTTTGAAAGTGTTTATTGGAAGGAAAGTTTGGATTCCATGTATTTTCCTGCTGTCTAATTTGCCTGGGATGAAGGCAGAGATGGTCAGGGAGGGAGGATTCATCCTCCTGCCATCCATCCCACACCTCCCTCCCATGCCCAGCTGTGTCCCCTGTCAGCAGAACATTTTGGATCAGAGCATCCCTGGGGGCAAAACCCCTCAGCTCTGGAGCCAGCACACCTTTCTGGGCTGGACTGGAGGTGGTTTGCACTTCCTTACTGAAAGGATTTTATTTTGATGCTTTTATCTCCTGGCATTATTAATGCAGGTTTGGGCAGTTTTACCTGAGTAAGGATTTGGGGATTTGACACACATTAAACCCACCCTGTTTCAGGGCAAACAGTGGTGTCCTTGACTGCCAGGCCTGGAGAGGAATTGCTGTGTGTGCCCAAACTGGGGAAGCAGCAGCTCACCCTGTGTGTGGAGTTTGGAGTTCTGCACTAAAGAACTGCAGTGTTAGGAATACATGGGAAATATAAAAGCTGAAATCCTGAAGCATCAGAGCTGCCAAGGACACCTTGCAGCTTTCCTCCATGAGATGGGAGCTCAGCCCCAGGCAGATCTGCCCACAGAGCTTTTTTTGGGAGCTTATGCACAACATCTGCAAGCAAAGGGACAGGAAGGGTGGGGAGGGGGAGAACAGAGCTCCCACAGCCTCTGAGATGCACTGGAGGGGAGAGGGTGGAAAGGCTGAGGGCAGCGAGAGGAAAAAAGGTGAATAAAAAATAACAGCGAGGTCAGGGAGAGGGATCCTCACAGGCACAGCTGCAAGAGGGGAATTTTAAGCAAATTCCAGTCAGAGGAGAGAGCAGAGGTAAATCCTTGTAGACAGGTAATTCATTTTTACCACCTCCTACAATTTCAACTCTCAATTTAAGCCTTTATTAGATCCTGTCTGGACATCAGAACTTGCTGAAACGTGGCACAAAACGTGGTGGGGTTTTTTGTTGTTGTTGTTTTTTATAGTTTATTTCTTGATCAGCTGATAGAATTGTTTGCTACATGCAGGAAAAGTGAGGTCATGCTTTTCTTCTCATGCAAGTGCTATAGCCAGAGCAGGGAACGTATGAGAAGAACATCTTTTTAGAAAAACAACCCAAAAGAAAACAACTTGAAACAAACAACTGAGCATTTAAAAACCTTAAGAAATGAAGTGGAGCTCACAAATTAAAAAAAAAAAGTCTGAAGATTAGTACATGAAAGAACAGTTGAGGTAATTAAAATAGTAATACAAAAGCGGGATTTTATTTTAAAAAAAATATGGATTTTTTTTCTTTTCCTTTCTTATGAGCCTGAAGTGAACTTTTGTTTTGCTTTCTAAGAGAAAGCAGTGGCTGATCTATTCACGCTTGTTGACAAAAGCACTTCAAGAGCTGAAGGAGGAAGAAAGGTTTGATGGAAAAGAGGTGTCAGTCACTTCCCACAGTAACAGTGGTACCTGCGAGGGGGAGAGACAATAGAAAAGCACTTTCTGAAAGGCCTTGCCTCCTGAGAGGCAATAAAACAACCACCCCAGACTCAACTCTCCACAGAAAACTGATTTCCAAGCAAATGATTCTCCTCATTTCAGTCCTTCAAGGTCAGCCTGTGCACAGTGGAGGAGACAAGAACCACGGCCAGGACAGGCAGTCCCAGACCTGCAAAGCCCTTGCCCCCCATTTTCGTGTCTTTTAGCTAAACCTGGCTCAGTGTGTCTGTGTCAGTCATGCCTTTAATCTCAGGTTTAATTTAGGATTTCTCGTCAGCAGGGTTAGATCTCTGTGCCTGCTCCCATCACCTGGTAAACACAGGCATCCAGCAAGGATAAATTGAATTAAAAGAAGATTCCCAACCTTTTGTTGATGGTGCCCTGGTAGCCTGCAGGCCTCATTCAGCTCTGTTTCCACCCACCCAGAGAATGCAGACACTTTGCCACAAGACAGCAGTTTTATTTCCTTTTCTGTGCCTAATTATTTTTCAGAGGACAGAGTAAATAGGGTTTTTTTCCCCCCTCAGGACTCTGATGCACCTGGAGAGAGCACAGCCTGTGTGTTTGAGAAGGGGGAGTCTTAACTCTGTGAGGAATAGATGAGGTGGCACTCAAAACCAGGACAGGCTTTTCAGAGCTTGGAAACATGGATTCCATCTCATCCTGTCCCATGGATCCCATCTCATCCTATCCCATGGATCTCATCTCATCTCATCCCATCCCATGGATCCCATCTCATCCCATCCCATGGATCCCATCCCATCCCATCCCATGGATCCCATCTCATCCCATCCCATGGAACCCATCCCATCCCATCCCATGGATCCCATCTCATCCCATCCCATGGATCCCATCTCATCCCATCCCATGGATCCCATCTCATCCCATCCCATGGATTCCATCTCATCCCATCCCATGGATCCCATTTCATCCTGTCCCATGGAACCCACCCCATCCCATGGATCCCATCTCATCCCATCCCATGGATCCCATCTCATCCCATCCCATGGATCCCATCTCATCCCATCCCATGGATCCCATCTCATCCCATCCCATGGATCCCATCTCATCCCATCCCATGGATCCCATCTCATCCTATCCCATGGATCCCATCCCATCCCATCCCATGGATCCCATCTCATCCCATCCCATGGATTCCATCTCATCCCATCCCATGGATCCCATTTCATCCTGTCCCATGGAACCCACCCCATCCCATGGATCCCATCTCATCCCATCCCATGGATCCCATCTCATCCCATCCCATGGATCCCATCCCATCCTATCCCATGGATCCCATCCCATCCCATCCCATGGAACCCATCTCATCCTATCCCATGGATCCCATCTCATCCCATCCCATGGATCCCATCTCATCCTATCCCATGGATCCCATCTCATCCCATCCCATGGATCCCATCTCATCCCATCCCATGGATCCCATCTCATCCTATCCCATGGAACCCACCCCATCCTATCCCATGGATCCCATCTCATCCTGTCCCATGGATCCTATCCCATCCCATTTCATGGATCCCATCCCATCAGTCCTATCAATCCCATCCCATCCCATCCCATCCCATCCCATCCCATCCCATCCCATCCCATCCCATCCCAGTTTCCCTCAGCCTGGTGGCTGCAGCACCCCTGCAATGGGGACACCCCAAAGCCAACCCTGTGCCTCCTCTCAGGGCTGTGCTGTCCCTCCACACCCCATCCTTCATTCCTGGATCCTCTCCCTCTACCCTTAAATAATTCATCTGGTTGAGACAGCAAATCCTGCTTTCTGCTGCTGGCAGCCATGCCCAGTTTTTGGATGTTTTTAACATCCCCCCAATCCCTCCAGCCTACAGGAACATGAATTTCCACAAGAGAAATCAGGGCTTTGTATTGTCACCATTATTTCTGCATTGAGTCCATAAATGCTGCAATCAAACATGCAGATTATCCCTGCATCTTCAACCCATGGCTGCATTTTAGCTGCTCCAGATCTTTCAGTTATGAACTTTTTGTGTGTTATCAAAGAAGCTTCCAAATTAGAAAAAGAAAAAAAAGAAAAAGAAAAAAAAAAGAAAAAAAAAAAAAAAAAGAAAAAAAAAAAAAAGGAAAAAAAAAATCCATGCTCCAGCATTTTTTAATTATGAGGATATTTATTCAGGTTTCCCCTCATGTTGCTTTTGTGTACCCCAGGCAGGTTATTTTATGAATACCAAGGGACTGGTTCTATTTTTTTCTTGCCCCAGTGGGTTGTGATGTCAGTGGAGTTATTTTGAATAACCCTATTATAAAATAGGTCAGGATCAGGTGCTTTCAGTGGATGAAGAGTGTGGTTATTACCCCTTATTAAAATTTCCCATTGTGCCTTATAAACTTTAGCAATGCATCAGCAGAACTTGTGATGAAAGCTCTAAAAAGTTCTTTAGTCATTATTATTATTATTATTTATATATTTAATGTTTTGGTGTTGTCCATTGCCCTGCAACTCTCATTTAATGGTCTGGTCTGAAGGGTTGAGGGCAGTTGTATCATGGTTGCTTTGCTGGGCTCTTTCAACAGCTCCTACATTGAAATTCTCCATCATTAACTTAATTATAAAACAATTTATATAATAAATTCTATTTTATAATAAAGAAATCACATGTTTTACCATAGTGCTGGCTGAACATAGACCTGGCTGTGCTGGGCACTGGAAAACTGAAAAAGAGACCTGAAATGCAGCAAAAAGCCAAAAAAATGTTGGCAGAAGGGTCTCAGGATGAATTAGATGGACAAGATCAGGGCTGGGATGGGGAGAGACCCCCAGAGGGAGATCCTGCAGGAAACCCATTTTTCCTGTTTTGTTTCCATTTCAGTGGAGAAGGACCTGGCTCCAGCAGGATTTAACCACTCACAAAGCTAAACCAAAAAGGAAGGGAGGGTTGCTGCAAGCACTCAGCCAGTTTAGGTGAAAAGAAAAATCAGTCTAGAAGCTGCAGAGGATTTTGGATGTGTCCAATGTGATGAATAGCTCATGCCCCAGGGGCAGCAGTGGTGTCTAAAATTGTTTCCTGCTCCTGCTGCCCTCTCCAGCTCCTCTGGCACCCTTCACCATTTCCCTCTGCATTCTCATGATCCAGCTCAGCACTTCCTTTCCCCATCTTTTCAAAGGTGTCCCAGCTTGGGCAATAAAAGTTCGATTTTGGACCCAGACTGCATTTCCCACCCAAAATTCCACACCTGTGGCAGCCGCGGGCACAGAACCCCAAATTTGGCAAATTTAGGGCTGCAGGGCTGGCAGGGAGAGGCTGTGAGCACCAGAGAGGGAAGGCAGCAGCACGTTCTGGAGGAGATACAGAGAACCATGGAATGGTTTGGGCTGGGAGGGACCTGGGGGAGGCACAGAGTCTCCTCTCACCCCACAGGTTTTGGGAGCTGGCTCAGGGTGTCTCATTAGTAAGAAAAGAAATATCTCACTTGCTCATCTCCACGGCAAATTCCTTGAACAAGGCCTAATAATTAACCCCAGGAGATTGTCCCCCTTTTCCAGCTCCTCCTGGAGGGCACTGAGAGCTGCTTGATTGCCAAATCAAGCCTGGATACCTGAAATTACGAGCAGAGCACGTGCAGGAGTGTGGCAAATATAGCTTTTTTAAGACCCTGTATTTCTTGCAGCAGGGATGACAGAGCTGTGTGTTCCCATTAAGGAAGAGGTGGAATGCTGGAAGCCTCACTCAGAGTGTGGAGCTGCTGCCTGTGCTGCCACACTTGTTTGGGATCATTATTTGGCTAATGACATTAATGAATTTGTCCAGTCTGCTGCAGCACTTCAGTTCCATCATCATTCTGTTCTTTGGGAAAATGTTAAAAGCATAAGCTGAGGGGAAAAAAAAAATCAAACTGATTTCCCAGCCAGAGAAAACTATTGCATCTAAATTGTACATTAACTGGGCTGTGTTCCACACAAAGGAACATGAACTTCTGCTGCACCATTTTTTTTCATATTCAAGATAATTATGTATTTGTCCTTGCCTTACCTTGTTCCTTTTTTGCAGCTCTAGTTACTTTTTTCTAATAAGAACTCATTTAAATGCTCAGATTAATAAAAGGACTGGTCAATGTGATAGGTTATTCGAAGAAAATCATGTGCTAAATCCTCCTCTGCTGTTAACTGATTCCCCTCCAAATGATGTGCAGCAGCTGAGGGTTCAGCCCCACGGCATTTCTGGATACAAAAACACTTCTAGATTTCATTGGGGTGTCCTTTTTGGATGGTTTTTAATGTTGAGCATTGAGTGGGAAGAGGAAATAGGGGTATGGGGAGCCCCAAGGATATTCAGAGCCCTTGAAGGACCTGACCAACTTAATCTAGGTCTCCCACTGGGGTCTGTGTTTAAGCTCAGCCCTGGGGTCTTAACCTGGTTTGAACTCTGCTGAGGGAGAGCTGGTCCCTGCCTTGGCTGTGACCCGAATTCTGCTGGGTTTGGTTCTCCAGCTGCATGTGGGACCTGTTTTGTCACCGGGGTTGGTTTGGTGGTCTCAGCTCTCTGACCCTGCTCTGGTACCCTGGGCTGGCTCTGGAAGGGGAAGCTCCAGACTCTGCTGAGCTCCCTGGCTGGAATTGCCACCCCCAGCACATTGGGAAGAACCCAGAGGCTCCTTGGGGTGAGCTGCTGAGGGGATTTTCCAGCCTGAATGATTCTGTGTTGTGGAGGAACCCTGTATTGACAGGCTCTGAATTATTTTTTAGTTTTTTCTACTTAAACGATGTGTAGGAAACCATGTGAGTGTCAGTACCTATTGCTCTGTTTTGCACCAGAACTCCCCAGGTTTTACAGACATTTAAACACCTGTGGGGTGTTCAGATGGTGACTTTACACCTCTCTTATTGCTGAAAGGCTTTTGCCCTTCTCAGGCAGCATTTGAGAGCTTTTCCTTGGCATCCCCTCTTTGTACCTGGGGCTGCCTGCAGCAGGTGGCACCTCCTGTGCTCCTCTCCTCCACCTCCTGTGGGCGTGTGGCGTCGTTCCAGGGGTGCTGTTTGTCAGCAATCAGCAGGGCTCCTGTGTCTCCAACAATGGAACCACGGCCAACACAGCTTCGCACAAAAGACTCGGTAAAAAAAGCAGATTATCGAGCACAAAACCCATAATAATCCTGCTCAAATTCCACAAGGTAAATTCGCTCACGTCTCTGAAGGACAATAGGATTGTCATGGCATGTGGGGAAAATAAAAGCGACTCTAATATTGCATGAACTTCCTGCCTTGTTTTTTTTTTCCCCTTCTGCTGGTTTGTCTCGAGACTGCTGCAACAAATCCTGTGTCTGAGCAAATCATCCAACGTGGTGATTAGACCTTGGATTCCTGCTTGTAGATGAGCCTAGAGGAGAATGTCCAAGATCTTTGAAGCTGAAAATTGAAAAATGAATAGCAGAGGGAAGCCAGATCTCAGAGCTCGTGTACAGCCCTGCAGAATGCTCCACAAAACTCCCCTGTAATTGCACTTAGCAGATCAGCTGCCTTCCTCGCCTCTTACCTTGGCGCCGGTGAAGCAGGGAGGAAAAACCAAGTCATAAGCATGTTTTAACCTCTAAATTTCACTCTACCTGTAAAACAAGAGGTTGCATTAACCTTTGCGAGGGGGAGTAATGGCTGATAATTTATATGTGCAATTTGAGGAGAGCACAGCTCCACGGGGTGATTACTGCAATAAATAACTGAAGTAGAACACCCTTGTCCTAACATAAACCCAACTTCATTTTTCCCAGTCCTCTGCACGTGGAGTGGAGCTGGGAGGGCGTGGGGGAGGGAAAGAAGCTGGGACAGAAGCAGCTGCAACTTCCCCATGGAGGCCAAAGAGATTGGGGAGGCTTGGAAGGATTTAAGACCCACTAGATGAGATCCCAGATTTTTCTGCAGTAACATCAGTGTGTTCCCATTGTGTTGGGACAAGCAGAAATAGAGAGGCAGTAGCAGAGGCAATATATGCTATTGTACAGGTAAATTGTTTAGGGCAAGAACTGTCCTTTAGTTTTATGGGAACATTACCTGGCAAAACCTTGTTCAGCCCAATGAGTAGAATTTCCCTGAGCTGTGAGCCAAAGTGATGGCAATACTATTACACAGGTAATAAGAAGTCTATGACCTTTGATAAATATTTTTGGCTTAGCTTCATTTTAATTTAAGAATGTCTATGTGTAGCAGAAACATCCATCAAGGTAAAACCTCCTTTCTACACCAGCTGAAATGTTGGTTCCCTCTGCCAGCCCCTCCGTGTGCTTTGCTGCAGGAGCAGTGTTTGGTTTATCTCTTTACTCTGCCTTTTGTAATCTATATTTTTTTCCCCCACCCCTGTCTGTTGCTAAGCTTAATAAATCAAATACAGGGCAGCCCAGGAGGAAATACATTCCAGGTGAGAATTTGCTGGGGATGTGGGGTTGAGAGGTTGTTGTAAAGAAGAGTGGAGTGGAGACCTGGCAGAGGATGTCCCTTTTTCACCCTTTTCTCAGTTCCCCACCAGAACAGCACCTGGCTGTGCCCATTCCAAGGTTTTGGCCTTTCTCTCACTGTTCAGGTGCCCTCAGGGAGTTTTTGGCAGGGTATCCCTGCTGGATGAGCAGGGTGGTGGGAGGAGGTGAGCTCCGTGGAAACCTCCAAGGCCACCAAGAGCTGCAGCCCCAAAGGCAGCCAGGGGAGCTGCTCTGAACGAGTTCTGCCCTCCAGGCAGGTGGCCTCTGTCTGTCTGTCTGTCTGTCCTCCCAAAGATCCCCGCGTGGGCCCTGCTGCTGCCCTCCAGAGAGGCGCTCAGAGGAGCAGTGACACCTCTCTGCTCACCCAGCAAACAGCCCTGCAAGCCTTCCCTTTGGTCCTGCTGCCCACAGAGCGCCCAGAAAATTCCCCAAACCCCCAGCTCCATCTCCAAACCCTTGGCTGTGCACTCCCAGCCCTGCATTTGTGGCTTTACCCTGCTCCACTTGCCCAGCCAGGCTGCCCTCACCCAGCCAGCCCTCGTTTTTCCTGGGGCTATTATGGGAGAGCTGAGGTGGCTGTCATTACTGTGATTTTTAATGGGGTTTTTTGGGGTTTTTTTTATGTTTAAAACCTAGCAATAACTATCTAGCAGCCTTATTCCACTGGCCTGGTGCCTGTGGCCTTAATGAGCATCTCTAGCAGGGAATTGCTGCACACTGCAGATGAGGGAGCCTGTAGTTTAGTCCTCATCAAGCTCCTGGGTGTATAATCAAAGAGAAGTTGACAGAGAAATTAGAGTTGAATGCAGAAATGATTTATTGGTTTGCTTCCCACAGTGAAGAATTTGGTTTAGGTTTTTGGTTTTTTTAACTTAAAATATTTTCTTTGCTGAAAATCCAAACGCGTCATTCATTTTTGAGTTCCTAACACCTTTTCAAACCCTGCACTAGGAGTTCTGGAAATATTCTAAATTAAGAAAATCAGAGTCAAACTCTTGTGGGTTTTTTTATCAAGTGACTATTACTCAGACGTGACCTACCTGCCAAATTCTTCATGATTTTCTTCCCTAAAACTCAATTTCTCAGTGCATGAGCTCTCCTGCAAAAAGCCCACCCACCCCAGCTGCCCACAGCCTTCTGAATCTCCAAGACAATAACAGATATTTCAAAAGGATCAGACCTCTCCTAGCCCTCAGCATGGAGACTCCACCTTTTCCAGCCAAATCATCAGCCTGATCCTCCCAAGGATTTTCTGGGCTGAATTTTGGATTCAAATGGGGAGCAGCACAGAAGCTGTGTGGGTGACCCAGTGTAGATCTGGATGGTGAAGCTCAGGGGTGAAATGAGCTGTGGAGGTGCTGGTTAAGCTCCCACAGTCTGGTTTTGTGGCCGTGGCACATGAGGGAGATTTAAATCTGGAATAAAATTGGCTCTTCACAGAGGTAACCCATGTTCTGTTGTCCTCTCCAGTGTCCCTGATGGAGTGCAGGAGCCTCAGTGCCTGTTATGAGGAAAAAATAGCTTGTGACAGGTGACTTTAGTGGAGCTGACAGTAATGTATGGGGGAAAAAGGGCATCAGACCCTCTGAGATGTTTGTCTTGCTCTGTGCCTGCTTTCACAAGAGGTTGGGAGCTGCTCTGTGCTGTGCTCATGGCTCTGCTCCTCTCCCTTTGCAGCAATCCCAAACTTCCTCTCCTGGAGCACCCATCCCGTTGTTCCTCCTGTTGCAGGGGCTGGATCAGGCCACGGAACAGGAGTTGGGCTTTGGGTGGTGAATGAGGATGTGGGGGAATTTGAACAATTCCCACACATCCAGGCTCATTCCAGCCCCAGAAATGAGCTCTGGAGCAAGAGGCAGCCAATGCAGCTGTGGGAGGGTGGGGAGCAGGGTCACAGTGGATGAACATTTCTGAGGAATGGGTTAATTTCTCTGAATTATCTGAATTTTGAGAGACGTTGCATCGATCTGGGAACTCTCAGGGCACAGCTGGGAGGCCAAACATCAACCCGGACACTTGCAAGGTTTTCCTCTCAATGCTTTTAACTTCCAGCAGCCCAGAAATGAAGAGCAAAGTACTTTGTTGTCGTTGTTATTGCTGATTGACTTCAAACAGCAGCTGGAAACAGCAGCTAGGAAATAATCAGCTGTAAATTAGATCAGTACACATGCCTTGGTCCTGCTTTGCTGTGGGAATGTTGTGTAAGGAACAGCCAGATAATCCAAGGTCTTGATTGGGGCTGAAGAAATAAGAATAAATTTCCTGGATGTGTCTCAGAATACAGAAGGCAACAATTGATCATCTAGAAATATATTTAAAAATTCTTTGTATTTACATGATCCTGCCATTGAGGTAAATATTCTTTTTTCCCCCCAAGTTTTGTTAATGAAGCCACGACCCTGTGAGGATTTATCAGCTCTGTGAGTGATGGGACTGCAGGAGCCTTGCTGAGCTGACCATGGGGGACCTGCCCTGCTGTGTCCCTGCTCACACCTCCTCAGCTTCCCACCCAGGCGATGGAAACACAAGGAAATTGGACAAATACATCAGAAATCTGGGTTAATGAGGAGGATTTAGCTCAAGGATGTGCTGGTGTTTTCACAAACGGGACAGGACTGCGGGTGACGTGTCAGGAGATTTGTTCAGGCACCACTCTCAGCTCAAAGATCTCAGATCAAAGATCTCTTTGTCACAGAGCATTTGAAAAGTTTTCCAGCCAATAGCACATTGCTAAAGCTTACAGACAATTGTTCTACCAGTCACTGAAAGCACACACACACCTGCTTCAAAGGTTTGTGTGCTTTCTATTAACAATACACAATATCCCATTATTAAGCTTAAAACCTTCTCCTATCTTGCTAAGCATATTTTTCTGCAGTCTTAAGGTCTATTGTAGCCAAGCCTAAAAATCTCAAACTATTGTTTCTTGTCCTTGCTTGCTGAATTATTGTGTCTCCTCTGCTTTCAGGCTCTGCAGCTGCAGCTAGCTCTAAGTTCTCTGTTCTTTCTGAGGCCTGCTTTCACAGCTTCTGAAAGTCTTCTTACCTTTGGTATTTCCCACAAGAGGAGCCCTCTGTTACGTGTGGAAATGTGGTTTTTCCCTTCAGGAAGCCTTTTCCTGTTGGCTGATTCCCTGGGTTGAGGTGTTTTGCTGTGCTGTTCCCAGGCTCCTGCCAGGATGTGCTGTCACTCATTTCACCTTCCCTGCAGGCACTTCTTGAGATGATGAAACTCTTCAGTAGGACTTCCACTGAAAACAAACACAATTCCATCATTTATGATACAAATTCCTTAATTTTCCAAGGTTCTGTGCTTTATCTTCAGAATTACTGATTATTGTATTTTCCAATAGAAGGACGTGGTCAGCACCATAATTATCAGAGAATTCCAGAGTGAGGTGGAAGAGGCATTAAAGATCATCCAGTTCCAACCAGGCTGCTCCAGCCCCAGTGTCCAGCCTGGCCTTGGGCACTGCCAGGGATCCAGGGGCAGCCACAGCTGCTCTGGGCACCCTGTGCCAGGGCCTGCCCACCCTCACAGGGAGGAATTTTACTTTCTAGCAGGGATTTCATGAAAGCATCAACTCCATTTGTTTCTCCACAGTTTCCTATTAAAAAGCAAAATAAACAAGAAATCAAATATTTGCTGGAAAGTTATTTTTAAGCATTCGTTTCATGCTCTCGCTGGAGAGGTAAAACAGCCTTGTTTCCAATTATGGAATAATTTGTGTAATATAACAGGATTTCTGGATTTATTGTCTTGTGTTTTGTTTAGCTCCTGACAAAAGCAGTTTGTTGCTATGCGCTTGATGGGGATTGTTTTTTGGGGAATTTTTGCCTGCTGAATTCACATTTTGTGCACTGCTGAAGATTTGCTCTTGAAGGATTTAGCACTGAGGTATTAGAATTGGTGAGAAATGAGAGTGAGGGGGTACTGGTGCACCTGGGGATTTAACAGTGGGGTTTGCAGTGGAGAGGAGAAAAGATTGGCTGTTTTTTATTAGAAAGCCTTGCCCAGGTGGTGAGGCTGCATGTGCTCAAATGCTGAATATTTCCTTCTGTTTCCTTTCCTTCTGACACAAAACTGACTTTCACAACTGACTTTTTTTTTTTTTTTTTTTCCTCAATCCCATAAATACTGCATGTTTTTGAAATGGAAGCTGTTCCATCGAGCTAAAATTAGTTTAGACACTGTCATACTTTTGGAAGGAAATCTGAGTGCTGCTCAGTGGAAGTGACATTGGGTTGTACTGGAGTGAGTGACTGGATGATGGTTTAAATGCCCCTCTGGAACATGAATACAGACATTTTGATTAATGTCTTTGTCATGGGCAAAGATTATTTAGTTAATGATTTGCAGTTTCCTTTGCCTGGCTCCAGGAAATTGCCAAATCCCTGGGTGCCAGGGAGGAACCAAGCAGCTCGAAGCCATTGGGTTATTCATGTGTTGTCAGCACGTGCCCAAAGCTCCTCTGCATCAGGCTTGAAGCTCACAGGAGAATAAAGCTCATGAAATGCCAAAAATAAAAATATCTTGTATTCATGTATGGGCTCAAAAGGCCAAGGTTATTCGGGAAGGCAAATGCCATAACTAAAAGTGTTGCCCCCTATTCCTCCTGCTTCCCCCTTGCTTCTTGAGGTGGGGTCATGGTCTGGAATGTCCTTTTGGCCATGTGGGACCAGCTGTCCCTCCTGTGTCCCCCCCAGTGTTCCACCCAGTGCCATGGTGGCAGCACAGACACCAGAGCAGCCTTTGGCTCTGTGCTGGCCCTGCCCAGCAGAACCAGCTCCTCATCCCCTGCCTCCCAACCACAGCCCCGAGGGGAAATGAACTCCCCCAGCACAAAGGGGTGCAGAGGGGCTCTGGGGACATGGGGCACTGGGGAGGGGACAAGGGGTGACCGGACAGTGCCACCAGCACCCCGCTGCTCCCCTCCAGAGGCTCAGACAGAACGGTAAAATTGGAGTTCTGTAATGCTAAATGCCTTTATCAGCAGGGATCTCAGCGCTCACTTCTGGCAGTAGGAGCAGCTGTGATAATGCTGCGTGTGTGAAGGAGCAGCCCCGTGCTCTGTGCCATTTTTAGTTTCAAAGCTCATTTCGAACAAAACGTTTCGATGTTTACGTGTGAAGTTCTCTGTAAGCAAATTCATTTCTCCAGCCCTGTTGTGTACAGCCAGTCCCCTTCTCTTCTAGATGCACATTCTATTTTTTTTTTCTTCTCCTCCCTCTTCATTCTCAGCTTTCAGAAAGACAGAAATGAAAGGAGCCATTCAAGGTTTAAACAACTTAAGCAGTTACTTTTAAATTATCTTAACATGATCAAAAACCTTACCAGATTTACCCTTTGGAAGGTAATAAAATAATTTTGAATAGAATGTGACCAGATAAAATGAATATGATTTTATTATTCATGAATACTTTAACCCGAGTGCTTTAATGCCTACATCTCTCTATTATATTAAATAATGGGGAAACATAAAACTGTCACACTGGGGTTTGTAGATTGATTTTCCCTATGGATTCTCCTTATGCTTTCCTGAAGCTGTCCCTGCTGCTGCTAATGGAACTATTCCTTGGACACCTTTTCCCTGGTAGTTATGTTCTCTGTTGAAGACTCCAAATCCCCTTCCTGTCTGTGGGAGATTATCCCTCTTTTCACAGGGAACACACAAATAACTTGATATATTCCTACCCACACGTGCACCTCTGTATCTGCCTTCCTCTTTGGCATTCCCCTTTTATTTTTTCATATGTTCTCTGGGCATTTTTTCCCAAGATATCCCACTGGAGGGTAGATTTGGAAGTGATGTTGGGATATTTAGGTGAGAATCCCATTAAAGTTAATGAGACCTGTGGTTAAAAGCCTGTGCACTGCGTTAACAATGCACTTTACTGTTTATTGTCTGCCTGAGAGGAAAGGTCACATTGGCTCCTTGCTCCTGGTCCTGGATCTTTACCTGCTCCTTTAGATCTTGGAGGTCACTGAAAGAGAAGAAAGAAAGGCACAGGGCCTTGCAAATCTTCTTTTTCAGCTGCCATCATTGTTCTGTAGCTCCAGTTCCTTTTGAAAAAGAAACCTAAGCAGAGATGTTATCCCTAATTGCCAAAAGCACGGTGAGGGCAAGTTCCTGCTGAAGAAACACAAGGTTAACTGTGGTGTTTTGTGCAGAAAATCCCACCAGAACCAGGAGGAAATAGCAGATTTTCTGAGAAGGAGCTTTTATCCCACTGCGTGCTTCCAGAATAGGATGCTGGCTCTGGGCTGGGCACAGTTTGCTCATCCCAATCTAGATAATACATATTAACAATAAATATTTGCCCAGACACTCTAAAGCACAGCACACACCTCCACCTGTGTCCTTGCCTGAGGTGTTTGGGTCTGGAGATTCTGCTGCTGTAGCAGGAGGAGGAGATGAGCACAGGTCTGAGCTGAGAAGGGAGAGAAAAGCAGAAGAACCCAGGGAGTGAGAGTGAAATTCCAGCCCCTCCATCTGGGCTTGGGTTAGAGTAGCATCCAATTGATCAGGAAATTGGTATTTCTAAACACTGTTCTTAAATGCTCTGAAGAATAAATGGTATTTAAGTTCCTTGTGCCTCCGTCTTCTCACGGGGATTATGATATTTAAGTCTTGGTAAACATGAGCTGGGAGCCTCAGGTGAAACATGCAGTAAATGTAATCTTTGTAATGCCAGCAAGAGTCCAGCTTTAGATCCCTCTTTTCATTCATTTATTAGCCCAAAGGTGATCTCTGTTCTCTATTATGACAGAGTTTATGTGGCATAATGAGAAGTTAGCTATTCAATACAGTCCTCACCAACACTGCATTTTTTTTCCAGTTTCTAAACCTCAGTAGAAAATGACATTAACCATTGTATTGAGCTGTAAGAGATGAAGTACAACAAGGTTAAAGACAGCTTTTGTACTAAAAGAAAAATAAGCCTGAGATTAAAATTCTAAAGTTAAAAAAAAAAAAGAATAAAATACATTGGGTGAAATGAAAAACATTAAAATTAAATGACTAACACGGGTAGATGAAGCTCAGTATAAGTAGGAGGGTTTAAGATGAGAAGGCTTTTGTCCAAGAGTGAATTGGCTAATGATGTTGCTAATGTGGGATCCCACAGTTTGTTCCTGAAGTTGCTGCCCAGGGAGTTGTGATTGTGGAGGAAGAAGAGAATTGTGACTGTGGAGGAAGAAGAGAGTTGTAACTGTGGAGGAAAAAGAGAATTATGACTGTGGAAGAAGAAGGATGTCCCTCGCTGTGCCTGCCACCAACCACCAGCCCTTCCTGCCCTCTCATCTTCGTGTGGAGAGAAACCCACTGCAGTGGGAAGGAGCTGTGTTTGCATGGAGGACACTCTCAGAGATTGAGAATCAGAACCATGTTTTCCTGTTGGTGTTCCTTGAGGAATAAAATCTAAAACCATGGCCAGAGAAATGCAAACACCCAATGGAAACATATCCAACAGAGAGCAATGTTTGCTAACTTTCCCTGGCAGCAAGGTGAGCTGGGATATTGGCTTGTGTGGACAGAAGTGTTTTGCCCTTTAGACAGGGAGAGCATGAGTATTCCAGTGCAGACAGCAGGAACTAATTAATTGGTTAATAATGGTGTCATTAATATGCTTATTACTCATTTCCTCGGCGGTATCACACAGGTGCTCCAGCCGTAAATAGCTGCTGTGCTGGGGCTGTGCATGCCCAGAATGAGGAGTGTTCTGCAGGAAAGTGGCTCTGTGGTGGTGCCTCAGGATTTCAGCTTTTATATTTCCCATGTATTCCTAACCCTGCAGTTCTTTAGTGCAGAACTCCAAACTCCACACACAGGGTGAGCTGCTGCTTCCCCAGTTTGGGCACACACAGCAATTCCTCTCCAGGCCTGGCAGTCAAGGACACCTCACTGCCTCAGGCCTGAGAGATGGGAACAAAAGGGAGCTGGGGCAGCAAACTTGGGGTGAATGACTTCATTCCCTGAAGCTGGAATTGGGAGATGAAGCCCCAAAATGCAAATGGACCCAACTGATCAAACCTGTGACCTGGGGTCCATTTTTGGGTGCAGCCCTGGGGGGCTTTGTCTGCCCCAAATGTACCTGAAGGTGCTTCAATGAACAGAACAGCTTTTTATTCCCTCAGTTCTGTCTGCCCTCTGTTTTTAGGTAACCCCAAAGGCATCAGTGGGATCTCTCCAAGGGCTCTGATCCTCCCCTCCCAGCAGATTTCCAGGGACCCTCCCAGTGGAAAAGTTGATCCTGAACATCCTCACAGAGCTGTTGCCTTCCTCACTTTATTCAATACTTGTGTGAAATAGTGTAAACTGAATTAGGGTTTTTAGATAGAAAACAGATGCTTTTAAGATATTTTTCCCTGTTTCCAGCCATGACGACCCCTGAGTGAACACTGGCTGTTAACTTGCACATGGCCTGGCAAAATTCCCTGATATTTCCATATACAGTGACATACAAGGGCAATTCTTTCACATCAATCAAGGTGATTTGGGAACCTGAGTCCATATATAAAAAGGGATATGGGGAGCTTCCTGGGTAGGTGATGAATTGTGAACAAAATATTTCCTTTCAACACTTACGATCTGTCACTGCAGCTTGATTTTTGTTAGAATTTCTATTTCTAAGCAAAGCCACAGTTTCTGATCATTCTGAAAGTTAAGTTTGATGTGTAACAGGTCATTGCAAGTGATCTTAAGGTGCAAGAAGTTTGGAATTATCTGCAAGAAGCTGAGAATCAATATTTTCAGAGAGGGTGGAGATGGAAATGGAGATTGAAGGAAAAATTTCAAACCAGGTGTGTTAGGAATGTAAGAAACTGGTCTTACTGAAAATTGAGGGCAGTTAGGATTTTCGTTATTCATGTGTCTCTAATTCTTATCAGAAGCAAAAAAGGAGGTGCAGCCCTCTATTTTCAAAGGGTATCAATTAAATTTGTAGAGAAAAATGATCTTGGATTCTGGATATTTCCTTGACTTTGTGCCTTCACGTCTACATCTTTGTCTGGGGTCAGATTTGAGACTCCAACAAAGAGATGTAACCAGGAGGGGGCTGGAGAAATTGCTGGAAATGGATTTACCAGGCAGGTTTCTTAATTCCCTCAGTCTGCCTCTTTTCTCAAGTAGCAAAAAGGAGATTATTTTGCCTTTTCTTCTCTACTTCTTAATGAGCGTAAATTTGCTGCAATGGAAACTTTTCCTGTGTCCTGAAAAGTAAAATCAGGACACACCTGCTACCCAAGAACAATAATAATAACAATAATTGCATGACTACTATAAAAGAATTGTTGATGAGGCCTCAGTGGAGTTAGCAAGTGATGAGGATGCTCAAATGAGCAGCTCCATTTGCTTACAGATCCCCCGTGCTCCCACTTCTGCACTTCAGCAGTTGTTGGAGTGTTCCATGGGAATTTGGGAAGCATTTTTGGACTCACAAATGATAGGGAAAATGTCAGGAATGTTGAAAGATCTGCTGGCTCCTCAGCTGAGAAGACTGGGTATTGATTTATACAAGACTGCATCACGTTCATTTAGATAGGTGCTCTGTGTGTTGTATTTTTTTTTTCTTCCCCAATCAATATTTTTTCCAATTTGGCTGCTGGTAACAGTCAGGCTGTAGGCCAGCATTCCCATGTCAGCACAGAAACTCAGCCTTTGCTTTAATTGTCGAGAGCATCTGGCCCTCTTTGCCTCCTGCTTGCCCCATCTGAGCCACATCCCCTGGCTGGAGAGAGGGAGCCTTGAATTTGATAAAGAAGTTGGTTACAAGGCAGTCCTGCAGCTTAAATGCCATGACATTTCCTAGGTATTAACATAAGAACATTAAATTAAAATTAGGCTCCTCGGGGACCGCAGCTCTGTGCGGCCAGGGAGAATTCACTGGCTGATTCAGTGAGTCTCAGAGTTTGGGCTGATTCCTTCCAGGGATGCACAAAACCAGGAGGCAAATTCTGCTCTGAAATCCCCTGAGACAGCTCAGAATCACAGAATGAACTGGGTTGGAAAAGCCCTTTGAGATCATCCGGTCCAAGCTATGACCTCACACCTCCTCATCATCCAAACCCTGGCACTGAGTGCCACATTCAGGCTTTTCTGAACACCTCCAGAGATGGTGACTTCCCTTGGCACAGCTTGAGGCTGTGTCCTCTCATTCTGTCAGTGCTGCCTGGAGAAAGAGCCCAACCCCACCTGAGCACAGGCACCTTTCAGGGAGCTGTAGACATTGATAAGGGCACCCCTGAGTCTCCTTTTCTCCAGGCTGAACACCCCCAGCTCCCTCAGCCGTTCCTCACAGGGTTTGTGCTCCAAGCCCCTCTCCAGCCTCGCTGCCTCCTCTGGATGCGCTCAAGAGTCTGAAAGTCCTTCCTAAACTGAGGGGACACAGCTGGACACACCACTCAATGTCCTTCCTAAACTGAGGGGACACAGCTGGACACAGCACTCAATGTCCTTCCTAAACTGAGGGGACACAGCTGGACACACCACTCAATGTCCTTCCTGAACTGAGGGGACACAGCTGGACACACCACTCAATGTCCTTCCTAAACTGAGGGGACACAGCTGGACACACCACTCAATGTCCTTCCTAAACTGAGGGGACACAGCTGGACACACCACTCAATGTCCTTCCTGAACTGAGGGGACACAGCTGGACACAGCACTCAGTGTCCTTCCTAAACTGAGGAGACACAGCTGGACACAGCACTCAATGTCCTTCCTAAACTGAGGGGACACAGCTGGACACAGCACTCGAGGTGTGCCCTCACCAGTGCTGAGCACAGGGGCAGAATGACCTCCCTGCTCTTGCTGGCCACACCATTCCTGACCCAGGCCAGGTGCCAGTGGCCTTTTTGGCCACCAGGGCACACTGCTGGCTCATGTCCACCTGCTGTCCATCCCCAGGTCCCTTTCTGCCTGGGCCCTGTCCAGCCTCTCTGTCCCTGTCCCGTGTCTCTGGGGGGTTGTTGTGGCTGAAGTGCAGGACCCGGCTCCTGGGGGCTCTGCCTGGCCCGTGTGGGCTGGAACCAGGGAATTGAGCTGAGCCAGGCTCCAAAGAGCCCAAAGCCCATCCTGGGTGCTGTAAATTCACACCAGCAGGGCCCTGTTGAGTCCCAAATGGGCTGGAAATGAGTGTGGATGGCAGCAGTGTTGGGGTGGGGAGCTGAGGTGCATCTGAGCTCAATCCTCTGCTCAAAGCTGATTGCAATTAAACAAACCCACTCCCGGCTTTCCTGTGCAGCCATTCCAGAACCCCGAGCTGGCTTTAGTTGTTATCCACATCATCCAAGTGCTGCTGAAGCTGGGATGGTGTTCCTGGAGTTATTATGAAATAGGATCTGTTGTTCTGCAGTAAATTGGAAACTATAACTCGGGCTTTGATTAATCTTTCTCTGAAACATGGAGGTCATCCCTAACTTCCAGATATTTCTATTCTCTGTGTATATTAATTTCTAGTAGCCTGGGGTTTGATACATATTTCTCTGTTTCATTTCCACAATTAATGGCTCTAAGACAACACAGATAAAAATGCAAATGAGCAACTCATCTTTATGCTTTTCAACTACGTGTTTACAATTGCAGTTACAGTGAGCTTTTAAAACTGCCCAAACAGCTTTTCCTGCAGATAAGAAAATTATGAAGTTACCCTTCTAAATTACAGATTTTAAAAATTGCTGTCATTTTAAATAGCCGTATTTTTTATGTTTATTGGAACTCTTTTGAGTATAAATGCAACGCAGTCTTTCTCTTTTGCAATGCAGAGACATACATGATATTAGCATAAAGAGAAGTCCACAGACATATAAATATGTATTTTTTTCTTTTCTGCAATCTTCTCTGCAAAGATTTTAGAGTAGAGACCCATAAAAGTGAGCATTTCCTGCAATGGTTTTCTCTAAATTCTCTTCCCGGGTGCACTGCTGTGACAACATCCTGGAATCAAATGTGGAAAAGAAAGTACAAGAAAATTGTGGATCTTGACAAAACCATGGGGCTGTTACAGCTGCAGCATAATGGGGGCACTGGGAAATTAAAACTTCCCACTTCTCCCTGAGCTGCGTTTCTACAGCTGGCAGCGAGAACTTAATTTCTGATTATGTGTTAGTTAAAGAGCTGATACAGTTGGGAAGAGGCTGTTGTAAGAGGTAAAGTTTCCCTTCACCTTGCAGCTAAACCAAGAACTGAACTGGGGCAAGTGGAATAAGGAGGTCATGAACATTGCAAATCTGCTGCCTTGGGTGGGCTGGGTTTAAAAGTTTTATTTTTCCCCTGTCCTTTCTGACAAAGAATATTCTAAGGATGAGATGCTTTTTTTATTGAAGTGGTACCAGGTTAATTCTTCAACAGAACTTCTGGCTACGTCTGAAATACAGGGAAAATGTCAGCCTTTGCTCTCCTTGCCCCTGTCAGGGATTTGGAATGGGATAATCTCCAAGGAGATATTGCAATGGTAATGCTAAAAGTTGAGTTGAAGGCAGAAAGAAATGAAAGCACACGGGTAGTTTTGGGGTTTTTTTAATAGTCAGTTGAGGGGTAAGAAAAGAAATAAAGGAAGTAAAAAAAAAAGAAATGTTGGCTGGGGCAAACAGAATTTCCTCACAGCTCTCAGCAGGTTTGGGATAAAGAGAAGAGGCAGGGAATGTCCCTGCAGTGACATCCACTCCTGTATGGAGCAGGGGATCCAGCACTTGAATGGAGGCAACCAAAGCCTTTATTTTATGTTACTGCAGCCTTTATTTCCTTCAAATATCAGTGGTAACTGGGATCAGAACTGGCATTGGGGCTGCAGGTAGGCTGGCCTGATTTTAGGTTGTTTCCTCTCATTGCAGGTGGATATTTCCATGTAGCTTCCACTGTGTTTATGCTGGCAAGGATCACAGCCTGGAGCTGGGCTGGCAGTGAGTTTTTAATCCCAGTTTTTCTGTGACTCCATTCATGTTGCAAGATGTCAGAGCTCTGTATGGTAATGAGCAGAGATTTGCAGAGGTTTTGGTACAGATTTCTCATCACTTTTGTGTCAGATTCAGCTGAGCACGGAAAGCTGCACTAAGCACAGGGATTACAGCCACAGTGAAGAGTCTAAATCTCTTCTCTCTTTTCTGATCACATCACTGTGACTGTAATTATATTTCTGAATTATGTCCTACTGTCAGCTCCTACCTGCCTAGAAGAGGGTATTTGTTTTATCCTTTGTGTTGAGCTGTTTCAGGCAGCGGGGTTGGCAATGTCCCTCTGCTGCTCTGTCTCACATTCAGCACTTGATACCAATTAACAAATAATGGCACTTTCATTCATATCTTACTTTTGTTATTTAACTTCCCTGCTGTTTGAAGGGTAGGAGATGTGTTCTGAGCTCCTACTCTCTCACCTGTGTTCTCAAAATAAAATACACTCAAGCCACACTTCTCTGGGGGTTGTCTTTGCAACACAACTTCTGGGGGAAATTCCTCTTTTTGTAGCAGTGCTGCAAGAGGCACCACCAGGGTCTGTGGGAAGGTGATGCCCTGGCAGCAGAGTTCTCCTGACACCCTCCAAAAATAAAGTATTTTGGCCTGGCAGGCTCGAAGGGCCAGCATTTGCCTGGTGTTTCTCACCAGGACCTGCCCAGGCTCCAGGCTGTCCTGTGCTCAAATAAAGCCCATTGCACTTGCTTGGACTAAGATTTATCCTGCTAAAATCTGGCTCCCTGCTGTTAATGATTTACTCAGATCCCTTTTCACCATCAAGGGATCCACACTGGAGAGTAATCTCTACTTTTTTGGAGTTTGGTAAAACCCTGGTCCTGGGGAATTCAGTTGGTGAGTTCCTGATTATTGGGAGGAAAGAAAAGGGGAAAAGTGCTAAGCCCTAAATTTGTGACAATTCTCCTCAATAATATCAATAATCAAAGATCTGCAGTGACTGTTTGCAAGACGGGAGAGAGAGGACACAAACAATAAAACAATACAGAATTTTTTTTTTTAAAGAAGGCTTTATCAATAAAGGAATCTTCATTTTTTGTTTTGGAAGAATGGTTAGAGATCCTGAAAGTGATGCCTTATTATATTTACTGTGGTATCTACTGCATATTATGCTTTGCTTTCTATCTTTGGGTTTAACAGGGCCATCTGTCAAAAATATTGGTAATAGAGAAATACACTGGATAAGGCAAAAGTAATTACTCACTTTCCTTTGGTCTGATTTACAACAACTTAAGTCAAATAGAAAAGCAAATAATAAAGTTCCCAGGCAAAATCTGAGCGGTTTTGGTATCATCTTTCCCCGAGTTTGCTTTGCAGAATATAATTAAACCTGCCCTTGGTAGATAAGGAGCCCCCCTGCTCTTTCCCATCACACATGGGCTCACTTTGCTCCCCAGTGTTGTTTTGCAGAGTTTGCAGGAGGGGTGGCTCTGCTGGTGCTGCTCACTGTTAGAAATGAAATGCTTGACACGGCCAATATATCAAGCAGCAATTTAATAATTAATTAATTAGCTTGGTAAAGTGGGAGCAAAGGCAGCGCTGGGTACAGTGGTAGGAGTTTTCCCTTCTGACTGCACACCCATTGCTGGACTTGCTGGGATTTTATTTGCTATATTCATACATATTCATAAGCTTTCTCAGCAGTTTCCATTTCTATTTTAACGTCACAATTTAATACTTAACAGCCATAAACCTATAGATTGTCCTGTATAATTCTATAGACTATTGTGATCTATTTCAGTATTTCAATATTCCAGGATGTACATCCAGGATATGTTTTTCCAGATGGTGGGGTTTGGCTTCCAGATGTGAGGGTCCTGTTTCTATTTTCCAGGTCCATCAATCTCTGATAGTGATGTCCAGTTTCCCTCTTTGGGAGCCATCAATCAGTGAGCTGAAATCTTGTTTTCGTGTCCAGGATGTTTTCCCACCTTCTGTGAAAGGCCTGGGCCCCCTTCTTACTTCTTTTGTCTAAAAGCCTTTTTACAATCTAAAACTACAGGTAAAAATTCTTTAATACAAAACAAGCTTCTAAAGTTATAATTAAAAGTCACTTATTACAGAATAGCTTGAGACTTATAATAGGTAATTGCAAGCAAAAGATTTATTCAAAAACTTCTTTCCATGCTTTGCTCAGTTGTTTATTAGAACTCATCTTTATAACTGTCCCATGGCCATGTTCCACAACTACAATTACACAGATTTTCTTCATTTCCCTGACGCGAAACACAACTTTGTATTTCACATCACAGCCCTGGGGCTGACCCTGAAGCCCAGCCCTGGGGAGCTGCAGAGCTCCCAGGGGTTCCTGCATCCTTCCCACCCCCTGTGGCCATCCCCAAAGTCTGCCAGGCTGCTCTGCACGGGTGGGTTTTGGACAGGATGCTCAGCAGCCCTACAAGAGCTCCCAGCTTCTTTGTGTGATGTCTTGGAGCTGCTGCCTAGAGCAGAGACTAGACCAAATTAAAAGAATTAAATGGGTATTTACTAAAGGCTTTCAATAGACACACCTTGGGCATTTCAAAGCCCACCAGAGGCTACACCCAAGGGCTAGACCAAATTTAAGAGAATAAAATGGGGTTTTATTAAAGGCTTTCGACAGACACATCTTGGGCATTCCAAAGCTCCCAGGGGCTACACCCAAAGTGGACAATGGTCACGAGTTTTTCACACAATTAGAAATTTACTCTATCTACATATCAGGGGTTAATCCTCCCATTACAGCTTCAGGTAATGAAGTAATTTACTCCAGGTTTTCCCCCTCAGTTCACTGCTGTTTCCATCTCTCAGGGCCTTAGACAATAAGGTGCCCTTGAGTTTCGGGCCTAGAGAGGAATTGTGTTTGCATAAAATGGGAGAACAGCAGCTGGCAGGCTGTGGAGCTTAGAGTTATACACTAAAGGAAATGCTGCTTCCATCTTCTGCTTATTTGGGAATGGATTTGAATATTTGGGAGATATTTTGCCCACAAATTTGAGACAATAGAATGTAGCTACTAAAATATGCTTTACATGCACCATCATTTATATTAACTGGGGTATTATTATCCCAGTTACAGAATTATTTAACAATGAGTAGTCCTAGGGCATTAAGCAGGAAAATTCAAAGCCACTGAAACAATGAGAGCCATTTCTATTTAGTTAATTTTTTCTTCTTTTCTGTCAGTAGAACATGGTGGATGCCATTTTAATGACCTTTCTTTGTAAATAACCCAATTACCTCAATGAACTGACTTTGTGCACAGAACTATTTTTGTCTGGGGGAGTGGAAGGGAAATCAGAACAGGAAAGAGAACATTAAGTTCATTTTGGGTACACACATTATCTGCAATTTTATTGCTCCATCCCTAATTTTTTTCTTTAATTTTGTGCAGCATTGGGTCTCTCACCCTCCTGCAATTGCTCTTTGCATTGGTTCTTTTCTTTCCTGATTTTAAATGGCCAAAACAATGTGGGTTTTTTTGTATTTCCACTGAAATTTTTAGCTCATAAATTTGCAAAATACCATTACAATTTAGTAGATGAAGAAAGACATTTTTCACTGTTTCTTTCTAAACAGACTTGAACCTCAAAAAACACCACAATTTGGATCTTTCATGAGGCCTGCTGGAGACATTGTGGCTTTTATACAAATTATGTTGTTACCAGTGGCTTGAATCTTCAATAATTCCATGGTGGTTTTGTTCCATGTACCCTTTGGATGTGACAGATTGCAGTCCCTGTCAATAAAAAGGACATTTTATGGTGGTGTCCAGCGCTCTGACAATGGCATTTCTTTCTGTATGAACACACTGGGTAATTTTTCAGTCAGGATCTGTAATAACAGTGAAAAAGGAACTGCATCATTTGAATTATTGCAGGAATGTCCTGGGGTCTGTGCCCACCCTTTTTAATCTTTGTAAATGAAATTAGCTGAGGAGTTCCTTCATGTCGGGATATTTGAGAACTCTCCCCCTGCTTAGGAAGCCATTGGAGAATGGGAGGGTTTAATGGATCCATTATTAAAATTAGACCTTTTTACTTTTAAAATTTTCATGTTGAAATAAGTTTTGCCACTGCTCAGGGACAATAAACTACATAAGCACAACCAGCCTGTGTGTCAGGCAGAAAATAATGGAATAAGGCAAAATCACATCCAAAATGATATTAATATACCTACCAAAAATCATAGCAAGGGAAAGAAAATATTCTACAGTAAATTTCATGTATAAATGTCATATTGGATCTAAGGATAAGATTTATACCTATTTAAACACACTTAGGAATCAGATTTGAGGTAAGATATTGTTTAATAATATTAATAGAGTTAAAATATTGCTATCTCATTAAGGCAGGGGTAATCTGGTCTAATAATATTTTTAACTAATTTTTAATAAATTAATTAATTTTTTAAAATAAATAATTTAAAATCTTTTATGATCAGCATTTCCCTTAATATTTTTTTTCAAAAATTGTATAATTTGAAACTATTTTTCAACAATTTTTTTCTGGAGGCTTAGCCACTTTGTTTTCTTCATTTCTTCAATTGAAATATTGCCTGGCAGGTCATGTTTTATTCCTCCTGTGCCCAAAGATAACTGGGGATGGCTTTTGGAATCAGCCAGGCTTTGGTTCACTCCTGGTTTCAAAGGTTGTCACTCATCCTCCTCGAGCCACAGGGACACGGGACAGAGCTCTGTCTCCTGCTATCTCCCGACGTGTCTGTGACAATAAAATTTCCTCTTTCATGATGAAAATCCCCTTTAAAATAAAAGACAACTGAGGCAAACAAAAATAACTCCATCATGAAAGCAGCAGCAGAAGATGTGCAGCAGCTGTTTGCTCCTGAGTCAAACCAGCCTGAAAAAACCCCAATTTTTATGCCCACGTGTAGCTCTTTTTAATTATCCTATTACTTTAATCACACCTGCTGGCTGACATCCCACTCTGTGCATCCAAGCCTTGCCAGAGAGGAAAGTTGACTGGAGGGAATAAAATCTGATTTTTGAGTATTGTTACCTATTGTTCCTGTGATACTGAGGCTCTGTTGAGTTGGTGCTGGGGAGAACAAACAAGGAAAATATTTCTTTGCTCTTCTTGATGGGAGCTTGGTGGACTTAAAAGTGACAGCTCCAAAATCTGGAGACCCTTAAACCTATTTCTTACTGAAGCAACAAGAGAGATGTGACAATTAAACAGCTCGGTTGGTTTGGGTTGTTTGGTTGTTGTTGGAGTTTTGGGGTTTTTTTTTCTCTTTTTTTTTTTTTGCTCTAATCCAGCAAATTCTCTCTTAAACCTATTCCATTTTCTCTAAATCCCCAACAGATCATTCAGGCTTTAGGGACTCAGCTCAGGGCAAGCTACTTCCACTCTGTGTCTGTCTTTGTCATCTGCTGAGTGGGAATAAGAAAATTTTTCAGGGATTTTTGCTTTCTTGAGAGGAGGTGGAAGTAGTGGTGGACCTTATTGGTGCCATAACCTGCTCTAAAAATCATGAGAAATCTGCTGAAATGAACCATTTTTAAAATATTAAAATCTAAACAGCAGTGACAGAGCTTTGGGCAACAGAGACAGAAACTCCTTTATTGCCACAGCTCCTCAAAAAACTCATTTTACAAAAGCTTTTATCAGGTTGGTGTTTCCACTCATGGAAAACGGAGTATATTTTAATTGGTTATGTCTGTTTAGGGACAATTAATCTATTAATTGTTAATTAATAATTCCTCTGTGGAAGTTTCTGGTGCTTTCAAAGCTCTGACTGGAGTGAACCAGAGAAGGAACCAGGAAAAACCCAAATATTTGTGTGGTGTAAATGCACCAGTCTGGAAGGTTCTCACCCACAAAAGCAGACTTGATATTTTCCTCTGGAAAATCATTCTTGGATAAGACTTGGATTTGCAGAGCGAGCTGGGATGCTCAGCTGGAACCAGTGGTCATTTTAAAATGTTCTGGTGTCACATTCTGTATTCCCTACATTCAGTATTTCTGCTGCAAACGTCAATGATATTACACCACGTGTGAATAAAAGAAGGGAAGATCTTCATGTGAAGCCAGAGAACCTAATTAAGGCAGATCATTAGGGAAGGGGCGGGGAAAGAATTGTAAATAATTGGGGTGTTTTAGTCAGAGCGCCACTGTAGCCATTTGGCTTAAATTTATGGATGTCAAAAAGTCATTTAATTTTTTCCTTAGCAGTGAACCATCTATTTTGACTGATTTTGCACTGTAGGCTCTCACCAAGATTGGGGTGGTCAGGAGAAAACTCTTTAGCTGCAAACTACAAAAGATTTCACTCTTTAAACAAGAGAGTGGGGAGAGAGTGGACTGCAACTGCAAAGGAAATGAAGGGGTTCCTGTGAATTACATGAATATATGGATAGATTTTAGTTTTCCAATAAAAAATAAAGTTGCAAAGCAGTTGATGGCACCTCAGTCCATGTGCACAGGTCTTACCTGCACTTTGTTAAACAATTTCAAACTTGCCTGGATATTTAAAAGGGAACAGCTTCACCATATAGAGAATTTATATGGGAATATATGGAAGGCTAAACGTTACAAACAGCTTGAAATGCTGCTGGGTTCTTTGTGCTGCAATAACAACTCCAATCCATAACTGGAATATTTCTATACAAGGATACCCCTGTGGGATACTTTGGAATGTGTTTATTGGAAAATTCTGGAAGGGTTTTCAGTAGGCAGTGAAAAATCACCTCATCCTTTTCCTCTGTCCCTGTGAAGTCATCCCTGACACACCACTGGATCTGGAATTTTAAGGGTAAGATTTTGGCTCTGTTTTAAGATCTTGGCACAGAATGGAAGGAAAAATGAAACACAAATGGGAGCATTGTGCCTTTGTGCCCTCCATGGTGCTGACTTTGGTGTTTTCCACCATTTCATTATTCAGAAGAGCCTCAGTTTCTCCACACACTCCAGTTTTAGTGTCTGTTCTTGCTCAGGGCTCCTTATTCCTTTGCCCTTGCTAACAGCAGAAAGGAGCCACTGGTTCACTGCAGTGAGACAACACAAAAGAAGCAAAAGCTCCTCAATTTTCTTGGCTGTGCCACCTGCAGGATGGGGAAATCTGAATTTCTGAGCCAGAGCAGTGCTGCACACACACACACACCTGAGCTGAATCTCCAGGGCATCCCAAAAGCCTTCCTCCCATCCTGTTTGCATATTTAATAACTCCATGAAATTAGCGTAGATTTCCGAACGGAGCGAAGGCAATTAAAAATTGCCTCCAAAAATGACGGAGCGAATTAGCTGATCCTCTGCATATCCAGGCATAATTAGGAACCAATAACAGCTGGAAAACAAACGCCAGCCTCAGCTGGAGGTGTCAGGAGGAAGGCATCAGCCAGCACTCCTTCTCCTTAGCCCAGCCCCAGCAGCAGATGAGGTTATCTCATCATAATATGGAATAAACAGGGCCCAGCTGCTGCCCTCGAATTCAGGAAAGAGAGAAGGTGAAAATTGGTGTGGAAGAGGCTCTGACTCAGGAGATGTTGAGAAGATGGAGAATGAAGAAGCTCTTTGGGGCTGAGGGCCTTTCCTGCCTCTGTTCCCTCTTCCTTCTGATGCCTTTTTATCTTCCCTGTATTCCAGGCTCTGCTGCCCAGGGTGCAGCTCTGAGCTCACACTCAGCTCTGCACACAGCAGGGACACAAAACAAATCCTTCTGCTGCACACCAAGGACAATGGTGACAAATTTTCAGCCCCAAAAGCACAGACAACGGTGGGCTGAAGATTGAGAGCTTTATTTCACTGCAATATTTGACATTTTGTGATTCAATAATCAAGAACTGGAGCCTGAAATGCCCCTTGTCTTTTCAGGGATTATAAAGATAAACAGAAACTGGACTATTCCTACAAGTTTTACTCTTTCTGTTCTTGCAAAGCTCAAACTCCACATGAAATGTTTCAGACTGAGGCTGGTAATGGGAGGCTGAGTTTACATCTAATTTCTCATAAAAACCTGATCAATTCTGGTTTGATCTCCATTTAACTTCTCAGGAATTTTTGCAGCTGGGTAATTGCAAAAGTTTTTGCACAATCTTGTATCTGGAAAAAAAAAATCCTTTTTTTTATTAACAGATTAGTTATATTTACAGGACTTTGGTTTTCAAACAAAAAATTCACATATGCTTCCAGGTTTGGAAATCCATATTTTTTCCCCTCTTTTCCTGAAATAGGAGCTCTGTATTTTTTTCCCCAGTGATGTATGAGCTTCATGGGGGCACAGTAAGGACAAATCAATGAGCCAGGTGTGCCCAGTGAATCATCAGGGGCTTAAAACTGCCTCAAGATATATTAACTCAGGGTGAGTTATGCATGAAAATCTCCATTCTCCTAAATATCCATCAGCATGATTTCTGGATAATGGAAAATTACCAGTTGTGTAATCCTGATTTCATATAATGGAACTGGGGCCAAATTTATGAAGTCCTGTTGGGTTTTAATGCAATCCTTTGTGCCAAAACTGGGGAGAACTTCAGAAAAATATGGGCTGAAAAAAGGCTTGGTCTCCGTGTTCCAGAAACCAAAAACACAACTTGCACTTTACTGCAGCACTGAGGGAAGTAGACCAAAAAAAAAAACCCAAAAAAGCTATATTCCACAAATCCTGATTCCCACATATTTGATTCCTGCATGAAGCTCGGGAAAACCTCATAGACATCCTTTTATATGTGCAAGTAAATCAAGTAAATTCTATTTATTTGGTGTAAGCTTTGTAAGCCTCCTCTTACTTTCAGATGCAATGTTTTGCTCAGCAATTTTCATAAAATCATGGAATCCCAGACTGGTTTGGGTTGGGAGAGAGCTTAAATCCCACCCAGTGCCACCCCTGCCATGGCAGGGACACCTCCCACTGTCCCAGGCTGCTCCAGCCCCAGTGTCCAACCTGGCCCTGGGCACTGCCAGGGATCCAGGGGCAGCCACAGCTGCTCTGGGCACCAGGGAATTCTTCACAGGGAACAATTCCTTTCTAATATCCATCTAAATCTCCAACTCTTCCAATGAACACGGCTTTTCCACTCCTTCCTGAAATATCTTTTGCACTTTTGCTCCTCTGCTGTGCACTCAGGATGGAATAATTTTTTTTTTTTTTTTCTTTAAAATGCTGGGAGGTTTTTCCCTGCAGGATAACCCTTCATTATCCTACAGCTCCTCAGGGAGCAGCTCTGCCCTCAGACAGGGAGGCCCCAAAATCTCCATTTCACTTCAGGAGTTCAGATTTGACTGCAGCATTTTATTTTTTTTCCATCCTTGAAGGAAAAGACAGCACCATCTGCTCTGTCTACAAACCTCCTACCTTAGGAACTCTCAGAGTTCTGAAAATCAGGATAAAAAGGATTCCATTCAGTAGCCACCTAAAGGTTAAATCCAAGCCTATGTAAAGAAGAAGAAGTGCAAGAAAGATCCTTTGTCTTAAATCCATTTAAAGTCTTCCAATTGTGGCTGTAGCAGGACTTAGTGCACAGAGCTCATAAAGCTCCAAAATAAAAGGGAATTTCAGCACCTGTAGGAACCTGCATTTCTCAACTATTACACATCAGTGTGAGGGGAATTTTGTGGAAATCCTGAACAGCAGCAACACCTGAGGGCAGGAATGAGCTGAATGAATGATGCTGCACCCTCAGCCAGGGAAAAGGAAAGGTTCCTGTGAGGTAACTCTCAGTCCACCACTAAACCTTGTCCCCAAGGGCCACCCCACATGTTCTTTGCACTTCCAGGGATGGTGATTCCATTTCCTGGTCAGTCTCTTCCAATTCCTGACCATTTTTTCACACTTTTCAGTGGGATTTTTTTCCTAGCCAGCATTTCCTGTTGATGGGAAACTGATGGAAAGGGGAGGGTGAAGACGTTGATGTCTGACTGTGATTCCCACCTTTCCCAGGTGTCGAGGATGTGGCACCAGTGGAAGGAAGGAAGGTTGGTCCTGGCTGTCCTTGGAAGACTCCAGCTCTCCTGGGATCCTTCCTTGGAGTGTAACAGGTGAAAGGATAAATTCCCTTGGTCGCAGTGCACTTACATTGCAAATTTAACCAACTTTTCCAACATCACAGCGCCCACCCTGAAGCTTCAAAGGAGGAAAAAGGCTGATTTAAGCTGCATGAAACAACAAAATCCACAGTGTTCATCATGACAGCAGAGGAATTCTGCATTTCTTTAAAACTCAGCAAAGTTAACACTACTCCCTGACTGAAGTTGGGTAAAACCCCCAATTTTTTATGAAGACACTCATTATGGTTGCATATATTAAATTATCGTTTCAGGGAAAGTGTGGCTGATGTAAGTGAAACCCAAAAGAAATCCTACACAGGCTGCAAAAGAACAGCTGAAGTTTTTCTTCAAAATCAGCTTTTGTGTTCGTAATGTGATAAAAGAACCTGCTGGTGGCAAAAGTTTCTTTGTAAAATATGCAGATTCTAAAATAATGTTTTAAAGGCAAGAAGGAAGACTCAATGTGAAAGTTGTTCCAGCTCTTTAGAAACCAAACATCACCCATGAAATCGAGCAGATAATTTATAAATTTAGAGGAGTTTTACATGAAAATGGTATTTTTAGCTGGACTTTGGCATTAGAGTGTTATGTTAAATGCCCAAAGTCCTTAAAATATGGAGAGTGCAAGACAATATTAATCTGTTTACTTTAATTTTTCAAATATATGAGTCACAGTCACATATTTTTGTCTTTTGTGCCCATAATTTTGAGTAGCTTTAAGGATTTATGACTAATACAGGGCATGACTGTCATTCTTTTTTTCTTCTCCTCAGTGTTAAATATGTGTTTATATTTTTAAAGCCTGTTTTCAGAATTTGTTCTACATTTTCCCTGAGTTCTGCTCCCAGTATCTTTTTCCTGCAGTTGCTCAGTGTTTTATTTAAAGTCACCTAATAAAGAGCGTGAAGTCAAGGTTTTCACACTGTAGGAATATTAGACTTTAAACAAATGTCTTTATCACCCTTTTGCAGTCAGTGTTCAACTAAATGGATGAATATTTGACTCAGTGTTAAATTTAAAAAAAAAATATTCGTAAAAGTGTTTTTAATGTATTCCCTTTCCCTTCCCAAGTGCCATGGAAAACAATTCAGGTTTCAAGAGAGCCAGGAATGAGAGTATGAAGAATATTATGTAAATATGAGTATAACTGTGAATCTCCTTCAATATTTGCAGTCCTTGTGCTTGTGATTTTAGCCACTGAGGGAAGAAATACAGCCTTTGCTGCCTTCATTGTTTTAAATCCTGCTAGGACAGAGGCAGTGATCCAACAATAAAACCTGCCCCTTCCTCTCACTTTTCTTATGTGAATTATTAATAATTATTGTCATTCTTTATAATTCAGTTTGTCCTTAAAACAAGGGTGGTTCTCACTGCAGATCTGCTCCATCGGCTGTGGGAGGGCCTGGCTCAGGGCACTGGGGTAAAACCCCAGGTTTTTGTCAAGATACTCATTATGGTTGCTTATATTAATAATAGTTTCAGGGAAAGTGTGGCTGAGATGAGTGAAACCCAAAAGAAACCTTACACAGGGTGAAAAGGACAAGCAGCACTGGTGCCTGGCACACCCTGAGTGCAGTGAAAACCCAAAATCTCCTTTTCCAAACTGCTAGATCTTCATTTGGCTGGAGCCAGGCTGTCAGAAAAAGCTGGCAGTGCTGTTCCATCAGTGTTTTGGGGTGTGTAGGGGGTGCAGGTGGCTTTCAGGCCAGCCTGGTGTTGGCACCAGCAGGTTCTGGCTGGCTTGAATCCTGCCACAGATGAGGATTCTGGATGTCCACAGCCTTGGCATCTCCACCCTGCTGCTTCAGGACACCTGAGCAGCACAGGAGGCATTTCTGGGCTCCTGCAGAAGAGCTGCAGACCCAGAGGTTCCAGAGATCATCCCCCAAACCCAGGGGGGCGTGGAATTATTCACCTGTGTGTGCTCCTCATGGAATCTTGACTCTTCTGCAGGCACAGGGCTGCACCTTTCCCATGCCTACAGAACCAGGGGGAGTCCAGTGGACTTCATGTGGAAGCTCAAGGACACAAACTTGTCTCTTCTTCTTTTTAATCCTCCTTGTCACAGCTTGAAGTGTTTCCTCAGTCACCAGGAGGAGGTGATCCCACTGGAACAGCTTCTTGTGGAAGTGCTGACCCGCTGACTGTGACCCCTCCAAGATTTCCTGAGGCATCTTTGTCACTTCCCTCACTCTTCTCCAAACTCAGTGTCTGACACAAACTGCAATTCTGCACCGAGAGCTGGCATCACCAAAATCACATTTCTGCTTAATGTAGAATAAAAAGGCTCCTTTTGAGTCCTTTTGTGTGTATTTTCTTGTATTAATAACCTGGAATATTGCAGGTGAGCAGGATTTCCTGCACTCCAGAGTTACCTTGGTCAGGAATAGCCTGGGAGCTGCCAAAACAATGTAGATATTTAATGTGTATAAACCTCACAGATGGTGGTGTTGTGTTACTCAAGTTTATATTGAGAGATAAATTTTCCTCATCTATGCTCTGATTTTAGACAGAGGTTGTTGCTACAAACATAAACAGAAAACTTTGGCAAGGTGATAGATTAGCAAATTGAATTAACTTCCCCAGTTTTTTCAGGGTGTGAGCCTGGGCAATCCTTAGAGCTCTTGTGAAAACTCTTCTGAGCTTTCTCTCATCAGAAGGAGCCTGGTGGCAGCTCCCAATGGCTCTCAAAAGTGGAGAGCCAGGAATGTGCATTTAAAACTGGCACAGCTGCCTTGCTTTCCCTCAATGGCTCCCTCTCCAAAACTCACTGTGCTGAAAAACTGCCGTGGAACAGAATCATGGAATACCCTGAGCTGGTAGGGATCCCCAAGGATCTTCAATTCCAGCTCCTGGCCCTGCACAGGACACCCCAACCATCCCACCCTGTGCCTCAGAGCTGCTTTTTTCCTTTTAAAATGCAGCTGGTGAGTCCTCACATATCCTCAGTGGAAGCTCTGGCCTTATTTCCCATAAATGAGGATCATCATTCAGATGCTATCTCTGGTCTGGAGCAATTCTTTGGTGCCTCCTTCACCTGGCATGTTGTTTCCTGGCTTATTTGATATTCTGCTACCTCTTGGCATCACCAAGGATGTCTCATAACCTCATAACCTCATCACCAAGGATGTCTCATAACCTTATTCCTGTGGCCTGGAAAGTCAGCCCTTGTCCCCCAGGATGTTTGGGGTTCTTAAGCCATTGCAATCTAAAGTTTCCTGATGAAGGGAAGCAGAGGGGCAGAGACTGATCTGATGTCCAGGACAGGACCTCAGGGAAGGGCTGGAGCTGTGCCAGGGCAGGGTTAGGTTGGGTTTTAGGGAAAGGTTCTTCCCCCAGAGGGTGCTGGCATTGCCCAGGCTCCCCAGGGAATGGGAACATTCCCGAGGCTGCCAGAGCTCCAGGAGGGTTTGGACTCTTAGGGATGCCCAGGGTGGGATTTGGGGGGTCTGTAGGGCCAGGAGCTGGACTGATGATCCTTTTGGGTCCTTTCCAGCTCAGGGTATTCCATGGTTCCATATTTCAAACCACCAAAAGCTCAGGCACGACATCATCCCTGAAATGCAAGAAGAACTTGAGATGGGTGGAGGGGAGCTCTGTGACAACAGAGAACAGGAGGGAGAAATTAGCACTGATTGCCCTTGAAGGCCCAGCTCACACTGTGGAGGCATCTTGAATGTGTCACTTGGGAGCAGCAGGTGGCAGGGACTCTAAAAAGCCACCAGAAACACTTCCAGCACTTCAGTCTGAAATTAGCTTTATTTCCTGTACACCCACCCCGGCTGGAAACGCTGTGGTACCACAGGGGAAGGACCTGTGAGCAGGAAGGAGAGGTGTTATGAAATGCCCTGATAGAACTTCAGCATCCACAGTCATAATTATTTCATTTTATTCATGTGTGGAAATGATTTACCAGCAGGTCTTCAATAAAAAAAGAGAAAAGCTCCTGCCTTTAGTGCACACACTCCTGTGTGCTTGCAAACAGAATGCTGCTTGCCTCATGAGCTCACAATGCAAGGAGAACCTGTTACAAATTCAGTCAATGATCCAACAGGAAATTAAACCTTTTAAAAATGGATGAACCAATGGACCAAGTGTAATGGAAGAAAATGCACAAAATGGGAAGAGTGAGTCATTAACTTGATTTAAATATGATTTTTTTCTTTCTTTGGCGGTACGGCACCAAGGTCTGACATGATTTCCTCTTTCAAGGATGCAGCAAGATGGGAAAAGAATTGGAATTAAACACTGCAAAGATACAATATTTTTCTTTTAATTAGAAAAAAACCTCGGTGTCATACCAGGGAGGAGAAAAATACCAGAAAATATTTAAACCTGTGAATCTCAGTTTAATATAAAGTCACCCTTTTCTATGACCCTGAGGAGGAATGGAATTGTTCTTTTTCTATGATATTTAATTATATGCAAGGATAGGAAAGACAGAGGAAAGCTCTTTTACTCTGAATCTGAAGAACTCAGAGCAAGCCAAAAATGCCAATTATTGCACAATTCCCACTCCCAGACCACAGCACTGGGATCTGATTTAAGGAACCCGGCTGTCAGCTTGATTTAAGGATGATGGTGCTCTCACTACAAATAATATCCCACTGCTGAAAGAAAAAATTCATTATTTGCAGACAAGGTCCTTCCCATGAACACACATCCAATGCACATCAAGTCATGGAAATTTCTGAGGTAGTGGTTTGGTTTAAGGAATTTATTTGCAGGGGTTTTTTTTGTTAAGTTACTTTTAAGTTTTCCTTTCCTTTGGTGATTTACACCCCATTTTCTCTGCCTGTATGAAGATCACCTTTGGGAGGTCTTTTCCTCCTCCATCAAAAGTTTTGCCTAATTTCTTTTTTTGGGAGGTAGGAGTGCAAGGGAGGAGCTGCAGCGTCATCTGTGTGCTTTTGAGGTCCTGGAAAACAACTATTTCCTTGCTCAGGATCATCTATAAGTGGGAGTGCGATAAAAATGGCAAAATAAAATAATTTCCTGAGCCACAATGGTCAGTGGAAGTCTCACAGTGGGAGAAAAGCTCCTTTTTGGGATGCTCTCTGTGTATGACTTGTGATGTCCTCTTTGGCACTATTTAGGTGACAGACTGTGGAAAACACTTTTGTTTTAGTGGAGCTCCTCACAGTTTGTCACACATACCCACACTAATAAAAGCATGGCAGGAATAATTAGAAAATCACCCTTTAAGAGGAGATCTTTAGCCACCCCTTTGCCTCCAAAGCTGATAAATTCACTGATAAGGGGCAGAGTGACTGGGGGCACCAGAGGAAATCAAGGAATGGGAGTCCCTGGTAGTTCCTGAGGCGTTTAATCCCAGTGTCCTGCTCGGAGCAGTTCCATCCCAGCCTTGGGAGGAGCAGGCACACCCCCAGGTCTGCTTGGAGCTGCTGCCAATGGGATTATTCTGCAAATGAGGCATTTCCCAAGCCATAAACACAGGGATGCAGGCAAATCCTATTAACAAATAACAGGATTTGTGCTTGCACTGTTCCTCCCACTCACCACCTTCAAAATTTACCCCGTGCTGGCTGAACCGTGGTTCTGCATGAAATCAAGTGAATTAAAACCCATTAAAAAACCCAGCTAAAAACCCCCATCGGATTGCACTGAAGTGTGAATAATGATTCAACACCATCAGCTGTGGTTGCCATAAGAAACAAGATTTCATAACCTATAAAGTGTAGAAGAGACGGAAATGCCACAAGCAACATGAATCTACTAAAATGATAACCAAAATGGGATCTTATTTTCAGTGCTGGAGTAGTTTTGGGGGTATTTTCCCAGCTCCTATGATTTCCCAACAAATCAACAAAAGCAGCTGTAAACCTAAACAGTTTTCAGAAGCCTGAAGGCTCAATCTGATTGACTGTATTATCCACCCTTTGTTAATAGTCATAAATGATTTGTTTCTCTTGGAGAAAACCAAGAAGAACTACAAATAAAGGACTTTTATCTGAGCCATAAGTCACTTCATATCACAGTCTGCTGTTGCACGGTCGAAAATACCATACAGAAGATGAAATTTGCTCTGAATATTTGCAGTGTTTAATATTTTAGAAGTCCTAGCGTATCACTTCGGGAGAGCTGTGTATAAAAACATGAACACAGAAAATGTTTATTTCATTAATAAAAAGTAGAGCAAGCAAGCAGAATAGCATTGCTCCCAAGGACTGACTGGCTGAATTTGAAGCAGAAATCTCTGTTTTCCACGCCTTATTTCTCGTTTGTGTGATGAGGATAAGTCAGCACAGCCCAGGCAGGTCAGTGGGTGATCCGGGCGCGAAGGCAAAGCGCTGTGTGACACATTGTCAAGAGGAAAAAAAGGCTGACGAACACTGGGAGATGTAAACTTTGAAATGCAGTGAAAGTTGTCAGGAAGGAAGCAGAACTGGGGGTGTTTTGTGCAGCTTTGACAGCCGTAGCTTTCAGGAAAAGCTCGTGTTTGGGTCTGCAGAGTAACCAGAGCAGGGTGTGATGAATGGCCCAGCACATCCCCTCGGAAGAGTTTGCACAGGGAGAGAGATGAAAGGAAAGGAAACCCACAGAGCTCTCTTTTCTACACTCAGTAAACACCTCTGGAGAGGAGCTGGGCTTTGGAAGGGATATTTTTATGTTTGAATACAAATGGGTTTCTCCATGTTGTCCGTCCTTCCAGTGGCATTGGACATTTGGTGTTGGCTGCCAGCAATTCCTGGGATAAAACACAACTGTCCACATTTTCCTTTTACTTCAGTAAAAAAAATGGCTAGCAATTAGAAAAGACATGATTTTTTACTCATTTCTCATTTCTGCATGCACTAATAAACTCAGGACACTGAATTTCTCCAACCCTCATTATGGGGACTTCAGGTAAATAAGCACAGAGACATCAAATGCAGGAACAAACTGAGACTGAAGAAGTTAGGAATAGAACTTAATTTCATTTCCTTTATTTCATTTCCATTGCTTTCCTAGCTGATTTCTTTTTCCTTGCACAATGCCATGTTGACACACACAGTCCCAGCTAAGTCACTGCGTGAGGTGTGGCTTTGCACTGCAGACCTGTGCAAAAAAGTGGATTTAAAGTCAAGTGGGGAGCTGCAGGTGAGCCCATTGTGCTGTGTACTCAGATTTTATTATTGCCTGACTGTTATTTAAGCCTGCAGAGCAGCTGGTTAATGTTATATGGATTCATGGGAGGTGTTCCTCAGTATCATTTCTGTCAGGTCCTGGATGAAGCCTCTCCTTGTGGAATGCATGCAGGACTTAAATAACTCCTGTTTGTGTTAGCTCCTCAAATGTTAATACCAGGCTCTGTTCTGCTCACACCTGCACATCAGTTTTTGATGAGTAGGAGCCTACCAAAATCATAACTGAATTTCCTGAATTTCCAGAGCTGGACCAATATATTCAAATGTTTTATTTGGGTAACTTACATCTTCCTGCTTTGGTTTTGCTTTTTGCCTTCTTTTCCTTCCCCTCTTAATTCTTCATCTCCTTTCCATTTAGTGTGAAATTAGAATAAAAAATACTTGGGGGTGAGAAGTGCCTTCATCTGACTGTAAATTCCACAGAGTGGTCTTGGTAGAGCAAGATAAATAACATAAATTATGGTAAGGATACATTTAGGGGCTGGATTTTTGATGGTGTTCTTTTACAGACACCTGCCCTGGTTAGTCTGCAAGATAAATAACATAATCAGATCTATCAAGGAACTAATTTTTATATGAAATGTGAACTGGCAAGTTTGGGCAGGCTGGCAATATTGAGAAACTCATGAGCTTTCATCTGCTAAAGGCTCTGTTGATTATTTTATGTTCTTGAGTGTCCAGCTGTAATAAAGCTCTACAACTCCTCCTACAACTCTTCCGTGGGTCCAGTCAACAGCAAGTCATGCTCCTACTCATGAACTTGGAGAATCTAATTTATGTATGTTCATTAGATGTTTGTCAAAAATTACAAACTTTATTCATGAAGCTTAGCTTTCGCCCATGATTACTTTAGATAAACAGGCTTTCATTATCTTGTAAGAAATAAATCCTTTTAGAGACTTAAAACCAATGCTTCTCAGATCCAAAATTATTAATTCTCCTACTTAAGGAAGTAGAGCTCTCCTGAAGCTCGTGTGAGTGCCACAGATAAATGATTAACATTGCTCTTGCATAATTGCAGGGCCAGGTGAAATGCTTGCATATATATTTCATTGCTATAAAAGGTGTATGAATCCATACATTGCATTTTAAAGATAGAAAAACAAATGTGAGCTGCAGCAGGCTGGCACAGAACGAATTCTGCTTTGCATTTTGGAAGGGCTGTAAATCACTGGAACTCTGCAGTCAGAGTTTATGATTTCCATCAAAGAGCACGAGGGACATATTTCACTGTAGTCTATCCATTATTCTGCATATACTCGAGAAGAGAAACTCAAACAAAGCTCTCATTAGGAAACATTGACAGAGGACCAGCAGAGAATTCATTTACTGGTACATGGTGCTACAGCAAAGCAGACAGCCAGGGCCATATATCAGAGTGCCGTGGGGATGGAGGGCTGAGGAGGAGATGTGCATCTGGACAGGGGCTTTTGTACAGCTCTTCCAAGGTTTCTGTTTGTTCTGATCTCTGGCAGCTTGAGAGCAAATGAAAATTGATGGCAGAGGTGTCAGGGGCTGGGAGGGCTGGCTGCTCCCGCAGGCGCCGCAGCAGCAGGGCAGGGCCAGCCCCGTGGCACAGAGGGGACATTCCTGGGGCAACCAAAAGTCAAAAATCGCAGTGGTGGGGCAGCTCAGCAAGGATTCGAGTCAAGAACAGGAGCAGTGATGAGAGCCAGGGTCAGCCACATCCCCTGGTCACCAAGCAGGGACAAAGGGAAGGTCCAGGTGGGACATCAGAGCCAGGGTTGGGGACAGGATCAACAGCAGGACCTGAGGGTGCCCAGGTGTGCTCAGGGCAAGGCTGAGGACCCACACCTGAAACGGGGCTGGGGAGGAGCCAGGAGAGGCTGCCCAGGGCACTGAAACCCTTTTGGTGCCCTAGGCCCCAAAAAACAAATCTAAATGTCCTGAAGGACTGCTGGGTTCCCACCAGCCACTCTTCTTGCAGCAGGAGTGGTGAGGATCTCCATGGATACACACCCAAAGGGCTCTGTGTGTTTTACAAATGTTTTATTGATTTATCTGCACCTATTTCATGTCCCCCCTGTCTCCCAGGGGTGAAGGTTGGAGCTGCTCTTAGGGTTAAAGTCCTGCTGGGGTAACAGTGTGGAAAGCACTGACAGGATCTAATGGCTTGGCCAGAATAAATAGAGAACAGGCAAGAGAAATATTGTCTCAGCTGGGTTTCTGAGGCTTTGGGTGCTGGTGTGGTTTTGGGCATTTTATTTTGTGTGTTTGAGAAAATGCAGCAAAAATCTGTGATGCATAATTTCTGGGGAAATTATTTTTTTAAATCATGCTTAGTTTTTATTCTAGTTTTGCAGGTATCAATCAAAATATATGCAGCCTGAATAATATTTAAACTTTAATTTACACTTAATGAAATGGATTTTGTTGCTCTTTTGACACTGGGGTTTTTTTGTGCGTTATTAGGATGATGTGATGTGTTCATTGGGCTTCTTTGTGGTAATGATTGTTATTTAGGTTATTGCTGGAACCATACCCTGATACCTCCACACATGGAGATGTTAATAATTGGAAAATTGAGGTTGTGTAAGGATTTGTGGAAATAAATGCATGGCTTTGACACAGCATGGACTGAGCCACTCTGCTCATCTTTATGGGAAATAAATTATTTTTCCCCTGCTTTGGAATGATGAGTGAACTGGGGAAGAAGCTGGGATAGAAACAGATACTCCAAAAGGCCAAATGTGTTAAGTTTTGTTATTCAGTCTTGCTGTAGCTCAGTTTTCATTGCTGCTATGAACCCAGACCTGCTTTAGGAATGGATCTGAAAGCTTTTCCATCAATATCCTGAAAGGAATGTGCACATTTAAACCACTCCAAAGGGCTTTATCTGCATCAGCAGCAACTGTTGCATTTCAGATCTGTTTTATACAAAATTTGTCTGCTGACCATTTGTTTTTCTCCCAGCCAAGCCGTGGCTCTGCCAGGGGTGAAATGATCAGTCCCGTGTCAGGGGTTGTGGCTCGAGGTCTCTCCAGAGCAGCCCTGTGCTGCCAGTGGGCATTTCCAGAGGGAATTGGGAATATCAGCCAGCTTTAATTGTGTTCACTGCGAGGGTGATGCTTTTTGTTAAGTGAAAGGTCAGGAGGAGCTGACCTCGTTTAACGTGGGCTGAGGGGAAGCTCTGACTTTGCACAAGGGCACGGAGAGAGAGGACAAAGGAGGGTAGAGTTAAACTGGATATTGGGAGGAAATCCTTTGCTGATGGGGTAATGAGGCAGTGGATCAGTTTGCTTGGAGAGGTTGTGGCTGTCCCTGGATCCCTGGCAGTGCCCAAGGCCAGGCTGGACAGGGCTTGGAGCAGCCTGGGACAGTGGAAATTGTCCCTGCCTATGGCACTGGATGAGCTTTAAGGTGCTTTCCAACCCAGACCATTCTGGGATTCCGTGATAAATTCCAGGAACCTGGAAAATGTTTCTTTGTCTGGCAAAAGCACCAGGGGTTCATGAAGCCAAAGGCACAGGCTCATGGTACCTGTGCCTTATTTAAGGTTTTTCTGATCAGTTTTCCCTTGGTGTAGGATCAGGGAATGGTTTTGCTGCCACATCCATTATTTGTCAGGATTTATGCCTTGGAGGATTCAGCCACTAAGTTAAATTGGTGTGTGATGGAAAGGAGGAAAAGATGTGTGGGAGCCTCTGGCTGGTCTGGGATGAGGATCTGGGTTGGGAGTGTTGATTCTGGGAATTTCTTGATAATTTTTATTATATACATACACCTGGTCTGAGGGCTACAGACTCAAAATTTATTGTCCTCCAAAGTGATATCACTACTGTAATGATTTTGGTGATGAAAATATGCACAATTCCTTGTCCTTTTTTCATTCCTTGTCATAAAGAGACATTAATATGAAGATCCTAATTCTTTTAAACAAATGCAATAGAATGTACCACTTTACACACACTGAGAACACCTTAGTGATCAAAATGCCTATTATTGAGGAAGGAATTAAAAGTTATGCTACATGAAGACCTCAGTCTTCAGGTTTAACATCCTTGTAGGTGGTGTGAAAATCTATTTGGACAAGAAATTCTCTCTCCCAACTCCTGTGGACTGAGGGAATGAGCTCCAAGTGCCACTTAGGACACTCCTGGCTGATTGCAGCCCCCTGAGTGACAGCAGAGGTGAGGGTGGGGGGCTGGAAGGGGAGAAGCAGTTATGCTCACAGTGATTTATGAATTTCAAATAATTGATGTTTCCAACCAGGGTTCAGTTCTTCATCAGTGAGAAGCACAGCTTGTTTATCACGTTCTTAAATGGATGGAAGGAAATATGTGCATATTAATGTGAAAAAAAAAAAAGACACTTTATAAATGGCTGAGCGAAAATTTTCCATGAGGTTTTAATGAGGATAGATAATAACATGGAAGAGTGGAACCAAATTTGGTTTTCAGTCATATCAGAAGGGACACTTAGTCACAGTCTCCATAGACTTGTTCTTCTGAGGGGCAGTTGTGTTAAAGAGAAATCTCCAAATCTGCTGGATGGGGATGAACTGCAGCTCTGGCTGCTTTCTCAGCTGGATAATGGCTTTTCTGGCCCAGGAAATATTTCCATTTACATGGAACACTGACAGCTGAATGAGTTTCTCTTTACTAGCTCCAAACCACAACATCCCGAGCTTTGGTTTAATCTCAGGGCAGGCTGCAAGTGACCTTTTGATCACATTAGTATTTGAGCTGTTTTGCACTGTCTGTGAATAAAATCTGTGGTATCTTTAAGGATTTAAGAAGTTATTCACCAATGGTTCAGGAATATTTGCAGCATTTAAATAAGGAGGTTATTTGTTGTGAGAAGCCAAGGAAGAGAAGCACGGCCCAACTCAGCCAGGCCTCCTCACCCTGAGAGGTTCTCAGGATCCCTCTGTGTTCCAGGTGTTACACTGAGGCACTGCCATGATTTCTGTGTGATTTTCCTAATAATAATAATAAAACTGCATGGCAGGTGGTCTTATCCACATCTCAGCCTGCCAGCCATATTCAATTTTTGCTGAAGATATTGGTCTCTGGGATATAAGAATTATGTTGGGTTAAGGTTTGTGTGTAGGAAGCTTCTTGACTTTTATACTGACCCCAAATTCCAGCCCTCTTTCTGGACCCTACAGTCAGAGAAATGCTCAGTGTGAAAGGATTGATGGTTAATGAGGTTTAATTGTAGAGTGGGATGCTGAGAGTTGGGGAATCTAAAGAAGCTGATTTCCAGCAGGAGGAGAGGAAGGAGCAGGGTGGCAACACCAGGCTTGTCCCTAATGGATATTAAAGTAGTTGGGGCCTGAAGCTCTCAGCTCCAGTATTTAATAGATGAGCAGCAGCTACAGCTGTCATGCTCTATAGTGGAACAGCACTATTACTATTTTATTACCTTTGATTAGCTGAAATTGTATCTTATAGCCAGCAAAGCCCCAATAAATGTATTTACCAGCAGCTGTATTTCTGCCCAGCCCTGGCACCACGAGGAGCTGCTGCATTAGAGAGCCCCCATCCATCACACTTTGGATTTGAGGCAATATCCTCTCCCCAAATGAACGTCATCACCTCCTAACAGCTGTGGCCACCAGCTCAGGCATGCTTGATGAGCTTGTCAGTGTTTCCAATATAAATTCTGCCTTTAATAGATTTATTTGTAAGTTAGGCCTACTTAGCTATAAAAATCTGCTCTGGGTTGGGACTTGGCATGGAGGGCACTCCTTGGATGGTTTTCTTCACAGTCCTTCTGTGCTTGATTGAAAACTTTTTGCCAAATCCAGTCAAGCATAATAAACTTCTGGAAATAGGAATTAAGGGCCTCGATGGCTGTGTGGCTGTGGTTTTGGTTTCTTCTGGGGGGGAACAGGCAGAATCTATTTATTGCTGATGTGATCTTCTGTCTCCAAAGGGTGTTTGGATATTATCCTGCCCCAAATGGTTCACTGAGAAATGTAGCCCTCCAAAATATCAGCTCTGTTCCCTCCCCTAAGGATGACAGAAATTGGAACGAGAAAATTTTGTGTGGATGTAACAAAATTTGGGCCTTGGCGTTTATTTTTTTGGTTTAATGTATGAAATCCTCGAGTTCAAAAATACTTCAGAAAGAAATAATTCCTGTATTTTGGGTATAGTGAATAATTTCAGCTTCTATTTTCTCCCCTTGTTTCTTGGGTGATGCTGGCCCTAGAACACTCAACCTGTAAATAGGCAGTTTGATTTAGCTGGAAGAGAATTTTTGCTAAAATGCAGTTTCTCTAGAGAAATAAATATCTAGTTTTAGCCTTTAGTTGACACTCCATCAATTGTTAACAGAAAACTTGTTTAACAATGTCCTAAAATGAGACCTGGTAACAACCATGCACTCAACATGCATTTATCAGCAGAAATTTAAATATGGATACATGATGACCAGATGTTTCCATTCTTATAGCAAGATAAGACATCTTAGCAGTCTTTGTGTTTGAAAAGCAGGTGATGCATCTGTTATTTTTTTGTGAGTTTTCATCTTGGTGAAATAAATTTTCAGGCAGAATTCACGTAACTGCAAAGAGAAGCTCCAGTGGATGCCAACCAGCCAAATTTGGTGTGGTCCACGCTTTTTCTTCCTCTCTTCCTGGTCTGTGTTTCTGCTCTGCAGGTGATTGTGTGTCAGGAGTGATCCAGCTTTCCATGGAAATGGGAAAAACTGCCAAGGCAGCGCTCAGCTCAGCGGCTCATTCCCATTTATCTACCTCTTGTAATCTGTAATTAGCTGCACTTCCCTCAAATGCTGCTGGCACCAACATTTTCAGGTGTTCTTTAAACTCCATCTCGAGGATCAGCACCTTGACTCCCTTCCCAAGCCTCTCTGTGGCTGCAGCTGCTGTTTGTTCATCACCAGAGTTCTGAGCTGGCTGTGAGTGGCTGGAGGGGTGAGAAATATCCCAGTTTGACCTCTGAGATCAGGTTTGGAGCAGTGCAAATCCAGCCTCCCTTCTGCTGCCTTTAATGTCTTCCAAACCTGTCAGCAGTGGAAGGAGGCAGGATTCAAACAGCCCTGGGATACGAGGGGAAAATGAGAAATGGGGAGCTCTGCACAGAGCAGCAGCACCATGTGCTATCAGCTCTCTTGAAGCCTTGTAAACCTGTCAGAAACATTCGTGCTAATAGTCCATAATACCTTGTTGTAGAAGCAGTAATCAGTGATTTCTGAACCAAACTGGCAATTCAGAAATGAGTCATGGCTCGCATTGATTTTTATTTTTTTATTTTTTATTTTTTTTATGTGGTCAGCATCCGTGTCAGGCAGTAGCAGCAGCAGCAGCAGTGTGCTCCCATCCCATTGTCACAGGCACAATTCAGGTCTCAAACCACGAGGCACGATTTTGACCTATTGCTATGCAAATTCCCTTCCAATGTGTGTTGGTAGTGTAGAAAAACATGTTTTGACTAAGATCTGAAAGAAAGGCTGCTATTAGAAAGCTGTAACGGAGCCGTTTAGGGCCCAAACTAATAATTTGTTAGGAATTGCTTACCGAAACCTGTTCTTAAAAATTTCTGTTAAGAACAGACTTTAGGTCTAAGGAAACCTGCATTTTCTGTAAACATGACAGCATTCAATGCAGATGGGCAAGAATATTATGGGATGTGTATGGAGGTGGAGATAGGGATGTTTGCAGTGTTAGGGATGTCTGCTCTGACTCTGGAGTGGCACTGAAGCACCGACAGTTCACCCCCACTCATCCATCTCAGAGCCCTCAGGATGTCCCAGTCCCAGCTGTGCCCCATCCCCACCCTGTCCCCAGCCCTGAGCTCTCAGTGCCACCTCCAGGTGACACCTCCAGGGATGGGCACTCCAACCCTCCCTGGGCAGTTCCAATCCCTGATTCCAATTCCACCCTTTCCATGGGGAAATTCCACCCTGAGCCTCCCCTGGTGCAGCTTGGGACCATCCCCTCTCCTCCTGTCCCTGTTCTGATGCCTTGGGAGGGCTGAGCTGGAACAGAGGCTGGACAGAGCCAGTGAATAAAGCAGGGATTTATTGAAAGGCCTTTAGGGCACACCTTGGGCAGGACAAGAGCCTGGCCAGGGCTGCACCCAAGGTGGACCCAAAATGGTCCCAAAATGGACAAACACTCACCAGGTCTCACACTTTGATGAGTTTTGGTCCATTTGCACATTGGGGTTGAATTGTCCCATTCCAGCTCCAGGCTGGGAGGTCCCATCCTTCTTGTTCCTCCCTGCAGCCACCCTTGTTTGTGCTTTGGGGCTGAAAGTTGTCCTTGGTGTGCAGCAGGAGAAGGATTTGTTTTGTGTCCCTGCTGTGTGCAGAGCTGAGTGAGCCTGAGTGTGAGCTCAGAGCTGCACCCCTGGGCAGCACAGAGCCTGAAAAGTGTGAAAGAGAAAACCTGAGGCATTCAGTTCCCTGGGAAAAGGTCTCACCTTGCCCCACCCTCCTGTCAGGGATCTGTGTGAAGCTCAGAGTCCCCCCTGAGCCTCCTCTTCTCCTTTCCCAGCTCCCTGAGTCCCTCCCCACGTCCCTGACTCTGCAGACCCCTCCCAGCTCTGTTCCCTTCTCTGAACCCACTCTAGCCCCTCAGTGTCCTTTCCCATCTCTGGAAAGCTCCAGCCAGCTCTAATCCAGCCCTTCTCAGGGTTTCCTTCTTTCCCCATCAAAGAGAAAATTCTAAATTTCACAGCCCCCAACTCTGAGCACTGACAGAGTTGTGAGAGTTCTACTCCAGGGCTAACATTTCACCACTTTTGTGCCTGAAAGGGAGAAATCCAAGTCAGGAATGACCCCTTTGGGTGCTGAGGCTGGCAGAGGCTGAGGCCATGGGTTATTCTTCTGTGCCATGGGTTATTATTCTGTGCCATGGGTTATTCTTCTGTGCCATGGGTTATTATTCTGTGCCATGGGTTATTCTTCTGTGCCATGGGTTATTATTCTGTGCCCTGGGTTATTATTCTGTGCCATGGGTTATTCTTCTGTGCCATGGGTTATTCTGTGCCATGGGTTATTCTGTGCTGTGGGTTATTATTCTGTGCCATGGGTTATTCTGTGCCATGGGTTATTCTGTGCCGTGGGTTATTCTGTGCTGTGGGTTATTATTCTGTGCCATGGGTTATTATTCTGTGCCATGGGTTATTCTGTGCCTTGGGTTATTCTGTGCTGTGGGTTATTATTCTGTGCCGTGGGTTATTCTGTGCCGTGGGTTATTATTCTGTGCCCTGGGTTATTATTCTGTGCCCTGGGTTATTATTCTGTGCCATGGGTTATTATTCTGTGCCATGGGTTATTCTGTGCTGTGGGTTATTCTGTGCTGTGGGTTATTCTTCTGTGCCATGGGTTATTCTGTGCCATGGGTTATTATTCTGTGCCGTGGGTTATTATTCTGTGCCATGGGTTATTCTGTGCTGTGGGTTATTCTGTGCCATGGGTTATTATTCTGTGCCGTGGGTTATTATTCTGTGCCATGGGTTATTCTTCTGTGCCATGGGTTATTATTCTGTGCCATGGGTTATTCTGTTCACTCTCTCAGTGCTGTAGGGACAAGAACAAGGTTAGCAATTCCATTACAGTTTGATTTTTCTAACGCCATTTCCCTGTCTGGCAGAGAAGGTTAAACTCAAGACACAGAAACATTTTCTTCTGAAGCCTTGACAGTGGTTTCATAAGGATTTCGTGGTCTCCACCACCTTTTCTACTGAGAAAAATCCAGTTGGTGTCAATATTTGCAGAGCTGAGAGTGGACCAGATATCAGAGGTGGTTTATGAAATGTTTGCAGTCCAAAACCAAACAGGAAACTCCCAGGCCTAACACTGTAATGATGAAGGAAAACATCCCTCCAGGTGCTTGCCAGGAGAAAAGTGAAACAGAAAAAATAAATGTTCATAATTTTTAATTTGCCCTGAATAAAAATGATTATGGAAATTGATAATAATTGCAATATATATATAATCACTGGGTTTAAAAGCAACTGTCATGTGGACCCGTACTGAAAAAGGTATTATGAGGCTGCTTAATGAGAAAAAGAATTGTTAATTTTCTTTGCTTAGGATTAGTTTCTGGAGGAATTGATAACATCTGAAATTCCATTTTGAATTACAGTATTCCCTCTGTCCTGTCTTTAGTGAAAATGCACCTTCTCAGTATAACAAATGAGTTATTTCTTTATTTCCACTCTGACACTGAACTGAAAACTACAAAAAAGTGGTAGAAGATGAAATAATTTTCTTATAATTTTCCTATTCAGGAGCCAGTGGATATTTATTTGGTATCCTGGAGATGATTAACATTTGGAGAGGGAGATCAAAAAAATGACATGCAACTAAAATAAAAAAATGAAAAGGAGACAGTAGATATTAAGTCAGACAATTTCTCCCCTTGAGATACTCCATGAAATTCCCATATATTAACTTTAATTTCTTTAATATAAATTTTCAGAAGGGTTGATCTTTCTGTGTACAGAGGAATTACCTGTTATTAATGCAGCCCATTAAGCTGTGTGTATTGAGTTGTTCATCCTGGTGATCGTTCCCAAACTTTCAGAACCATTTCTGGAATGGCTTTTCCATGAAATCCACGACCTGTCCATCACCCACGATGGTGTGCTGGGGGCTGGGGGTTTGAATTGGGGTTTGGTTTGGATCTGCTGAATTTCTGACTCTTCAAGGCATCATTTGCTACCAGAACTCTGCTCCTGTGTTCTTCTGTTTCCTCTCGCTGCTGCAGCCCCTGGAAGAAAATCAGGTTTGCTGTTGTAGTGAAAGAATTGGGGATTAACTCCTCCCCAAAGTCCCCAGCACAGTTCTCAGCTTTGTCACATCTCCTGCTTCCTCCTCCCCATGGCTGCAGTGTGGGAAAAGCAGGAATTTGGTGTTCAGAGAGTGGTGGGACCCCACTGGGGCTCCCCCAGGAAAAAAGCACATTAAAGGCTGCCAGGGACCAGCCCCAAGGAGCCATCCAGAGGCACTGAGGAGGAAAATGTAAATTTTCTATGTTCATCCCAGCACATCCAGCTGCAGATAAGGCCTGGGATGATAAGCAGCAGGCAGGATTGGACCACAATGTGAAATTGCAACAAATTTATCTGAAACACATGGTTTATGTTCAAAGGGACGCTCCCTGAAATCACTAGGGAACATCCTAATCACAGCTTCAGAATTCAAAGTGTAATATTTTATATCTGATTCTCCCATTTCTTTTTTCCTTCTGAAATACAATTTCCTGATATAAGGAGGGGGCATCTCTTCAGTCTTTGATTATTTTTTGACTACTTATTTTTTAATTAGCTTTTCTATTTAATTAGCTTTCCCAAATCACTCTCAGTAGTCTCAGAATATTTGTGGAACAATCTGAACTCCCTCTGGTGGTCAGACAATACTTTTGGAGTCTTACGTCCTAAATCATGAGGGTTTTTTTCAGGGAAATGTGGTGGTATCAGTGGTTACATATTTAGCTGCGAATTTTATGGTATCTCTCATCTATCTTTATGGTATTTTATTTTATGGTATCTCTCATCTAATTCTGTGATGAATTTGGCATTTAAAAATTCAATATGTCATACAGAAAATCCGCTGAATCACTGCAAATAGAAATTAATTGTGTTCAAAAATACAGGAAATGCTCAGGGTGTTGTGTTCCTCGAGGGTTTTAAATATGCCTGAAATGAAAGTGCTTCCTAAACTTAAATTTCAGGATTTGCATGACTCTGCTGACAACAGCCTGTGCTGAACAGAGCTGGGGAGCTCAAACCAATCACCACAAATTCACGTTCTGGTCTGTTCAAATGTGACTTTGGCAATATCAGTGAAGGCACCCGAGTGCCAGTCCTGTGTCTATTAGAAGAGCAGCATCATTAAGTGTGTCATTGCCTATCAATAGCACAGCCAATGTTAGCAGAGAAAAAACCTTTCTGGGAGTATCTTTATCCTCAGCCACGTTCTCAGGCCATTCCTAGGCGATGGCTCCCTCTTCAGTCCTGCAGCAGAGATCGACATTTCTCCTGGCAAATGGAATATTTGTGTTTTATACGAATAATGCCAAACACACGCATTGCCTTTTGCAGAGACATTTACTCCAGAAAAGCTGAACAAAACAATGTGCTGAATACTGGAGGCTTCATGACCAACTTAATTTGAAGCTCTTGGGCTCTGTTTCTCCTTCTTGGGTTATTTTGTTTTGAGTGATTTCTCCTGGATGGAATATCAGGTCTTTGATCTCTGGACTGATTATGTGAGGTTAGCAAAACAATTGAAACAGAGGAAAACACAGCTGATATAAGAAAGGGAGCCACTGAACAGTGCAGTGTGTGTTAAACTGGCAGTAAAACAATTAGGATGTGCACTCATGCAATAAGCAAACACAGAAATATCTGCACACAGAAACATCTCGAGCAGAGTGAGCAAAGCTGATTCCAAGCTCAGGTTGATAATTTAGGCCATTTCATCCTCGTGTTGTTTGACTAATATCAGCAGTTTGCTCTCCCATAAGTACAAAATGATGTTGAATCCTAATGGCCACTTAAGTCATGGAAACAATATAATTAGAGTAATAAATACAACTTCATGTTTTCATAATTAGAGTCATAAATACAATGCTGTGTTTCTGTAATTTACCTGATTGTTATCTGCAATTTATTGTTGTTAGCCCCTAGCACTTGAGGGCCCGGGGAACAGGGGAGTGAACAGACAGAATGTACTGACTGTCCTCAAAATTAAAATTAAAAATCCTGATTCCAGAGGGGGAGGATGGCTGGGGAAGGTCGTGGTGTCTGCAATAATGACAGAACAAGTGACAATAATGACAAGAGCAACAGTCACAGAATCCCAGAGTGGTTTGGGTTGGGAAGGACCTTAAGCATCATCCCAGTCCAGCCCTGGGCAGGGACACCTTCCACTGGGGCAGGGGGTGCAGCTGGAATGGGGCAGTGGAGAAAACAGGGATAGCTTAGGAAAGCTGCAGACTTTGTGAAATCAGGGATGTGCTCAAACCTTTATACCCCTATTCCCTTTCAGCCTCTACCATGACTTTTATTCCTGTGTGGACCCAGGGAATCCCCTGGCATTCCAGCTCCCATAGTTGTTATTCCTGTATTCCTCTGAAGAATTGGATATTCTCTGAACGCATCCCCATGAGTTCCCATGCTGTGGCCAGGGCACCCTATGGAAAACCACAGCAGCCCTTGTCACTGTGGGCCTTTAAAAAATAGAGTCCAAAAGGAGAAAAGAGCCTCGGGAACGCTGAATTCCCATCGATGCAGGGATGACACTGCTCCAGTTCTGTCTCTTTTTTAAACCATATTTTTAATGCAGTGTGAAGGGACTGTGAGCTGAGGGCTGGGTGGTTTTGGGTTGGTTTCTTTGCAGACAGGTCTGGTGTGATGCCACAGAGCTGCTCCAGAGGAGTCAAAATCCAGGTCCATGAGCTCACCACGTTCCAGGAGCTGCTGCTCCCATCCCTCTTTCAAAGGACAGATGTGCAGGGACACTGACACCCTCCACATCCCACAGCTCTGGCAGCAGGCCCAATTCTGTTTATTGAGACACATTAGAGTGACATAAACAAGTAATGTTGTGCTAACAGGGAGTATAAAATTAATTTTGTAATATTCTAAAGGCGCAGTCTCTTTTTTTTGTTGTTTTCCTTCTTTCAAGATCACCTGTAAATCCTTCTGTTCACTGAGGTGTGTCTGGCACTGCTCAGAAACACACTGATGTGATGTGGGGTTGGAACTTCCAGGGTAAACTCTAAATGCTCCAGATGTGCTAAAACTGCCCAGACTAATTCAGATAATTTATGAACAGGAAGCCTGCCAGCCTCGGTGTGCAATAGCTTGGCACCTGCTGCTGGGAAGTAACAGATTTATTAGGAAGTCCTGTGACTCTTTCTTCTCCTTTTTGTGCTGAATAAATTCTTTCTGCATATTAATAGACATATTAGGCAGTGGGGTATAAAGTTCTTCTATAGATTTTTATTCTTTCGAGTGACAGAAAGAAAATTCAAGTGTTCCACTCACCCATCCCCTGATGCCTTTGCCTCATCAGGAAATGATTCAGCAATGCTGCTGCTGATACCAAAGCTTTGTTCAGAGGGTGACACATCAGAGGGTTTGGGGGCTTTATTTTGATTTTTTCTCTTTTTTTTTTTTCTTTTTTTTTTGTTTTGTTCATTAGCAGTTTGATTGCATTTTTGCACCATCAGAGGAAACCCGTTGTTAATCTGTTTAAAGAAAACGATGACATCACTGTGCTTCAAGGCAGATAATTATCTGTGTTAATTACATAAATGTGGAGTCATTGCCTCAGAGAGTGCCCCTGAAGTGTCCCATGGGGGTCACAGTCAGAACAGAGCATGCAAACAATAAATGCAAACGATTATTCCAACCAAAATTACCCACTGGCTGCTGGAAAACCAGTAAATAATTTACTCAGGGTGTGCTATTTGAAAAGCTAAGCAGTGGCAAAGTAGCATGAAAACATTATTGTCAAAAAATTTATGAGATCAGTAGTGGGTAAGAAATTATTCATATAGATCCTATGAGATTCACTTCACCAGCTCTAATTTGAGTTTTCGGAGCTTTTAAAATCACTGCAGTGGTTGATCAGGCTTTGATCAGTGTTTATGTCAGGACAGGAGTGTGGGGATCCTGTCTGGTGGGCACAGCTGAGCTGCAGGGCTGACATTTATGGCTCATTTCCTTGTTTTCCTTGGCACCAGGGGCACAGAATTCCAGGAATTAGGGCCCAAAAGTCTCCCAGGTCTCATTTTTTCATAGATTTCCATTCTTAGAAGGTGGAAAATCATCTGGAAGGACAAGAGATTTTGGGTCTGCTTTAGGCAAAACCAAAAAAAAATAATATTAATAATAAAAATGAAGTTGCACAGTGCTTGGATCAGTTTTTCCACAACCTTGATCTCACATCCCATACCTGGGAGCTGGAGAGAAAGGGACAACTGCAGATCTAAACTTGTGCAGCTGAATTAGGATCCACCTTCCACTTGTCCTTTATTATTTTTTGTGTTGAGACCAGTTGGGGTTTTTTTTTAATTTGTTTTAATGGGTTGCATTTTTGGGGGGTTATTTCAATTTAGTTGATCAATGTCTTGGGACTTTTTTTTTTAATTTTTTTTAATGGGTTGCATTTTTAGGGGTTGTTTCAAATTAGTTGATCAATATCTTGGGACTGTCAGGAAATGCATCAAGCGAGTGTTTCCTGTGTTGCAGGGGACATATTCACTTAGTAATAAGATTTTATTCCCCTTTTTTCTATATCTGAGACCAATAATAAAGAAATTGTGCACAATAGCACCTCAGTGTGTTTCTTTATTTTAAACCTAGGCTTACACATGGCACAGAAATACAAATGTGTACTTTGGTACATGCAAAATAGGAATAACACTTTAAATGGGTGGGTTAGGCTGGCATCTAATTTGCATTTAAAAACATTTATTACTAGTTAATGAATCAATTGATTGCTCAAAGAGCACTTAGTGAGATTTATTGTGTTATCAAAGAGAAAGTCAGTGGCTAAATCAGAGATTGCAGTTGTCACTGGGGGTGTCACTGTGGCTGCACCCTCTCAGGAAGGGCTGATAGAGAGGGCAGCTGTGGGTGGCTGAGGGGTGAATATTGGCAAAAACATCTTTAAAAGAAGCCAGACAGTTGTACATAAATAAAATAAGAGCAAACACGGGGGTCTGAGTGCAGAATCCCAGAGGAGAGATCCCGTTCACAACGGGTTTGGGTTCAGGTTTGTCCCAAAAAATGGAGTTGGAGGGAACTTTCTGCACAGCAGCTGCCAAACTACCCTGAAACATCAACGTGGTCTTGGCAAAAAGAAACCCAACAAAGGATTTATCAGCTCTGCAATGTGTAAGAAATGTCCAATATTTTATTTAGAACAAAGATGTGTTGGTTTATTGAGAGCCTTGCTCAATGTTCCAGCTCCCACTGCCCATTGGGTTGTGTTGTCCCTTAAAAGGATTCTGGTGGCTTTTCCTACCCATGTTTAAAAAAAAAGAAGTGAATTCCTTTCAAGGTCTGAAAAGTGACCTAGCAAACATCCTGACTCTTGGTTTTAAACTCTCTTCTACTTTATATAATTCCAAAATTCCCTTGGAGTGTTCCTGACACTAAAAAAGGCTAAAAGTTCCTGAGACTAAAAGTCAGCTGTGCCTCTTTCCTCTCTGTGACTGCTGCATCCCAGAAATCTCTTTAGGGAGAACTCTCCTTGTTTTCCTTCAAGAAATACGAGCCAGTCTGCCTTGCTCTCCTTTGCTAGAACTCAGCAGAAATGACATAATAAATTAGAATTTTAGTTCTGATTGAAATGCAGGCGCTTTCTTGTTCCTCTTGCCACATCTGCTGCCTCGGATTTCTGTTTGCTCTTGCTCTGCCATCTGCTTTTAACAATAGCAAGATTATAATTTTCAATTTTCGGTGAAATAAAATGCCTCAGGTGTTAATTCATGCTTCACTGGTATCATCCTCTGCTTTATCAGTGCTAAATATGGATCATTGTCTGACTCTGCATCCTTTTTCATTAGACAGTTTAGTATTCTGGCATGATTTGATTCACCTTATTGGACTGGAAATAATGGCCACAGTCTGATTTCTGTCTAAACCTACACTGCAGGGAAAGCTGCCTGAATTTATGCATCCTAATTTGGATCCTGGAAATATTGCTATAACCACGTCCAGTGTTTCCAAACTGTGAACTTAATTTCAGTTTGGAACAGCTCATTTTCAGTGGAAATACCACTTCCACTCATCACTCCTTCCTTACATTGTGCAAATGGAAATTCCCAGTTTTGCTGGGGAATATCAGACACAGTTTATTCTATTTCATTCTATTACATGGCAGAACTAATTCCTTTTACTGAGTGATTGCACATTCTGTCCTCAATAATATTTTTTATGAATGGTCCAAGTTTTGATGCACCCTCAGCTGTATTGTACAGCTATATGTACATTGTATACATATAATATATTATAAATCTGTTGTAATTGTGGAGAAATTATTTTGCATTTTGTGTTGCTTTGGAGTGAGGTGTCCTTCAAGGTCCCTCCCAACCCAAACCACTCTGTGTTTCTGGGATTTGAAGCTTCCATTCATTTAGAAGCAACTGTAGGTTGATTTTTGTGCCATTAATTAGTTCTCTAAATTTTATTAAATATCCATGTTCCTCCCAGCTTTCAGCTGCCTGAGCTGTGAAAATGCAGCTCAAAAGGGACAGGGTGTAAATCCTGCAATTCCTCCTGCCTGGCCCTGCTGCAGTCTGAGATTCCAGATATCCAAAGCATCCTGGATGAGTTCTTGATGACAAGATTTGATCCTCATTTTCCTAATTCACCAGAGAAAAAACAGCTTTTTCCTCCACTACAGCCCGTGCAAGGAACTCCTGGAGGACTGAGCTTCTTCAGGTACAGGTGACAACCCCAAAATTGACAATTTAAACAATCAAAGCTCAGGTTCAAACTCTGTTTTTAGGGCAGCTTTGGCAGTCATTTCCTCAGGTGCATGAGGACACCCCAAATACAGCTCATTTCTAAGTTATTTTAGATTTTAGGAGCTGGGCTCTGGTGGGACAATGAGCTGTAAAGGCAGGAATTTCAGCTGTAGAGGAGATTCTCTGTTCCTGAAAAGTGAATTTCCAGAGAATTGCACATAACTTTATGATATTGCATAATTTTTAAGGGATGCTGCAACAGACAACTCTGTTAATGCTTATCCAGACTGTTGTAACTCTTTTTGCAGGAGGAATTCACTGTGCTAAATTTGGAACAAAGTGCCTTCCAGGAATGATTTTAATAGCCAAGATAAAGAGCCTGCTAGTTAATAAAAAAATAGAAAAAAAAAATCAGAAAACTGTTGAACATGAATGTCAACATTTTTAATGGATTGCATTTTTTATTGTGTGCTGCATGTTTCTGTCAGGGGAATATGATAATTATAAACTAGGAGCAATAATGAGGGTTTGAATATTCATAGGCAATTAAAACACGTCTCTGTGCATTTTGTTGGTGCCCGGTGGGAAATGTTGCTCATTTTTTAGGAATAAGTGGTTCACAATCCTTGGTGGAAAATATGGGGTGGAAATCAAAACACCAAGCAGGGCACAACACTAACAAAGTTCTGTTGATGATGGGGAAGGAAAAACAAATGTTACAGCATTGATTAAAAACATATTAATGAGTGGTTTTGTGTTCCCATTGACTGTGGATTATTAAAATCATGGAATATCCTGAGTGGGAAGGGATCCACAGGGATCAGAGGGAATAAAAGCACTGCAGCTTAGGTTTGAACAGGTGTAGGGATGCTTTCCACAACTCTAAATAATAAATATCTGTTTATTATCAAAGAATAAATGCAAAAATACCCAAACAAATCTGGAAGAAAGGGGATGAGCCAGTAGAAGGCAGGAAAATAAAAGGGAATGTTAAAATAACTGGTGGATGTACGCACTAAAAATCCTTGAGGCAGCACTTGAAGCTTTTCCCTACAGTTTTATTTTGGTACAGCTAAAAGTTATTGCATCCATCACATTAAATGGACAGTTTGGCTTTTAGAGCTTGTCACATTAAGAGCAGATGATCAGTTTGCTGCTGAAGATGAATGAGCCCATGATTTTCAGGGATGTAGTCACATTTTCCAGGTTTTTTTTTTTAATATTGTGTTTATTTCTGAGACTTAAACAGGGCTTGCTTCAGAATTGCTCCCTCTTTGGAAGGGCTCTTCTCTGTAGATCCTTTTTTTTTCTGGTTTGGTGTTCAGGAAACATCACAGGCACGTTCATGTGCTGTGACACGGAGCTGTCACCAGCCCAATTTTGCTGTCAAGCACATCAGTGCCTGATGAGAACCTTTAGCAAATTCATCAGCAACTTTTGGGGAGGGATCCTGTGGAAGGAAGGAGCAGCAGCAGCAGCAGGGACATTTTGGCAGGAATGTTCCTGTGTCCCAGGCTGACAGGACCTGTGGGAATGACAGGACCTGTGGGAATGACACCTGGGGTTCTCCTGCAGGCAATTCCTGCATGGCAGAAATGGCAGGGAAAGGTTGGGGTGATGTGAGCTCGTCTCAGGCTCATCAATCTCGTGATTAATGAACTTGCAGGATGTGCTGCAGAGGAGTTTTCCGTGGCAGCTGCTCTGCTCCACGGTGGAATGCTGCTTCACAAAAAAAAATTGTGATGTTTGCCTCTCCAAACATGGAACTACACCAGATTTATGTCACCTCTATTTTGTTTTGTACCTTGTAATTAGGCATAGATTAAAAAAAAAAACAAAACAAAAAAAACAAAAACAAAAAAAAAAAAAAAAAAAAAAAAAAACAAAAACAAAAAACCAGTTTTATGAGTTTTATAAATAGTGAATCAAAATTCAAACAGAAAAGGATGAAGTTAAGATAGCCTTGATCCAAAATTCCACTGGGGTGGCTCTCCAGCTGTGCCCTTGCCAGCAGACAGAGGTGGCTGCAGGGGAAAGCTAATCTCAGGAAAAACCTGTGGCTAAATAATAATAAAAATATTTACCATTGCTCCAAAGGAGTAAATTTGGTAGCTTGGCCTTGACTGTACAGCTCAGCAGGGCTGGGCAGAACCTGCACTCAGTAATTTCAAGGCGATTTTAATTGATCTCCTCTGATCACCAACAGTATTCTGAAGGAAGAGACAGAACTAAAATGACAAAGGATTTTAAAAGTGGCACATTTTCTTCTGTGGATGTTTCTGTGGCAGGATCACATCCTGTGTGAGGGGCAGTCCTGTCTGTGGGAGCTGTGGCTGCAAACCTGGGAATGTTCAGGGTGTGCCTGGTGCACAGTGAAGAACCTCAGAATCAGAAGAGGCTCAGATGTTTGGGCAGCTTTTTATCTTTGTGTTTGAAGCAGTTTTTCCTCAGATAAATTCAATTTTAAAAACGAGGTGCAAAGAGATGAAATGATTGCTGTGTGTGCCAAGAGTTTCAGCCTTGAATGAGCTGTATTTTATATTTCTCCCACTGGGCTGTTCAGGCTGGGCCAAACCCAGCTCTCCATCAGCTGATGGAGTTGTAACTGTGCCTTCCTTAATCCAATATGGACTTTGGCCTAAAGTTTTTCCTTTTTCTTTCATCCTTTCACCCACTTTGACCCAAAGATGTGATTTTTTTTTTGGGCTGGTGCTGCTGTGACATGAGGGAAGTGAAACGTGGTCCTTCAGTCCATCCACCTTTCAGTCACACTAAAAGCTGCAGCTTTTATTTCTCTTTTCTTTATGGGCAGGTTCATTTCTTGCAGGTTCATTTCTTGCATGTGAGCGTGTGACAGTGACAAATCTGAGTGCACAGAGGGGACACAGACCCAGCAAACTTTGCTGTTCACACTTGACCCTGAATTTAATGCAGGGATCCAAAAAAAATTGTGAAGTTTGCCTCTCCAAACATGAAACTATACCAGGTTTATGTCATCTCTATTTTGTTTTGTGCCTTGTAATTAGGCATAGATCCAAAAAAAAAAGGAAAAAAAGAGTTTAATGAGTTTTATAAATAGTGAATCGAAATTCAAACAGAAAAGGATGAAGTTAAATATCCTTGATCCAAAATGAAGCATTGGCAGGGAGTATCGAAAAAGGGGTTTTTATTTTCCTCTGCCAGCTTGCTTAATAAAGCACAGCAAACATCCTTACACACCCAGAGACTTTTTAATTACTTCAAGAACTTTATTTAGACAATAGTACATCTGAATGTTTCCATCTTTTTAACACTTTCAGGTTTTCTGATGGAAAACCAGTGCATGTATTGAGGTGTTTTGGCATTGCCAAATTTGCAGTGCTTGAGTCAGAAATTATCAATAGCAGAATATTCCCAGCTTACTGTAAAGCCAGTACAGAAGTATTATAAGAGTTTGTTTTGGTTTTTGGGGGATTTTGTTTGTTTGTTTGTTGTTATTGTTGATGTTGTTCAGGTAGCCAGTTGTATGAAAATGAACATTTATATCTCCTCTTCAGGCCCGTATTTGGGATATTCAGCAGTTCCTTTAGTGTGAAGTCAAGAATAATAAGAAATATGTCCAGGAACCTCCCTCCTGAGAACTGTGGGGGGGAAGAAAACAACACAGGCAATGTAGACAGAACAATTTAATCAACCCAAGGACTTCAGAGGTGTTTTAGTTTGCCAGGTTGTAATTTTTTACTGGAGATGTCAGAAAAATGAGGGATTTCTATTAACAATAGGCAGTCTATGTACTGTTTTCAGCTTTCCTCCTTAACACAAAACATACAGAATTATTACCATAAAATATAAGCCAACTCCAAACCCTGATGAAGTGTTTTAATTTTGTTCCCTCCAAAAGTTTCCATCATTTATAAATAATAAACTTAAAAGCTGTGGCCATTTGCTGCACAGCTTCTGGGAAGTAATTTTCCAGCTCACCTTTCTTGCCCACCACAAGCCTGAAATCATCTGCAGAGTCAACCTCTCACATCTCACTCCCAACTTTTCTCCTCTCAGAGGAAACTCTCATTTTGTCAGCAAAAATGGCATTGGCTCTCCGAGGAGAGAAACACAGAAAACTCACCAGGGACTAATTCCTTTAATATATTAAAATACATTTTTACATGCCAGAATATTGCACTGTTCTTTGATGTCCCAGCATGGAGCAAATGATTATGGTTTCATTGTGGGTGTTTGCAAGATGATGAGTGATAAGGTAAGCTCTGTGCTCTCCTATTTTTTATTTTTTTTTTGCTTCTGCTTCGTGGGCCTTGATAAATAATTCATGGAGCAAAATTACTGTCCCAGAAAAAGGCAGTCTGTTTCATCAGCCCTTTCACACTTTATTGATTAACACATATAATTTTTTAATGTGCAACAGCGCTGGAGTTTTGAAGAATAGGGAGTTTGCTGCTCTGTTTCACAGAATGCTCCAGCAAGGAAGGAAAACTGGGACAGCCATGAAAATGTTCTTTTAGGCCAAAGAAGAATAATCCAGTTTGCAGTGGGAATGATGCTGCTATGGATACATTTTAAATTTCACCAGGTAATAGCAAGAACACATGCAAAATTATACCAAAAGGAGAAAGGATGATAAAGAAGAAAATTGAATTGTTTTGAGGAGTTGAGTGCTGGATGTGCAGCTCCTGTAAATCCTCATTTTTTCTTTCCATTCAATAGCCTGGTGCTGATCTTTGCTGGTGCAGATTTGCCCAGCTGAGGTGGCAAAGGAGTGGGATCTGTGATGGAAACAGGAGGGAAATGGAGAAAACACTTCCAGTTCCTGCACATGTGCAAGACTTAACAGGCACTTTAAAACTCTGTCCTTAAAAGCTGCTCTAAGGCAAAACCCACAAACCCTCACTTTCTGAACCTTGCTCCTACACTTGTCCCTTAAAGCCCTGCTGTGCTTTTTTCCACCACATTTTTCAGTTTGTTTGAGGCTCTGAGTCTCTAAAGAGGAACCTCTGCTCCTCTTCAGAGTATTTGAATTTCTCTGATTTACAGGTGGGGTTGCATTCCAGTTATTCCAGAGGATCCAACCCTTCTCCGTGTCCCCTGTGCTGTGGTTTCACAAACCCTCCTGGAAGGTTTTCTCCTCACCTGGCCCAGAGTGCTGTTGGTTTTTAACAAGAGAACAAACCCAGCTCCCTTGGGCTTCCTGGCACTGAGCACTGGTCAAGTTCTGAAAGTAAAAATGAAAATATAACCTGATTTCAAATGTCTGCATTGTGTGAGAAATGATGGCAGCTGTTCTCCCAGGCATTAATCTGTTCTTTTTGATCTGGTGGTTAGAACTTTTGTAAAGGAAAATTTAAATATTTGGGAGTGACTGTCCACAGACTGGGTGTAAACCTGGCCAGGGATGTTTCAGTGAAGTGTTTCACCCAAAAAGAAAGAGAATTTTTAACAGGGAGAGTTAAGTTTGCCAAATTTACCATGCAAAAATTAGAAATATTTTGGAAATGTCAGAAGAAGTGTTCCTAGAATTTTCAAAACCCAATCCATGCCTGTTCTAGAGCTGGTTTTATTTAAAATTTGTACCTGTAATATGCTACTGAAGGTTGTCAAGATTATCAAGAGAAATCTTGGAAGAGCTAAAACTCTTTTCTCTGATCCAACACTAGTTTTTATTCTTTCTTGCAGAGTATTTCAGAACTTTTATTCTAGTATAAATACCATAATGCAAAACACACCAATATTTCCTCACCAGCTATTTGAAAGATTTCTGTGTTTAAACGCTGAATTTATGAAATCATTGTAGTGATTCCACTTTGATTTATGAACACTCAGAACACAGATTAAGACTCTTTCTTTTCCTAGAGGAGGAGCACTGATAGATTTAAAAACTGAGTTTTTTTCAGTTGCAGATGGGATGTAAAGCACGGATGGCCCAGCCCCTGTGATGCCTTTGCAGCTCCCTGTTAATGTCTCTGTCATGGAATCACTGCTGTAAATCTTTACATCAGCCAGCAGTAAATGGGCAAAGGATGAAATTTTTATGATGGCTGCTGTAAAAATGGGTTATAGGAGTAATGATAGGATGGTCCTGGAAGTTGTTTCTGCTGGAAAAAGGGAAGGTGTTCCTCTCGTTAATCCATTCCTTCTGGAAATGGGAAGGCGTTAAAGGAAAGGCCACGTGCCTGAGGGCTGAAGCTGAGCAGGGAGAGATTAAATCACCTCCAGGGACAGCCACAATGTTTAATTTTGGCCAAGGTTCCACTCACATCACATCTGCAAACAGCTGGAAATGAGAACAGTGAGCTGAGGAGGGCTTGAGGGGGGACAGGGAGCGCGGGGTGCAGCGGATCCTTGGTGTGGGAGCCTGGCAGGAGCTCATTCCCTGCCACAGGGGACACTGATGGACAGGGAGGGGACATTAAATCCCACCCAGTGCCACCCCTGCCATGGCAGGGACACCTCCCACTGCCCCAGGTGCTCCCAGCCCCATCCAAGCCTCCCTTGGGCACTGCCAGGAATCCAGGGGCAGCCACAGCTGCTCTGGGCACCCTGTGCCAGGGCCTGCCCACCCTCCCAGGGAGGAATTTCTTTCTAACATAACAACACCAAATTATCCCCTCTCTCTCTCTCTCTTTTTTTTTTTTTCTTTTCTTTTTTTTTCTTCCTTTTTTTTTTTTTATCCACTAACAGATTTTATGTTACCTATGGATCACTCTGTGTATTTTTAAGCAGACACTGACCGAGGCTGTATTTTATTCCAGATGCATCCAGAAAAGATTCCAGTGAGGTATTTATTTAGAAGAAAGACATTTTATTTACAAGGCCTTCAGGATGCGTTCCGCTTTATGAAAGGAAATTAATGCAATTTTGAAAACTGGAGAAAATAGCTGTAATTGCAGCGTGCATGGAATGGGATTCTGGTGACAAAGCACCTGTCAGGTGCTACAGGACCCTGTGGAAAAAGGCATTTTCTGAAATGGATGGCTCCGTTGTGCTGGGTGCTTTTACTCAATTCACCAGCTCCAGCCCAGCTCTGGGACTGGGAATAATAAAGATATTCCACAGGAATAAGGAGCAGCAGTTCTACCTGCGCCTTGTTTGTGTTGCATTTATGGCTCCATGATCCATTGGTTTTTGGCTTTGGGAGCTGTGATCACATCCTGCCTCTCTCTTCCCCATTAAATCTGTTCCCTGGCCAGCTGTTAGATTGCTGGTTTAGGATCCATCATCCACATTATCCATTTATTAGTGCAGTGATGTGAGGGGTCTGCAGTTTGTGCCTCTGGGGCTTTTGGCAGTAATTAATTTCTGCACTGCAAATTTCTTTTTAATTTGCAGGACAAGCAGCAGACAAATGGCTTTCTCTGGTAAATATCTGTATTCCACTGCTGGGTTGGCAGGAGCTCCCCTCCTGCTGCTGTTTTTTGGGACAAGTGCTGCTGATTTATTCTATCCTGTTCAAAAAATCAGAGTTAGAAACAATTCTGAGGTGCTGTGGTAACTTTGATTACCTTGCAATAACCACAAGTTCTCCAGAACTTTGAAGAGCAGAATTTGGATGCTCTGCACCACTTGTTCATTATTTTATTTAACTTTGATCAGGCTCTAAAGGTGTAACAAAATGAAAAGTGAATAAAATGCACTGAAGTAACAAATATTTGATGTTGTGGTGCTCAGGGTTGAAACTTTTGGGGATTCCCTCAGGTTTCCTTGCTGGGGAGCAGAGGCAGAACAGGGACAGAGCTCTCAGGGGTGGCTGCTGGAAACCCTGCTCAAAATGAAGCCACAACTTCAACTATTTCAAGGATAATCTCAGCTTAAAAGTGAATTTTTGGTACATGACTTCTGATCCAAAATACTGATTTATGTTGTCCACTCACAGAACACTCAGTGAGCCCAATTCTTTACTTTTCTGTAAAAAAAAATCTAATATTAATGATCCTGTTGACATTTCATTGGCAACTTCAAACATCAATCCATTTCTACTGAGTGGTTTAACTTTGTTCTTCTTGTCCTGGAATTGGAAAATTTCTGCCCATGTTTCAGCAAAATTTAGTGCAAGTGAGCAAAACATTTCTGATCTTTAAATTGTTGCTTCAACTCAGATTTAAGTGGGAACAAAGAATTTTTTTTCTTTCAAATCTTGCTTTGTAATGACAGTAAGATGAATCAATAGAATTTTTGGTTCAAAATGTTTTTCCTTTAACTTTTGTATTGGTTTTGGGTTAAGCAAAATTATTATATATAAATATAAATTAATTTTTTCAAGGAAGGAAAAAAAAGGGAAAGTTACTTAAAGATGGGAAGAGAAGTGTCATGGGACTGGATTGGTGTTGTGTTTACATCTTCCATTATTGGGAAATCAAAATAATAATTGAAATGAGATACATCTGCTGAAGAGGACTTGATTAAAACCCAAATATTGCACTTGATCAAATCCTAGAGCTTGACCTAAAGCTGGCCAGAAATTCTCTCATCATAATGAGCCTTACTCCCAAGAGATTCCTTTTGAGCTTTAAGAAAATATAACAGGTATTATAATATAATAACTAGTGTGTTTAAGGAAGGGAAAATTGCTTGAGTATCTTGGTTAGAGACTAAAGCAGCTTTAGGAGTCTGCTGTGAAAACCCTAAGGAGGAATTTACTTGCTGGAGTTGTGGACCTGGATATTTTGAGTCACTGATGACATCCTAGGTCAAAAAAGCTGCTAATCCTTGGATTTTGGTTAAAAAAATCTGGTAAAATAACTAACAAGTAGTTATGGCTGTATATTTTACCTACAGGTATTTTTTTTATGCTGTTGGTCACCCAAGGAGGAGCCTTTAATTCTGGTATGGTTTACATAGGAGAAGAAAACTCAAGTTGCTGGTTTATGTAAAATTAGTTTTGATGGCTGTTCTAGTCCTTCTGTCAGAGGTTTTGCTCACCAGTTGTCACGTGGGGGATGAGAGGGGACAATAAATATCTGCAGGAGATGGTTTCTCTGTAATTGAGTGCATTCAGAAGGCCCCATTTGATTGAGTAACTTTCTAAGCTTGGGTTCTTTTAGTTCTGTCTCCTCGTTGGGGTTTTTTTAATCTCAACATGATTTGACAGGATGAATGCTTATTTTGTAATTATGTCTGTGCTAAATTCATTTTCCACTGATCATAATTCTTGAGGGACATCTACAGTGTCAGAAGGAGTTTTCTGGTTAACAGATACAACTAGAGCTCGCTTTGAAATGTGTGAAATGTTTCAGTCCAAAAACAAATTAAGAGCATTGTGATTGCATATTCAAGGAACATCTTTAGCATCACATTTCATAAAGAGTTCTAGTCTGAAACCTACTGTCACTTGCAAAAGGAGATGTAAAAGAATGAGAAAACATCTCTGGCATCACACAATTATATCTAAATAACTAAATTGATCTGAAATACATGAAGATTATAGTTTGCAATCTGTCATGGGCTCATCTCTCTAACTGGGGGACATATTTAATTTCTGAGATGCAAAAAGCTGATGGTGACCTGCTTTTTTCCAACATCAGTGCTGAAGGTTTTTCTGGCCTTAATTTAAATTTGGATGCAATCAAGTCCTGTCCTTTCCTCACCAGAGGCCTGGCAGAAGGTCTGTGGCTCTGTCACCCTTCACCTCAGCTGGGGTGGCTTTCTGGGCTCTCCTCCTCTCATCCTCTCTTCCAGAATCTTTTCCTCTCATCTTTCTCTGCTGGAGCCCTGTCCCAAACCTTATTCTTAAGAACCTATCAAGGAGGGATTATTTTATATATTGATTTATGTATTGATGTTTATACATGAATATTTTAGCTGATACAAATGGAAAAGGATTACATAAATTTTATCTCTGATTTCATTTTCTCCCACCTCCCCATTAATTCTTGATGTCCTTTAGAATGTGTCAAGCCAGCAAACATAATTTTTCCATGGGTCAGAAACATCTCTAGGGAATCTTTATGTCTGAAACCCTGGATATAAAAATATTTGCTGCATTTGTGACCCAAGTGAGCAGCAGCGATGCTCTGAGTTTTCTCTTTCACATTTTTCAGGCTCTGTGCTGCCCAGGGTGCAGCTCTGAGCTCACACTCAGGCTCACTCAGCTCTGCACACAGCACGGACACAAAACAAATCCTTCTCCTGCTGCACACCAAGGACAACTTTCAGCCCCAAAGCACAAACAAGGGTGGCTGAGGGAGGAACAAGAAGGATGGGACCTCACAGCCTGGGGCTGGAATTGGACAATTCAACCCCAATGTGCAAATGGACCAAAACTCATCAAAGTGTGAGACCTGGTGAGCGTTTGTGCATTTTGTGTCCATTTTGTGCCCATTTTGGGTCCCCCTTGGGTGCAGCCCTGGCCAGGCTCTTGTCCTGTCCAAGGTGGATCCTAAAGGCCTTTCAATAAATCTCTGCTTTATTCTCCAGCTCTGCCCAGTCTCTGTTCCAGTTCAGCCTTCCCAAGGAATCACAGCATCTCTGCAGGATGTTCTGGGCTCCAGGACAGCCTCTCTGAGCCATTCCCAGCTCCCTGCAGTCTCTGCACTCCTCTGCCCAATGCTGAGAACTCCCAGAGCTCTTTTGTCTGGAGCTGGATGTGGTTTGGCAGCTCATGTTTTATATCAGCTGTAAAGCCCTGTGGAGTGGTGATAACCTGCTCAGCTGTCAGGGAACTCCTATTTCACAGGGTTTTTAGGTGACCATAACTGCTCATTGATAATTTATCAAATCGTGCTGGGGCTAGGGGCTGGTTATGCAGGTTATATATGGGCTCAGTATTTCCAGATAAGGTGGCTGAGATATCAGTGCCTCAGCCATGCAAAATGACAGGGCACCCATCAGCATCTGGTTAATATTTTGCTGACACCGTGAAATGTTGGCATTTTTCACTGTCTGTGAAATCAGCAATCAAGAAAATCTCAGCTTTTCTCCCTCTTAACGAGACAGATCAATCAGTTCAAACTGGGGACAGCGTTCTGTGCAGCAGAGAGAGAACAAATGTTTGCAAACACTAGTGATGGCAAATTTCTCTGTGTTTTATAGTCCACCACAGCCCAAAATTGAAGTCTTTATGGCTGATGGTGTGGGGAAAACAGCCAGTCCTGTTTGGGAGCTGAGGGTAAATCCAGGAAAAGGAAATTACAGAGTCCCTGCCTTGAAACCCCAAACGCTTCAGACACACTTTATTTCTGAAGCTCTCAGCTCACAGGTTTTGAGATCTCCTGTTTCATCCCTGTGTGAAGCAAAGAAGATTGTCAGTGTCCAGACCACACCTCCACCACCGTGTCTGTCCTGATTAAGGGCTGAAATCTGCAGATGAAGTGCCTGGAGTTTGTCCTTGAGGAGAGCAGGAGGAGGCTGCCAGCAGGGAACTGTATTTCTCCCCCTTAGACGCCTTCCTTGAGAAAACTGATCTCCTTCTGGAGTGACTGAAACAATATTTCTCTTGATGTTATCGCCCATTTCTGCCTTTTCCTTTGAATAAATGTGCCCAGCTCCCATTTGTCAAGGGGAAGGAGGAAGAGGGGGAGCCCTTTGAGGAAGGGCCAGCTCATCACCAGCCCTTTGCTGTGATCCCCTCGGGCAGGCAGAGTAATCCCACCAGCTATCAAACCCCCTGATTGGAATTTGGGACAAAATCTCTCAAAAAACCAAAGATTTATTGAAGAATAAAATCCCTGAAACCTCCAGCATATTAGAAACTGGTACTGCAATGGTGTGAAGTGGGTAAAGATCGTGTTGCCTTCCCCATGCCATAAATTTGTCCAAGGAATAGACCCTTCCTTGCAAGCCTCAGTTAATCAGGGTTTTTTTAACCACTGTCTCAATATTCTAAGGGTTTTTTTTCAAGATGAATATAAATCATTCTCCCAATACAAGCAGATTTCAGTTAAATGTCACGTTCAGATGAATTATAATGATCAGTGAAAAAATGCACGACAGGAAAGAAGTCTGGAGAGGAAAATTCATTTAATGGATTCATTCCAGGCTTGTGTTTTGGAATTAGATGACCAAGTAGGAAATAGGAAAGTTAACCTGTTCTTCATGATGGAATAACTGGTATTGTTCCAGAAAACCAGGGGAGGTGGGAAATATAAATCACTGAATATCTAAACATCTACATCCAGATAAGGGTGTCTGTGTAAATCTAACTAATAGTAGTTAATATTTTAGGTATGATTTGATTTAACCTTCTTCAGAAAACAAGAAACAATTATAATTGTTTTTTTCTTGATAAAGTTAAAGGCAAAACTCAGTAATGTTTAAGAATTATGGCAAACTTGAATTTTGTAATTGTGCAGCCAAAACCCCTTTTTGGATAAGAGATATTTCAGAGTACAAGTGGAAACACTCATCAGTTTGGACAAAGAATTAATTTGTAGCTCTTTACTTACACTCTAGTCTTTTATTATTGAAATATCACATTTAGAGACTTGTAGTTCATTGTGTTAAATACATGAAGCTGCAGGAAAAAATAGGAGTTGATGTTTTCTCTGTGCACCTCTGAGAACACTGCTATGAGCAAAATAATTACTGCTGTGAGTAAAATAATTGTAACACCAATGTAGAATCTTGTGCTGACTGCAGCCAAGAAGTAGCTGCAGAGATTTCCCTAAATATATTAATTTGGAGTAATCATTTAGGTAACAAATATGGATAGAATGTTGTTTCCTTGTTGATGCCAGGGAGAAAAAATTGTCCCATGTTTCAGACAGGAAATATTTTATGGAATATTAAAGGTTTGATATAAATCCACTGAAGGCAGATAACCACGGGTATTTCTGCAGGTGTTTTGGTGTCAAATATGACTCAGTACAAGAGCCAGGAAAGCTGCAGTTCCAACCTCTAATTTATAACATCTTTGAGGTGTCAATTCCCACCCAGCAAACAGTAATAAAGCTCTCAGACAGAAGATTAATGAGCATAATTCCTGCACCACTGGCCTGGAAGTGGGATGTAAACCTGGAGTTTGGGTTCTGCAGTTGTAGAAAGGAGAATTGTAAATGTTGTTAGGAATGTTGGAGTCTGACTTACAAACTTTTACCAAAACTGTTGCTCTTAAAAAAAAAAAAAAAAAAAAAAAAAAAAAAAAAAAAAAAAAAAAAAAAAAAAAAAATAGAATATTTTAAGATTTCTGCTCATGGACGATGTAGATTTTAAATCTCTTAATTATAGATGAGGGTTATGTGTGTGAATATGTGAGGACAGTTGTGGCTGTCACTTCATCCCCCTGAGCACCCAAGTCCCAGTCCTGCCAGGACTTCCTGCCTCCCAATCAAACGTTAATGAAGCAAATCACTGCCCTGGAACTGCTTATCACGTCTGCTTTCAAATACTTCCAATTAAAAATAGACTAGAAATGCATTTCCCGTGCTTTCTAATGATGTTTCCCCTCATTGCCCCTCGTTTGGAGCAGAACTTTTGAGTGGGAATTGCAATAATTTGCCATTTGGGGTTCTGGGGATGAAGTGCTGGACGTGGGGACGTTTCCACCTTGGCCTGGTGACTCAGTGCTGGGGGAGCTCTGCCTGCACACACATTTTGTGCCTGCTGGCTGCAGCCCTGCTCTTTTCTCCATCCCACTCTTTCCTTGATCCTTTCCAGAGCAGAACACCCTGGATCCCAGCCCAGACCATCCCCAGGTGTTGTGGTGACCTGCTCTGCCTCCAGGTGATTGATCTGTAACCATACCCCAAACCTCTCCTCTGGACTCCTCATATCACCATTAACAGCTAATTATCCTCCTAGATCCCACTCATCCTTAAAAAATATGGTTAAGCATGTTCAGAACTTCTTAAACCTTTTTTTTAAGTTTTTTTTTAGCTTTTTTCTCTACGTGTGGAGGGAGAAATAAATAACGAAATGAGTTTTTCATTCGGGTTTAAAGAATGTGACCCTCCTTTTCTGGGTGCTGTCCACGAGCTCCCAAGGCAGGAATTTCCTGGTTAATTCCCACAGAATGTGGGGTGCTATGGACTCTCCCACAGCAGAGCTGGGACTGACTTTGGCTAAATCTCAAATCCTCCCCAGCCCTGGGAAGGCAGAAAATCACTCCTGTGGATAATATTCTGTAGGGTGGCAGCTTATTTTCTTTTGATTTTTTGTTATAAATATTCTGTCAGAGACATTTAAGAATCTTATCAAGGTTCAGTGGGTTCCATAATCCCATTATACAAGAATCATTACTTAGTAATAACCAGACGAGCAATAAAGAAATCAATACCTGCTCCAAAAGCACGGCCTGTGCTATGAAAATCTGCTTTTCCTTCTCATAACACTAATAAGGATGGTGGAGCTGATTTTGGTAGCTCTGTCCTACACATCAATCACAACCTTTCTGTGAGAGATAAACTCACTGAAAGCTGCACTGGAGTGGGAAGATGGGAAAAGGGAGTTGTGCTGGTGTAAAACCCTCCCTGATTCATTTTTGCCAACCTTTAAACCAGCAGATTGGTTATTTTTGCATGCAGATGGTTCTGCAGTGCTAAAATCACTCAGGGAGAGGCCACACCTTGCTTTCAGCTGAATTAAAGAGCATTAAGTGAAAACAGATTGATCAGCATCTCACAGACAGCAAAATGAGTGGGAGCTGAAATGGCTGCACAGAGCTCTGTAATGCCAAGAAAGAGAGTGCAGGAAATAAAAATAAGTTGGAAAAAATCCTAAAATCCCATCTCATTCCCACCTCCCACTGTCCCAGGCTGCTCCAGCCCCAGTGTCCAGCCTGGCCTTGGGCACTGCCAGGGATCCCAGCCCCTCCCCACCCTCCCAGGGAAAAATTCCTCCCTGATATCCAACCTAAACCTCTCCTCTTTTGGTTTAAAATTCTTTCCCTTTGTCCTACTTGTAGCATGTTTTTAGTGCTACATATTTTTAACTGCTTAATGATAGAATAAAAAGTTTGTAATTTTTTTTTTTTTTTTTGCTGTGTGTTGTTCTTAATCAAAATGATTTTTTGCTTGAAACATTAACCAATAATTTATGGTTAATACTGAGAGGGATAAAGTTTTTTCCCTTGTCAAAATAAAATCTATTTCTAATAATAATGAGATTGTCACTTTTCCTATTTTCCCTTTGCTTCCTCTTTTGTTTCTCCAAAATTGATGTTTTCTGATACATTTGTTAAATACAAAACGGAGCGCACAGGAAAGAAAAATCAATCTCGTTAATTACACGGCAGCTTTGTCCAGAATTCATTAACATTAATATCTTATTTTCCATTGTGCATTTTACATGGATTATTTGCATTCACAGACATTCATCAACAAGTGGTGGCTGAGATGGGACACAGAACAGAAGTGACAGTGACCTTCTCGTGGATAATAGAATTCAGATAATGAGATGGTGGAGTCACCATTTAATGACAGATCTCAGGCTCCCAGTTCCAAACTGGCAGGAGATCCAAGCCCGTGGCTTTGGGACAGAATTCCATGGGCTCCTTTAGAGAACTCCTATTGGGATGCTTCAGACAAATTACCCTCAGCAAAGAATATTACATTTTTTTCCCTTTTTGTTCAGGTGTTGGGTTTTTTTTTTTGTTGGTTTTGTGGGGTTTTTTTTGGGTTTTTTTGTGGGTTGTTTTTGTTTTTTGGTTTTTTTTTGTTTTTTTGTTTTTTTGGTTTTGTTTTTTTTTTGGTGGTTTTTTTTTGGTTTGGTTTGGTTTGGTTTGGTTTTTTGGTGTTTTTTGGTTTTTTTGTTGGGGTTTTTTGTTTGTTTGTTTGTTTTTGGGGTTTTTTTTTTTTGTGTGTGGTTCTTTTGGTTTTTTTGTTGTTTTGTTTTGTGTTGTTGTTCTGGTTGGGTTTTTTGTTGTTTTCTTTAGGCTTGGTTTTTCACACTGATTTTGACCTTTCCTTTAAACACACAGCACTTGAGACTTTTAATTAGTCCTTCTGTGAGATCAGTGCCCATGTGAATAATGGTGGTAGAGGTCCAAACCCATTTTCCAGGTGCCACAACCAGCAGGGGAGGAAAACCAACACTGCAATAAATAAAGTAAATTTGCACAGTAAATTCTCTCTGCCTTACACCAGCCCCGAGTCAGAATGGGCAGTCAGTGCCTGACTCTTGCTATTTACAGAGCTGAGAACTTTTCTCAGGGGTGTTCTTGCAGATTTTCCTGATTTCAGGGACATCCTGTGGCACATGAGGACACGAGGCTGTGACCCCTCTCCCAGGGACTTCCCAGCTCCAAGGGGAGGGACAAAAATGATCTGACAAAAATGACAAAAATGACCTGCAGGCTCCTCTCCACTGCTCCCACGAGCTACAGCATGGCTGAAATCCCAAGTTTAAAACACCATCAACAAAAAATCATTTAGGCATTAGGTTTTAAAAATATTCCTTGAGTATTTCTTAAATATTCAAAGAATTCTAAAGCAAAGACCTGGAGTTTTTTTTCCCTCAGTGCAGATGCCAATATCTGGAATTTTATTCCCATCTATTGTCCCTTTTTTTACTGATTCTTACTGTTTACTGTCCATCTCTTTTACTATTTAAAAGAACACATTTTAAGTGCATTTTTAAAAATATTATGCTTATATTTTACCCAGATATTCTACCCAAAGCAGATTACATTTATCCAATATAAAGATATATATTAGCTATATTTACTTTTAGTTCCACGCTGGTGTCATTGTGATATCCGCACCATCTTCATAAACCAAATTCCACGGAAAACACTGAGTTATATCTGATATAACCTTTTGTAAAACAGCTCCAGACATTATGTGAGCTTCCTTTAAAGCCTTTCTAGGAGGACAAAATTCCTTCCTTCTTCTTGCAAAGATGAGATTTGAGTTAATAATGACAATAATATTCACTAATAATGGTCACACACGTCCTTCCTTCAAACGAGTCGTTTGGATTTAGAGACCTTCAAATTCTTTGATCTCCTGATTTACCCAACAGCCAGCAAGGTTAATGCTTAATAAAGTAAAATGCCCTTTTTATAATCACTCCATTAAAAGTGAGCAGCAAAAGGTACATTAAATTAAAGTGTTTGTGATATGGGATCAATTTGGTGGAATCCCAGAGGTCTCCCCGTGCCTCATAAAGAGCTCTGCACTTTGAACATATCTATAAGTGACCCATGGAGAATTTCTCTCCTCTTTAATTTGAGGCATTTAAATTGCTTTTATTGCCTCCAATGGTGGGAAGTCCTGAATGAGGGATAAATTGTCCTGGAAAGGAATTAGGCTGTGGGGGTGTACAGCTTGAATAATTCATACCCTTGCAGCATTCAGAAAATAAGCTATTTGTAAATGGAAACAAAATTAATAATCCTATTCCTTAGGAAAAATTTCTTTTTGCCTCCTGTAAGTGGGAAGGATTTGTAGAGGTATGAATGAGCATATTCTGGATTATCCATGAACTGAGGGGAAAGAGAAAATCCTGATTTCTTGGCCCATTCTGAATCTTTACACCTTATAATTACTTAGAACAAAACTCTAAAAGCTTTTAGTGCCCTGCTGTTTGCTGATTAGTTGTCTCCAGGTGTTACACTTGTTTTTCTACTTAAGATAAATAGAAAGCAAAACCAAAAATATTTTACATGTCTGTGGTTGTTGGATTTTTTTTAAAAAAAGTAATTCAAAGATGCTTGTAAATGTTTAATAGAATTAATATCTGTCTTCATGTCTCTAATCTCAGTTAAAAATATGTGGTTTTTTCCTTGCAGTTGGCTCAAATTTGGAATACGGAGCATTAAAAGAACAAGCTGAAGTACAAAATCATCTCTCTCTTTGTGACCCGGGGATTTTCCCAATCAGGGTTTGACTTTTATGTGCCTGGAGCATCAAATTCTCCAGCCTGAGCTGGGGCACTGAGCAGGAGGCAGAGGACTGTGGTTACCCCAGTTCATGGCCAAAATGAGCCTTGCCAGCCTCTGCTGCTCCCATCATCATCATCATCACTCATTAACAGCCTGCCCTAATTACTGACCTCACACACAAGGACTTCCCTTTGGACATGCACAGGAATCCTCCTCTTGTTGTAACATCACTGTGCAACACCTCGTCCTTAGTCCTGTAATTAAAATTATTCCAGGTTCCAGCCCACTTCCCTTGGGCAGACCTGAATAACCAGACCTTGCTTTGGCATTTTGCATTTCCCACACGCTCAGCTCTGACTGGGAGCTGTAATTTATCAAAGGCACAATGAGAGGTTATCAAAGTCTTGTTTCAGCAGGAGAAAGAGGAACATTACCCTCCAGAGATAAATCTTTCATTAAACTTTACAAAGACCTTAAGCAGTTTCTACCCTATTTATCTTCCCTGTCTTTCTTCTCCACGCTCCAGCTGCCAGTGTTTAGAAAGCAGCACAGGGCAGGGAGCCAAAACAGGAGCTGATTTCTCAGCCAAATGGAGAAACTTGCCTTTCAGAGCTAACGTTTGACTTCATATTTAAAATTGCCCTTAACTTTCAAAATTATCATATTTTTTTTTGTCATGAACTTGTCCTGTACAAGCCCAATATTTTCAGGATGCAGAGAAGGTCAAAGAAAATATTCATAGAACAAAAAAGGTGAATTTGGTGAGGAATAAACTCATCTATTATTATTATTATTATTATCATCATCATCATCATCATCATCATCATCATCATCATCATTATCATTATCATTATCATTATCATTATCATTATTATCATTATTATCATTATTATCATTATTATCATTATTATCATTATTATCATTATTATCATTAATATTTGTCTTGTTTAGGAACTTCATGTCATTTGCCACTTTGCCAGGCAGATATTGGAATATTAAGGAATTTTCTCAGGTGGATCATGTTGGAGAGGATTCACAGAGGTGAAGTAGGTATTGAAAATAAAAACTTTCTCTCCTCCTGAGCTTCTGGGAAAATGCATTTATTATTTTATAATTTTGTTTTAATTGCAGTGTTATTTTTCTCTTCTTCCCTTTTTAAGAGATGTTCTTGAAGAAGAAGGAAAAGTATAAATAAACTAGAGTAAGGATTGCAGGGGGAGCAAAATTATAAAGTTGTGACTTGTGTAATACCATGGTTGTGATTAAATATTAAATTGATTCTTTGTAGGAAAAAAAGACACAATATTTGTCCAGTTCTGACTCAGGCAACACCAAAAAGCAAACTTTATTTTAGGTCTGTTAGGTTTCTCCTCATCCCATGGTGAAATATTTCATGGATCTGTATCTTTCCCCTACATGGGCTCTATAACAAGTGTCTGAAATTATATTTAGTTGATTAATTGCTTCTGTCATGAAGTTGTATGAAATTACATTTCTTTTCAAAGTCCCCTCTTTTTCTCTGTGAAACAGTGATTTATTTAATGACTGTAATGCACTCGGGCCAAATCCATTTAATGTTGTTATATCTATATTGAAATCCCTAATTTATTCATAAAAAGAAGGTGCTCTCTCTTTTAGCCAAGAATTTCAGTCAGAAGACAAGTGAGGTTTGACCTCTGCTACTGCACTGAGACTTTTCCAAATGTGTAATAAATTTTAATATTTAAATTCAGAAATATTTCGTTCTATTTTTAAAAAAAATTACTGAGGGTTAATGAAGAATTACAGATATGAAATAATTTTCAGCACTGGTGTCTAAAATAGCACATTTATTTCATCAGGAGGAATTCCAAGGGTCACATGCAGGAGGGGTAAAATAATTCTGAATTTGTTTACAAGCAGCAGCTGCAGAACAGTTGGGACGAATCTTCACACTTTTTTTTTTTTTTTTAATTTTTTTTAAGTGGCTTTAATGCATTTTTAAAGTGTCCTTACACTAAAATACCATCCAAATTAGCATTTCTGCCCTGACTCCTGCTCTCCCTCCCTTGTCAGGATATTTCTGAGCTGGTTTTGGTGCCATGTAGACAAAACCCTGTCATTGTGGGTGGTTTATTTTCATTTTCTCCTCTAGCTTGCCACATTTCCTGGCCAGTGCTCATCTCCTGGACTGGAGAATCTGTGGAATCCTGAACTGTAAAATCTTTTTACAGATTTCTGGAGGTGCATCTGTTTGTGGGAGATCCCAGTGCCAGATTTAGGATTTTGGGGATGGGAGCTGAGACAACAGCGCTAAAATTTAAGATCCCTTCCTGTGGTGTGGCTCTCCTGGCTCACTGGATGGTATTTAAATAAGGATTATTTTACTTTTTTTGTCCCCAGGGAGTAAAACTCTGGATAAAAAGCTCTTTGAAGAGGGTTCAGTATTGAGGAGTGGTCCTTGCTGTGGTGGCAGAGGCTGCAGTGGTGACAGCCACTGGAATCTTTTTTTTTTTCCAGCAGAGGACACTCCTGATGGCACCTTCAGCTGAGATCTGCATTTTGGGGAAGGTAACTCAGCTCCTGGGGTCAGGGAATGGTGAATCTGGGATGTGGAGGGAGGCACAGAGCTCCACAGAGCCTGGGAATAAAGGGAATTTCTGCAGGTGGAAGGAAACCAATAATGAAAGGTCTTGGGAGGTTTTCCTCCAGGTGTCTTGGGAGGTTTTTTAGCCAAACTCTCACAACAGCTCTAAAGCAAAGCAGGTTGTAGAAAACACTAAAAAATTTTGTTTTAATAGTTTCCTAGTCCTTTACTCCGGGATATCAGTGGCAAAGCAGCCCTGGCTCCATCAGAAGTCAATCTGATTTTTGACAATTTTTCCCCCAGGAGCCCAGAGCAGGTGGAATTGTTCAAAGGCAGCTTTGAGGCCAGGCTGTGTGAGCAGCTCCCATCCCTTTTCAAACACGAGGTGTAACGAGGAGTGAAGCTCCTGTTGTCACTCATTTCTGCAGTTCCTGCCTTAATGACTCCGGGATAAACACTGGAGTTCATTCCAAACCTAAGGACACGATAATCCTCACCCAGCTCTGAACCTTGCTCAGAGATGCTTTGCTTTCAAGTTTGCTACTTGGAATTTTTTTTTTTTTTTTTACCGTGGGATTGAATGTGTAAAGCTCAAATTAAAGGAATAAGTCATCACTCCTCAAAGGAAGCTGGCAAACTTTGTGTATCTTCTTTTTTTTCAGCTGTAGTTTTTTAACTTAAGTCCTTCTTGTCTTGATGCTGCTGCAGTGCAGAGTTCCCAAATAAGCTGAGAACAGCCTTATTAATCTCTGATTAGACAGGCAGCTCTTTAGTTTGTACCAGAAAGACTTAACAAGGGCAGGGAGGCAGCAAAAACTTCAGCTGAGCTCACGTCAAACTCCAAAGCTTCCCATAATGAGCTGCTTAAATAATGTCACACATTTTGCCATTGTCAAATGAGGCTGGTTTTAATTTTTTTCCATGCCTTATATCAGTTGCAGGTACCTAAAATATTGAAGGCTTCACTTACTGAGTTCTTTTAATTTCTTTTTTTTTTTTTCTTAAAAATGGGGAGGGGATTTACCCAAAACAGGGTAAAAGACCACAACAAGGTTAAAGGTCTGGCAGTTAAAATTACACAAGTGAAATTTCATTGATGCCAACTAAACCTTCCTGACCTTTGCGTTTATAGCTGGTTTATTCCAACTCCTGTGATTTATTAAATAATAATGGATGTTGGGATTTGGGACACCACAATTCCTTCTCCCTGCTTTGGCTGGCTGAGGTTTATGAGAGAAGGATAAGGATCAGCCCCTCCTATTTTTGGGATCCCTTAGGCAAAGAACTGAAATTCCTCTGCTGGGCTCTGAGCATCCTGGTTTACACCAGATCTTTATTTTGGATTCCTGGATGACATCAAGCTGATGTGGTGCTGCAAATGTGGGGTTTGTTCTCCCTCTTGTGTTCATTCCCAACCCTGATTCCACAAAAGATCCTTTTTGAAGCTGTTCCCACCCTAATTCTTCTTGTCACGGGTGAGAAAATTCGAGTCAAATCCTTGGTGAGTCACTTAAATTAGTTTTCTGAAAGGGATGTAGAGAACTTACAGGAGATTTCAATTTCTCTGCTGAAGGAAAAGAATGGAGAGGAGAAAGGGGAAGTTTCTCTCATGCTAAGAATCTGTTCTCCTAAAAATTTTCTGTCCTTCCTTGTGTTTTTCCCTTTTGCACTCTGAGGTGCAGTTTAGAGCAGCCTTCAAGCAGCACTGGATCACTAAATCATGCTAAACACATGCAAATATTCAAATTATCTTTCTGATAATTCCCCCTAATTCAAAGCCCACACCAGAAAAAAGCCTATGATTAAATCTTTTTTTTTTCTCTTTTGCAAACTGACAAGATATTTTCTTGCTTTAATTGACAAAAATAGGTTTGATAGTTTTGAAGCATTTAGTTATTTTGCTGCTGTCTTTGATCTGTCATTTGCTTGATTAGCTCAAATTTTGAAGGGAAAGGTTGATTTGAAATGGGAAATCTTCTTATTTTAATTTTGAAAATGCAAAAAGAAGACATTTTGGTAATTTTACCAACTTAGAAAATATTCAGATTTGCTGAACTGGCTGAAACTGGTTTGTTTTTGTTTTTTCCTGCAGGAGCTTTGGGTTTGAGGGTTAATAATTTTTCATTAAAAGGCATTTTTAATTTTTTTTTCCAGACTGATGGCTTCTGTTCTCCTGCTGAAGGGACTGTGAGGTCCCTGTGAGGTTTTAGAGAGAGATCTCAAAAACTCTCTTTAAGGCAAGTGGACTTCAGAGTTTTATCAGAGTCCAACTTCCCAACAAATCCATCTCTTTACACTATTTCCCTGCAATTTCCATGCAGTTATCTGGTTAGCTTTGTTCTCAAATATTCAGTGTACTCTTCAAACTCCCAGCCACTCTCATCAGATTGCTTTGCAGAAAGAACTGAGGAACACACAGAATTATTTTTGGAAGAAAAACACTTTCTGTAATTGGTGCTGCAGAAGGGCCCAGGTTTATTAGCATATGATTGCATTTGGGAAGTCTGAAGTGCTGCTTTAATTGGAAACTAATTTGACAAAGAGGAGGGCAGACACGTTATCTAAATTAAGAAACAGAGAAATAAATACGCCCGAAAGAAAGTCCTGGTGGTGTTTAAATTGAGTAGGAAATTCAGAGATATCCATCTCGGAATATTTCAAGGAGCAGGTATTGCTGTGAAGTCCCAGCTGCATCCTGAAATAAAACATTTTGTCATAGCTGCACATCTCAACAGAGTGAGCTGCCCAGAACACAGAGGCTTCATAAAGTTGATTTTTAGAAATAAAACAGACTTGATTTGGAAATAAAATGTACCATTGCTATGGAATATCTGCTCCTCTGGCTGCTTGCCAGGCACAGCCCGGATCTCCTCCTCCCTTCTCCTTCTCCTTCTCCTTCTCCTTCTCCTTCTCCTTCTCCTTCTCCTTCTCCTTCTCCTTCTCCTTCTCCTTCTCCTTCTCCTTCTCCTTCTCCTTCTCCTTCTCCTTCTCCTTCTCCTTCTCCTTCTCCTTCTCCTTCTCCTTCTCCTTCTCCTTCTCCTTCTCCTTCTCCTTCTCCTTCTCCTTCTCCTTCTCCTTCTCCTTCTCCTTCTCCTTCTCCTTCTCCTTCTCCTTCTCCTTCTCCTTCTTCTCCTTCTCCTCTTGCCTTCTCCACCCCAGGGCTTTATGGAAATCTCTCCTGAAGTTTCTGAGCTGTGGTGGATGAGGAGATTTATACACAATTTTTCCTCCCATCCATATTTTTACACGTGGAGGGATGTGCTAAGGGAAACTTCTCAGGGAATGGTTGAATTATTCTGATTTTGTCATTCCTCATGTTGGTAACCAGAGCACACAAAAACACAAAAATATCCTTTAATATCCAAGTTAACGGGTTTTGATCACATTGATATTTTCCCTGTTTTCCAGGCATCCAAGACATCAGACAAAAAGGGTGAGGAGCAAAATTCGGGGTAGTCCACAGGACTGAGGTGAGGTGTAGGGCAAGGCTCGGTGTCCTGCAGGCAGGCTCAGCCTGGGGCTGTGTCTGAATTCAGGAATTCTGTGCCCTGTGCCCCTCCAGGCTCTGGAGTGGACAACCACACTCTTCCCTCTGTTTTTAGAACTCCCTGAGTAGGGGAATAGAATAGAATAGAATAGAATAGAATAGAATAGAATAGAATAGAATAGAATAGAATAGAATAGAATAGAATAGAATAGAATAGAATAGAATAGAATATAGACCTATATTAATAAATCCTCACACAAAGTTTCCTCAGCACTGATCCCCCACCCATTTTGTCAGGAGGAGGTTCCCTCCTTTTTCTAGCCCTGATCTGGGTCCTGCAGCAAGAGTTTCTAATTTTAGTGAATTTAAGTTATTTAATGTGAAAAGTTAACTTGAAAAACTGATTCTGATTCATCTTCTGTGTCCTGAAGAAAGTCTCTAAAATGATCTAAAAGTAAAAAATAATTGCCTTCTGCCTTTCCAGGATTCATTAAAGGAATTGATTGACTTTGAGTGGCTGCAGAGCTGGCAGTGCAGTCTATTAATAGCTGCACTCTGAAGAGGTCCTGCCCTCTGTTAAGTGACCACTGCTGCCACTTGATGGGACCTGTGGCCTTGTCAGAGGAGCAAAAAGAGACCCTGGCACAACAAATGTCAAGTCAGCTCAGCAGCTGGGATGCAAATTGATTTATTCCTTACAAATTGTGCAGGTTCCACCTGCCAAAATCAGCCTGTTGCTGCTTTTGTGGGACCACTGCTTTTCCTGCAGGGATATGTGGGAACCATTCCAGCTTCCTGTGCTGCTGGAGATTTGTGTGGTGTCTCAATCCAGTCAGGAATGAGAAAATAACACGGAAATGAATTCCCAAGAGGGACTGGCAGAGGACAGGAAGGAAGAGCTTGGCCACCTTGGAGATGTTGGTGTGGCACGAGGTTGGGTTGACCTTCAAGCTGCCAAAAAGGCTTTCTCCACCCTGAGATCTGCAAAAAGGATGAAAAAGTGGCTCACAAACCTTTCTTTTCCTCCAAAGCAGACGGCTGAGATGGGGTCCAGCCTCTTCTGCTGTGGCACCAGAGAAAAGATGAGAGGAAATGGCCTCAAGTCATGCCGGGGAGGTTCAGATTGAGCTTTAGAAAATGATTTTTCACTGAAAGGTTGGTCAGATCCTGGAATCAGTCACCCAGGGAGGTGATGGAGTCACCACCTCTGGGAGTGTTCAAGAGGCTTCTGAATGTGGCTCTTGGGGACAAGGCCCAGGGGTGACCATGGAGGTGCTGTTGGACTCGATGACCTTGAAGGTCTCTCCCAATCTTGACCATTCTGTGCTGGCTGCTCGTGGTTATTTTGGAAGCCCAGGCATGGAAAACAACCTTAAATAATTCTGTATCAGCCCCATGAATGACTGGTTAGAGCTCCAAGGAGCTGGCACAGGGGCCAGCATTTTGGGAAAATTGGGAAATGGGAAAATTGCCCATTTTCCTGTTGCTTGTTTTCAAGAAAAGAAAGGTTTAAAACCTTCCAGATCTTGCAGACTTTAGGAAGAACGCAGGCAGACAGGGAATGCTTTGAACTCCCATAGAAGAAGGCTGTTAAAGTCAGTCTCTGTTACAAATTTATTCTGCTGTGGTGGCTGTGAATGTCCAAAGCCAGACTTGTTCTAGATTTATGTGGAGTCATACATTATGTATCAGCTATAAAAAAAAAAAGAAAGGAAGAAAGAAAGAAAGGAAAGGCTTTATGATTTAGCACTAAATTTTTAGAAAATAAAAATTCTGCTGAAAAAGGAGCTGTGCAACATTAAAAATGCCAGGCCTGTGATCAACACCTCCTCCTCCTCTCAGCTCTCTTTGATGCATTTCTATTTGGCCTCATGCTGGTAGGGGTTGTTAAATTTACATTTCGTGTCAGAGTCAAAAGTCAACTCCAAAAGCTGCGGAATTAGCATTTAATTATGAAACAGTTAGAAAAACCAAGAGAAGCAGGATTTTGGCCTTAGTAAAATGAAAGACTAAAATCAGTTATTTGTGAAAGGTTGATTGCTTGGAGTTCATTAGAAAAGTGTTCAGCACTTGGAATTTTACACTCTATAATGTCATAAAAATACTTTCCCAAACAGCAACAAGTGAAGATATTCCATACTTATAATCAGATCAGATAATTCTTTAAATACAAATGAAACCAAGACTACCCATTTTGAACTTTACAGCAGAGCTGGGAGCTGCAAGGAGGTTTGGAAAGAGAAAAGTGGCTCTGCTGGAGGTTTGACTTAAGCTCAGAGTGTCTAGAAATAAATAGAAATCAATCACTGTAGGTCACGTTTGACAGCACTAAAACTTAATTAAATGGTGTAATTTTCTTTTCAAATTACAAAACAGCCCGCAAATTGGGTAATTGTGAAACATTTCCACCGTGCTGATTAGAAAACTGAATACACAAAGGGATTTATTTTCAGCTGAAGGAAGAAAAGTGGAGAAGGGTGAGAGGACAGAACATGTGAAATGTTTAGAGGAGGAGTGGGATGTGTGAGACTGAGCAGGTCGTGGTACCCCGGGGCTGTGGGGCTGCTGAGCTCTGTCAGCAGCACCTCCACGGGGCCTTGGAGCTGCTTGGCAAAACTGAGTGAAAATGGTAAACAGTGAAACTGGTGTGAAAGCACGAAAAAATCAGCTTTATTCTACAAACAGCACCACAACTCCAGGGTTTGCTTCCACACCTGGAATTTTCTGGGCATTATCACATCACTGGCCTTAAGGGGTGAGCCACAGTCCTGTGGGATGGGGTTTCATGGTCATTTCTGGATGTGTGCTACTCAAGAAATGCAAGTTTGAGGTGGGTCAGGCACCAAAGTTCAGCTGTTCCCTCCAGGGACAGAGCACAGGCTCACTCCTGTAGGAACAGATTAAAACAAGCCTACCTTAAAAAGGTGGGGTTTTTTTATTTTGGTTTTTTTTTTTTTTTTTAGTAGGATGGAACACAAAGACCAGCACTTTATATCATCTTATTTGGATGATTTAGGTTCAGCATTAAAGCCTCAATCCAATTGTTTGGACTCATCAGCCTCAGCCTGAATCTCTGGTGACACCCAGGGGTCTCAAACTGAGAGCTGCCACAGCTGGCTCAGCTTTCATTTTCAAGTAAGGGTGACCTGGGCCCACAAAAAAAGGGTGGAAAAAAGAAAAAAATGGTGTTGCTCATCTGTTCTGCACCTCATTTACCTAAACTGTGCTCAAGATGGGAACTTCAGGGGGTGGAGAACAGTTCAGAGGCTCTGAGGAGCATGAAACCACTGAAATTCAGATTTCTTTCCAAGCACTGGGTTTTTTCACTCTTACACTGAAAAGACATGATCTTGCCATTTTTTTTTTTTCCTGGAATATTGAATATTTGTGCTACTTTGCAATTAAATAAGTCCAGTTTATCTCTTAGTCTCATATGTGCATAACAGTGAGGAGGTTGGAATTCTTCTTTGGATTCATGTCCCATCGGTTTTGTACAGAGGGATATTTACTAATAATGAATGTAAATACAAAGGAGAGTTCAAGCAATTAATTGTGGAAATGGGAAGAAGAAAATAACCCCAGTGTTGTACTTGGAAGCAGCTTTTCATTGGGAAGGTCTGGGAATTTTTTCTGCTCTTTATTTAACATAAAAGAAAGTTATGTTGGATTTGTGACCGTCTAGAAACTTAAACTAATGAAAATAAAGCTGTAAAAAATTATGTTTCTCATATGTAGTTGTTGAAAACCTTAACTAATTTCCAGTAGTTGTTGCGAAGTTATACCACAGAGCAATTACTACATAATTTAATGCTTGGTTCTAATTAATTTGTATAAAATATTACTTTCTAAGCCTTTTTATTGGTGTGGCAAATTTACATTGCATTTTTTTGCACCCTGTATATTGCAGCTCATGTAATTACTGCTCCTCCTGCTGAGCAATTAGTGGGAAGGAGTCCCAAAATTAAACTAAACAGAGCTCTAGAGCTGCCTGTGAATTTCTGCCAGAGATTCTGAGCAGTGCCATACACGAAGATATCAAATCCTTCCTGCTAAGACTGCGGGCTTCAGTTCTAGAGTTGTTAATCAATTTAATTGATTTAATAGGCTGTTAATTGATTTAATAGGCTGTTAATAGGCTAATTATCAGCGTTTCCTAGGCAAGACTGGAGTCACTTCATTTTCTTTTAGTGCTCAAAGACTTTGAGCATCTTGGATGGTTTTCACAGATCTTGCTCTGTAATAAATCCACTTATTAGACAGATAAAAATAGAGAGAGAATTTCATTTTAGTGTGTCTTTAACGAGTTTGATTATTCTCTGCCTGTTTACCTTGCAGCTTTATGGTTCTGTTTTCCCCAGTTTACTGCCTGATACTCCACTGAGCACCTCGTGCAAGGACTTTTATGGATGCATAAAAGCAAAGCGGAATTGTTTCCTTTGAACTGCTCCTCTCAATAGGAGCTGGTATCTCCTGGAAAATGATAAACCTTCGTTTAAAACCACATCCGTGAAAATCCTGGTAAAATTCATTCTCTTCTTGTGTTATCTGAGTCTCGTGGTGTGTGGAGAAATCTGAGTTTCCTTTTGTCCCATCACATAATTCAATTTTCCAGCTGAAAGCCCCATCCCCATCGGTGATCCTGGGTTTCCACAATGACACCTCAGATGGAGAATCATTTTAAGGTGAACTGCACATTCTGAAGAAAGATGAACTCCACACTCCAAACTTGATTTTTTCAGTGGTTTCAGCAGAAAAAGAAATGTTAAACTTTAAGGCAGAGCTGCCAAACTTTTCCTGGCTTCCTGCAAGTAATTCTGCCTCTCTGTCTCATGAGTCAGCCCAGCCTGGGTATAAATTTAGTAAAATGCAGTTTATATTTTCTTAAAACCGAGCTGTTGTTTTAAAATTAAAGTTTTCAATTGAGTCTTAAAGATATATTAAAAATGCCAACTTTATTTCAGAGCAAAGCCATGTATGAAAGTGAATTTTTATTGTCTAATTCTTCAGTGACAGTCGCTGACATTGGATTTTGGTTTTGCTGGGGGCTGAGATTCAGGAATATCAGGAATCTCCATCCACAGCAGGAAGTGGCTGTGACAGAAATTTGGGATAAAGACCCTGAGGTTGATTAAATCTTGTTGTCCGTGTTTATTTCTTCTTGATGTGGCTCCAGTTGGGGAGTTTGCAGCCCCAGGGATGTGTTCACACCTATTCCTCTGCTTCAGGAGAGTTATATTTGTAGAGTTTGGTCTACCTGTACATTAAAATTTCATTATTCTGGCTTAGAGTGCTCATTAATGATCACTTAAAACCAGCCCAGAGTGTCTCAATCTCTGATTAGAAGCAATGGGGATGTTTTCATTTAAACCTTCTTTGACCCTGGGGAATTTTGGATTTTATCCCCTTCCCAGTGAAACTCTGGGGAATACAAAATCCAGCAGTCAGTTCAACATGGAGTGATAATAAAACAATAAAATAAATAAAAATAAAATTTAAAAATAAAATAAAAAATAAATTAAAATAAAATAAAATTTATAATGTCTAATTCTTCAGTGACAGGCACTGACATTGGATTTTGGTTTTGCTGGGGGCTGAGATTCAGGAATACCAGGAATATCCATCCACAGCAGAAAGTGGCTGTTACAGAAAAATAAAATAAAATAAAATAAAATAAAATAAAATAAAATAAAATAAAATAAAATAAAATAAAATAAAATAAAATAAAATAAAATAAAATAAAATAAAATGGTGTTGTTGCTGTAGAAGAGGAGTACAGGTGACCCAAAACCTGATCCCTGGAGCTGGGCAGGCTTGGGATCATCACTGGTGCTGTTTTATCAGACAGCCCTGAATTCCCTGCAGACAAACCCTTTGAAATTGCCCTGTTAGAACAGGAAATTGTTTCGTTATTGCCCCAATTTTCCCTGACAAACTACTTTGTCTAATGAAAAGGATCTGCTTTCTCGCTTAGGAGGGAAGTATTAATAACTCTAATTGCCACTTATTAGCGATTTTACAAGATGCTGAGCACATAAGTACACTTTCCAACAGTCTATAAAAAAAGAACAACATTAAAAATAATGTGATCACTACGAATTGTTTTGTGGCTGGAAAACGGGATTTTTACAGAAATATTTGGACATTTCACATGGGGCTGTTCTGGGACAGGGAATGAGATCAGCAGCATTGGTATTTTCAGGACAGCAAGGGAGAGGAATCATCTGGTACAACTAAAAATTCTCCCTTTAAGTTCTTTGCAGCCTCACACAATTCAAAGACAAAACTTGAGTGTTGCCTGGTGCTCTTCTTGATGGGAGCAGTTGTACAGACAAATCCTGCAGGTAAATGAGTTATAATCTTTACAAAAGGAGTTTGGCACAAGCATTTCTGCAGGGTAATCCCTTCAGGAGTGTTTGTTCTCATTTGGGGATGTTCTGGTTTTATTTTGCACTGTCAGGTTCCAGTTTCTGCACGAAAATTCTGTAATGAGGCTTTGCATACAAAATTTGATTAAAAAAATAAAAAAAGGTATGTTCTGGATTGGTTAAGAATTGTCCTTTTAAAAGTTCAAATATCTAGTTTTTACTAAAATTGCCTGCATTTGCATTGAAAAAAGGAGATATAATAATAAGTGTGTGTATGTATACAAGGAATCACAGAATCATTAAGGCAGAAAGAGAACTGGTTCTGCCTCCACACTATTCCTGATACCCCAATTTATTTATTTCTCTATCTCATCGCAGCAAACTCCACAGAACAAAGCCCTCAGTGGATGGAGAGGCTCTGATACAGATCTTTCCTAAAGGGATTTGCCTCTGCAGGAACAGCAGGCATGGGAAACTCCTCTGGAAAGTGATGAGCACGAAGAAGAAGAGGCCAAACTTCTCCCACCAGTGAAGGGTTTGTGTCTCCTGCTTTGACCCGGGGTGTTCAGACCCTCCACCGATCCCTAAACACAATTTCCGTGGGCTTTTCACACCGATCTTGGATGTGACAAAGCCCTTTTATCTGCGGGGAGAATCCTTTCCCTTAGCACCACCCCGGATGAGAACCGATAATGTGCCAAAGGATGCTGCAATCCAAATCTTCTGGCTGGATTATCCTGGAGGAAAACGCATTTCCCAACACTCCTTTGAGTCCAGGAACATTTCAGGAACGCACTTGTGCTCAATCAGACGGATAATTCATTCTGTGCTGCGTTTACATCGGGCATTTCAGAGGGGCACAAAGGAGGAAGGAGATCAGGCAGTGCCCAAATGAATTTAGCCATTCCCATGTCCACAAGCACCTAAATGGATTACTTAGGAAAATCAGCAGTGCTCCTTGTACAGATGGGTAATAAATTCTGTTTCATTACAGTGACTGGTATTTCAAGATTTAAAATGAAGACTGATTAAATCAAGTGAAATACGCACGTAAGTTGTCATTATGTGGATGGATACACCTTACTCTATTAAAATTGGATTTTTGATTTGCTCCATGCTTTACTTTGCAGCTCATTTCTGATGACAGTTCATTCCTCCCACATCACATTATAAATTCAGCTGTATTTTAGCTTTGGATAGAACAGGGGGCTGTGTGTGTGTGGAGGAAACTTTGTTTCTCTTTTTCCCCCCTATTTTCCTGTGTCAGTATTTTACACAAGGTCAATAACAAGCTCCAGTGTGTTTACAATTACCAAGAGGATGAGATTTGTTATTGTGCCCCGACAAATGTGCTGATGCTTCCATTATTTATGGAGAGGAGATAAAAATCGTGCAACGTTCTGAGACAGAAGTAAGGTGTGTGTGGTTTATATCTGTATTTTTGATGAGTTCTCTTAATGGGGTATTGGGCAATGCACAGACCTGTGACCGTGGGATGTAAATTTTTCTTTGCAGTAAAGCTGTCCAAGGTTTGTGGGGTTTTTTACGACTCACATTTATGCAACTTGGGGGGGAAAAAAGGAAAATCTGACTTTCTGTAGTATTTAAAGCCAGAACTGATTGGTTTGTAATGGTTGTGGTCTCAAGAGGCGTGAAAATAAGACAAACATATTCACTTAGTACTGAGGGTACCTTTTAGGAAAATTTTTCGTGAGAATTTTTTGTTTCTTTTTGAAGGGACACAATTAATTTTTTAGAATCTAAATTAATATCCATGCTCCCGTGGCCCTTGGCTCAGCTGGAATTGCTGGGTTACACCACGAGCCTTGGGATGAGTCCACGGAGAGGAACAGAACCCAGCACGGGCAGAGTTTGGGAGCCCAGCCCAGCACGGGCTGTGGCACAGCTGGGACTGTCCCCTCCTGTCCCTGCTGGGACAGAGAGGGGTCAGTGTCCCCTCACCAGGCAGCGAATGAGGATAAGGTGGGGAAAAGTCTCATTTCCACTGGCTCATTCCAGCTCCTTTGGAGCTGGGGTATCCATGCAAAATCCCCTCTGTCCATCCCTGTGATGCCAGCCCCTCGCTCCCACGGTGTCACCCTGGGGTGACAGCTCTGTCCCTGCTCCACCTCCTGCTGCAGCTCCCCACGAGCCATCCCAGCAAATATTCCTCCCTAAGGGAGGGATTCTGCCCCGGGAGAAACCCAGAGCCCCTGCCCCAGGTTTGAAATTGCCCCGGGAGGAGCGTCTCTCCCTTTTCCCATGAACTCCGGGGAGCAGAGCGTGCTTGGTCTCCTCTCTGTGGCTGGAATTTGGAGCTCTGCATCCTGTGCCTGTGTGAGGAACAGCTCCTGCTCCTTTCAGCTTCTGAACCAGCTAAGAGCAGATTCCTTCTGCTCTCATTGGCTGAAGTCACCTGAATATGGATTTTCCCCAAGGATTTGTTCCTTTACCTCCCTCCTTTACCTCCCTCCAGCTCTTGCCATGAGTTCCTGCCTAGATCCAAGCAATGCTGCTCTTTCTGTTTTTATTGTGAGATGTAAAAGAATTTAATTTGTTTCAATTTATTTTCTTGAGAGAATTGATTTTGCACTAGATTTTAACAGCTTGGTTTAGGTGGAAAAATGTTTGAAAGCGAGATTTGATGGAGTTTTGCTTTATGTTCATCTCACAGCCTTTATTCATTCTTTAGCTAACTTGGGTAATGAAAACCACTTTGAATTCCAGAACTGTACAAAATTCTTACCAGTCTCTAAGAGATCCTTGAATGTTTTATTCTCTGGTGGAAAGGGAATATTTGCTAAGGACATCTTTGCTGAGGCTGGGAGAGCACCTCTATAACTGAGCATGGGCCTTTAGTGGGGTGTGAAGTCTTTTCTGTGGAGTTATTTTAAAGATCTTGAGAGCAGCAGCTTTTTCATAATTCAGTGTTAATTGTGCATTTTGTCTAGAACGAGGCCCTTTATGCACCTTTTTATTTTCTCTGCTGCCACTGCCGTGCAGCTCAATAATTCTATTTGTATCAACACTGCCAAACTACTTAAATTTTAATTTTTTTCTCCATCACACACTTTAGCTCTACCTCAGCTGCTGAATACCTTATGCAGGGGGGCTGGAAAAGTTTCCTGCTCACACACTCAGCGTTGTATTGTGGATATAGAAATGGGTCCTGAAAGCATTTTTGATGATGTGCTGCTCCTTTCCAAAAAACAATGAACTTTTAAATACCTTATTAATTATTTCTGTGTTGCTCTGATATATGTTTGGTGGTAGCTGAGATATGATGGGAATTCTTGAGCTGAGTTTTGCATGGAATAATCTCAGAGGAAATTCTTACTAAGGGAATGCAAAGCTTTTTTCCAGTAAAATTTCTGTGGGGATCCTGGTGCACTTAGGATAGAGATACAATTGGATAAGGGGGAAAAGTTGTGCCTGTTTAACTTTGAGTGAGAGGATTAAATTCTGCCTGCTGTGAAGATGAAGCACAGAGTCTTTAATTGCTTTTTGGGTGTGTTGAGGCTTTGTTTTTTTCTATTCCTGGTTTATTAATGCTCAAATCTCAGAATGGTTTGGGTTGGAAGGGACAATCCCATCCCACCCCTGCCATGGCAGGGACACCTCCCACTGTCCCAGGCTGCTCCAAACCTTTCCAACCCAGCCCTGGGCACTGCCAGGGATCCAGGGGCACCCAAGCTGCCCTGTGTCCCCATGCCAGGGCCTGCCCACCCTCCCAGGGAAGGATTTTCCCAATTTTCTGATCTGATTCTGCCTTTATCTCATTCTCCATCACTTTCTCCCTGATGGTGTAACACTTTGTTGTAGTCAAAATTCTGTTGTTGTATTTAGAGAAGCTTTGGGCAGCAATAGAGATGGCAAAGCAGTCAAAAAACCAGAAAATAGATATTTTAGATCATTCTTGCTTTTCCCTTTTGTACAGTGAATGTTTGATTGAAGGGTGAAGGTCAAGCTGAATTAAACAGCAATAAATGACAGCACAGACCAGGTATAATCAGTACCTAAATTAACCAAAACAAGTAGTCAGGATAACAGACAAAACTCTTCTGACTTGTTAACCACTCTTAAAATTTAAAGAAAACAAACAAAAGTCAGAAGAAAATCTGTAAATTGCTCTTCACTACCCAAATTCTACTTTTGTTGAGCAGGGATGGGAAGGGCTCTTCAAAGACTGCCACAATTTCCATACCTTTCCCTCTAGGAAATGCTATTTATTATTTAAAGCCTTTTTTTTTTTTGTTAGTGTAGCAGCAAAAAGGGAAAGCAAATATTCAATGTAATGAAGTTCATTACAACTCTCTCATACATGGAAAAGTTAGTGACAAACTGCCAGAGGTTATAAATATCTGCTTATAAATATTTTAAAAAAATCAGTCATCCAAGCATCTCCTTGTCATCAGCAAAGCAAACTCTTTAAATTTACAAAAGCAATTCCTCTAATAAAATGATGGTTCAGGGCTGCCATCAGCTCCTGCTGGTGATTTGTCACCTTGTGCTGACTCAGACAGAGCAGTGCTGCTGCTGCCACTCCTTGGGATGGAAATTGGGGCTCTTTCCAGGCAGAAGGAGCATTTGCAAGGAATATTCCTCACTCCTGGGCAAGCTGGGGCTGCCTGGCACTGGAAATGAGGGGTTTGATTCTGCTTTGCCTTGTGGTGAATCAGGTGCCAAGCGAGCCCTGCAAATCCCTGCAAATCCAAAAATTCAGGGGTATGAAACAGTTTGGTGCTTCAGTGAGTGAAGTGGAATAACAATTTGGGAGAGAAAAGGTGTTTTTTTGTGGTTTTTTGTTGTTGTTTTTGGTGGGGTGTTTGTGGTGGGTTTTTTGGTGGGTTTTTTGGTTTTTTGTGTGGTTTTTTTTTTGTTTTTGGGGGGTTTTTGGGGGGTTTGTTTGTTTGGTTTGGTTTTTTTGGTGTTTTTTGTTGATTGTTTGTTTGTTCGTTTGTTGTTTGTTTGTTTGGGTTTTTTGTTTGTTGGTTTGGTTTGGTTTTGGTTTTTATTACCATAGTGGAGTTTGTGAGGTTTCAGGAAAACAAGGAAATTACCATTGATGTAAAAAGTGGATGGAAATAGAGTCAAGAATTCCACTCCTCACCCCCAGAAACTCCCCTGGCAGCCTCTGCAGGCTCCTCTGGTGGAGTTGAGCCAATATTGCCATTAGAGCAAATTCAAAATTTAGGGACCTAAGAAATAACTCAGATATGTGAGTGTAGAACCAGAAAATATCTGTCCTTGGATTTGCACAGGTTACACCTTGGGGATCAATCAGATTAAATCATGGAGTCATCCCTAAAGAAACCTGGGAATATAGAGATTAATCCTTTGGTTTTAAATATGGATGTACAAACAACATCCAGTGTGGTGTTGTTCCATAAAACATCCTCATATTTCACACCCTCACCCTGTTTTTTGGTGTTATTTTAATTTACCTGCCTTGCTTCTGTTTTCTGTTCACACACAGGTGTTTTGAAGGGTTCCTTTTTTACTTTTTAATGCAAGGGGACCTCTGGATGCTCTACAAACAACAAGAGAGAGTAATGAAAAAAAATTAATGTCTGTTTGCTGAGCTGGGGAAGGCCAGGACTGGCAGGACAAGGGAGGATAAAGGTAAAATGTGCCACATTTGATTTCCCAAACCCAACAAAGCTGGGTGGGAGCTGTGCCTTCCATCCAATTTGTGCTGCCAGAGTGGCTTTAATGAGGTTTTTCTAAATGATATAAATAGAAAATTTTTGGTAAATACAGGAATTAGGTGCAGACAGAAGAATTATGAAAAAAATAATGGGGATTTTATAAAAAAAGAGCAGTGTTCAGCATCCCGGCAGGAGGGCAGCGGAGCTGTTTCCTCCTGGCATCACAAGAGGGCACTCAGCAATTGCATTTCTGATTCCCCTCCTTCGGAATAAACTCAACACTCAATTCTACACAAAGGGTTCTCATGCGTCACCGCAGGACCGGCTGCTGATAAATGACCCTCGGCAGAAATGTAAAATAAATGTTGTGTGCAAACAGCGCTGGGATGGCGCTTTGGGGAGCCAGGGAAGTTTTAATTCCGGGTAACAGGAATTTATTTATGTCTGAACAGAGCCTTCCAAACATTCCTGCAGGACAGGGAGCAGCTCCGAGCAGAACATTCACTGAAAGGGGAAAAAAATCCCAAAAAATCTGGTAGAAAAGAGGATTTTCAGGGTTTGGAAATGGGGAATGTGTCAAAAAAGTTCAGGTGGGAGAGGCAGCCTGGCTTTGGTGCTCCGTGCCAGGGAGGGCTGATCCTAAAAACCAGCTTAGCCCTGTCCCTGCAAACACAGACAGTTAAATATAAATACAAACAGCTAAATGTAAGCATTTAAGAAAAAATACAAATACAAACACTTAAATGTAAATACTTAAGAAAAAAATACAAATACTAACAGTTAAATGTAAGCATTTAAGAAAAAATACAAATAGAAACAGTTAAATGTAAGTATTTAGGGAAAAAACCCACAAATACAAATGGTTAAACATTTAAGTATCAATACAAATACAAACGGTTAAATACAAACATTTAAGTATCAATACAAATGCAAACGGTTAAACATAAACAGTTAAATATCAATACAAATACAAATGGTTAAACATTTAAGTATCAATACAAGTAGTTAAATGTAAGTATTTAAGTATCACTACAAATACAAACAGTTAAATGTTAAGTATTGAAGAAAAAATACAAACAGTTAACTATAAAAATTTAAATATCAATACAAATACAAACAGTAAATAGAAACATTTAAGTATCAATACAAATAAAAACGGTTAAAGATAAACATTTAAGTATCAATACAAATACAAACAGTTAAATGTGAACCACTCTGGATAAGAAGTGCAAACCCCTCCAGCTGTGTGCTGGTGTTCTGTGTTTTCCCTCCTACCCAAGAACCACGGAATCACAGAACCCTTGAGGATGGAAAACTAATCCAGGGTCCCTGAGTCCAGCCAGGAGGGAGGAGAGATGGGAACAAAGGTGTCAGGACAAAGGTTTGGCTCCCGGTGTGTGCCTGGAGCTGTGTGTGAGTTCTTGTGGTGGGTGTGGAGCTCTCCAGACACCCCCAGCTCTGGAAGGCTCCCAGGAGATCCAGGAGAGGTTTGGACAGGACAGGACAGGGATCCTGTGGGACACTGGAACATCACAGTGCTGAGGCTGTGGCAGGACTTTGCCTGGACTCATCAGTAATTGTTTGGACGAGCCAATTAATCCCGCTGAGATTGCCTTTAGAGGTGTTTTGTGCAGTAAGTTATTTTTGGGAATGCAGGCTGAGGTAGAGCCTCGAGCCCTGCTGTGCTCCCAGCTCTGAGCAGGGCTCCAAGCAAGTCCACCCTGAGGTTTTCCATCAGTCCACATCCTTTTTCCAGCTGAGAAATCGGTGCTGAAGCATTTGGAGCTTCTCTTATCTCTGGTTCCATGTGCCACAAGCTCTCTTGTTTAAATTAAGCCCCTCAGTTTCCACCAGAGGCTTTCCCAGAGAGAGAACTGCCCTGGCACCCCCTGTGCCCCTCCTTCAAAGGGGGGTCCTGAGCAATTCCGTGTGATCCAAGAGCTTCTCCCCTCTGTGCTATCATCAGGAAACACGAAGTTCTTGGCAGGTAAAAGAATTCTTGGCTGTTCAAGGCAAAACCAGAGACAGCAAATCCCTGCACCTGCCCCTGAGCCTGGTCCAGGATCCTTTCGTGGTGTCTTTGCTTCAAAGCAAAGCTGGAGCCACAAACCCAGGGATTTCTTACAGGGACCTTTCCTCCTTTTGTTAAAAGTCCATCATTTGGCTGCTGCCAAAAAGGAATCTAAACTTTGTCACAAGAAGCCTGTTTAAAGGAATTGCACCCTTCAGATGAGGGCATTCTAGGACAGATATTATGCACAATGTTCAGAAAGTCCTAAAACCCTGGGCCCTGACCCTAGAAATGAGTGTTGCTGTTTTCCTTCCTGTGCCATTCCCTTGCTTTCAAATCTACTGTAGTTAAAAAAGGATGTGGTTTCTCTTTTAAAAAGAAAGAGGAGCAGGAAGCTTGTTTATTCTGAATGATGGCAATGGTATCAAACATTTAATGTCCTTAAATGACCTGAAGTGTTCTAGCTCTGAGTTGGAGCCACAGCGTTGTTTGAGGTCTCAGGTTTGTGCCATCCTAAAACCCACAAAACTTTGATGTCCTGCACAGCTGCAGCATCTCAGATGGATGAATACACAAAAGATGTGGGAGCTGTGAGGTCATGAACCAGAGATGTTGCCCAACAAGAGCACAGAGAACAGCGGGTCCTGTTCAGATCAGAAGTGCTGTGGTTACAGGGTGGAAATGCCAGAGCTGTGATGGGTTCAGTCACGTGGAGTCGATTCATACTGACAGAGGATGTGTCCTTTTCTTCAGGGAGAGAGCCAAAGGTCAGGAAAACGTTCAGGGAAAAGAACAATTCCAAGTGCTGAGTCATTCTGTGCCAGTTCTGAGAGCAAAGGCTTTGTGTGCTGGGTTTGTAGAACATCAAACACGGGCACACAACTGGGGAAACACAAAGGGAAAGAAATCAGGTGGGAGCTGGCAGGGAAAGGCTCATCCTTTTCAAACCATCTTTCTGGGAGTGAGCTCTGTTGTGATTTCTAACTGGAAATAATGAGAAACAAAAGCCAAACATCTGAACTGGCCAGGGGAATCCTGCACAGCAGGGCCTGCTGTAGCTGTGTTGGGAGATTTCTCTTTGTGACAGCGGAGAAACCTCAGTTGGTGGGTGAGGGAGAGTGAGCCAGACAACTGTGATTTTCCTGGGAAAAGGTTTAATGAGAATGTGAGGTGAAAGAAAAAGTCTAATTTGATCTCTCCATAACCAAGATCCCACGTGTTTGGCATGAAAATTTAAATGTGGAGTGTTCATTTCACCCGTGGTCTGTAATCCTCCAGAAGGAGATTTCCCTTTTTCATGAAATACAACAACTCATCATCCCTCAACTCTCTCTGGTTGCCCAAAGCTGGTTTTCCTGCCTGCTGTATCTAATATTCAATAAAGAAGGGCAAGAACATTGATTGGGGAAAATGCCTTATGGAAAAAAATCTTATTGAGGCATTTGTGCCTCTCTCTTCCGTGTGGGCTGTAGCTGCTGAAAATAACAAGACAGAAAATTAATTCCATAATACACCAATGAAATTTTCTTTAGCTTTCCCAGGGATCTTGCCCAGATTTGACTTCTGTTGGTGGGATTAGAGGCTGAGGTCTCCCAGCTTTGCTCACAGCATTTGTCACCCCAGCAATTGCCTGGTGCTGCAATTTGGTAATTTTGGGCAGAGCTGTGGGAGCTGCTGGGGAAGGTCCCTGCAAGCCTGAACAAGGACACCCAAAAAGTGGATAAAAGACTTTCCTACTCAAAATACCAGATAAACAGAGTGTTAGATGGGTTTAATAATTGCTGCTGGCAACTCAACCCTCCTGCTGTTAAATACAACCTGGGAATGTTTAATGCCTTCAATAATCAGATATTTTTCATATATTTGTGGTACCTTCTGCAGGCTGTAGGAACCTGGCTCTAGGTCTGCAGGCTCCAAGGCTTTGGAGCAGTTCCAGTGAGTAATGGTGGATAATTTAAAGGAATATTTGCAATTACTATAATCCTTTCATTATACTGTGTTTTACATCCCCCAGCAACAAATTCCAGTGGTAGCAGCAACGAACTAGCTGAGAGTAACATTTCCTAATAAAGATCAGGGAAATGAAGATGACAATTGCTTCCCATTTTTCCTGCATCCTGTCATGATGTGAAAATTCACAGTAATTTCACTGCATAGAAATCTAATTAATCAATACATTGGAATTGCAGTCGCAGCAGCTACTAAAGTAGGGCTCAGGATTAATTTTTCCAGCTCTGACATTCAAACAGCATTTCTCTTTAATTCTGTTCTGTATTTCAGCACACAAAGTGCTGCATTTAAATAGGAACTGGATTATTTAATTATTCAAGTTGATTTAGGTGGGTAATTAAATGCTTCTGCTAATATATTATGTATTTTACATTTTATTTCCATTAAAAGTGATTTTTAAGTACAAACTGAAAAGATTATTTGAGTTTCCAAATCCATTTTCTAGTGCTTTTTCTCAATTGCCTGATTGCTCATCCCCCAGTATTTCCAGCTTTGAACCAAGAATCAGAACAAGCATTTATGGAAACCAACACGAGTTCCCACATTTGCAGTTACTTGTTTTAGTAACCCTTTTAATCTGGCATTTGAATTCCACCTTTTCCAGCTGCCTAAAACACTGTGAGCAAATTATCCTCGGCAAGTCACCCATATTTTCTAATTCACAGAACCATCTTGGGATGTGCTGCTGATGTCTCATTTGGGTGGGGTTTTTTTTGGTTGTTGGTGTTTGGTTTGGCTTTTTTTTTTTTTTTTTTTCCTCTTCAATTTCTGCTTTCAGAGTAGGACAGTGGCAGTGCCCAAGGCCAGGCTGGACAGGGCTGGAGCAGCCTGGGACAGAGGGAGGTGTCCCTGCCATGGCAGGGGTTTGGATTTATCTGATTTTTGATGCCTTTTCTCTTCCTCAGCTGTTTGAGCAAAGCACCAGGCCTGAGAGGTGAAGTTTCAGAGCAGTTTTTGTTTCTGGCTTCCCTCTGGAAGTTGGGAACCAGTTAAAGTTGAGCAACTTTCAGCCAGGAAGTCTCCCTGGCTACCAGAGGCTCGGGCTGTTTTCTAGGGACAGTGCAAAACTGGGATGTGGAAATATTGCAGATTCCTCGTGTCTTGTACACAGAGCACTGAAATCCCTCCATAACAAAATCAGCATTTATAAAAAAAAAACCCAATAAAAACAAAGGCTGGGATGAGGGGAGTGTTACATAGAACCAGGAACAGTCCCTGGATCTGGTGTGATAACATCACCACCCTGAAGATTCCTCCTGGATTTTCCTGCTCTATCACACAGCAGGGTGGTTTCCACACAGGTCATTATAAAACTGCCAGGCAGCTGCTCCTTGGCACTCAGGAGCTATTCTGGAAAGAACTGGGGTGCTTTAACAGGGTCATGTGCTCTGATGCCTCAGGATTTCAGCTTTTATATTTCCCATGTATTTGTAACCCTGCAGTTCTTTAGTGCAGAACTCCAAACTCCACACACAGGGTGAGCTGCTGCTTCCCCAGTTTGGGCACACACAGCAATTCCTCTCCAGGCCTGGCAGTCAAGGACACCTCACTGCCTCAGGCCTGAGAGATGGGAACAAAAGGGAGCTGGGGCAGCAAACTTGGGGTGAATGACTTCATTCCCTGAAGCTGGAATTGGGAGATGAAGCCCCAAAATGCAAATGGACCAAACTGATCAAAGTGTGCAAACCTGGGACCTGGGGTCCATTTTTGGGTGCAGCCCTGGGGGGCTTTGTCTGCCCAAAATGTCCCTGAAGTCCCTTCAATAACTAGAACAGCTTTTTATTCCCTCAATTCTGTCTGTTTTTAGGGAGCCCCAAAAGGCATTGGCTGTAGGGCAGGTTCCAGAGTCCCTCCCCACTCAGAGCATCCCAGCAAGGAGCTGTCCCTGCTGTCCCGGGGTGTTTGCTCTGCATTGTGCAGGGATCATCCCGTGCCTGACAGAAGCCCTGGTGACAGAATGGGCCATATCCAAGTTTTAGGGCTGATCTCTTGTGCATGAATTGGGTTTCTGTTTGAATTTTGGCCCTCTGCAAAGCTGGCTGCTCATTTTGCTAAGGCAAACTCAGAATACTAAACAGGTAATTAATTTCTGTTCTTTGCCAGGAGTCAAAAGGCAGTGTTCTCCAGGCATTGAAGGCTGTTGAGGATTTTCATGAAGCTGAGCATTTAAAAATATATATAAGTAGCACATTGCTGGAATTTGTATGCAAGTATCGCTGATATTCACAATTTCTTTTATTAGTGCCTGTGTTTTTCTTCTGGCTTATTTAAAAATGCTCTTTGTGGCGCAGTTGTGTTTGTTGAGAGGCTACAAAGCTCTCTAATGAGGTTAGGATGTCTGACTCACTTGTACCAGAGCAGTTTCCTTCTTGCAAGCAGAAAAGAGTGAGCCAAGCAGGGTGAGGAAAGGCACTGCCCCCCGGGATGAAATGAGACCTCTGTGCTTCCCTGGAGCAATAACAGGAAGATGAACCAGGCCACTCCAGACTGCCCCAAAAGCACCCTGGTGATCTCATCCTGCCTGCCTGGCCTTGGATGAGCTTTGCTGTGGGAGGAGGAGAGAGAGGGAACAGCTCCGTTCTCTGCTCAGGTCATGAAAAAACAAACATTTCCAGTCAAAAAGAGAAATCTTGGGGAGCTCCAGGCAAGCTGGGCAGTAAAAAGAATTCCTACTCTTGGAAGCAGAGTAGGAATTTTTGAGCTACGTGATGAGGGAAATCTCAGGCTGACTCAGGCCAAGGCTGTCAGCTGAGAAGTTCTTTGCTATTCCCAGCAAAAGAGTGGAGAGGTGCAAATAAATATAAATCACCTTGTTACACGGCCAGAGTGTGTAATTAAGGACTCCAGCCCTCTGAAATGGGGAATTAAAGACCCTGGGCTGAAGGAGGGCTTTGTGTCCAACACACAACATTGAAAATCTCATGAGGAGCTGTCCTGGAGAGGAGCTCAGCATTCTGAGCTCTGATTCCTGCTCTGATTCCTCCCTGGTCTGGTTTTCCCAATAAAGCTTCCCAACATCTGCCTGCTCCCCCATCTGAGCAGCCACAGAGCCTCCAGGCAGGTGGGATTTGGGATGATAAAGGAGATTTGGAAGCCCTAGACCTGGTGTGCTCAACTTTCTGCAATATTTTCCTGAGCTGAGCGAGAGGAGCTGACAAGACAAAGCCTCTTGGAAGCTCAGAGGGTCTGCAGAACAAGGAGCTTTTTCAGGAAAATCACAACTGAGAGAACCCGTGCTTGTTTTGTTTCCCAATTTGGATGGGAGGCTGCTGTTCCTGAGGATGTGTTCCCACGTGCTTCACACTCAGGATGGTTTTGACATCCTCCAAGTCTATGTGGGTATTTTTAGGACCGTATTTTTTATCCAAAAAATGCTCCAGTAGACGTTTGTACCCACCCTGGCAAAATCTGCAGCCAAAAAAAGCAGGGAAAGGCAGTGCTGGAAGGCAGCACCACTCCAGCCCCATGTGTTCAGGAGGCACAGCAGAACTGAAGCCAAACCCAGCTTCTCTCTCACCATTTTAAAGCACTAAATGTCAGGAGAGCTTGGCAGCTGTCAATAGAAAGCGTTTCCCCTTTCACACTGGTCATTATCTGAGTTTTATGCACACTAAATTATTTATTAATTTGCCTTAATAGAAAGAAAATTGTCATTTTAAACCCCCACTAAATATCTGACGGAATGTGTAAACTGAATTATGGCCAATATTGATCTGATCTTGTGTATATATACTGACTTCCAGTCACTTAAAATTAATATAATTGACTATAGGAGTGCCAGGCACGTTCCTGGAAGGCAGATTAATGATCTGGTGAAGTGATCAAGCACTTAGTGGCTTTTGGCTGATAAATCATTTCAACTCCTTTCTACGTAGGGCATTTAATTATGGTCATTTAACCACTGTTGACTGTTGTGCCATTGTATAAACTAAAGCAATCAAAACATTAACTTGAGAGTGGAGTTGGAAATTATTTTATCCACAGCCTTGCAGCTCCTGTATGAGCAATGCTGTCACTTAAGCAGGGACAAATTTGGCTTTTTGAAGGAGTCTTAAATATTTCAGAGAATTTCTTTCTTATTTAGCTGTTGGTTTTAGGGGGTTGTTAAATATTTTCACCTCTTTCTGTGCACACAAAGCAGAGATGCAGGGTTATGTAGCAATACCCAGGCTGCTCAGGGAGGCTGTGGAATCACAATCCCTGGTAAGGTTCAAAAAATGCACCTGGGACCGTGGTTTAGTGGTGGATGTGGCAGTGCTGGGTTATTGGCTGGACTTGGTGGTCTTAGAGGGCTTTTCCAGCCTTAAGGATTCCATTTTTATGTCAAATCAGGAGTGGAATAAATGCTGGAGCAGCTGAGAGGAAGGGCTTCCCTGGGGATCACACCTTAAATCCCTGCCAGTGCAACTAAACCAGTTGTTCTCTGGCTGCTCAGGTATGAATTTGGGAGTGTTTCAATATTTTCCTAATATTCTTCTTTGGCAGGGTCCCTCGCAGTGAGAAACCTTGCAGTGGAACCAGTTAATCAGTTTGAGCCCAGAAATAGTAATTTAAAGCTGAAGCCCCAAACAAGATTCTTTTCTTCCCGCTGGAAATCACTTTTATCTGCAGAGCAGGGCTGGCAGCAGGTTTGGCTCTTCCCCAGGGAGAACCTGCCTGTGCTGGAGACATAAAATCCTCCTTCCTCCCTGATTTCTGCATTCATGCTTGGAAAAATTGCCTGCCTGCTTAATTTTACTGTTTTCTTTCTGCTAATCTCCACCTTGGAAGGACTTTTCAGGGGTTTCAGAGGAATGGCAGAGGTTGACACCAGCAGGCTGAGCCACACAGGATCTGATTTTTGGTGTTGTTTTAATAATAAATGAGGTGAAATAGGGCTGGTGGCTGCAGTGGCAGCTTGGGAGGAGTCAGAGGGAGTTTGGGATGCTCCCATTGTTGCAGAACCCCCCTGATCACCCTTCCAGGGCTTTCCCTGCCTCCACACCCTGCCCTGCTCCCTGAATTGGGTGTGCAATTATTGGGGGGGGCTTGGAGCAGCCTGGCCCAGTGGGAGGAGTCCCTGCTGTGGCAGGAGTTGGGTTCAGACCAGCTTTAAAGTCTCTGTGAGCCCAAATCATTGCAATTCTGCCACTTCTTGGGTTTTGGAGGGAAAGTCAGAGGAATTGCTCAGGCCAAGGGAGGCTTTTCCCCCCACAAACCACAGAGGTGCTGCTGGAGTTCCTGTAGAGATGAGACAACTGTTACATAATTCTGCTGGGATTTTGGGGGGAATTCTTTGTTTTTATGGAGTAACCAAGGTGCCAGTGCAGCTGATGCCTTCAGTTTGAGCTGTCATGTATTCCAGCCCCTGTGCTGCCCAGGGTGCAGCTCTGAGCTCACACTCAGCTCTGCACACAGCAGGGACACAAAACAAATCCTTCTCCTGCTGCACACCAAGGACAACTTTCAGCCCCAAAGCACAAACAAGGGTGGCTGCAGGGAGGAACAAGAAAGATGGGACCTCCCAGCCTGGAGCTGGAATGGGACAATTCAACCCCAATGTGCAAATGGAGCAAAACTCATCAAAGTGTGAGACCTGGTGAGCGTTTGGGCATTTTGGGACCATTTTGGGTCCACCTTGGGTGCAGCCCTGGCCAGGCTCTTGTCCTGCCCAAGGTGTACCCTAAAGGCCTTTCAATAAATCTCTGCTTTATTCTCCAGCTCTGTCCAGTCTCTGTTCCAGCTCAGCCCTCCCAAGGCATCAGGAAGGCTTTTCCCCCTGCCTCAGTTCCCTGTTGGAGCCGGGGCTGGGAGGCTCTGGCTGCTCACTCAAGGACATCCTGACCCTGGTGTCTCCTCACAGCCACTGCCAGACCCCTTAGGGTGTCTTTGAGTGGCAGTGGTGGCCTCGGGTGACCCTCAGGGGTGGCACTGGGCTGTCCCTGGCTGTCCCATCATGGGGAAGAGGGGCTGCTCCTCCCCAGCCCCTTGGCAGGGAGTTGCTCACGGAGCTCCCCTCCATGGGAAAGCAAACTCCGAGCGGCTGCAGCGGGTTCAAAAAGCACACACTAATTAAATTAGGCTTAATCATTAACCTACGAGAGTTAATTTTCTGTTTTCATGTTCTAGTCGGAGTGGGGAAATGTAAATACAAATACAAATATAAATACAAATAAGCCAAAGAGGCGATGCCACCACAAACCCTCCTGACTTGGAGAGCCCAAAGGTGCTGAGGTTGGCCAGGAGGTTTGGAGGGCACCAGGGAGGGAGCCTGGGGTTGAGGAGGGGTCTGGCAGTGAGGCCTCAAAATGGGTTTATTTGGTGATGTTTTACACAGTAAATCATGGATTTCTTTGCATAACCTTTTAGTGGATACGATTTTATACCATTTATGCTAGAAATGCATAGCATTTCTAGCCCTTCAGTCCTGGTGATGTCAAGGTTATCTCTGACCCCTCTGGGGGCCTCCTGAGGTCTGGCAGTGAAGCCTCAAAATGGGTTTATTTGGTGATGTTTTACATGTCAAAATCACGAATTTCTTTGCACAACCTTTTGCTGAACACGATTTTATACCATTTATGCCAGAAATGAGCACTTAGCACTTCGGTCCTGGTGATGTCAAGGTTATCTCTGACCCTCCTGGACTCCCCACAGAGATCTCCCTGTTGGAGTTAATGTAGAACTCAGGATTACAAATTACAACTAAACATTTGATGATGGGAAAACACCTCAGATCCATCTTGGGATGGACTGGAATCAAGGCAGCCAGACAGGATTGAGGGGCTCTGTCCCCTTTTCTGCTGCTTTGGGTCAGTTTTTCACAGCTTCTCCTAAATGGACTGGGAATTCCTGCTGGAAGCAGGGGGAGGAGCTGTAAAAAGAGCGTGACTTTTGCTAAAATGTCATTGCAAGCTGTTCCTGGAGGAGGAATGAGGGAAAACAACGCCGTGGTGTGCGAGGCACTGCGATGCCTTTGTTCTGTGCCAGCCCAGCTCCCAGAGCCCGAGCAGGATTCCAGCCCTGCTGCAGTGACATTTGCAAATGAGAGCATGGCAAGTACCGAGTTTGGCCAGGATAAAATGCTCTTTTTAAGGGTGGGGGATAAAAAACTAAAAAAAAAAAAAAAAAAAAAAAAAATCTGGCTTAATGGAAAAGGGGAATCAGTCCAGGGGGAAAAAATATAAAAAGGTTTAAGAAGCAAAACAGAATTTGGAAAGAGTGGAGCACGAATGCCAAATCACTCAGGAGAAAGGGTCTTGCAGAGGTAGAATGAGAAGGGCTGGGAGGGAAGGGACGGGGAGAGGGGGGAAACAGCTTTTGGAATGGCACAGAGGCTTAGAAAGCTAAAATGAAAACAAAAGGCCAAGGGGGAACATTCACATGGATATAAGGAAGAATGAATGGCTGTAAGGCATTTGAAGAATGCCTCTTACAGTCTCTGAACTGAGGATCCTTTTAAATTTGTTTGTTATGAATTTTACCCTGTGTCCTGTTTTGCTGTTTGGTACGAGGCTGTAATGTGAGGAACACAGCCCCGTTTCAGGGAGCTGCCAGTATTCCCGGGGATTTCATGGATCTTAGCACTGCCCAATGTCCCTTTCACCCTGCTGAGGCAGTCACAGACTGACTGGGGGTGCCTTTGACCCCCTCTTTGTGCCCTCTGTGCTGTAACAAGGGCAAACTGCGAACCTCAACATTTTAAAAATGCGATTTAGAGGCCAGGAGGAGCAGCAGAAACAAACCCTGTCCCAGCACAAACCCTCAGCAGCAGCTGCCAGGGCTGGGGGCAGAGGTGAGCTGGCACCTTGGTTTTTCCCTTTCCATCTCTTCCTGAGCAGAGGAATTGCCAGCACGGCTGGAGAGCAATGCCAGCACATCCATCCTGGAGGCCAGGCCAGGTCTGACCACAGGGACAGCCCCTGAGCTCACCTGGAGGGGGAACACCTGAGGCTTGGTTTGCTGCTGCTCCCAGGGGTTTGCAGCCTGTTCCCATCAGAGAGGGGCCAGGTGAGACTCTGCCCTCAGGCAGGGACAGAGGGACTGTCCAGGAGCCCGTGGGATGATGGAGTGACCTCCTGGAGGTTTGGGTTCAGGGACAGCCCTCGGTCCTGCCCTGCTGGAAGGACCTGACACAGATTCAGGGCACCCTGCACCACTTCTCCATCCTGCCAGGCACTTTGTCCCATGGTGAAGAGGGGAGATTGAGATAGAAAAGGAATTCTTGACATTTTTCTGCCTTAATGGGGATGGGAAGCCGTGTCTTCCAACACTATATATTCAGAAAACAAAGGCTTTGACTGGCAATATAATCATAGCCTGGATTGATTATCAACTTATTGCATTTTCTGTCATCATTTGATGTCAGCTTACAGGAGCTGGATGTGCCTGCCGTGGCTGGGAGATTTTGTACCCAGTTCTTGCAGTTTCATTCCAGAGCTTTTCACATTCACCCAACAGTTCAGAGATTTCATTAAACACAGAGTTTAAGTAAACCTCCACACTGAAATTCATCTGCTCTGGCATTAGAACCGTGCAGAAACGAGACACATGGAAAACGGCTATTAAGAATAATTAATACCGAATTTAATTGACAATTACTTAGCAAGAGTGATATTTGGCTTTCAAAGGCCATCTACATTTACGGTGCGACACAGAACAATAAAAAGAAGCAATCTGTTTTATGGAGATGAGCATAAAGAGGGGGGAAATGCAAATGCTGGGCTCCTTTATCCTGGAGCAGGGCAGGTGCTCCATGGGAGGAGCTCACACCTTAATCGCAGCTTCTGAAGGCATCTCCTCGTTGTTTCCGAGTAGGTACAGGCTGGATTTTAATCTTTTTGGGAAAGGAGGCGAGAGCTTTTCGAGCTGGTGTTATTTACATATGAAAGATTCACCTGTGGTGTTCAGAGCGTGAGTTTACCCACGGGCAGGTGACTCACAGCCCCGGATAAATTCACTTTTATAGTCAATCCCCGGCACTTTGTGATGCCTGGGAGTGTTTTTGGTGGTTTTTTTTCCTGTTCATAGTTTGAACACTGATCTCCTACACTCCCCTTTGTTCCCATGCTCACATTATCACCTCTTCCTCACCCTTTAGGCTTTTCCCCCCACACTTTGTGAAGCTTTTAGATGAGGGCACAAAGGAAAGGGGATGGAAATGAACAAATTAGAGACAGAATCTGTAATGGAATGAATGAAAAAGGCCGAGCACCATAAGGAATCAGTAACTAATGAGTAGGAAGCACTGTACAGTATGTCATTCATTTAGCCCTCCCTGCTCGGGGTAGCAGCAGATGGTGCCCTGAGGGACTTGGATGTTCCCATCCATGCTCCAACACTACTAAAGAGGTGAGATGAGAGAAGGAGACGAGATGGATCACACCAATCAGCCCAGCAGAAAAATGGTTATGATTACATAACTAATGACCCAGGGAATTAGACAATATCAAAAGCAGGAAGGATGCCAGTGTGAGCTGTGACACGTCTGAGCAGCACAGGCAATATGGGGGCTGTGTGGTTAAGGAAAAAAAGGGGGGCTCCTCATCAAGCCTTCCAAAATAATCCTTTTATTTGACAGCAGTTTCCCTGGATGCTGAGGAAACTCCACCACTGGGTATTCCTGCAGTAGGTTGTGTACTTAAAAGTTCTCTTTTTGCCATATTTAGCTTGGCTGGAAACTGTTTTTTCTCCATTTTTCTGGAGAAAAAAACAGTTCTCATTTGGTGTGAGTGCAATAGGAAGGGGACTGGGGGCCCAGCAGCTGTGCAGGGGCTCTCAGGGTGGTTCCTGCTCCTGCTCCTGGCACAGGGAGTGTGTAGCTACTCCTAGGAGTGCTTCTACTCCTCCAGGAACAGCAGGGAGCTGTGTGCCACAGCAGTGTCCTCTGTAGGACCAGAGCTCTTGGTCACACACCATAAAAGGGTGGGATCATGACCCTACAGGAAACTGAAACATCCCACACTGAAATATTCCAGGGGAAAAAAACATTGGATGAAATTTGAATTTACACAGGAAAATCTTTTCTTCAGCTGATCTCCCTCCCCCAGTTCTGATCTATTTTCTCCTCCAGTTTATTAATTTCTTTCTAGAAATGTTGGGATTGAGATTGCAAACTCTTCCTGCCTGTGCTGCAGTCCTGATTCCAGGATTCTGTTGGAGGCTGCATATGTGCTGCCAGCTCCTCTGATGGAGAGAGCTGACTCTGTTGTCCCACAGCTCACAGGGCTGGCTGCAAAACGTGGAGCAGCCCCAAAAACCATACAAAATGCAGCTTTTTTGCCATCTGCTGGAAAATGTTAATGAGCTGATGATCTCATCCTCGATTTCAGACAGGTGTCCACATCCCCAAAAATGTGACGAGAAATGACATCTCTGCTGACAGTCTCATCAGATTAATTGGGGCTTCAGGAGTGAGCTAATTCTCACATCAAGAGGCTTGAGAACATACTGCGGGAGCTGTGTGAAGAACCTTGAACCCCTGCTTCTTGTCTTGCCAGATCAGAACAGCTTTGAGGGGCTGGATTAGGAAATCAATCCCCACACACTGACGTGCTAATCCCCCCAGGGACCCTCATTAAACACCCCTCAGAGCAGATATGTGCAAGCAGGAACTGCAGCAGTGCCACGTTTCATTTGGGGTGCTTCCAAACAGCTTCATACAAACGCATTTAAAACATTAAAGCGTTTAGCAAGCTCCCCAAATAATGAATTTGGGCATTAAGTGGGACCCAAGGTGTTAAAAGCAGGGGGAAGGGTGGGGTTTTGGTGGTACATGGAAAATTAAGGGGGGAGACTCGGAGGGGTGAGGGGGTTCTGCTGCAGGAGATGGCCATGCCAGGGAAAACCTCCCGTGAGGTGCTCCAGTGCCACGTGAAGCTAATTGGAATTTTTCTCCTCTTGGGACTCTCTTCTGTAACCTTTCCCCAATAATGGGGAAGAGGCTGCCATCTAATTTCAAAATAAATATATTCCTGGCTAATTTATATTATTTTTTTCCCTCTTTTTTTAATTTACACATCCTTTTCTCCCCACTGGGTGCATTTACAAACAGGAATAGCTGCTCTCTAAATAGATGGAGGCTCTTCCCTCTAAGGCTGGATTGCCACACTTGGTGGGTGTTGTCTCCTTGGGCCATTCCTGGCTTTGCTCGTCTCTGTTTTCCTTTTTTTTTGCACCAATTCCTGCAGGATTTGGGGATTTTGAGCATTGGGGTGATGCAGTGACATCACCATCATTCACCAGTTTCCATTGCCTGCCCTGCACAAACCTTGCAGTCCCTTTTTGGGACAGCAGATGTTTTTCCAAGGAGCCAGCTGGGGAGGTGGCTGAAATCCTACCAGGACAAGTGTTCTGCTGGTGTTACATTTGCCTGGGGGAAGGTGGGGAAAAAAAAAAACAAACAAAAAAACAAAACCAAAAAAACCCAAAAAACCACCAAAAAAAACCCCACAAAAAACCCACAAAACCCCCCCCCAAAAACAAAACAAAACAAAACAAAACAAAACAAAACAAAACAAAACAAAACAAAACAAAAACAAAAAAAACACCCCAAAAAAACCCCAAAACCCACAAAAAAACCCAAAAACAAAACAAAAACAAAAAACCAAAAAAAACCCCTAAAAATACAAACAAACAAACAAAAACAAACAAAAAACCCAAACCCCCCCCCCAAAAAAAAAAGGCAAAACAAAATCAAAAACCAAAAACCCCTGAAATATCCTGAGTAAACTCATTTATATTTTTACTCTTTGGACTTGATTTTCTGTAAGGAGTTGCTGACCCTGCAATTAAAAAAATAGCATTATTTTTGTTTTAGGCCATTCTGGAATTTGCAGCAGGGAATCAAATCGTTGTTAATATTTAAATATTTTGTAAAGAAGAAATAAAGCAGCAACAGCATTTCAGATCTGATATTTTAACCCCTCAAAACTTTTTTGTGGGCATAAAAGTGTGCATGATACTGAATGTATCAGTTTTACTCCATAAATGCCTTGCTATTCTTTCTTATTTTTGAAATATTTCTGTGGATAAAGACGGCACTTTCACTGCTCACCTGAAGTCCCCAAATGTGGTAATTTGAAATTTTTAAAGATTATTGACCAAAAAGACCCAGTGGGGCTGCTGTTACCTGTTTAATGCTTTGTCTGGTAAATGATTTCCTATAGGGAAAGTGATATGGACTACTGCAAGTCCCAGCTGAATGAAAAAATAGGATTTAATGTTTGGGGAATCAGAAAAGGGAAGAGCAGCAAAAGATTTGGATGTCTTCATTCTCATTCTTCATCAAATCTCATGTTTGTGTTTATTACTTGAAATAAATGATCAGCCAGCAGGAATGATGGCAGAGGTTTTGTATTTGGTGGGCTTTTGGGTTGGTTTTGGGGTTTCTTTTGGTTGTTTGTTTTTGTTTTTTGTTTTGGTTTGGTTTTGGTTTTTTGTTTTGCTTTTGGGTTTTTTTGGGTGGTTTTATTTTTTTGGGTGTATGTTTTTTGGGGGACTTTTTGTATGTTGATTGAAATGTTATAAGGACTTTACACTAATTATTCTAACTACTCAAAAACCCCAATATCTCATCCATTTAGAAAAAAAGCAGGTTCCTCCAACACACAAAACACCCAGATACGAAGTGCAATAGAACAATATTAATTTCCAAGTCTTATGTTCTTTGTAGTGGCTTCCATCAGATTTTCCTGAGTTTACAAGGTGAAGTTTACAAGGATATTTTAACTCTTTTCCTTCTCAGTTGCTCCCATAACCTTGTTTTAGCCCACCACGATTTGCTGCAGCTCTCACGAGTCAAAGGGCTGCTGTGTTCCTTTCTTTCCCCTGTAAAATCTCTTTTTTTTCAGTTTCCCAGATCCCAGACCCCACTGTGGCTGAGGATCACCCCCAGTCCTGCTCTGGAAGTTTTTCTCCAGCAGGAGAGGCTCAATCTCATCCCCCCAGGACACAGAAATCCCTGTTTTGTGGGGTTGTGTTATCAATTTAAACTTCAAATAAACATCTTACAGAGTTTCCTTGACTGTGAATTATAATTTCTTCCTTCATTTGATCCCCTTGCTCTTTCTTGATCCTCAAAGCAGGCCGTGCAAGGCTCTGTTTAATTGATTATTTGGCTGTTATCTGTTTCATCTTGCACAATTATCAAACGCTTTCTTTGGGGGTTTGTTAGCAGAGGATCAGCTGGATCAATAGCACAGAACAGAGATGTTAATTGCTTTATCTACAGCTACTCTCACTTTTAGTCCCCCTTGTCAATCCTGCATGTCACAGTGGTGTGAACTCGTGAGAGACTCCAAACATGCTGCAAATTCAAATTCATTTTGTTGTTTTGTGTTAGATGTGTAAGGTTTAGCCTCAGCTGACACAACCTTTGGGAGAAAATCCCAACTTTCTGGGCTCTTTTCTGACGTAAAACCAGATTTGATCAGTCAATGCTGTCTTATTCTGTCCTCTTGAAGTCTTGGCAGAACGCTGTCTAGAAAATAGGTGATCCTTGTTCCCTGCAATTCTACCCACTCCATTTGTAGAGATTCCACAAAAATTGCTTCTGTAGGGTCAGCGTGGGTCAGAGATCCTTGATGGGCATTGAACTTTGGGTTTGAAGTGACTTATTTTGATGAACAGCTAAAAATTTACACTTGCTTTCAACCTGATGGGAACAAAAACATCAGAACCTTTAGAAAAGCTCTCTTGGTTTGCAGACAAGTTAGAACCTGCAGGTTTAAATTAGGTGTTAGGAAGGAATTATTCCCTGGGAGGGGGGGCAGGCCCTGGCACAGGGTGCCCAGGGAAATTTTGGCTGCCCCTGGATCCCTAAAAGAGCCCCAGACCAGGTTGGACATTGGGACAGTGGAAGTTGTCCCTGCCCATGGATGGGGGTGGAATGAGAAGATCCTAAAGGTCCCTTCCAACTCAAACCATTCTGTGCTGCTACAACTCCACAACCTTCCTGCATGGGTTACGTTTGAGCCATTTTTAAAAGTATTAATTATATGTATTTCATGTGAGATATGAGAGGAAAAAAAATTATACATAAAGTTTCCAGCAAGCTGCCATGTAAATCGTAAAAGCTCACTGTTATCACTGGCGAGGAGCAGCCGTTTATGAAAGAGATTATTTTCTTTATTTCATGTTTTATAAGGAGATATTTGTCTGGTGAGGGAGTATAATTTGGAGTGGAAAGCAGATCATTTTAGGTGCAGGTGACAGGATGACAGAGAATTACATATCATTACAAGATACAGAGAAATTTGTGTAAATATTAATGCAGAAGAGGGGAAAAGAATGGGAAAAGTTGAAGGGGGAGTGTGGAGGAGGAAGAACAGACACGTGGGTCAGGTCAAGAGTGTGGCAGCTTTTAGAGCAGTGCCAGAGATGTTTTAATGTGTTGAGGAACTGGTGGAATCAAAGGAGAGGTGATGGAGCTGTAGGACAAGGATGTGACTGGTTTGTCAGCTCAGGGGTGGCAGTAATTCTCCTTCTGTCTGAATCTTTCCCCTTCCAAACTCAGCAGGAAGGAATTGAATTCTCGGGAGAAATTTTGTTGTATTAAAAGGGATCGACTCATTATGCTACAAACCTTATAAAAAACAACTGTTTGGAGATGTTGCAGGGTGATGTGACACCCTCTGGGATGTTGGCTTGGATTGAGAAATGCCCACACTTGGATCTTTCTCCCAAAGCCCTGGGATCACTGAGGGAATATCAACACAGGCAACACTCCTCTCTTTTTTATGTTTGAGCTGTTTAACCAACTTATCTTTGTCTGGACCCACAACAAGAGGGAGCTTTCAAAGCCACGTTATCATCCCTCACTTTCCCCCTCTTCTCAAGGCTTAGGTTTGAATAGAAATGTGTAAATAATTGGTCAATAACAGGAGGAGGCACTTACTGACAATCCTGTGAGGAGTCCTCAAGGTCAGATCCGGACAACAACCAGGGAGATTTCCCGTGAAGTTTTGTTTTTCTCAGTTCCAACTCTTTTCTCAGTTCATTTTTTAACTGTTGTTGCAGATTTAATGTGTATATATCTACATTTTGTGTGTGTTTGTGCAGCACAGGTTGAGCACACTGGAGACACATCAGAGGCAGTGATTGATTTGGTAGACAATGACCAAACATGTTTAAAACACTCCTTGTTCTTGTAAATGATAATTGTTCCCTTTTTTTTAATCTATCCTGAATAAATTGCCCAGACACAAAGTGTCATTAAACGCTCCTCTTTTACAGCTTACCATTTCCCCATGTCCAAATTTCAATATTAACACTGTGTTCCTTTGTGAATTGAGCTTTTATTCATTATATTCCTTTTTAGACTAATAGTTATTATTATGCTGCTCATACTTTAGCTTCAGAGCTAATTATAGTCTTTGGCTCTCTCCTTCTGGAATATAGATACTGATATATATTAATGCCACGTACCTTGCTCTCCAGCCAGCACTTATTTCACAAGGATGCTGTGATTTTGTCCTTTTAGGCTGACTAGAACATCCCAATTTTATTTATTTTCTTCTTTGCATTACCATTTCGCCTTGCTGAAAAGCATTATCAGGGAGAAATCTCTGCAAAGAGAGATCACACCCCTCCCTGGCAGGGTTGGAAATCCCTTAATGCAGCCATGTACTGTCAACTCACACATAATGAAAATGTCAATAGTGCTCAGATTGGAGCAGTTTAAGGCTCTGAAACAGATGTAGCTCCACACCACATAAATCTATTGAGCAGAGAGGGGGGAGACTGCTTGGTCACACAGCCATTACAAAAATAAAAATAAAAATAAAAATAAAAATAAAAATAAAAATAAAAATAAAAATAAAAATAAAAATAAAAATAAAAATAAAAATAAAAATAAAAATAAAAATAAAAATAAAAATAAAAATAATAAATTAAAAAAAAAAAAAACCCAGCCTGTAACTGAAATGAGCCCTGAGGATCCTGCCAGCAGTCACACTGCAAATAATGCAGAGTTTGATAAAGCCTGGCCCAGTGCTTTGGGTGGTGGATCCAGGGGGATCAGAAGGAATGAGATCCCAGTTCCTGCTCCCTGCTGATGGGATGGCAAACCCTGCCACTCCCACCCAGCCCTCAGCTCACCTGGCTGTAACACAGCAAGAAAAAAGTGATTTTGTTCAACCTTCACCTTGCTGAATCCTGTGCTGGCAGGGTGGAAGGTGGAGAGAGAAGTTCTGGTACAATCCTGGACACAATTCCAGAGGAGCAGCTATGGAAGGCTGGGATAAAATGATGGAATCTGTGGGACACACACTTTTCTTGGTGTCTGTCCCTGAACCATGCAGGAAAACCTGAGCTCTTCCTTTCATTTGGCATTCCTGCTTTTGGATTGGCTTCTTCAGATTTAGAGTCTCAATCAAGACACAAGGACAACATCTGAATCCACTCAGGAAATTTAATATCCTTCAAACAGTGCTTTGAATTTTCATTTTTATCTCCTGTCAAGTCTTTTTAGATGAATGTGAGTGATACACAGTTGGTTGAGACCTGTAAAATAGTCACAAAATTACGTGAAAACTGCTGTTTAATAATCAGTGGAAAGATAGCTCCCATGGAAGTGAGTGACCAAAAGGTCACACACATCCCAGGATTTATGAGCAGGGTAGTGTTCACACAATTTGTGCAATTTAGAAATTTCAGGGAGTACAGAGAAGACTCAGAGAATGGTGAAGTGGTTGGAAAATTTGTCTGTCAGTAGGAGACTGCAGGTGCAAAGAGAATATTAACAATTCACCCAAAGAGTCTCTGCCTTTCCCTGTGAGAACCCAAATGTGGATAATCAGCTCCTTCAAAAGTTACTGTGAGATGCTTGTCAGGGGAAAAAAAAGAGTCATAATCTCAGCAGGCAATTAACCATTTCTACTGCTGAATGTTTTCGTGGATTTTCTCTCAACAGCACTTTTCTTAGAGAAAATTATTCCACCTCCCATAAGATCTGCTTTGCTGCAGCGAGGATTTATTCAAAGAGCTTCCAGGAGCAGCGAGAGCCTGTGAGGTAAAATCAATGACTGAGTGTAGATATCAGCAAGGTTTCTGAGCTACTCGTGGTCCTGGAGAAGTTAACAGTGCTCCTGAAAACTGGGGAGCCATCCCTTAAATTCAGAGGATCTGAGCAGTGCTGTGCTGAGGGCATTGCTGGTACCTGTGCTGGTTTTGCTTGACAGGGCAGAGCTGTGCTCAGCAGAGATCCTGGCATGCACTGAGGGGGAAGAGGGAACACTGAGCCCATTTTTCCATATATTCATCATTTCCTTGCCTTGCCTGCACACACACACAGATTATGATTTTCCTCCACATTTCCTCCCTGAAATCTATGAGCTGTTTGTATTTACCTTCCCAACCACTTATTCTGTATTGTTCATGATATTTATTTACCTTTGAAATTGCTCCTAATTCCAGTTCCCATTAATCCCATTTAAAGGGTGGCCACATTGACATCCTGCAAGGACATGGAGGAAGGACATGGGCAATATCTCTATTAATGGGGGATAATCTTATTAATGAGTGAAAATAAATCAGCCTGCTGTTCAAAAAGATAACAATGAAAAGGGAAATTATGCCACAAGGAAACGTAACCACACTGGGGAGGCTTCCTTGTCTAGAAATTCTCTTTTTCAAGAGTATTTACAGGACTGGGAGAAGAAATGCCTACAGCACCCAATATTTCAGTGTTGTGGGTGGGATTTGTTGCTCTTAGAGCAACGTTGTTGTAAATTAGTCTTTGCCAGATGCTTTGTCTTGTGGCCTAAATTGCTGTAAAGCCCATTAGGGTGTATAATGCACATAAAAGGGACAGAGGAGTTGCAGAATCACTGCGATAAGGGATTATGTGTTCCTTGATTGTTATCCATTAAACAAAAGGAATTTCATCATCCCACTTGAATCTTGCCTTAGATGCTTGTGTTTGAATCCTTAATGAAGATTAAAGGCTGGAGCTGCAATCTGCCGATGGAATTTCTCCTCTCTTACGTTATTGTTCATTAAATTCCAGTTATTCCTTTGTGCTGCTGGGAAAAAAAGAAAGGAAAAAAAAAAGAAAAAAGGTGCCAGGGAAGCACCTGGGATGTTTTAAATCACAAATGCAGCTGTTGGGGAAGGGGTGATGGGCAGGGAGTGTCCTTGGCCCTGCCCTCACCCGTGGGGCTGTGCCATTGTCCCCCCTCCAGACTGAGAGGGACACAGGTTATTTATCAGCCCAGCAAAATGATGTATTTACCCTGAGATTCAAGGCTCCAGCCTGGCATACAGCACATTCTACATTGCAAATGCTTCACTGCAGGCTGGGCTGGGCTGGAGTTATTGGGGAATTAGTGGGATTTGAATATTCTCCCAAGAGCTGAGTCAGACAGCATCACTGCTAACCCTGGGTGTGTGCAGCATAAAATTGTAACCAAGCAACAAACTGCCCGTAGTATTTTATTCTTAGTGGCTTATTTTTATTATTGACACTCTTGGTTTGTTGATCTGTTTGTGTAATACAAAAGAAAATTTAAGAATAACTTTCAAAACTATTTCCCAGCACGATTTCTGTGGATATTGCCATTCTCCCATGAAAATCCTGTGTGAAATACATTCTGTTATGAGTTTTGTTTTCAGAGTTAAAAAGCTCAAAGAACTGAATAGAAAATAAGTGACCTGTGATCCGTTTGCCTCAGCTTTCCTTCCACCAGTTCATTTTCACTCAGAGAACTGAATTTTCCTCCCTTACAGCCTTGGCACTGTGGTTGTTTAGCTCTGGGGACTGTCTCAGGGAATTTTCTTTCTTGTCAGCAGCTGCTGAACGTGTCACCAGCTGACTCCGAGCTGTCCCATCAGCTGAGCCCCTGCAGATGGAGGAGAGGAAGGTCTGGCCCTTTCCAGGCTGGTCTTGAGGTCACTTCTTTGGGTAAGAAATCTGCTTCTGGAGCTCGGCAGGCTGGGATTTAACTCGTTCTGCAGGTTCTCGTGTGTTGTGGTGCTGGTGGAGAGCTGCATTTCCTCGTCTGGGAAGGACAAACCTCTGCTGAGCTCAGCCTGGGGGTGGCTCCACCAGCACCGGGGGCTTGAGCTCCTGGGTGAGACAGGAGAGAAGGACCCAGCTTGGCTAAAGCCACATGCACAGACACCTGGTCACAGCACCCTGGGACCAAGAGAGCACCAAGTGTGTGCCCTGCTGGCCCTTTTTCCTCCTGGGATCCCTGCTCTGCTTGGGCTGAAGAGCAGACACCGAGTTTAACACCCTGGCTGTGAGTGCTGAAGGAGGTGAAATTTGCTTTTGCCTTTTCCCGTGGTTCACTTTTCCGTGACTCAGTTTTCCTTCTCTCTTTTTTATGAGACAAATTATAGCTGTACCCTCCCTAGGGTACCTGTAGAGCTCTGACAGTGTCACCTGTGGGTCCTGTTGTGATGGTCTTGTGTCACTGCAAATGGGAAGAAAATGTTGTGAGGACAATGTAGACTGAGGCACTTTCCTGTTCTTTCAGGTGGAAAGCAGATAATACCTCAGGGCTTTGTTGTTATTCTGTTTTTCTGAAAGCAATATTCAGGGGAAGGTCTGCATCTGCTGAGCCCACCTCCTTTCCTTTCCCAGCTCAGAACTCTGTTTCTTTGGGGAGACAACAAGAGCGTGAGGGCTGGTTTTAATATTAATTTAGAATCCCAGTGTGGTTCCTTTTCAAACAGAAAATTGCTCTCTATGCTGAATGATGCTGATGCACGCAGGGCTCAGAAAACAGCCTCGTGTCTTGTTTAAGGCTTGGAAATTGGAAAAATTTCAAGATATGATGAGTGTGTAGATTTCCTGATTCTTTTTGTCGTGTAAGGCCCTTGGAAGATGAGGCGGCGGAGCGATTTCATGCTGTGCAAGATCCTGTCATTGGCAGGGTCTCTTTGGTAATGGAATTTGGGTTTCTCAAAGCACAGAGGCTGCGAAATCAGCCTGCATGAAAAGCCAGGGTTTGGGGCTTGTAATTGTGACACTTCAATGAGGAGCTTGAAAAGTGATGTTCAAGGCAGTGCTGCTGCCTGGAAGTGTCTCCCAGAGTAGAAAGGTGTAGGACAGAATGGCCAAAGCAGGAAAAATACCTTAGAAATAAAATCTGGTTGTGTAGGATTTGAACCAACTCCATCTCTAGCAGCAGGATAAGATCTTTCACCCCACCTGAATGATCAGGAGGTAAAACTGGTTTTTACTCTTTATTTCATTATACTGCCTATTAAAATCCTCATTTTAATACAAATGTAACCTTCCTGCACTAACATTTAATGGGCTTTTTACAAAAGGAAACTTTAAGTCAGAGTTTGGGTCCTTTATGATAAAGTTCCATTTTGGAGCAAAATAATTCCACTTCAATTTTCAAAGAGTTTTGAAGTCCATTGAAGATGGAGATAGGTGAATTTTTTTTCCTAGGATTTTTCTCCCTGATGTAAGGCACAGTAAGGCACACGGCACTTTTGTCAAAATAGTGGTGAAATTGCTACAATCTTTCATTTTTATTTTTGGTTCTGTGTTGATTAATCATAGAATCTTTGATTGGTTTGGATTAGAAAGGATCTCCTCATCCAACCCCCCTGCCATGGGCAGGGATGCCTTCCACTATCCCAGGTTGCTCCAAGCTCTGTCCAGCCTAGCCTTGGACATTTCCAGGGATGGGGATTAAAAGCAAACAAACTGTTATTACAACAATTGCCAAAAAAAAGTCACGATTCTTAGTGATTTTTCCCTTAAGCAGTGTCTTGCAATGCTTTTGAAAGAGGAGCTGAGGATATTTGTGTGTGCTCACAATGGAGGATGAGACAGATCCTGAGTGTGGCTCCAGTTAGAAAGAAAGAAAATTTGACCAGGAAAATGTTTATTTCTACCATTTTCAGACTGATGGCGTTTATCCACCTTCTCTTACAGACTAAAAAAACCAAACTACAGGCTGAGTGGGACGGGGTTTGGAATGTTACAAGGATGAGATGGGTGTGACAGCCCTGGCCAGTTCTGTGGCAGATCCACAGCGTCCTTGAACCCCACCATGCCTGGCAGAATTGCCCCCTCCTGCCCTGCCCTTTCTGCAGCTGAAGCTTCTGAACTCTGCACGTCCAGATTGCACGAACTTGGATTTAAATTTGGGTGTTTGTTCTCTGGATAAATATTTGTTATGGGTCCCCAAGGCCTCAGCCTTCTGTTCCGTGCATCCATAAAGCCTCTCTGCCACTAGCTGAGGACGTGGGCTGAATTGGCAGTGTCCCCCTGGTGCTGTTCAGCTCCTCATCACCTGAGCTCAGCTCTGGGCTCCCACTCCTGTTGGGTTTTTATCTTCTTTGCTCCCTGTTAGAGCCGGGATTAACGCACGGCAGTCACAGTTTTGTGTTTGGACTCGGTGTTTATTAATTCTTATCTATAGCACAGTCTCAGGAGTCATGAGCTCTAGCTAACAAGGTGGAAAATGGCTCCTCTCTAACCCTTTCCAAGGTCTTTTAAGCACTAATTATCCAATAACGAGATGACACCTATTTATACTTTTGACCCAATAATCAAATACCCGGGGTCTGCAGTGTGGACTTTTTCATCCAGTTAGGAAAAACCACCCAAACCCCTGAAGAAGGTGAAAGAGGAAGAACTTAGCCAAGGGCCCAAATCCTCCATACTGCTTTATATATATTACTATATACTAAAATCTTAAACTCCGTTTTTCACCCTGTGAGATCACACAATCTCTTTCAAATTACACACCCACAACCCCAGTGCCATCACTCAGTTTTGGAAGTCTGTTCCACAGCCTCAGGTCAAATCCAGTGCCTGCTCGAGGGTCAGTGCCTGTCAGCACAAAACCCCTGACATTCTCCAGGGTTCCAACACATTCCCAGTGCACATTTGAACTCAGCATCACTGAGCCAGGGCTGCACAGGGGTTTGTGCTGCCTGTGGGATCTGTCTCCATCCCCCTGCTCTGAGCCCAAATCCTCGCAGTGAAGAAAATTGCCCTGCCCGGGGACACCAAGGCTTTTTTGTTTTCATGGGGTTTAACCTGAAGCAGGCCTGTGCCTCTTTCTGGTGATGCATGGCTTTTCCCTGGGGGCTGTTTTACTTTTTAATGTTTTCTCATGTCCTGCAGATGGTCGTGTGGGCCTCCAAGGGGATGGGCCAGGTGCTCTCCTACACTCCTGCAGAGCATCCACTGCGAGGGTTATTGCCTCACACAGCAAATGGATGTGCTGGACTTATTTTTACACTCTGCAAATGAAACTGTGGAGTTTGTTTGGGCTGGTTGGTTGTGCTGAAATCCTTCATGAATCCTTGAATTGTGGTACTCAAATAGCAGAGGTTTTCCAGCATATAAAATAACACTCCTGGAATGATGGCAAACGATCTCTGCCCCTGTGTGAGCAGACAAGAGGAAGAGGGAGGCCAAAAGGCTGAGAGATGGAATACATTTCTGTAAAATCCTGTAAAAAATATGTTGATCATAGGAATAAGAGAGTAGCTACAGCTTCTCACTCACACAGGACCCTTCTCCCCTGGCCTGGAAAACAGAGTCTGGGCAGGATTCCCCTGGGGAGCTCGGAGAACAGGCGAGAGCAGAGCGATGGCACCTTTGGGTGATGAAGAAAAATAAAACCCACTAAAATCCTTGAGTTCCCTCCTCCCTCCAGCACTGCCCGTCCTTTCCCCTAACAATTTCCGAAGGGCCCTGGCTTAGGAGCAGGTCCTGGCAGCTGAACTCCTTGTTCTCTCTCGGAGCCGGGAAGGGGGGTGGGAAGGGAGGGAGGACTGAGGTTCATTTGAGGTGCCCTCAATGGGCGCTCACAATTAACAACCCAACGCATCAGTGCCCGCAAATAGCCTGAGTGCCCGCATTGATGGGCTCACAGAAACCTCATTAGCATCTGGTGGAGCTCCAGTGTCCAACTCCTTGTCCAGATTTTGGGGGTTGGAAAGCTGGGAAGTCTCTCCCTCTCCCACACACATCTGTTTGTGGTTTGGGATGGATCTTTGGGAGGAGGGATGTGAGGTTTGGAGGCTTTAGCAGCTTTTGTTTGTCACTGAATCATCAAAGTGACCCAGCAGAGGTGGGATAACACCACTCTGAGGGAGTTGGTCCCAGATTCCAGCCCTAAACTCTGGGGCACAGCACTGAGCAAGGTGCACTGAGCGGGAATCTCAATTTTAAACGGCTCCACACAGGACACAGAGGTTTAATTTAGTGGATAACAAACTTGCCCTATTCCCTGGCACTGCGGCCCGTGGATCAGATGGATTTCATGTGTGACTAAATATTCATGTATGAATGGCAATGGTCTCAAATCCTGCCCAACACGGAACTACATCTGAGCCCTCTCTGCAAATCTGAATTAAATGGGAAAAGCAGCCATGCACTTGGGGGAAGTGCTTGTTCACAAATCAAATTAAACATGAAAAGCTGAATAAATGCTAAAAATTAGGTTTTGATGAGAAAGCTTTTTTTTTAACAAGGTCTGTGAGGAATTTGGGGGATTTCATTCCTACATCTCCTGTAATGAAAGCATTCATGAATTCAGGCAATTTTTTGAGCATGACCATTTATTTCCAGTGAATGGATTAAAGAAGCTTTGGGAAAGCAGAAGGTGTGAGTTTAAATGCAGAATGTCAGAATTGCTGCTGTGAAATCTATAATTTAATCTTGCTTTATCATCCTAAGAAAAAGATGGATTTCCAGTAATGGATTGTCAGTTTTAAGCTGCGCTGTAGCTTTTTGTAACAAGCACAAGTAGATTCTTGTCAACCAGACATGCAATATTTTTTCCACATAAATATTTTCCCTTGTAACATTCTGTCCTGCTGCCTGCGTTTTTTAACAAGAGACCATTCTTTGCGAGGATATTTTCTCACATCACCCAACACGAGGGGTGAAGGACTGGGAGTAAAAAGCTTTTGCAATTAAAATTATCCTGTTTCAGTTGAAATCGTCTTTATTTATGCGGGGCAGCCGCTCATCATAATTTATTCAGCGATTTCTCTTTCTTCTGTACCTGAAGACAGGCCTTGCAAGTCAGAGGTTACAACCCTGCAAAGAGGAGCCAGTAATTACACCTGCCAGCATCTCCCCCTGGCCCCTGGCACAGCCACCCATCAAGGATAATTGGAAGTAGCTAATAGGATAAGCTTTTATTTCTTCAGGTTGTTTTCCTGTGTTTTCCCCCTGCTTAGCAAGGGGAAATCCATTAACTGGTGAGGCTCCACCAGGACTGTGCTGGTGGGCACACGAGGGCCGAGTCCTTGAAGCAGCAGGGAAAGGACAAACATCTTCAAGAGGGAGAAAGAGATGTCTTTTATCATCTCTTTGACATCTAAATTCCCAGCTGGAGCTGCCCCAAAGGAGCAGCAGCCATATGGGCTCCACCTGAGCTGGGCTGGGCAACAGGTTTGCTCTGGGGCCAGCTCAACAAGGCACAGGGGTTTAATCCAAGGAGCCAACAGAGCTGTGTCTGGGCATGGTGGGACAGGAGGAGACCCCTGGAGCTCTGGGAAGGACGAGAATCCACACCCTGAGAGCTGAGGGGTGAAGAGGAGCACCCAGCATCCTTTATTCCCTCAGCAGTACCTGTTCACAGCCTGGTCAGAGCAAGAAGTGCTCAGTGCTGGAGGCTGTCATAGCAGAGGTGCGAGTCCTGAGGCCAGCAGAAGGGTAAAAGTCATGGGGAGAGGATAAATCACAGCTCAGGACACCCCGTGGGGGATGAGGATCTCAGACCACAGACCAAGTTTGTGGTTTGCATCCCAGCCTGGCCTGTGATGCTGCTCTGGTGTGTGCCAGGTCCTCCTCAGGCAGAGGGGAAAGGGAACATGGATCTGTCCCCTCTGCAGGCCAGCTCCACAGCAATCCCTCTGCATTTCAGTCAACTTCTAAAAACGGAACAGAACCCAGAACTCCCCAGGGAAGGGAGACCCTCGGAGGTCAGAGAGCGGCGTGAGCGCGGTCGGCACTCAGGGTTTGCTGGTGGCTGGCTCTGAACCCACCCCTCCCTCAGCCTGGGGAGGTTTTTAACACATTTTGCCCAAAATCCTGATTCCCCTCCCTGCACTTCCCCTTCTGGAGCTGTCTCTGGCAGCGCAGTGTGTGTGACATCCTTCACCCAGCTGTCCCTACCCGAGGGCAGCGATGCTGTCGGATCCACTCCAGGGCTCTCCTAAGTGCCACATCCCTCCTGTGCCTGTCCCTGGGGATTTTAGATTTGCCCCTTGCAATCTTCCCCACACAGCTCGGTGCCTGCAGGTCAAGGTACGTCAAAATTCCTGAAGGGATGCTATTAACTCGTGTTATTTGGGTTTAAAATATGCAAACCCATTAAGTCGAGTCACCTGCTGGTTTCCTGCTGGATTTCGTTTCCAGACCAAATCCTGTTACCTTTGAAAGAGCACAAAAAGTGGGTTCTAAATAGCTCCTGTTAGGAAAAAAAATCAAAATTATGAATAAGGACGTTTCAAAGCCTTTAAACCATCTGCATGCTGCCAGCTTACCTATTGTGCCTTTAATTTAAAAGGAATGCTAAAATGAGTGCAAACACTGGAAATTATGGCTCTCTGTGGAATACTAATCTGTAATATTTGCATATTTCTGACATTTTAAAATTCCCCAGACTCTCATTCCTCCATGCTCCCGTCAGGGCAGTTTTGAGGACGTTCTGTGGTTGTGAGTGAGGAGTGAGAGCTGAGAGGATCTCATCAGGGTGATTTGGAGAGCCTCCTGTAATTTTGGGATTTGTCTGGTTAAAATCAAAACTCCATCCCTCAACATTTAGGGAGGCTGTAAGAAACATGATTCCATCTGGAATGCAATAGGATTTTCTTTAATCATCCTCTTCCTATGTCCTGTTGCACACTGCCAGTGTGCCAGGACTTTTATCCTCCAGCCAGTTCCTAAAACCAAACACGGTCAGGACCAGGCTGAGGGAGTGCTCAGCCCTTTATAAAACACCTGGATAGGATGGTCTGGATAAAATAAGGTGAGAATTTTTGCAACAACTTGGAATTTATATTTAAGGCTGGATTTTCCACAGTTTTTTCGGCCTCAGGTGATGCTGACTAAAATGCTCTTCTCTGTGGACCACAGAAAACACGGATTTTCTAAAAGGAATGGGAAAGATCATTCTGCTGCTCACCTGTGCATGTGCTTTGAGGTGTGTTGATGTAATGTGCAACTAATTTTGGTGCTGGGAACTGTGTTTTGGGGAGACACCAGTGGTACCAGTCATATTTGTTCTCAGGTTGGCCCTGCTTGGCTGCACTGAAGAATCTTTGCCTAAAAATCAGAGCAAGAATAAATCAAGTAGATAGAATAAAAATCTATATACATCTATTTCAACTGCTGAGTTAAAACAAATGTACACAGATTTACACAGATATAAAACCAAAAGCAAAACATTATTTTACAACTCATTCCAACACTAATTCCACACTGCTGCAGATATTCCTCATTTTTCTCATTCATTTCCACTGCAGAATTCCCAAAGCCCAGAACTTCTGCTGGGCTTTATCAGGCCTTATCTCCATCACCCTCTCCACCAGTTCAGAAGGATGTGACTGCAAGCAATTAACATTTTGATGCACTTCACCATGCAATTGCCAGCCTTTATTTTCTTCCCATTAAAATCATTGGCTCAGTTTACAGCTGGCTTGGTTTTTAATCTGGTTTTTGCTATTCCTGTGGTAATGGAATCCATTCAGTTAACACTCTGTGGGCTGGAGGGGAACACCAATCATTAAGTAATGCCTATTTGCCCTGGCCAGGCCTGGAGGAGGGTTTGCTTTTTGCTGTGTCAGGGGTAAAAATTTAGAAATTTGATGCTGTCAAGCATTACCTGAGGAATCCAGGTAATTATTTGGTTTCACTTGGCTGTTGGTGTGGGGAACCTCAGTGTTAGGATACTTGATTGTAAATGAGACAGTTTGGCTTTGGGTTTGTATTTGGTGGTTTGGGGCTTTATTTGGAGGGAGAACATGTCATATTTCAGAGGTTTGGGGTTTTTCTGGCTGGTAGTGGGGTTTTTTTTTGTTTGTTTGTTTCTCTTGGATTTTTGGTGGGGTTTTGTTGAGTTTTGGGTATATTTTTAATGGAATCAACCTTGTTTTGTACAGCAAAGGAAGCCTGGAGAAAATGTGTTTGAATTCTGCAGCCCTGCATTGTGAGATGAACAGCATGAGAGAATAGAGCAGGAATCAGTGAACCTGAGGTAGACTTGAACTTTGTGGACTTTTTTTTGTTGTAGATTTCTTTTCATTGCCATGGGAGGCATCTCACTGTTGGCCAATGCTCCTGAACTCATCACAACCCCCCTGAATGGGGAGCAGCCCTTCAGTGCTGCAAGCAAAATATCCACAATATTTGACCAGGATGAGGAATCTCCCTGCCCAAGAGGGAAGGAATCCCAGGAGGGGAGTGCCAGCCCTGGAAGGTGCCTGGAATTGGGGCACAATTATTTGGGAACCACTGAGCATCCATCACTGACTGCCACCCCACAGGTCTCCTCTGGCTGCCTCCACATCCTGTTCTTTTCTTCCCAACTGCTCCAGAAAGCATGAGGAACATGGCCAACATCCCTTTTTCATTGTTAATAGTTCTATTTTGCAGGGAAAGCAGATCCAGGGCTCAGATATTCAGTATGTATTCATTCAATAGTTGGATTGATGATCTCGGAGGTCTTTTCCAACCTTAGTGATTCCATGAAAACAGTAATAGGCTAGACAGGAATAAATCTGCCCTGCCTGAAATCCTATTGCAAATCATGGTGTGATCCACTGTTTTAGCAGTCATGTCAAAAAATTATGATTTTTTATTTTCCTGGGTAAGAAAAAAGCAACAGACAAACTTACGAAAATCGACAATTTAACATAAAATGCAAAGTAAGGTTTTTTTTTTCTCCAAGTCCTGTTCCAGCAAACCTCAATGCATAATTCACAGCAGTTTCACACACAGACCCATTACACAACTGGTGTGTGCTTCAGGAGGAAAACACACCAAATGTTTCCTGCTTGCAAATCTCACAAAATCCGGGGTGATTTTCAGTTTCACCAAGGAACAGGAGACCCACACTCCCATGGCCTTGAATTTTGTGGTTGGAATGTTTCATTGCCAGAGGGGGGAAAAAAAAAAGCTGAACAGCCTGTTCAATTAAAATCAATGGAAATTTTCCCAGGGACTTCAGTGAAACTGAACTGAACGTGGGCTCCAGATCTGTGAGGATGGCTGGAAGTGGTCCGTGGAGAATTCCAAGGCAGGCAGCTTTGAACTGGATATGAAACAAACTGGAGACGAAGTGCCAGGGGCTGCCAGTGGGGCTGTGATAAGGCAATGTGCAAACCCTTCCTCTGATAGCCCTGGAATTGGCTGCAATTAAGTGTGATTTTGATGAGGAGCACATGGAATTTCCAGCCCAGCAAGCAGCGCTTGTGCAGAATTCCTGCAGAAGCTGTGAGTGTCTGCAGGCAATCCCTGAGGCTGCTGTGTGTGCAAAGCCTGTGGAAACTCCAAATTCCCAAAAACTGGGAGAAATTGGGACACACTGGAGTGAAAGATTTGCCAAATTGGAGTTTAATGAGAGACTGGGAATGGAGGAGGCACCAAAACCTTTGTGAGGAACAGAAAGAAGGAGTGTGCAGGGCTGCAGACTGAAACAGGGAGTGTCCCAAGCCCTCTCCTCTCTCAGGTGGACGCTGTTTGCAGGGCAACCCCTGAGCTCACCGAGGTCTATTTTGCTTTTATTTTCAGAATGATGCTCTGGTTCACTCAGTGCAAACATCAAGGATAACAATCAGGCAGCTGCTGGGGCATTGACACGCACCATAAAGCTGGTATACATTGTAAATATGGTGCACACAGTAAATATGGTGCTCAAAGAAAAAGATTTTCATTTTTCTTCTCATTGTCCCTTCATTTCTTCTCTTTCACCTCTGTTATTTTGGGCTGGGTAGGTGCTGTTTTACCTCACTAAGGTAAATAGTGCCTAATTTAGGGGATGGTGAGGATCCTTTAAGGAATTCCCTAAAAAGTAACCTTAATTACTGTTTCCAGCTGTAAGGAAATGTGCCTGCCCCTGGCAATGCAGGAGATGTTGCTGAATGGTGACAACATCGTCCTCCACCTCCTGAGCATAATAATTCTTCATCTTTCCTATTTCAGCACGTGGAAGGGCTGAGCCTGTCTCTGAATGTCCCTGCTTGTGCTTGCCCTTATAAATTATATTTGTACAGAGCATTTTCTCAGTGATTTGGCTTCAGGAAAAGGCAAGAGGCACTTCAAAACAGCTCCAGCCCAGAAGGGATCATCAAAGCTGTCCTGGTTTTCAGGCAGCCTCACAGAAAGCAGCAGAGCCACGGCATCTGCAGGTGGAATTTAGTGGAAATGTGCAGTGTGAATGAGCCCGGGACTGGCAGGGCAGGGCAGGGGGAGCTCCCCGAGCTGCTGTAAATGATTCCTGCCCTCAAGGATGTGTCAGGAAATGCTGTCAGCTGCCTGCACTTCGCAGTGACAGGATTTGTCTTTATTGCCCCCAAACAAGGCGCCTGCCTGTGTTTTAAAATGGGGTAGAGGATTGTGTTTGAGCTCGCAGTTGATAATTTTGTTCATTGTCAGGTTTTTCTGGGTGAAGATTGCAACAAAAAAGATGTCTGAGCCCAGATTAAGCCTCCAGGCATCGGGTGATTTGGAGCTGGGCTGTGACCACGCTCCAGCCAAGTCTGGGTTTAATAAACCTGCTGGCATCTCTGGATGTCCCGTGGGACCCTCAGCTCTTCACTCTCTGCTGCTGACACAAACTTCTTCATCTGTGGTGCTGCTTTTTTTCAGGGGAGGAGCTTTTTACTGAGGATATTTGCTGGTTTATAGCCCTGTTCCTTTCTGCTTTGCCTTTCCCACCCATGGCAGTGCCTTTCCCTTGTTCCTGCTGTGCTGCAGGTGAGCTCTGCTGCTGGTTCAGCAGGGACCCGTGCACAATTCCATCACCATCACATGAACATTTTTACATGAGAACAATTTCTGATTTACCACCAGCTCCTGCAGCTCAAACTGCTCCAAGGGTGGGAACACTTACTGCAGTCGTGGTCTTGCAGGACTGGACATAACATTTATTTCTGTAAATGGCAGAAGTGCTGAGGAATTTGGAGTCTGGGTGTGTCCCACATTGAAATCTGCACGTTTGTACTGCAAAAGCTGTAATGTAAATACAATTATTCTTTAGTGGGACTTAATCTGGGCAGCTGAATCCACCTGAACTGGAGCTGGGATGAGCCATATTTGTGCTAGGAAGGTGTTTTAGCAAGGTTTTGTATTTCAGACAGCCCTTACATAAAAATGATGAGTTAATAGCATTACCCGAATTTCATGCCTTCATGCCCACAATTTAATCTACAATTTATGGTGGGATCCAAACCCTGCAGCTGCTGCTGGTGGAAAGCTTTTGTTCCTACCTTAGGAATTGCTGAACATTTCCCTTTTTGTACCTCAGCAGGGTGAAAACCACTGGGGGAAGGTTCCTTTATGAAGGGCTGGAGAGCAGCGTGGTCATTTTGGTTCCTCTCTGCAGGAAGGGAAGCAGGACCCACATCTGCAGGGTTTTTGGAGTTTTTGTAAAGCTCCTCCAACAGGAGAGGATCAAGGTGGGTCCTCAGTGAAGATCCCAGGAGCATTATCCCAAAATTCCATTCAGGGATGTGTAATGAGGAGCTGGATCCCACTGCTTTGACTCTGAGGTTACTCAAGTGAGTAAGAGCTTTGAGATTTGACTTCCCTGCTTTTCAGTGCAATACTTTGGATTTGTTCAGCACGAGATTCATATGAAATACTTCTAGAGAAGGAAAACCAGCAGGTTCTCAGAGCCCCAGCACTTGGCATCCCAACAATTTGTAATGATAGCTCCAGGCTAACTATTTTTTCTCCTTGACAATTTGTGCTGCTCAGCCCAAAGCAGGAGATCTAATTTGTCTCTAGAGCCACGGACAGAATGAAAAGTTGGCTTCCAACTGGATCTCAGGGCTCCACAGAAGGACCCTTGCTGTGGCCTGGTGCAATGTTGTTCTTTTATCATCAGATTTGAGCTCTAAAACTCTTCATTATAAGAGGTATTCCTTCGATTCCATTTTCAGTGTTATTTATTGTTATTTCTACAGCTATTATTTGGTGCATAACATTATTCCTTAGACAGTCAGCAGGTCTGAACATGCAAACGTTCAGATGCAAATTGCTGATATCTGGCACTGAATATGTATGTTTGAAACCAAACTCTGCTACTTGTGAATAATCATTATTCTTAGCTCTCGAATCTCCAACTGTTTAAAAGACAAAGTTCATTAAGTTAATTACAATTTCGTGATGGCAAATCATCTTGTTGGCAAAGTCACTCTCTTTGGGAAAGCAAAAAAGCCGCAATGTAATCAGATGCTGCAGCAGAAAGCAGTTTAAAAAGGCAAAATGATTGAAATGAGTGCATTTTTAAACTCAGGGCAAAGTCAGTGTGTGCCAGTCCCAGGTTCTTTGTGTCTTTCTTTTAGTCAAACAATTGATTTTTGTGTATTGTTTTTAAGTTGGCCACTGCAATGGGTAATTCATCATCACTGAGAGATAGAAACTCAAGCAGTCTCCAAAAATAATTGAATTTTTCAGAAATTCTCTAAGGGGGTGAAAAATCCATAACAGCCATTAAATCCTGCTCTTTGTAGAAGGAATATGAAATACTACAATTATGTTCAAAAAGAAAGAAAAAAATCCCTCTTTAATTCCAGTTGCTGAATCTGGAAGGAATAATTTGGTGTTTTGTTATGCTGCTTTACAGTTTCAATGGAATTTGAATGGAAAAATGTGATAACACGTATCAAAAATGTCATTTATAAGGGGAGAGAGGAAGCTGTTTAGGAATTGCAGACTGACAAAGGCAGGAGGTGACAGCCTTGATCTGGAGCTGGGATCTGCACAGGAATTGGTGATCCATAAATGAGGAACCGTTCAGTGCCTGCCCCATCCTGGCATTTCTGTGGGATCCTCATTTTTAGAACATCTCCAGATCTCCTTTTAGCTCTGCCCAGCTGTGATTCCTTGGATTCTGTGTGCAATTCCAGGCCATGGGAAGGAGAAGAATCCACCTTGGAACACCCCTCTGCTCTTGGCAACATCACAGCACCAAGAGCAGGATCCAGGTTTGAGCTCTTTATCCAGGAGATGTTTCAAGGCAAGTATTATCAAGAACATTTCTAAAACACATGAAGGAATTAAGACAGCTTCTCCAAGGTTTTTGTTCCTTTCCTTGTAGCTGTAGGATTTGAGTTGTCCATCGTCTTCAAAAATGGATTAAAATTCTTTATAAATCTGGTGTTTATCGGTAAGACTTGAGCTCTAGTGGTCATACATCAAATATTTGCTATCCAGGAGAGAGATCACAAATATCTGTGCTTAAAAAGGGCTCACAAAGATTAGGAGAAGGATCCATGTTTTTGGAAATGGACCTACACTGGCATGGGTTAAATGGGAAAGGAAGCAGATCCTGAGGAGTAAACAGAGCTGTGATAATTTATTACAAGAGATTTTTTTTCTATATACATAATGGCATGCTGTAAAGCAATAGATCATGTGAGATGAAGCCATAGCATGACAAGATGGATCATTTAAGATATTAAATGATGCTTTTCTGTGTACTGTTGTTACCCAAAGTCTATTAAAAAAGTACTGGACAGGATATTTTTTCCCATCACTCTTGTGTGCTTAGACCTGGCTTAGTAAATCCACTACATCATGAGCTCCTGCCTGGGTTCAGCTTTTAGAACAGTTTACAGTTCTGAAAGCATTTCCCTGAAAATTGTGATTTTGTTGGTGTGTATTAGGGAAAAGATCATTTGGGAACAAAGGAAAGCAGTGCCCATGCTGTGTTGTAGGATCCACACCCAGTTGTAGCAGGGAAATGGCACTGCTTGGGTTCAGGTACAAGGATTTGATTTTGTGTTGGCTCTTGAGATGTTTCCCCTGGCTGCTGTGGGGGTTTGCTTTCTCTCCAAGAGGGTACAAACCCCAAAAATCCGTGTGTGGCCAGGGTGGGGACACGATGCAGGAGCTTGGGGTCTGCCCCAGCTGAAGGATGAGCAGTTCCTTCTGAAGTCCTCTGAGGGTGCTCCAGGCTTAGTTCTCAGTGTGAACCCACCTTTAAGGCAATAAAACACAGAATCCCAGAATGGTTTGGGTTGGAAGGGGAGTTAAAGATCACCCATTCCACCCCCTGCCATGGGCAGGGACACCTTCCACTAGCCCAGGTTGCTCCAAGCCCCATCCAAGCTGATGCTGGATACTTCCAGGGATGCAGCCAGAATATGCCAGAATATTTATTTTAATTTAAACCCAGAGCTATTTCCATGGTAGCCAAGAAAATATTCACTGGGTTTGCCATTATCTGTCAGATTTTATCTGAACCTGTCCCTACCAGTGACTCCCAGCTCTGGTTTGAGGCACTGTCACAAAGGAAGGGTCACTGAGTTGCCACCCCCCTTGGAGAAAGGGAAGAGTGACTGCCAGTAATACCCTTGGCTTTATGAAGTGGAAACATCTTTATTTACAAAGGGCACTGGGATCATAAATTTGAGGCAGGGCTGATGGGGAGCTGGGTTATAACCTGAGGGGGAAAGCACCGCTCACTTCCAGCCACCCAACACCCAGCTGAGCTTGGCTCTACAGCAGCAAATCTCTGCTCTTAATGGAACTATGAGCTCTCATTTTTGGCTTTTCCCAATTTTTTTTCAAAGGTTGTCCAGCACTTTGTTTTCCTGCTTCTTGTGTCTTGCAGCACTTTGTGTTTCTGAGGCATTAACTTCCACTGAGGAATTAACTAGCCAGTGTTGGAGGAAGGATATAGGATTTCATGGACCAGCGGGCTAATACGATGTGAAATCCTATTTTCCTATCATCCAAGTGTCTACAGAATTCCAGGTTAATGTACTTTGTATTATATGGTTGCCACCTGTTTATATTATCAGTAGTTTGAATATTTGAGCATGACACACTCCATTTCCTACCTATTTGTCTTGTGTTTCCAGAATGGATTCTCCCAGTGTTTCCATATTTAATTTTTGGTCTCCTTTTTCCCCAAAAAACAAGTATTGTGGCCTAGCATGAGTACATTAAATTTTCATTAAGAAATTATATAGTTCACAGCACAGATTTAATTGCTCACACCCCTACCTGGTGTAAATCAACCCAAGCAGCATTAATCCTAACAAGATTTCTCACCAGCTGAGGACCTGCTCCTGTGGATTTTTTGTGTCCTCAAAGCCGGGGAAGAGCAAACCTTCAAAAAAACACCTTGGAAGATGGTTCCCTTCTGGCTGAAAAATCACATTTTGCCATCATTTGGGGGACACCATAAATCCCCCGTAAGCAGCCCCTGGTTTGGGTGCATACATTTAAATCTGTGATGATGCCAGGGTGGGTGTGAGCACCCCGAATCTCCCGGGGTCCTTGGATCATCCCCGCATCTGGACTAATAAATGGCAACTGCATTTAATGGGGAACAATGAACCCGGGAACAAAGGGGGAGAGCCGCGCATCTGCCGAGGGGAGGGCGCCGAATACTGATGAGGACAGAGATCTGGGAGTTGTTGGGGGAAAAAAAAGAAATCTCTAAAGCATTCAGCTTAATGTGCGACTGCAGAGAAAAGGGCAAGCGGAGCGCCGGCTTGTAGTGCTGGGGGAAGGCAAAATAAATCAAAGCAGCTGCCTTTGTTTCCGTCAGGCGTTGTTTTTACATCACCCAAAGAACTGAACTTTGTTTGCTATTGGCCACTCTGGCTTCAGAAGAATGTGTTTCTGACTGGAGGGGATTTGGCGTGCACCAAAGTAAATTACCGTCTTCTGCATTTTAAGATAAGGCAGAGGAAGAAACAGAGCAAAAATCAGCTCATTAAGAAGTAAAGCGACCACTCTGATTGGGGCAATTGTTGTCAGAGAAGAGCGGTCTACAACTTGACCCGAGGTTCAACTTCAGGGAAAAAAATGAGAGGATGTGGAAATATTACCTAAAACACGGTCAATTCAGATTGAGAAATAAGTGTTTTGTTGAAATCTCATTTTGTGCAACTCTAAAATGATGTGAGTTATCACTACAAAGACAGCAAACGATAGAGGAAAATGTAACTGCTGGGGAATGAACAGAGCAGAATAATGAGCTCAGTGCTCTTATCTGCTTACCAGCATTTGGGTTTTGTCATGTTTTAATTTTACAAGATTCCCAGACCAAAGGAGGGACGATGCTTAACCCAAAACTTGCAGCAGGACCTGCTGCAGATTTTGGGGGCCGTTCTCTCAGCGTTGCCATCACAGCCCCTGGCATTGAGGAGTTGTTGATTCAGCCATAAATAACCCCTGCAGTCTGGAAACCCGGAGTGCAAAATTCCAGCTCAAATTCAGCCACAGGGGCTGTAAAATGAGACAGGAAGGAGGTGTTCTAAGCAATGAGAATTTGTCCTATTCCTGCATTCAGTGAGGATATGGGAACCTAAGGCATTTTGTTATGGCCTCTAGTTCCACCAGGGGAATTTTAGATATTAGGAACAATTTCTTCACTAAAGGGTGACCAAGCATTGAAATGCTCTTCCAGGGAAGTGGTGGAATCACCATCCCTGGAGGGATTTAACAGATGTGTGGATGTGGCAATTGGGGGCAGTGGTGGCCTTGGCAGTCAGTGCTGGTTGGACTCAATGATCTCAGAGGGCTTTTCCAGCTTTAATGATTCCTTGATTTTTATTGGATTGGAAAAAAAGATCTAGAATATTTATCTTCTTTTCTCCTTGATACACTTTGGGCTTTAAGTCTGAGTGTCACATCCAATTCCTTGGACACTCCAGGGATGGGCTCTCCAAACCTCCCTGGGCAGTGCCAAGGCCTGAGCTCCCTTTCCATGGGGAAATTCCTGCTGCTGTCCACCCTGATCCTCCTCCTGTCCCTGTTCCCTGGGAGAAGATCCCGAATCCCCCCGGCTGTCCCCTCCTGTCAGGGATTTGTGAGAGCCACAAGGTCCCCCCTGAGCCTCCTTTTCCCATTTCCCATTTCTTTCCAGCCCCAAACCCTCTCAGAACATCTCAGTATCACCAGCCAGGCACCTCTCACCTCCCTGTCTATCCATCCCCTGTCTCAATTTCTGACTCTGATGTATTATTTTTCAGAATTATTCCAATTGAAGTCAAACAACAGGAATAAATTAGAGGAGAGTGGTGAGCTGAACAGTTTTCACTTTAACAGTATTTTAATAATCAGCAAAGTCACCCATGTATGGTAATGATAAATTGCTTTGCTACAGGCTAATATAAACTTTACAAGTATAATAAATATTTCTGCTTGGCCGAGAAAACTGAAAAACTGGAAACTGCTGAAATATGTGCATCAGAACGAATGAAGATGAAAAACTGGGGAATATTTTTAAAATAGCTTATGCTTTTTGTAAATTAAATCTCAACACGTCTTTACAGAAACAGGGTCACTGATGTGTTTATGGTCTAGCTGAAATCAAGGAGATTTTGGTATCACATAGGTACAAAACTTAGATTTATTTCTTTCCATGTTGCTGTTATTGAGATGGGATTAAAAGATTCAGGGTTATTTAAAAGAAATATGTCCATTTCAGATTTTTCAGCTAGAGATTTGCTTGTGACACTCTGTGTTGTTGAGTCAATAAAACTCACTTTTTTTTCATAGGAGAGCCCTTTCTTTGGAGAGTTACAGATGTGATCCGTATCAAAGAGAGTATTTATCAGAGACAGAATGAGATTTTTACAACAGCCCTGCAAAATTAGTTTTTAGAAGTTCCCACTTCCCATCAGCAGCCGAGGGATGAGGAAAGTTAATATTGTGGTACCAGGAATAGCCTGATGTGAGAATACAGGTAATAAACCCAGAAAATAGTAATAATTTCATTAGGTCCTTTAATCCCACTTATGGTTAGTTGGAAGTGAACTGGGAGAAAAGGAAGAGCTTCAAGCCACTTGAAAATTGGGATTCCAAGCTGGCTTCCAGCTTTGTTGTCAGTGCTTGTGACACCAGCCTCCCACTCATCCCACAGAGGATATTTTCCAGTTTTATTCAGGTTTTTTTCCAAAGTTATCACATTCCTCCCCTGCTAAGAAACATCTAACTTCAGTCAGAGCATCCAGCTGCAACAGCCTGGTTTTCATCTGTCTCTTTTCCCTGGAAAAGGGGGAGAAGTCACTTGTCATTGTCAGCTCCTTCCATCTCGGAACCCTTTGTATCAAGCGTTTCATCCAGGCTTTCCCAATATTTTAAAGAGAGATGCAGTTTTTGATATGACTTCAGAATAAATGCCAGGGCGTTCCTGCACCTCCCTGTGAACATTTCCAACGTGTTTTTCTTTTCTCTGGCTTGTGTTGATTTTTCCTGTGCATCTTTGGTTCTGCTTTGTTGGTAGAAGTGGTGGATGGGGAAAAAAAAGCTTTCCAGTTTCTGCTTCTGGTTTTATTTCTTCACCTTTTTTCCCTTCTTTCTCTTTGCATCCAGCTCTGTCTCCACAGGAGTGACAAGGCACTGCTGAGGGTTGATGTCACCAGTGTTTGCACTTCCTCTGCGAGGGACAAATGTCACGGAAACAGGTGCAGAATAATCTTCTGCCAACACCATAATCCCCATTGTGAGAGATCTTTGCAAGGTCAAATTGTAACAAAGGATTTGTATATTTTCCAGGTCTGGCCCTGGAGAAGAGTGGCATCGTTCAGCTTATCCTTAGGACGAGGAGGGCTGGAAATCTGAATCGACCTTTTGATCTCAAGTGTAAGTTTGAAACAAAATCTTGCTGATGGTCTCCTCCAATTTTGTTTTATATTTCCTTCTGTATGCTTTGATACATGGGTATGACTCCTGGAAGTGCAATTCCTGTCAGGAATAAGCAGCATTCTGTCTTTGCACCAAATAAAGGGAGGATGCTGTGCTGCAGGAGGGTTTTGGGTCCATCCTGGCTCATTGCCCTCCTCCCCTGACTTTTCAACTCTGCTGAATAATTTCACTTATTTCTGATTGTGTAAATGCTGTGGACAAAAATCATTCTCTGAGATGCAGCAGATTTCTAATTCCTGTATGGGTTTGTAGCAAATGAGACACTCAGAGCAGGGAGGATAAAAATGAGAGCAGGTTTGTGTGCTGGGTCAGAGCTGGGCCCTTTCCATGGTGCTTCTGGGGAGCCAGGGCTCCGTGTCTTTTGTGGCTCAAATTGAGCCACATCAGGAGCCTAATATCTAAATAAAGATGATTAAAGGGAACAACTGCACCCCATTCACTCCCTCATTTGGTAAGAGCACACACAGACTTGAAGCTTGATTGCCAGGGATGCTCAAGAGGTACTTACAGCACTCTAAATGGTCTGTGCACGTCATTGATGCTCTTGGGATCAATCCAGCTCCCTGTTCCTCCCTGGGCAGCTGGAGGTGGCTGCAGAGGGGACCAGGAGGTCCTGCCAGGAGTGGGGCAGTGCTGGTGACCTGATCCTGCCCCTTCCACCCAGTGGGATGTGGGGAAACCACTGCTCACCCTCAGGGGTTTGTGATGTGATTCACTAAGAACACAAAATTCAGCCTCTTCTGTCAGGAAATGATTTTATGAAGTTCTCATTTGACATAAAACACAGGGAACTCAATTTTTTTCTTTATGTTTTCCCGGATAAGAATGAATCCATGGATCCCTTGCTCTGAAGGGAGGAGGGTCATACCCTGCTCTTTCTAGAAAAGCCTCTGATGAGTCTTCCAATTGTTTTGCTGCTTGAAACACCCATTTTATTGCTCTTGCTGCCACAAATAGTGCTGGTATTCCTGCTTGGCACAGCACAAGCTTTTCCTGGCGGGGCAGCAGGAGATTCCCAGAAGAAGGAATTCACAATTCCCACCCACGCTGGGAACACCTCACGTCCCTTCCCTGTTTGCACAGGAGAATGGTGCAGGCAGTGGGGATTAATTAGGATTGATTCCTGCTGTCTCAGGGGCACACATGGATTCTCCTATAATTGAGAGAGGTTCCAGTGATGGAATTGAGCTGATTAGGCTGAACAAAGTAATGTTGCATCCACATGCATCCTGCCTCCGTGTAATTAGAATTGTTGGTCTTCCAAGAACAACTGGGAGTGGAACACCAGGAACTAAAGGATTCTGTTCATGTTTAGGAGCTCGTGGTTCCTTCTCCAAGGTGCTTCTGGTCTAAAAGGGAAATGAAAAGGTGAGAACAGCAAGGGAATGAAGGGGGTGAAGGATTTTCCTGAGATGATATCCCAGGATAGCTGCTGTACTGGGTAGAATGGAAATGTCCAGCGTTTCTGCTCCTGCATTTTTCTCACTCTGTTACCTTCAAAGCTTTAAACCACTGGAGTACAGGCACCTTTTAAGTTATTTTTTAAGGTCTCTGTGCCTTTAAAAGCAAAAATAAATTACTGGCTGGTAAAGGGGGACTGAAAGGATGTCAAACACTGGTGCAGGTACACCCAGCCCTGCGTGGTGTCACCTTGCTTTGAAAATCAGCAAATTGTCAGTGCATCCACAATGGAAGCACACAAAAGTTGATATTTGATTTGCAATTTGCTGTCTAGGAAGATCCCAGCAAATTTCCCTTTTTAAATCATTTTTGTTTTATTTCATTTTATTTTAATTTTTTACTCTGAAGAGTGCTGTCCTCAGTTCTGGGCAGGTGAAATCTCATGGCAAACCTCCTTAAAAGACAGATTTTTTTCTTTTTCATAATTTATTGAGGTATTTGAAAGGTTTATGGCAAAGGGAGCTCTGCCATCCCACATTTACATAAGCTTCTTATGTCAGACAATACCTTTGTTTGTTCCTGAATACACCATGTATTTTTCCTCCATGTTTAAATGTGGATTCACATCAGGGGATGATAAAAGCATTTGAAATTAAACAGTTCCTGAGTTAAACACAGCACCTTCTTTCAATTAGGCCTTCATACATTATAATAATCCCTATTTTGAGATTATTCCACTACGTAAATGGAAGATTATAAGCAAGAATGCTGAGAAAAACCCCTCTCCCCCTCCAATTAACAATTTATCCTCTGAATCTTTCTGTGTAACACATTTCAACCCACGTGGATCCAGTTCTGCCTTTACTCGCTGAGTTTCACAAATGTTGCACACTGGTGAAAAATTTCTGGGTACTGATTTTAAAACAGTTGGGTTTTGGCAAAATTTTCCAGTGCTCATCAACACCTGGGATCCAAAATTCAGCTGGATGAACTGTTAGAGCAAGGATGAACTGTTGGAGCAAGATGTGTAATGAGCAGCTGAAGGAAGGGCATAGGGCTCGCTGAGGATACTTTTATTTTATCAGGATTTTCTGGAAAATGCTCACAACTGCATTTACCCTAAAGAGAAAAACGAGTTTACATGCAATACCACTCTGTGCATTTGTTTTGGTTCAAGTCTGAGTGGTAAAGGCAAAAATACATATTTTTTAGAGCTACTGCTTAGTAGCCATGGCCTTTAAGGGTTTTATGGAGGGGAACAATGCTCTGCATCATCCTGGATTTCTGCTTTGCCAATTTATTTCTTTCCTGCATCTGAACAGCTCTTGTTGGAGCAGCTGTAGGCTGGAATCCCTGCATCTCCTGCATGCTGCACGTGAGGCTGGCTGTGCTGGACACTGAGGTGCTGCCCTGCAGGGGGAAAAAGCTCCAGCTGATGCAGGAAACTTGCTCAGGGTGATGGGAGCTCCTCGTGGAATCTGAGGTTGGCTGTGTGTGAGGAAGACTGGAGGAAGAGCCATGGGGAGGGGATGAGACTTGGGGGGGATTTTTTCCATGGGCAAGCAGTGATGGATAACAGGGAATGGTTTTAAACTAAAAGGGCGGCAATTTGGGTTAGAGTTGAGGAGGAAATTCCTCCCTGTGAGGGTGGGCAGCCCTGGCACAGGGTGCCCAGAGCAGCTGTGGCTGCCCCTGGATCCCTGGCAGTGCCCAAGGCCAGGCTGGACACTGGGGCTGGGACAGTGGGAGGTGTCCCTGCCATGGCAGGGGTGGGAATGGATAATCTGTAAAGTCCTTCCAGCCCAAACCCCTCTGGCATTCTCAGACCCTTCCAGGTGTCTGGCTGCCCCCAGGACTGGCTGACTGTCCATGGCACGCTGCTGTCACTCTGCACAGGACATTTCTCTGTCCCTCTGCAGCAGGACACTTCTCCCATGTCTTACAGGCAGATTCTTGGAAAGGCTCAGGTCACTGTGTGCCCTCAGTGACAGCAACAGCGATGGGATCCCCAAACACTGCACTGCATGAAACACCTCCTTCATCTTGTGCACAGCTCTGCTTCCCCAGCCCTTGGTAGTTTTTCTAAATATCTATTTAATGTCAGCTTCATTTGTTTTAATTCAGTCCAATATTCCAAACAGCAGCAGCTGAAACACCTATTTCTGCAATTAGTGCAGTCTTGCTCCTGCATGATAATCTTTCCTCCAAGCTGCTGCCAGCTCTGAGAAGTGCACGTAGAAGAGAACTGGCTCTCAGTCTACTTCAGGGTAACTGGAAGTGATGTAACCTTCAGGAGCAAATACTGGTGGAAAAAATATCATGTAATTTAATTTCTAGGTGGAGGCACAGGCTGTAGAATTCCAGATTTCACCTTTTCTGCACTGAAATTCGAGGTGTGATGCACTATTCAGTAACAAAAAGCTGTCTGTTCATCACAGGGCTTTGTTCTGTCACTGTGCCACTGTGACCCAGGGCTTTTCTTGTGAACTCAGGAGTTCTGGTCAGGTTCTTACTGATCACACCAAACCTTTGTGTCTTCTCCAGACTGAGAGCACTGCTCGAGGAAAGAGCTTGTGTATCCTGTAGGGAAGGAGTCTTTGCAAAGAAAGGTCTCCTTTTGGCTTTGTTTTATGTTCCCAGGGCAACTCTGACAGTGGTTTCTGTTCTAAAGGTCTGATGAATGTGGATTGACTTATTTGGGAAGCTCCCACAGTGACTTTGCCCACAGAGCCAGGTCTGCTGCTCATGACACTCCTTCCACAAGAAAGGGGTGTTGGTTTTATCAACCTCAGGCAGTGCAGAGCAGCACAAAACCAAAGAAATTTGTGTCAGCTAAAAACCCTGGACCGTTTCACAGACCAGAACGTGTGGCTGTGGTGCTTCCAGAGGAAGTGATGTGCTCGTGTGTCACTGCAGCATCCCTCATTGCCTGGCCAGCCCTGGCATGGTGACACATCCCATGGACTGGTCACATCCCCTCTCTCCCAGAGTGTGAGCTCTGCTGCTTGAGCTGAGAGTTTTCACAGACATAGAAACAAGCATTTTGCTGCTTGAATTGAGAGTTTTCACAGACACAGAAACAAACATCAGGGCCTCGTGTCAGGCCAGAAGCAGCAGCCAGACCGTGGTGCCATGGAGGAGCTCTGGCACCAGGAGAGGGCATCACAAGCCCTGACTCTCTCCCAATGTGGCCCAGGGCTGGAATTTCCTACAATCCAACAGTTTCTGTTCCTTCATTCCCATGTGCAGCAATACCCCACGATCTGACAGTGGAAACGCTGGGGTTTTGATGCCTTGGGGAGGCTGAGCTGGAGCAGAGACTGGACAGAGCCAGAGAATAAAGCAGAGATTTATTGAAAGACCTTTAGGATACACCTTGGGCAGGACAAGAGCCTGGCCAGGGCTGCACCCAAGGTGGATCCAAAATGGTCCCAAAATGCACAAACGCTCACCAGGTCTCACACTTTGATGAGTTTTGCTCCATTTGCACATTGGGGTTGAATTGTCCAATTCCAGCCCCAGGCTGGGAGGTCCCATCCTTCTTGTTCCTCCCTGCAGCCACCCTTGTTTGTGCTTTGGGGCTGAAAGTTGTCCTTGGTGTGCAGCAGGAGAAGGATTTGTTTTGTGTCCCTGCTGTGTCAGAGCTGAGTGACCCTGAGTGTGAGCTCAGAGCTGCACAGAGCCTGGAATACAGGGAAGAGAAAACTCACAGCATCAGTTTTACCTACGAGAGCTTGTGGCATCCTGAGCGAGTCAGATTTTCCTGCAGGTGACACTGAGTGGACAAACGCTCCTCCAGAGGCTGCCGTCCCAGGCTGGCACTATCCAGAGCAGGGATGAGCAGCTTTAGCAGAGCTGAGGAGCTCCTTGAGAGGAGCGAGCTGCAGACGATCCCTCCCTGCACAAAGTGTGAGCTGCAGCGTCGGGGAATTTGCCTTCCCTCTGCTCTCCTGCCGAGACGGTGTGAATGGGCTGGTGATGGTTTTGTTCTCTGCTTAAATCTCGCAATCTGATTTTCAGCCTTTGAGCAGTCTGAGGCAAACTGTGCAGCTGGATAAAGAGGGAGGGAGCAGCGGGTGAACCGGGGGAGAGGCAGAGAGGAGCAGCTCCACGGATGGACTGCAGAGAAGCTGGGGCAGAAAGGCCTTGGAGGGATTAATCATCTTCCCTGTCCTTTTTGCAATCAGACACATTTTCCTGGCCTGCTCACACGAGTCCATGTGTCTGCCAGCTGCCTCTTGCAGGCTCTGAAAGAAGTCATTGAGTGTCTCTGAGAAAACTGCCTTGGCTCACGGGCTCAGAGCATCAGACTGACTCCACACAGGGCTGGAGCTCCAAAAAACCCAGCCTGAGCTGCCAAGCAGGGAACTGGAAGCAGAGGTTTGGAGAATGATGTTATCCCAGATAAAATAACACACTTGGAATTATTATCTCCAGCCTTGGAGCACTGAGAGTTGTTGAATTTCGTCAGGTGTCCTTCGCCAAATCACCACTGTCAGCCTGGCACGGGTTTGTATTTCAGGTCTTTGATCCTGCAGCTTCAGGAAATGCATGAAATTAAATTTAAGGAAATGAAACAAATTGCAGAAACATGAGGAATGTCCTAACAAAATGTGCACCAGGTAAGACTGGGTGCCATGAGGCATCACCTCAGGCAAAACCTGTGGCATTCACTCAGCGGGGTGATGCTGCACATGCCCTCAGGTGGGCACAGAAATTCCCACCAGCAGGATTTCTGTGGATGTGGCCATCCTGGGAAAGCCTCTGTGATAGAGCATTTGGCTCCCTGTGCTAATTTAACCTATCTCCAAAATAACATCCTCGTCTTTATTCAGCTTTGAAGCCGCACAGAGGGATTCCCTGTCTACCTGCCCTCCCTGCACATCCAGGATTCAGCAGCTCAGCAGCCCTTGGACAGCCTGTTTCCATAACAACAGAGAGGAAAAACCTGAAAAGTCCTGGTAACTGCGTGCAGGGCTGCTTGGAGTGGCCTCCCTGAACCCCTCCAGGCTGGGAGGAGACCCCAGAAAATTCCCTTTTCCCCCCACCAGCCCCTCCTCCCACCTCCCTTGAGGGAAAGTGAAATTCTGCCGAGGTGGGAGCTGGAATGAGCAGCTCAGCTCTGACCCTCCCACGAGGGGCTGATGCCTTTCAGCTCTATCAGTTAATTTTTATCCATTATCCTTCTGCTGTGCATCCTCTTCCCGAGGGCAGTAAAAACCTCAGTTCCCCTGTGCAGACTCTCCAGGCACCCCCTGCTCCCTGGGGACCCTGAGCTGTGTTTAAGGAGCACCCAGAAGGTGTCTGGAAGCCCCAGGGACAAACCACCCTGACCTTCAGGGTGCCATGGGCATCGTGGAATCACAGAACCCAATCACAGCATGGTGAAAAAAACCCTTTAGTCTATAAAACTCACACTGGTATTGCCAACACTCCCCATTCCACTGGCATTGTTTGCACCAGCCCCTGCCTGATTTCTGTATTTTTGGATCTTCAGGAGTGAGGACACATCCCACACAACGCTGAACTCGTGGTCATTACTGCAACAGAAATGATCATAAATTATTCTGCAAGCAAAACAAACCCTGTGCAAATTGGACAGCAAAGATGCCTCTCTAGCTGCTTGAATTGAAGGCAGTTTGGTGTTCTTGTCCTGGTTCAGAAGGAACTTGTTCATTTAATGAGCAGAGGCTCATTCTGGTCAGTGTTCCCAATTTCACAGGGGTGCCCCTCCCTGCTCATCAGCATCACTCCTGATTTATCCCAGCACTCAGAGCATGCTCCTCTCTCACTCAGCCTTCTTTATTTTATTTATTCCAGCTTGTCTTTGCCCTCTGTGGCATCCACAACTCAGAGGCACGAGTGAGAGCCCTTACTCAGCACAGGTGACAAGGCAGTGCCAGTGAAACCCCTGGAATTCATTGTCCTTGCCAGCCCAGAGCCCTGGAGTGGGAGCAATCCATTTATCCTCTCCTCGGGTCACCCTCCGAGCCAACATCCTCATCAGCATAAACACCCTTAACACCCTCATCCTCTTCATCACACTTCAAGCCATATTTTACTTTCTCTTGCCTTTTGCATGCTGAACTTGGCAATTTCTCCATGGCCTTGCACGACTTCTCCCACTGACTTTGCAGTCACCCTGCAGTGGAAACCTCTGGCTTCTCCCTTTTCCACCCAATTATCTCATTTTCTTTGGTGGAGCAAAACCAGATTTGCTGGGAGACACATAAGCAAAGGTTCCCTGGTCATGAAGGGAGCTAATGCTTAGGACAAAGATAATTATTTATCTTGAAGGATAAATATTTGCCATAAAATCGTAGAGAGAATATTGTATTTCACCTCTACCGTTGTCATGATCAGTTTGTAATGAGCTAATACACAATGTATTTTAAAGAGAAAACATAGTTCCTATTTAAAATTACTCAATTTTGAGCTACAATGGTCAATTAATACATTAGGAACCATCATAGGTGCCCCAAGGGGTTATCTTGGCTTTAGCAGAGCAATATTTAAACCCAGCCTTGGCTGAGTGGTCCGTGACCACATCTAGGCCTGGATTAAAAGAGGCTTTGTCAGCACTGGGCTTGTCACAAAACCCTCTCTGGAGATCCACAGCCATGAACCTGCTGCAGCCTGCTCAGTGTTTGAAGTTCAAATAACATCTTTCAGTGAGAAAACATGAGTCAAAACACTGAAGTGGAAGCATTTCTTACAGGTTTTTTTTTCTTCCCCAGTGTGTGAATCACTGGCAGCACTCACACCTCCAGCCATTGCTTTGAATATTTCAGGGATTTTTTTTTAATTTGAAGATTTTTTTTTTCTTTTTTCTTTTTTTTTTTTTTTTTAATTTTATTCTCTCTCAGCTGCTTGTGATAAACGCAACTTCTTATCCAATTTTATATTTCAATGTGGAACATCAAAAGTGCTCGAGTGTTTCAGGTAAGTCAACACTGTCTTCTCTTTAAATATATAACCTGCTTGGAAATTGCAGTGTATTTCTAACTGCTGACCAGCACTGCTAACATTTAATTGAAATTAAAATTACATTAAACAGCAAATCATTCTCCTGTGAATTTCTTGTGCCATCAACACGTCACATTTGGACACGCAGTGACAATTTTTCACGCCGTGCTAAAGTGTCACCGAAGGGTGGCACAGTGGGGGGAAAAAAAATCCATCTGGGCTGGATTTCCATCTCCAGAAGAAGCTGAACCCCCCAAATTTTGCCAATTCCTTGGTGTTTCAGTGCCTTGTCTGGAGGGCTCGGAGCTGTGCCAGGGAGCAGCGGTGACAGCAGAAATTAAATTCCAGCGCGTCCCTGTGCCCATCTGGAAACAGCAATCCAGGCTGCTTCCCACTGACCTCACCAGATTAATTGGCAGCTGATTGCCTTTATATTCTAATTTTCCACCGAAGGGCCCTGTTGTGTGTCAGCTGCTGGGCCTGCAGAGGGGCATCTTCGTGTGGAATTGAAACTTGTGTGAGTGAAACGATTCTGAGGGACCTGTTTATTTTGAGGTCTTGTTTTGTCTTTTCATCCCTGATTATTCCAGCTTTGGGAAGACAGGTTAGCTTACAAGGATTTCCTTTCTCAGGGGTTTTTGGCTTTGCTTTTGCTGCAGCTGCATTATTTAACATCCTTCTCTTTGCTTTCAGTCAGTTCAATCTCTTGGCAATAAGGGGGAAAGAAAACAAATTGATTTTCAAGAAATATATAAGGTTATATGACTGGCTGTTGTGAGAAGAGAAAATACAGTCCCTTAGTCCCTTACAAATTAGGAGATAATTAACAAGTGAATGCTGCAACTACTTAGATTGGAATGAGATGTAGACTGGTAGAAAAGGCTGAAAAAAAGTCAGATTTGAAAGATTTTTTTTATTTATAATTTGAAAGAAAATGGTAATTTCACCCTTCCAGCTCCCCCCACCAAGAAAATGTGCAAGGCTTTCAATATATTTTAGATGGCACAGGGAAGGAATCTCATTTTAGCAAAGATAAGAGAAACATCAGCAGTTTGAGTGTCCAGAGCTTTAGAGAGGACTGAATATCTCTGTCTGGAAACAACTCCTTTTAGAAAAGTTCCTTTGGTACAGTGGTGATTACTGTCATCCTGGGAAAATGATGCCTGCCTTGCATTCCTGCCCAGAGGTTGGGTGTTGGCATGGGGATTCCTTTCTCTGCTGGCTCTCTGAGGGATGTGTGCAACTCCTCGAGTGTGGATTATCTGCAGGGCTGTGCCACGGGCCTTGGGAAGGCTGGAAATTCACAGCCAAATGTAGATTATTGCATCTGTCATTTTTTAATCGTTACCCATTTGTGTTACACACATGCATTTAGCTCCCAAAGGAGGCAGGACACTTTGAAAATGTCTTTTCTGCAAAAATGCAGAAGTACTGAGAGAGCAGATTCACCAAAGCTGAACTCTGAGAGCTGCTAAAGGTGATGGAGACACTTAGAAAAGGATCCAGGATGAGTTTTCAGCTGATGGAAAGCGCCAGAGCCAGATGAACTTCGAGGAGTGGAAGTCAGCTCAGCTTGGACTTGATGGTAACTCTGAATTGTTAAATCAGTGTGTACCTCAGCAGGAGCACAAACAGGGTGGATTTGTCAAAGGATTTTTCCTCCCCTCCCTGCTGGAATGACCCAAACAAGGATGCCCTTGTAGGATGACATATATCTACTTTTGCTGTTGATTTCTGACGGAGCAAATTATCTCCCTGAGGAATTTTTGAAGCCCTCAAGCAGGACGTGGCTGTTGTAACAGGATTTTTCCTGCTCCATCCCAGAGCTGGACTGTGCAGCAGGAATAAGATCTGGAGTTTGCTAAAGCTGCACCACTTCAGAGTCAGAAAAGTCTCAAACTCAGTTTCCTTTTGCTGACAGCACTTGGATTAATCCTTTTGAGGTCACCTTTCTGCATCCTTGGCTGGATCTTGTGCTGAGTTGGGCTTTTGCCACTGCTGGGCATCAACCTTTGTGATCAGCTGACAGGAACTTCTCATATTCTACCTCCCAGATTTAATCTTTTTTCTCGAGCTTAAGGGTACTTTAAAGAAAAAAATCTGGTCTTGGTGTCATAATGGCCCATCACAAATGATTTACCACAAGTGTGAAAATTTTGCTAAAGGTTAATTAAACTCTCTGCTTTGAAAAGAAGTCACAAACTACAAGAGCAATAGAGATTTTTTTATATCTATTTCATATTCTCTGCTCATTCAGTTGTGGATTTTGTAGCCCTCAAACAGAAAAGGTTAAACCTGTGGCTTTTAAATCCCTCTCAGGCTTATGCCCCTCTCAGAGCTCTGTAGGGATCCCAATCCATAACTTGAATTCCTTGTCCTTGCTCCATCCCATCACATTTTCTGGATGCTCTGGAAGAATCTCCTGCTTGCTCACAGCCAGCTATGAGGTTAAAGTCACCCTGCACCACCTCATTTACTCTTAGGTTTAATCTGAACGTTTTGGAAGTATATTTATCTTTTTATTTATATACTAGGAAAAAAAAAAAAGCTAGACAGCCTGCCTATTGAAATTATTACTATGTATTATCATTCTTTACAAACATAATTCTGAATATTTGGGTAATCCCCAGCACTTCAAATCCTTACTTTCTTGCAAGAATATAATTTTTGATTCACACTCACCATCTTGCCTTAGTGTCAACAATTTCAGTGTTTACTGATTCTTATTTTTAATAACATTTCTTGGTTTTCCACCACATGAATTTATATACTTGTGTAAAAGGTTGAAGGGTTTGCTTTTTTAACAGTGTTTTCCCAATTATTCTATTTGATATTCCCATTACTACTTTGTTTTTTTCTCATTGAATGTCTTGTCTGAAGGACACTGAAGGGGGATAAATCATTTATGTGCTCTGTTACGTGAGAATTGCCAATATTTTTAAAGAATCCTCACATTGTTGGTCAAGCTGTCACTTCCCTGCTTGCATAATAATTTTGGATAACTGCTCATAGCCTGACTGTGCAAAAAAAAAATTGCTTTAATATTGAATTATTTGTATGCTGTTGTTTCCTGAGCCCTCTAGACTTCCATAACTTTGTCTGTCTGGTGGAATTTAAAAGCAGTCTGAGTTGTAATTGGAAAATGTGTATCATAGCTTGTGGTGTTCAGAGGCAAATTGTCTGGGCTGAAATTGCTGATGCAGGTGACCTATTGAGCACCCTGCGAGCCACCAGGCACATTAAATTGGTAAAGGAGCACAGGCAGCACCAATGGCTTCAAAAACACCCACTTATTGTTTTGGGGGGTTTCTATGTGGATTTTAATGCAGATTATTGTGATAAAATCAGCTCTGTGGATGTAAAAAATGGGAGAATACAAAGGACAGCACGAGCCAAGCCCAGGGTTTGCCCCATCTTAGGAGATCAGGGCCGTTTCCTCCTCTCTCATGAAAACCAAATGAAGCCCAGGCAATCCTGTCCACGTGTCTGCAGTTTGGGAGGGGGTGCCTGGTGATTCTGATTTAGCTGTTGGTGTTCAGAACTGTGACTGCTCAGATTCAAGGGCAGCACCAATCATTCTGGAAATGCTTGTTATTATTGCAATCCAAACGGGTTTGATTCTCAGCTAGAAATGTGCACAAACCATTTCCTTACAATCCTTTACAATTTTGTTTTTTGTGTTATACCAGAGTAGGGTTTTTGCAGTAGAAAATTTGTGGAATTTATGTCAGTTGACCTTGACAGGAAGAAAGAAAGGAAAAGAAAAAATCACCACAAAGCACTTTTATTCAGCACTTGGTGAGCAATAGGTCACTGGAAGAACACGACAGCGCTCATGGATTATCCAGGCAAAGGCTCCTCTCTCCACATCCCACCTCCACACTGGGCAGGGCTCAGAACAACTGCAGGACCTCTGAGGTTTGCTGAGGTTTTGTCCAGTGAGCAGCAGCCTTTGCTCAGGAATAGGAAATCTTTATTCCTGGGCTCCTTTAATCTCTTCCACAAACGAACGAGGTCGATGCCATTGTCCTGATGTGAGTCCCGGTTCCATTTCTCCAAATACTGCAGCTTCCTCCTCCTGGGCTTTGTGCCAGTTCTGGCAGGGACCAAAGATGCATTTTCACAGCTGCTTTTGGGAAGTGCACTCACTTTTCCCTTTAAAAGTCCTTGTTCCTCTGCCTGGCAGAGCTGGCCAGGGGCTGCTCTCCCACCCTTCCCTGGGAGTGGCATCCCCTGGACCCCTGGCAGTGCCCAAGGCTGGCTTGGAGCACCCTGGGATGGTGGAAGGTGTCCCTGTTCATGAATTGGAGCTCTAAGTCCTTCCCAACCCAGATCATTCTGGGATTCCATGGAAAATTCTGCTGTGGCACCTCTGGAGCTCAACCCGTCCTTCCATAAATTCTGTCAAGTGAGGCCCAGTTTTGCCCCAGCTTTGGTCCAGGGACTCTTCAGTTATTTTCTGCTGGATGAAATGTTCTCCAGAGCTCAGTCTGTCTGTCCTGAAGCAGAGTACAAACCCGTGTGGAGCTTTCTGCTCCAGCTGGGAATTAAACCGGAATCCCCATCTCCAGGCTGAGCTCTCTCATCTCCTGCTGTGCCTGTTTTTCAAGGAAAAGAGACCACGACCTCCTTTTTTGCTGGAAACATATGGAAAAACGTGGCTGGCCAGAGGATACCCGAGTCAGCCCACTCTGTGAATTGTTTTCCATCCTGATCTTTGGAACTGAACCTGTGGATGAACCCCCTTGCCTAAATGATCTTTCAGATGCATTGTTACATTCGTGCTCTTTAATGTGGGGTTGTTTGGGTTTTTTTGGATTTCTTTTCAACCTAGATCTTGCTGCTTTCTTTCAGAAGGACTGACTGGAAAATAAGAACCAAATATTTCCCTGCATTTGAGCCTAAACCTCTCCGTGTTTGCTCAGCACAGGGGCAGCTCGCAGTATTTTGGTGTCAGATTTGTTATTACAGATTAGATCAATTGTCTGGCTGCAGTAGCAACCCCCCTGTTGTAATGCACTTAAGTCAGTTGTGAAATCATGGATTCAGTGGTGGGAAAACCAGAAAATTCTCCATAACCCCTCCAAGCCATCAATTTATGCCCTGAAGCATGAGATTTGATTACCATTGTTATTGTCTTAGCTTGCATAGTTACAAATGTTATTAGCAGTCATAAAATTACCCAGCCTTAAAAAGAATCAGATTAGGTAAAAAAAAAAAATCCCAGCATTTCACTCCAAGTTCTTCCAAACCTGAATTCCTGGGATTGCTTTGAACTGCAAAAAGTGGTAATTCCTTTAATTCACTTTAAATTTGCTGTCCTTTGATCACGTGGATGTCTCCTGGAATCTCATTAGGAAGGGATAGGTGAGCATTTTCTGGAGTTTCTCTCTGGTCAAGACCCATCCAACTCTCGGTATTTCAAAGCTAAGTGTTGATGAGGTGTGTTTATAATCAGATCACTCAGAGCTGTGTTTAATAAACCATCAGCAGGGTGTGCATCACCCTCTCTCTCATCTGTGGTTTTTCCTCAGTGGTTCAAATCTTTTCCTATGAGCTCCAAGCTCCCAAAGCAGCTCAATGCTGCTCACGCTGCATCTCAGCTGGTATAACTTAAATACTCTAAAAATTCAAAAGTTAAGGAAAAAACTGCTAGATGTTGAAGCAGGGCATAATTTCAAAATTTAGATGGCATCATGTCAATTATTTTAGCCACTTAATTTGTCCAGGACCAAACCAGATTCCCAGAAGCTTATCCCATTTTTTTTTTACTCCATGTCAAGTTGCGGTTCCTGATATTCAAATGCATTCCCATTTTTGCATATCTACCTATTCAGAAAATTACAGCATCTTTATTAAGGAGCTCTGCTGATGGGCTATGTGCTGGCAATTACAAGCAAATTGATTTCCTCCACAGAAAATCTGGCCAATCTGTTCTTTTGTCCTGAGTATTTCATGTGTCTTAAATGGCATTTAGAGTAGGACTGGGAATCTTGTGAGCCTGCCAGCAGACTCTGAACTGGGTTAAGAGTGATGGGTGTGTCTTGAGGGAGAACATTCAGGGGATCAGGTAACAAGTTACATTTAGGATTGGCAAAACACACCCGCAGCTCCTTCTGACTGCTTCAGTCAATGCCTGAGGTGAATACCCTGAGGGGGTTTTCTCACCCATGGTTTCAGACACTAGCATGCGTTTAATGTGTATTTTAAATGTGTGGTCAGTATCAGCCCAGAGAGAATTAATTTTTCCAGTGTTTCCAGCAATGTTGCTCTCTCATTCTCACATCAAGCAGAGGGTCTGATGAAAAGGCCCCTTGATTTTCAGCAGGAAATCCCAAAATAGAGAGCAGTTTTGTGAGACACAGAGAGGACCACACTGAGCTTCTCTGTCCCTATTTTTGTTTGGTGCAGACTTAAGTGCGACGACATTTGCCCCATTTCATTGCCCAGTGAAATGTGAATCACGATTGATTACGGCTATTTACACTTTACTTAAGGCAAACCCTCTTCTCAAACAGATTTAGTTGGTGCCATGTTATTGTTATTAACAGGAACACATTTTATTTCGCAGGTCTGGGGAAGCTGCTGTGCTTGGGCTTCCTAGCCAGAAAAAAAAAACAAAACAACTTTGTGCACAATTCTGGGTGAAAAATGAAAAACCATTCAATGTGTTCCATGTAACAGCCTCAAACCTGAACATGGGAGAGGGCCTTGGGAAAATCACATTGACAGAGAGGATTTAAAAGCTGGGCCAGCTGAGCAGGGAAGGGAAGGTCCAAGGGAGGGCTGCATTTTGCAAGCCCAGCTTTCCCCTGTGGCACAGGGGTGTAGGGATGGGCAGGGATGTGGGACATGGCTTTGGCAGCAGCCCTGCCTCCAGCAGTCTCTGGAGATCATTAAATTGGTGCCTCTCCCTGTCAGAGCCCTGCAAAAATCAGCCTGGAAACTCCTGGGACTGCTGAGGCATCCCGGGTGGAGCTCAGGATGGGCTGGGCAGGCTGAGAGTCCCTGGCCCCGTTTTTCATCCTCCTGGCAATGGCAGGAGGGGCAATGCCAGCTCCTCCTGGCAATGGCAGGAGGGGCAATGCCAGCTCCCCTGGCAATGGCAGGAGGGGCAATGCCAGCTCCCCTGGCAATGGCAGGAGGGGCAATGCCAGCTCCCCCTGGCTCTCCCAGCTCTCCTAGACAAGCAGCTTCCCACCCTCAGCATTTCCAGCTATTGCCAAGGCTCCAGGGAATCTCCAAACCTCTGGACTGGAGTGATGGGTTGTTGGTACTGGCTCAAATGGCTTTTCAACCCACGGGCAGCCCTCAGCCCTTTTTCTGGAGCTGCCTCCTTGTCCATTTATCTCCCCAGTTTCTGCTCACAGGGCACAGGCCTGTTGCTTAGCTCTGGGTTGCTTTGGAAAGCAATGTGCTGTAAATATAACATTTTACTGTCTTCAGATGGAACAGTGACTCAATTCAGGACCTGGTGTGGAGGGCAGGATCCCAAGGGAGGATTCCCAGTCCTCTGTGTGTGCTCTGGGCTGGGTGTTTGCCACACAGAAATCTGCCCAACTTCAGAGCTTCCTCAGCAGCTTTCCATGCTTTGCTCCACGCATTTATATTGGTGCCAGTCCATTTATGTGTAGTTTAATATAAAAATTCTATGGATTAATTGCCTGACTTTGCATGACTGCAAACTTACCATTTTTTAACTCTTTTGCATTTACTTAACAAACATATTAAACTATTCTGCCCTTTTCCCTTCCAGTTTTCACATCTCTTTGACTGCCATCTTTATAATGCCTTTCCCTAAATTTAATTATTCACTTCCCATCCAAAAGGCAAGCTCACCTACTTAAAATCTGCTGGGAGATAAACACCACCAGTTGGCAAGCACATCCACAAATTCCAGTTGCCACTGTCCCAAAAATCTTTAACCCAAATGCCAACAATCCCCGGGAGTGCCACTGTGATTCGGTAGGGTGGGTTTATGTTTAATGCCCGTGAATGTTACTGTGTGATTATTGCTCACTGCATCAGCAAGGCTCAGAGAAAAGCAAAGTGCCCAAAGGTCAGCAGCGAGGCAGGGATGTCTGAGGAGTCCGAGCCCTCATGGAAATGATTCTGTGTGACCCTCCGGACCTGTCGGGATGCAGTGCTTAGGACAATGAGTGGCAGGTTTGTGACGGCTGTCTTTACCAATCACTTAAAAATCCAGCCTGCTCCACGCAGGGCTCAGGGAATGGAGCACAGTCCGGGCGCTCAAGTGATCCTGAGCTGGTTTTGTGCTCATGTGCAGCACACGCAGCGAAAATCTCACACGGGGGGCATCTGCAAAAGGAAAGATCGAGGAAAAGAGGGTTTGGGAGCTTTGGTGTTGGGGTGGGTTGGGTACGGGAGCGTTTAGCAGGGGAGAGGGGAAGGGCTAAACCCGGTTGCGGTTTTCCTAATCTTCATCCTTTCCCCTGAAAAGCAGCGACAATTCTACACCCGAGAGAGGGGTAAGACCAGGCGGGGACCGTCCCTTCCCCGCCAGCGCCTCCCTCCTCCTTGCTGTGTTTTGGCGGAGCCCGTGCCCGCCGAAGCGAGAGCATCCCGGGTCCTGCCGGGGCAGCGCCCTCGCTTCGGCCATCCCTCCTTCCTCCTCCTCCTCCTCCTCCTCCCGGCCCGCTTCTGGGCTGGCCGGCACTGGGGGTCCCTCCCCGGCACTGGGGGTCCCTCCCCGGCACCTGCCCGCCTGCGGGACGCCCCCCCGGGCTGGGGGCGGGCAGGGGCTCCCCTCGCTCCCTCCTCTCCTCCTCCCTCCCCGCATCCCTCCGCTCCCGGCGCATCCGCAGGTGCCGCCCGCAGCCGCGGGGGCGGAGGCTCCGCTGGCAGCCGGCTCCGGCCGAGGGCGTCCGGATCGGGCAGGTGGGAGCCGGAGCGGGCCCGGGGCCGGGGCGGGGGTGGCTGTGCCCCGGGGGAGGCCGTGGGGAGCGCGGGGGTTCTGTCGTTGCCATGGCTCCCCGCAAGCTCCGCCGGAGGAGATAGCGATGCCAGTCACGGAGGGACCCTCTCCCTCCTCGTGGGTGTGGAGCGGGGCTGGCTTTGGGGTGGTTGCGTTGGGTTTTTCCGCTCCCCCTCCTTCCCTTCCCTCCCTACCCCCTCCTTTTTTTTTTTTTTTTTTTTTTTTTTTTTTTTTTTCGGGGTGGAGCGATTAATTCGGAGCGCCGGGACGGGGCTGCGGAGCTGCCGCCGCCACCGGGACCCCTCTGCCCGCCCGGGCTCAAGGTACGGCGGGGACACCGGCACCGGGGAGGGGCTCCGGGGCTGTCCGGCCGCGGGGCTGCCCTGCCGCCTCCCGAAGCGCTCTTTAATTATTCTGGCTCTGATTTGCGAACTGCTTCTCCTGCTCCCGGCACCGCACCTGGTCCGGAGCCGGGCTGCGCCCTGCGGAGCGATGAGGAAGAGGAGCCGGGCTCAGCCCGGCCCGGCCCGGGGTGGGTCCTGGGACAGCTCGGGGGGTCCCGGCGGGTCCCGAGGAGCCGGCCCGGCTCCTTCCCCTGCCCGAGGAGCCTCTCGGGTCCCGCGGGCAGAGGAGGCGCTGCCGCGGGAAGTTTCGGGGTGCGGAGCCCTGCGGAGCCCTGCGGAGCCGGGGGCAGCGCGGGGGGCCCGGGGCAGAGCCGGAGCAGAGCCGGGGTCGGGCTCGGCACTGCCGGCTCGGTCCCGACACGGCCCCTGTTGCTTTAGGGGGGCTCAAGTTTGCGAGCCCGGGTGTCCTGAGCCTGCGGCGAGCGCTTGTTTCTGCTTTCCACATGATTCTGGAGAGGATTCGGGGTGGTTTTGCTGCAGTACCTCAATAATTACCCAAGTCCCCAGGTTTTGGGGTCTTTTTCGCTGGGGAAGCGATGTGCTCGTGTTGCACTCCAGGAGAGCTGCCGGGCTCTGTGTGTTACTGATTTGTGTTGCACGATCAGCGAGCATCGGTGAGCTTGGTAACGCAATCCAAGGAGATTCTGTTTGCCAGCAGTCAGGCACAGCAAATGTACCTGGGCTTTTCATCTGCCGCTTGTGTCTCTAGTGATACTTGGCTTCTTTTGGGGTAGAAAGGGCGCTGAGCTGTGTTTTGCTGGATTATGTGCAGGTACTCAGCACTACCCGGGAATACTTTTGCTTGAGACACGGTTTTGGAAAATTTCAGCAGAGCGGTGACAGGTGGCATTTCTGTGTCCTTGCCAAGGGTTTGGCTGGTGTGGTCGGGTTGGTATGTGCTGTGTAGCTCCCCCAAATCCCATTCCATAAACCATAAATAATAAGTGTTATGATTTTAGATACAGGTCCGAGGAAAGGAGAGGAGGTGAAAAAGCTGTACTTTAAATAAATATGTATTTTTTTGCTATTTATGAACATGAAGTGCTCCTTGTTGGAGCTGTGCTTGCCATCCTCTGGCCATTGCTTCCCACGTGTCTCTGCTCATCTTCCGATGTGAGGTATCAGAGTGCACAACTCCTGCCCTGTGAGCACTTCTCTCTTGCTTAAAAAGTAATACCTTCTCTTTGCCTTTCAAAAAAACCCACAAAAACAAAACCAAGCCAAATAAATCCGTGTCTGAATGGGTCATTAAAAATTAAGAAAATTCTGGTTCACCAGTTTCTGGTCCTCACTGAGGCTGAGCATCTGCTGTCAGTGGAGTCTGGCTTGCAGAGGAGCTACAAGTCCAGACCATGTGACATTAAAATAAGATGCACAGGATAGGACACCAAGGTTTGCAGAAGGCAATTTCTTTAGAAATATTGCCCAGTGTATGGGAAATTATCATTAAATATCTTCAGTAAAAAAACACCTGCCAGCAATCAGGATGTTGAAATTTTGCCATATGCAGCACACAGCTTGGAAACCAATTTGTTTCTAAACTCTTCCTGTTTAGTATTGATTTTTCATCAAAATGGGGATGGGATGAATCTTGAATATGAAGCTGAAATAAAGAGGCTGTTCTTCAGCAATATACATTGAACTCAGTGAGTGTAATTATTGTGGGCATTTAGTGTGAGTTACTTCTGTAATTAAACTCCGTGACTGAAAATATAACAGTCCACTTCTTTACCCCAGGAAAGCCAACAGATAAGCCTTCATTCAAATGAAAGATTACATTATTCACAGCTTGGATGTGTACCTCGAGTGGCTTGGACTGGAGCCACCTTGTTTGCCAGTAAAATTTTACTTTATCACTTCTATTTGGGAGGAAAAAAATGGAACAGAAAGGAATCTATTCTTTACAGAATACATGAAATGAAAGGATGTTGAGGACAGTTGCTCCTGTGATAAGAAAGGATCTGCTCCTTTCCCCAGTGGGAGAGGACAGGGACTACTTTAAACACTACTAATTAGTTCAGTTTATCTTGCACGCATTACAATGCTGTAGTTAGTTAATTATAGCTTTTGCCATTAGCACTATGTTAAGAATAATGAATTAACATATCACGGCAGATCAAAAGAACATCTACAAAGTTTATCTTAGAGGGGGGAAAAAAGTGTTATTGTGTGTCAGGAAGTCCCCCTGGCTTTCCCAAGGCACAGATTTTGTTGGAATTCCTGAGTTGGTGCTTCAGAGCCCTGTGAATGACTTGAATTGATCACAAACAAGTGACACTGGAGCTCTTGGTTGCTTAGCAACCCACCAAGATGCCACAATTTCTTTTGGTGTATTTGTCCAGTAAAGTAGAAATTCGGTTTTGTTACAGATCATGGGTTCTTTGCTAACACAAAGCTCACCCTATAATAACCCTAAATCATGGAGAATGAAAATTGATGTCCCAGCACAGAGTGTGGGGGCAGCATGGGCATGAAAACAGAGCAGGAATCTCATAACCATATTCTGGTGGTGATGTGCTCAGTGTTTTATAACAAGTTCCAAATGTCCTTTCTCGGTCAGACTCCTAAAAACCCCAAGTGGGACAAGTTCTGTCAAAGAAATCCATCCCCAGGTGCTGTTTGAACATCTCCCCCTGTGCTGTTGTGAGCTGTGAGATCCCACGAGGTCTGTGGGGCTCCCCTGTGCTCCACTTTGAACTGCAGCTGCAGTGTGTGGGTTCACTGTGGCCTCAATTACCCCATGGCCACAGGGGAGCTGTGCTGGGCTCTCCTCACAGCACACTCTGGCTCCTCACCACATCTTTTTGTGGAGGGGAATATCAGGTTTAGTGCTCAAAGAGCAGAAGGAAGAGAAGTGTTATCACCTGAAGCACCAACATTGCTTCAATGAATTGTGTTTTGGTGAGTGAACTCTTTTCTGTCACCCCTGGCTCCACGTGTGCTGCACCTTAGTGCTAGAGGGCACCTTGGGAGGGAATCCTGCACGGCCCCATCCTCACTCTGCTTTTGCTGGGGCTACAGGGAGCCAAGAGGGTGAGTCTGGGCTGGAGCTGAGCCAGGACATTTCAGGAGCTCACTCTGGGCTTTCCATCCGTGCCCTCCTGAGCTGGAGCAAAGCCTTGCAGTGGGTGTGGGTGGACCTGGGGCTCTGCTTATCCCCACCTGTCTGAGCCCTGCTCTTTGCTCATAGAGACAAATCCTCTAAAACTGTACCTAGGAAAAGCCTGCCAGGGCTGGGAGACCTGCAGGGTGTCATGGCACTCATTCTTCCTAAACAGCAGTGGCATTCTGGAAGATTTCTTCCCTCTGGATGAGAAAAAGAATCCAGGTCCTTCTCTTTATAAAACTTGAGTGTTGAATAATTTACTGTGTGTGGGACTAGAGGGGGAGGCTGTAGCAGTGCCCACAGGAACTGGACCCCACTAAACCAAATCCCAGCTCGTTGTCACCACTCCTAGGCTAAGATCATTGTAGTTCATAATCTGTGTGCTAGTAATTAATTGCCTTTCTAGGCTCAGACAGACTTAGGTGAAGAGCTTAGGTGAAGACCTGTGAGCTTGGCTGACTTTGTTGTGTTTGTTTTGTTTTTTTCCTGTTGTTTCTGCATGACAAAGTCAGTGCTCAAACCTCAAGGTTGTTGTATTTAGCTTTTTTCTTCCCCTAGCTGTTTTCTTCTGTTTTATTCATTGATTTCTGTAAGTGCATTTGCATTCCCAGATGCTGATTAGTGATTGCCTGTGCACAATTAACAGATGAAGGCTCTTGGTGATATTTGGTGCCTCAGGTTTCTCCTCCCAGCATGTCCAGGCACCCTGCAAGAAGCACGCAGTGTGTGATGGCTGTGGTGATGTTATTTGCTGGGGTTTCAGCACTCCCTAGCAGATGTTTCCTTCTTCCTTCATTGCACCTGGATGTATAAAAATAAAAAAAAATGCAGATGGAGAACAGTTTATCATTAAAAGTAGTGTCTGTTGTTACAGCTTAACTAGCTTGTGGTTTTCAGTGTGATTTCCAAGTGCAGATCCTGTTCCATGTAAGAAGGACAAAAATTGTTTTCTTATTAGGGCTTCTCTTCACATTTTCATTTGACCCTTGCTAGCCCTCTCTTTTCTCCATTTATGAAGAAAAGGACCAGCTTTGAGTGGTTTTCTCCTCTTGTTTGTTTTTTCTCTCTTGCAACAGGATGAAGTTAAATCAGAGGTGTGGTGAGGATGTGATTTAGGGTGAAGAGGAGGTTGGGGAGGACAGGGATGAGTCTGCTTGGGTCCATCTTTGCTCCTGGCCTGAGGCACAGCAGAATTGATGTGTCAGGATGCTGCCTGAGGCAGTGGTGGACAGCAGGGCTGTTTCTGTGAGAGTGCAGCTTCTGGGGGATTTTCAGGAGCTGGTTCCAGTCTGGCTGTGAGGGCTGGGCTGAGCTGCCGGGGGCAGCCCCAGGTGAGCTCCAGACAGGTGAGCTCAGCCTCTGTCCCTGTGCCAAAACCAGAGGTGCCAGTGTCCCTGCTGAACCCCCCCGTGTCTGCAGGCAGGGAGGTGAGGAGGGTGACACTGCCATGATCTTTGTCATGTGCAGGGCCCTTTGCATTGCTCTGGGGCTGCTCCTGCTCCCCAGCCTGGCCCTGTGTCACTGTCCCCTGCCTGGGGATGCTGCTGCACTCCCTCCTACTCCTCCTCCTCCTCGTGGGAGCATCAAAGGCACCACCTGGGCTGCTCATTTCCGTGTCTGAGGGGGCTTTAAAGGTGGGATGAACCCACTGAAGGGGCTCTGATGGCTGGGGGAGTCTCTGTGCCCTCCTGGAGAATACAAAGTGTGACTACAAACGAGGCTGCAGTCCCCAAGAACTCCAAACAGTCCGGTGAGCCAAAGCCCTCTGACCTCTCAGTACAGCTCAGATATCAGATGATTTTTGGTACTTTCAGAAACCTCATTTCAAGCTTCTCCAGTTTTTGGGAGGCCCATGGGATGACTCTGCAAGGTTTAAGTCACTCCTCAGAGCACCATCGTGGCTGGAATGAATGGGAAAGGCAGAAATCCACTGAGAGGAGAAGGAAAAAAGAGAAAAGAAAAAGCAGAATTGGGCCCATCCACCTTTCAGTGCGTGTCTGCTTTGGTGACTTCTGGAGTGTGACACAAGCAATTCCCTGTCAGCCTTCCCCGCTGGCTGACACAGAAGAGGTGGCTTTGAATGCTGCCTGCTGTGCCTGTGTGGCACTTGAAAGGAGAGAGGGCTGCCTTGAAGGAGCGTGTTCCCACAGCCTAAAGGATGTTTGAAAAACGCAGCGCTGCGTCCCGTCACGCGCTGTTCCACATTACACCCGATGGAAACCTGGAACAATGTCTCAGGAAAAAAAATGTGCCAGTGTGCATCCCCAGTGCTTTAAATAAAATCAGTCGTGATGAAAGGTTGCTCTGCTGATAGGGAAAGTTAAATTAGGATTGTGGGGCAGATTTTTTTTTTCTGTTAGAATACACCCCAACAATGCTTTCAGCTAAAGGAGTGATTAACTCAGGGGCTTTTTTAAAAAACACAAGCTCAACATTTTTTTTGCAGTTTACTGAACTCAGAGAATGGTTAATAAGAAGAGATTGCCTGTAGGTTTGGAAGCACCCACGTGTTTTTCCCAAGGTTGATCTCGTAGCTTTGTCTGTCCATCACTGGACTCCTTCCCTCTGGGCCAGGTGGTTGAGTCAGGTCTGTGTGTACACTTGCACCCATGGTTGTTTGTCTAATTTTGTTGATTTTACTTCTTCGTAACCAAAATACTCCATACCACAATCTGTTTGCTGAGTTCAGTGAACTTACTGCCTAAAATTTGGGTTATTGCTGGAGTGCTTTATTGAATTGGGGCCCAGTGCTTTATTTTTTACAGGTTATTCTTTCATATCACTTCACTGATATTTTGTTCCAGTGAAATTTCATTGAGAGGATAGATTTGAGAGGATTTATGTTGTAAGTCAGAGGAGGTCCTGTCTGATTTTTTTTTTATTATTACTCAGTTTTGTGGGAATAAACTGTATTCAGTGCTTGTTTTGAGTTCTGCCAAGGCATTGGTCTAAAGTGCAGTAATATTGGTCATTACCATCCACATTCCTCAGGGATAAATATTCCTTTTGTTGCATCTGGGCAGAAGAAAATGGCACAGAGCAGAACTCCTGCTGTCTGCCAGTACCAATGGCAGATTTTATACAAGATATTTTTAGGATAAAAATAGTCACCGTGGTGACTTTCAGGCTGGATATTGCCCAGGCAAACCCTGGTGAAGTCATGGCGCCACTGAAATGGATGCTCAAACTCCCAGTGACCTCAGCAGAGTCAGGTTTTTGTCCCAGGAGTGATGAAAATCTAATTTACAGCCTAACCAGTTTGAGGAGGAGGTGTAATGGCCCGGCTCCTTGACTGATACAAATGAGGGGGGTTCAGCTGAGGGGGATTGAGTTACCCTGACTGGAACCTTCTGGGATTTAGGAGAATCCGGGATCCACGTGGGCTCTGCAGGCAGGAGAGTTGGGAGCTCTGTGACTCTGCCTCCTCCCAGGTGCCACATCCCTGCCTGGTGTTTTGGCTGGGAACAGCCAGCAGACAGCAGAGCATTGCTGTGTGCTGAGGCACGGATGACAGCTGTGGTGTGCAGGGGGAGCAGTGATTAAAGGGCTGTCCCCCTGTACAGAGCTAAGCCATACCTGCTCCATTAACCTGACACTGAAATCCTCAGTAATTGCTCGGGGTTTACCACCTGCATGACAAATGCACCTTTCTGGCATTGAGGCTGGGCTCAGGCTCTCACCAAATCTGGGATTTCCGTGAGCTCTGCTGAGCCTGTGGAATTGCAGCCTCCCTGCTGTCCTGGGGTTCTGCTCACCCTGATTTTTGGTTAATTCCTGCCCAGACAGTGCCTGCCTGCTGGGAGAGGCTCAGCTTGGCTTTTCAGCTTCGCATCAGATCCCAGGGAATTGCTGCAAATTGAGCTGTTGGAGGTGTTTTAGGGAACAAAGGTTTATTAAAGGTGAAGCACAGCCAGTGTGGTGGCACCAGAAAGTAATCAGAGAGTGACAGAGTGGCTTGGGGTGGAAGGGACATCAAAAATTGTCTCATCCCCTCCTCTGCCATGGCAGGGACACCTTCCACTGTCCCAGGCTGCTCCAAGATCCAGTGTCCAACCTGGTTTTGGACATTTCCAGGTGCAGCCACAGCTGCTCTGGGCACCCTGTGCCAGGGCATCCCCACCCTCACAGGGAGGAATTCCTCCCCAGTATCCCATCCAAAGCTGTTGTTTCAGTTTGATTCATTCCCCCTTGTTCTGTCACTACGTGTCCTTGTAAACAGTCCCTCCCTATCTTTTTTGTAACAGTTATTTGGTGATGGAGCCCCTAAAGAACAGGGAATTTCTCCCATTTCCTTCCCTGTGAGCAGGATGCTGCCTTTTGGAGCACTCCACCTCATTATCCTGCCAGAGCAGCACATTTTCCCTGGCAGCCATTCCCCCTGTCAGGCATCCCTGTGCAGTGAAACCTCACAGAATTCCAGCTGCACAGCAAGAGAAAAATTTCATCTTTAGTGCATTCAATTATGCCTCAGTGTTTATTAGAAAAAATTAAAAAAACCCCAAACAACCATGAGAACCACAACAGGCAACAGACCTGGAGGGTTATTCACAATCTTATCATGTGCACCACAAAAAAAAAAAAAAAAAAATTGGAGTAATCTTTGCAGTCAGCAGATAAGCAGCATTGTCCCTACAAACCTATTCCTCTGTGATCCTCCAAAATGTATGCTGAGCTTGTCTGTGCACAGAGCTCCCTGGAATGGGTGCTTAGACCAAATTTTTTATCCCTGGGTAGGATATAGTCAGGAATGTTGTGTATTTTCCCTGCTAATTACATAATGCACTGACTGAAAAGAATAATGTATGCAAAGTTTGGATGCTCAGGCAGTGACAATCCATTTAACCATTTATAGCTTTATGTATTTTCTAATCCCTGAACCCAAATGTCCCCAGAGAGGGAATGTGCCCTTAAAAATTTTAGTCCTTTAAATTAAGTGAATTTAAATTCGCTCATTTGCATATTTTCCCTTTCTTTGTTCTGCCTGAATGAGATATTACTCCAGTAATTGAACTGTAATTTCAGCCCAGGTAAATGATGTAGGACAGGCGCGCTGCCCGAGCCGCTGATCCGGCGATTTGAGCGCACCTCGGAGGGGAGAGGCTGTCCAGGCCACTGAGCATCACCCAGCGTGGGGCTGGCACTTCAGAGTTCAGTCAATCCCTTCTGATAAATGTGCTCCTGGAGCAGGGGCTCGAAGGGATGCAATGGAGGGAATTCCTGGGAAAGAAACTTCTCACTGAGCTGATATCATAGAGAATTCCAAAGGGGTTGGGGTTGGAAGAGACCTCATTAGATGATTAGAGATCATCTTGGTGCAGCCAAGGCCAGTCCAAGCTGTCTTTGGAGACTTCCAGGGATCCAGGGGCAGCCACGGATTCTCTGGGCACCCTGTGGTGGGGTATTCCTTCCCAATGCCTCACCTCAATTTCCCCTCTTTCAGTCTGAACCCATTGCTCCTTGTCCTATCACTCCAGTTTCTGATGAAATACATAGCTGGGTCAAAGCTGAATTCTCCTAAAAATAAAATTTTACAGCTGAAACAGAGCAGTGAAGCTTCTGGAAGGGTTTTCATGAGCAGGCTCTGGTGATGGCTTTTTGGTGGGTGTTGTTCTCAGCCCCTGTGGGACAGCTCAGCTGGGATGGGTGGACAGGAGTGGTGTGGGAGGGAGAAGAGAGTCTGTCCATATCTGATGGAAAAAGTCTTGGTTATGATCTTTGAGAAGGATTGGGTGATGCATCATACAAAGATGGCAAAGTGGTTTGGGCTCCATTATCCTGTTGTAATGACTTTTCCCCTCTTCACTAATTGTTAATCAATGCAAACCAGCACACCTTTGTATATTCTGCGGGGATACAGGAGAAGCCCAAGCGGGGAACGCAGAAGAGGTCAGAGATGATTGTCTGGAGAGCTTGGCACCAATCCCAGAAAAATAAAGGAAAAGTTGATAGAGGACTGAATTAAAATGGAATTAAAGAACAGAGATAATTCAGGCCTCTCTGGAAAGGGAGTAGTTACAGGTTTGGTAAATGAGGATATCGGAGGTTTGTGTCAGAGTTTCCTGGAGTCAGATGTGGTATGCTGTGAAATCTCAGTTAAACCAAACAATCCCAACAAAGCTGCGGTGTGGAATTAGCAGCAATCTTGTTTTATAAAATTATGGAATAATTTGGGGTGGAAGAGACCTTAAATCCCCCCCAGTGCCACCCCTGCCATGGCAGGGACACCTCCCACTGTCCCAGGCTGCTCCAAGCCCTGTCCAACCTGGCCTTGGACACTGCCAGGGATCCAGGGGCAGCCCAGCAGGCTGAAGGACAAATAGGATGGTTTCACACAGGGATTTTATCTGAATCCATGAGAGCGCTGGAAAGCTGGGGTCAGTTTTGGTGTCAGCAGCTGAAAGAAAGGGTTTACAAACCTGGAGAGTCAAGGAAATAACCACAATATTGATTTGAAGAGTAGAGGAAATTCCCCACAGTGAGAGATTTAGAGCTCAATCTGCTTAGCTCATCAAAAAGAGGATTGAGAGGGGACTTGATTACAGGGACAAGTATTTTCATGGGGAAAGCATATCCAGCTTTTTAATCAAGAAGAGAAAAGAAAAATCAGATCCGATAGCTGCAAGCAGGAGCCAGACAATTTTAAATTAGACATTAAAGACTTTTTTTTTTTTTAAATCTGTGATTAACCACTGGAATGAGCTGTGATGTGTTCAGATGGAGACTGGGTACCTCGTGTGACACAATCAAACACGAGTTGCTGGATATGATTTGCAGAGGATGGGAAAAAACACAACAGAATGTGCTGCACCTTAGACGTGCAAAGGCCCTAAAATCTGTGAGTGTTGAAGGGGCAGTCAAAGGAAGAGGAAAGAAAAGGGAGGAATTTACATGGGAAGGACAAAAAGGGGGAATAGAAGCATGGAAAGGACAAAGAAAGGAGTTTCAGAGCTTCTGTTTGGGAGTGTTGGAGCATATGTGTGAGCAAAGTGAGTTTTGGCATTGGGAGCACCTTGGGTGTTGGCAGAGCTGGAGTCATCTGTTTCCCAGTCAAAACAGCAATTTTGGATTGTGGGCTTTGTTAATGATGATAAAGAACCCTCCTCTCTGTGGCTGTGCTTTTGGCAGTGTGGTGGTGCTGGGGGTGCTGCCAAGAGCCAGGATGGACCCAAGGGTGGGAGCCACAGGAGAGCTGTGCCACCTTCCCCTGCGTCCCTGGGCATTGCTGGGACGTCCCCTGGCAGCACAGAGTGGTCACTGTGGGCTCTTGTTACACCAGTGTTACACACAGAAGCCTTGACAGAAATTAATGTCTTCATATTTCTCCCATTGAACCAAAATTTCAGGAAATCCCACAGGGAAAACTCTGTGGTCTCAGGATTTTTGGTGTGTTCTCTCCATGTGTCTGTCCTCTTGAAGTTGTTTCACCAGTGGAGTGATTGAGACTTCTTTTCTCCAAGAAACATAACTCTATATTGCAACTGTTTACAGTGCCTAATAATGAGATAATCATTATTTTAAACCTAATAGTAAACCTAAATAATGACCTAATCATTATTTCAAACCTAAATAAACCTAGTTTTTCTGTGGGGTGGTGCAGTGGCTCAGTCGTGACTGTGCTCCAGGTGACTTTGTTGCTGGTTTTTTTGGGTTTTTTTTCCTATGGATCTTCAGCTGTAATGAAAGTGAAGGTGCCTTAAAGACTGTCAGTAATTTTGCTGTCATGGGAGCTCTTTAGCCAGGACTGGAAATCCCTTTTCCAGCAAAATTTCCAAAACTCTTCTCCACAGCAGAGAATATTCTGTCGTGGTTGTGTGGAGGGAAATCACTGCCATGTGCTCTTTTTTTTCTACTCCATCCCAAAGGTGTCGCCTTTGTTTAGCAACATTTCCTGCCTTGTTTTTGGACTGGAAGAGAGTCACTATTTCAGGATCTTTTCAGTGGAAATAGGAACATGTTTTCTTTGGACTGTTTAACAAAACCATAAACTCTTTGTGACCAATTAGAGCTCCAATTACCTGCAGCTCTGTTTCTGCCTTGGATGGCCGTGGACGTTTTGCACTGCCAGCAAACCGAGTTCCAGAGTGTAGAGTTGGGCTGGTTATGGCCATATTCTTCTTGGAATTAGGAAAGCTGATAAATGGGAATAAACTGATTTATTGGGGAAAAAAATACTTAACAAAGGATGTGTGTCCTACCTGTAAGAATTGGCTGAGTGGGCAATAATTATTCCAAAATCCTGTTGGAATATATCGACCTCGATGATCATTTTCATTCTCAGTGGATATCCCAATAATTGTCTCTGCCTGAGGATCCCCTGGAAGCTGCTCTCAAATCAGAGCAGCCCTTCAGCATTTAACTCCTGAAATTGTGACATCCATTAGGAACGAGGAGAGGTAGGAATTACCCTATTCAATCTGATTAAAGATCCAATTAAGTTGGAATCCTCTCTCTATTAGTAACTAACACCACATGACTCAACACCCTGAGAAAAGCCCCAAACCTTCTTCCCTCCTCCCTGGACTCTCATCACAAATAAGGAGCAAATTGTCCCTTGAAGAATATTTTTTTTTATTTTTTTAGTTTAGTTTAGTTTAGTTTCCCAAGCGTTTCCAGCTTGGCTTCCATCCTGAAACGTGAGATCAATAGCCCTTATAAATTCTCCTCCTGCCTTGGGAAAGTATTATTATTAGCACTTTAAATACCTGTTCATTCTCCTAATCATCCTGCCCTTTGTATCAATGACTTTCTTGTGTCAGACGGGTCGCAAAGTTAATTATGGTGGTTTCCTTTCTTGTTTTAAACGTGCTGTGTCTTAACTCCAGTGTGATGATTGGAGTGGCTGTTTGACCTTGCTTCACCTGTTTTCATAAATACTTGTGTCTGTCGTGTCCATTCCTTGAAGCACTTCATCTGTACATGAAATCCTGAGGATTCTTCTCATTCCTTTCTTAAAGGCACTTCTAATATTTTCCTCTTTTTTTGTTTTTTTTTTCTCATTTAGTCCTTTTTCCATCTCAAATTTTTGAATGCAGTTCTGCTTGATGTCAAAGGCAAAAAATAAATCAGCACATCTAAATTGCTAATAATTATTATTAAAAATTATTTTAGTCCTTTCTAAGGATTTCTGTACAGAATCCTCATCTCAGTTGCATCTTGAGCACCTTGGGCTGCTGAGCAGATGCTTCCTATTGAAGTGATTTTTATTCATTTTTGTGGAAAGCAAACAATTCAATTGAAACCCTCTTCTCCCTCAGCCTCCAGAAGGCCAGGGGCTATTTGTTGAATTTAACTTCAGTTACATCAAATGAAACAAATCCATTGTGACCCCTGAGGAAGCCTCATGTTTTAGATCATAGGTGGCTTCTAAATATAGGGATGGGAAATTAATGTCTCCCTGGATGGATGATCCTGTAACTGTCTCCTGCAAGGGTTTTCACAATTTCCTTTGAGCTGAGTGGCCCGGTCATTTCTGAACAGGCTGAAATTTGAGTGGATAAAGTGTTTAAAAAAATGTATTTATGCTTATATATATGTGTGTGTGTGCACAATTAGTTAAAATACTGTATTTGGTTTTGCACAGAATTTTTTAACCATTGTGGAAGTTCATGGAAAAAAATCATTTGGGAGATACATCTATAGATAAATATCTTTATTTTTGTTTCAAAACCATTTTGTGCAACAGGCAGTAGCTTTAGCCTTGGGCTTTTGAATCTGATACTACATTTATCTTCCCTGAAAATAATCAGAGTACAGCAACCTCTGATGTGCCTGAAAGGGAAACAAACACAAGTGAAGCAGCTAAATATGGAGCAGATGAAATGTTTTGATTCATTCCTGAGCTATGAACTTTGAAATTTGATATTATACACCTATAATGTGTTTTCATGAGTGTCCCTGTACAAGTGCATTTATACCTTCTATTCATAAATAAAGATAATTGGGGTTTTTGCCCTGTGTGAGCACTCAAGGAGTGCTGGAAAGCTCAAACACTGATGTCTATTTCTGCCTAATAATTAATAATTACCTGAGAGGTGGCTCAGATTCCTTCTATTTTTGGGATATTGTTTTATTTGGGTGCTCCTCTCTGAGTAATAACTTCATCCTGTCTTTGGCACTGGCACTCTCAGTGGCAGATGTTGTGACTCAGAGCAGACGAGAAGATTCACATTTATATTTCCTTCCTTTTTTTTTATAACTGACTTGCCCCCAAGGCATGTTTTGACAGGGAAGATATAATTTCAAATTAAATGTGAATGTGGAGGCTTTCCAAAGCTCCAAATTGCAGAGATTTCTCAGCATGGCTCAAGGAGAAATAAAACTCTCCATGCTGACGGGCTGCTGTGATGGGAGGGGGCAGCAATGGTACCAAAATCTGAGTTTATTGCCTTGGTACAAATTTGGACACAGGAGAGGCTCTGTGCATCCCTGAGCTGTTTCCACTCTTTCCACAACCTTTTCCCTTCTGGAAATCTCAGGAAGGCCAACGGGGCACAGCTGGATTTTCCCTTCCACCTTTTCCCTTTCACCTCCAGATGGTGACTGGTGGTTTAACATCTTATTTATCAGGTGAGACTCTAGCATCAGTGAGCACAGGTATTTTTAGGAGGAAGAATTTGGTGGCAAAGCAGGAATTCCAGAGGGCCAGGAAAGGCTTTTTGTCCCTGCCAAGGTGTTGGCTCTCATTTTGGATGGATGAGGAGAGGATTGCCCTCTTCGTTGTGGTGGGGTTTTTTCAGCTATTTCAGGAAATTGGTATCTGTGATCTGTATGTCTTTTCAAGGAAAAAGACTTAGCACTCCAGATCTAAAACATGTGAAAGGATGTCCCAAGTTTAAGAGCAGAATTTTCTTCCTGATGAAGCAGAGCACAGAGTAATTTCCGTGTTCCTTGCCTGAATCTCCAGGTTTCTGTCCCAGCCCTAACAAGGTCAGGTTTGCACTGTCTGGAGCTGCTCCTCTTTGTGAGGGTTCTGCCTGACTGAGGACATGGCATCTCCTCACTGTTTGCCTTTCATTTCCCCGCCTTTATTCTCTTTTTCACCTTTTGTTCCAGCGTTTGGGCTGTGTTCCATCTCCTCCCTCTCCAGGGCTCCTGTCCCCACTGCTGGCTCTCAGGGCAGGGGGTGTTTCTGCAGCCCCTGGAATGTTCCCAGGGTGTTTTGGGGTCAGTGGGGTTGGATGCTGATCAAGGACAGCTTTCACCAGGCATCTGTTAGTTCATGCATCTCTTGGAAATGGTGGAATTGCAGAAATGTGTGCCCAGGCAGGATCTGTCCCTCTGCACCAACATCCCTCCCTCTGCTGCCCCTGGAGCCCTTTTTGTGAGACATGGCCATGAATTTCCTCTGTGCCCCACCTTCAGGAGCTTTCCCCTTCAGTGCTGAGGATCCAACCTCGGAAAGGAGCGAGAGCCAACTCGGAGAGCTTTAACCCATGGTAAGTCAGATGTCCTGGGGGAGGAGGGAGATTAAAGAGCCCAAATTCTCCAGGAGATTGTCACTTGGCTAATGATGATCGTAGCCCATGGCAGTCGGGGATGATAGGGCTGATACTTAGCAGGGGTTGTGAACCAATTAGCCTGCTCAACAAAACACTTGGTCCACTGGGTGCAAATGTTAGGAATATTTATAGGGCTGGCTCCGCAGTCAGCTAATCAAAACTGCAGAAAAAGCTACTTAAGAGCCTGTCCCAGGCTCTTCGGAGGCCCTGAGATTACACAGCTGACAGATAAACAAATGTTTGCCCATGTAAATATTAGGACTCAAAGACTGTGTTTGAACTCTTTCTCAGTTTCCTGGTGGTGTAAAATCAATTAGGGGTGATTAAAGCACGCTGGAGTGCCCTTCCCTGTGGAGAGCAGGCTCTGATGGTGGCTGTCCATGGGCAGCTCCTGCTGCCTGCTCCCAGCTTGGCTTTTGGGGTGTCCCATGGTCCAGGGGATGTCACATCGGCTGGCCCAGGTGGGGATGTCACATCGGCTGGCCCAGGTGGGGATGTCACATCGGCTGTTCCAGGTGGGGATGTCACATCGGCTGGCCCAGGTGGGGATGTCACATTGGCTGGCCCAGGTGGAACAGCAGCAGCACAATAAGAATTGTACATGGTTTAATATCACGGTATTAAATAATAATAAGCGTGGTTTAATAATAAGCGTGGTTTTCATTCATTAACTGCCTGATGCTTCAGCCCTGAGTGTTCTATCAACTCCTTAACCCATGAACCCCTGAACCTGCTGCTTTTCCAAAACATGACACTATTGAAATAAACACTGGTCTCTCAGTTAGTGCTGTCCAGCACCTTCTGCTGCTGAAGCAGAGACTTGGTCCTTGCATAAAGTCTAATAGTAGAGTTGGAGAGAAAATAATCTATCTTAATTTTCAGGCTGGCTGAAATGTTTCCAAGGGTTTCTCTATTGGCTTGTTTATTTATTTGCACTTCATTTCGAATTGTCAAGGTTTTCCCCCTCTAATCTCAGGCCTCAGTTGCAGAAACAATTCTGTAAAACAGACAAGAGTAAGAAAAATCCACAGGCTTCCCTGGAAAGGCTTTCTGAAAGCTGAGAGTGTTGATTGCTCAGATTGGAGGCATGAATGTGTTTATACGTGTCTTTACAGAGAATCTGCAAATAGAAGATCAGCTTCTAACCCTACTGCTCAGCTCCTCACCAAATATCATCCCTTGCTGTTTTGCAGCTGTTATTTTACAGCAAGTGATCATTTTGAAATACAACCATTTTGGGTTTGGGGCTCAAGGTGGTTTTCTCCAGTTTATTTGAAAAATCACATGTTAAACTGGGGCATTTATTGCACTTGGCAAGGTCTACACTAGGTCTTTACTTAAAGAAAAATCGAATTTTTAAAAAAGCCAGGTTGCAGATTGTTTGGGCGAGCACAATGTAATTTTATTTTTTTATTATTATTATGGTTTTTTACACCCCTCCTGTGAGTAAAAGCTTTCTTTATGCTGCTGCTATTCTGGCTGTAAATGGCTTTAAGTGCAGTGGGTTTTAATATACAGATGCTCTTTCTGATAACTCCTATGAAAATGACATAATGTCTTTTTTGAGCCTGAAAGGCACCATTCTCATTGGTCCTGGTAATTGTGTTAACAGTGCTCTTTATTTGCAGATTTTCTTAGGGTTTTTTTTTCTTTCTTTCTTTTTGTTCATGTGTGTATCAGAGATGCAACACACTGGCAGTTAAATGGGGTAAAAATGATCTTTTGGAGAGGACGGTCCAAGTCCATGGAGACTCTCCAGGGATCTCATTAAAGCATTCTTTCCTAATCCAGTGTACTGCAATATCAGCTCTCTGAATCCCCACAGTGTGGCATCCTGATAGGTTAGTTTACACAGAATTAATTGTCTAATTTTGCAAACAACCAGTACAGTGCACATTGATTATTTATTTATTTATTTATTTAGCTGTCTGTTTTTAATCTGGTGTGTTGCTCTTGTGGATTCTGCTTTGTATTTCAAGGTAGTTTTTACAGCCCTTCTCTACTTACACCAGTTTGTCATGGCCTATATCACACAGGAATCATTATTTATTTTTATCATTCTTCTTTTTGTCCTTCCTATATATAAGAATTGTTGGTAATTTAAGCAATAATTTTCTGTGTAAATAAAGAACAAGTGTAAGGAGGTTTCAGAAAAGCAAATTCAGGTTGTTTAAGGCTTCAGTGGTTTAGGTGCTCCAGAGACCGCTCCTGAGAGAGCAGCTTGGATTTTCCTTGTCCTCAGAGGTCACCTGGCTGCTTTGGTGGCACTGGAATAGCACAGGGAGAATGAGCCTTGCCCAGAACAAAGGACCAGCAAGAGGAAATCAGTTGATACAGGAGCACAGAAAAATGCATTTGAATAAAATCTCATGGACTGGGCTGCAAATTTGGCTTGAACAGGTTTTTAAATATACTTGGAGGGTCTGTTTTAAGGTACAGTTCTTGAGATGTAACTTGCACAGAGAGGATTTTTTGCATTAGAACCAGAGGATTATTCAGGTTGACAGAGACCTTCGAGATCATCAGGTTGAGCTGACCACCTGTGGTTTTTAACCACATGAGGAAGATGGATTCACTCACAGTAATCCCTCAGCTTGCTTTGGCCACGGTGGCTGCTAAAAACCTGCTGCTCCCAAGCCCCTGCTCCAGACTGCTCCCAGCCCCAATGTCCAACCTGGCCTTGGACATTTCCAGGGATCCAGGGGCAGCCACAGCTGCTCTGGGCATCCTCTGAGTAAAGAATCTTTCCTGATATCCCATCTAAACCTGCCCTCCTTCAATGTGAAGCCATTTCCCCCTGTGCTGTCACTCCATGCTCTGACAAATCGTCTCTCCACCTTTCTTTCTTTCCAAGTGGGAGTCCAGGCAAAGGGAATAGGAGTGAAAAGATGCGAAAATGAGATAACTTTGGTTTATGTGAGGGAGATGAAGGCAGCAGGATGAGATGAGAGAAAGGACAAGTCAGGATAGCTTATCTATAAAGGAAACAAAACCCAAACAATGCAGCCAAATTATCCTCAAGGCCTTTGTGATTCAGAAAATGTGTTAATCAACACTAGAATTTCATCTTCCGCTTCTCATTTACATACACAAGACATTTTCCAGTGAAAACATCAACTTCTTGTGTAAGGAGTGGGCACTTTGGACAATGTTTGTGTTCTCTATGTTCCCTCCTTTGCCAGCATGTCTAGGATGGTGAAAAGAAGTCAGGGAAAGTTTGCTTTGCCATCTCATTTATTGTCCTTTTAGCTCTTGCTTCTATTAAAGCAATTCAGGAGCAGCATACACTGGGGATTTATATTGCCACAGCTGTCCCAAACTCTTTTTGCAACAGGGATTGTATCTCCCTGCTACACACTGGATCTGAAAAATGGAAAAGGTCCATGGGGTTTCTCCATCAGCCCCAAAGTCCCCAGGAGCTGCACACTGGGCTTGAGCAGAGCTGAGGCTGTTAGGAGGGAATGTTAGGACGTTCCCTGTTGGGAGGGGATGTGACACGATCCTGTCTGGCCCTGTGACAGGGCTGTGACAGCGAGCAGAGCCCCCAGAGCCGTGTCCCACCCTGGCCCCGCCGGCAGCGCACGCGTTCTCCTCCTGTCAGTTGTTATCTGGGGCTGTTGACATCATACACCAAATAACACTTAAGGCAGGTCTCTTCCCACTCAAAGATGAATTCCCAGCACAGTTGAAACCTCCAGGGCCTTTGTCACCGACTTCAATGGGCCTCAGCTCCCACCTCGTGGCTCCATGGCAGGAAAGAATAAATCTCTGCCGTAACCGCGGCTGTCGGTGCCACGCGGGGGGAAAGGATAATTAGCAGTCAGTCATGGAGCTGTGTCGTGGTTGTTGTTGTCTGATGAATAATAGAACTGAGTACGAGTGAAACGCTGCCTCCCGAGTGGGTAAAGTGATTTTAGCAGATTAACATGAGTGTAGGCAGCCAAGAAATATGGCATGAAAACCAAGTGTGAGAGGAGTTCTAGACAGAAGACATCAACGTTCCCGTCTGTCTGGCGTCCAAAGCAGGCTGTGGATTTTTGTGTAAATACTGCACCAGGAAGTTGTGGGGGATCAAGAAGACAGAGTCTTGTGCAACTAGGATTCGTCTCTTCTTTATTTTCTTATGGAAGTGGGCTGATGTTTTTAGAGGAGCATGAGGGAGATTTCAATGAACACTCTTCTCCCTTTTTGCTTCTTGTCAAAAATACCTTTGGAACTTGTCAGAGGAGCTCCTTTGTAAGGTGTTCAAGACCAGCTTGGATGGGGATTGGAGCAGCCTGGTCTAGTGGAAGGTGTCCTTACCCGTGGCAGGGGTTTGGAACGAGATGAACTTTAAAGTCCCTTCCGAACAAAACCATTCTGTGATGGCACGAGGACGATGGACCACGTTTTATTGGAAACCCTGGCTTGGAAACTCTGATTCCTAGCAGAAGGATGGTGAGACCAGCTGGTGCAGCAGACCTGTGGGACAAAGATAGGTGCTGGATCTGCAGATCTGTTACCTCTGAGCAAAGCCAGCAACAATTAAAGCAGAAGAAAGGCAGCCCCGTGTAGTTTTAATCATTAGTCTCAGTTTGTCGTTGGTCTTAACGCTGCGTGAAGCTTTGTGAGAGCATAAAGGCAGCTCTGTAATGCCGAGCCTTTTAACCAGCCCTGTTTGTGGATTGTGATTGGCAAAGCCATTGACTTCATATTCTTTCATGTTCTTTCTGTTCCCTCTTGTTTTGATGTTATCCTGCAGTCATCTTAGCTGCGTATTAAACAAGAGACTACTTCAATATAAAATGATCAAAGGGCTGAGGGAACACAGGGCCGTAAAGAATATATGGAGAGCTCGGGGAGAATGGTGAGTTGAATTTAAAGGCTTTTTCAAGCTGCTTAATTCCTGCTTAGATTTCTGGTGTCACCAATAGGCGACAGTCCCTTTCTTTAAATCTTTTACTAAGGACTGACTGGCAGAATCGCTGTTTTACATGGGGTTTAAAGAGTAAAAGGCCACCCTGAAGGTCAAACCCTAGGAGATTTCCTCTAAGAGCTCATTGATTCTCGTAGATTTTTGACTTGGAGAGAGACCACTCCTTCCTAGATGTGCAGCTTGGATACAAGTGCCTCAGTATGTGCCAGCACAGAAGGCAGGAGCCAAAGTGTAAGGGCAGGAAAAAAATTAGAGAGAAAGATGCTGTGGGGCAGACAGACAATGATCTCAGTCTTGTATCACTCAAACTGGTGACATTATTAGCTGCTGGTCCATGAAAAAAAGGGCAGTATTATTTTATCTGTCTCAGAAATGGATTATGTTAACAATGAAAGTGGGCAGGATAAAGATTTATGGCCCTATCCTCAGCTTGAGTAAACAGGCAGAGGACCTGAGTGCGTGGGGATGGAAAAGATGGGATGCAAATGCTGGGGATCTGGTTTTCTTCACATACAGACACAAATTCAAGGGTGCTGTGACTGCACAGGCAAGTAACTGTCTCTTTTTTCCACTAAAAAATTCAGATGAGCGTGTTTTGCCTCTCTAACCTCATTAAAGTGTTGGCTTTGTGAGCTGCCCAGTGCTGTGGTAGTGATTAGCAAAAGCCTACCCCATAAGCAAACTCTGCTATTACCTACTCCTGTGATATTTCAATCTGATTCATTAGAGAAATTAGCATTTTTATGGACTAATTAGGGGAAAATGTTGCTCGTACTCTTCCTGATATACAGAGATTTTTCACATAACAAAGCCACATATAAGTGAAACATGATTCTACCCCTCCCAAAAAAAGGAAGAAAAGCAAAATTATTATTCTAATTAACACAGAATATTGGGAAGATTTGAACTTAAAACTAAGGATTAAGAGAAGGTTAGATTGTTGGCAGTTTGTCCAGTCTTTTTGAATTTGAAATTCCAGCTCTCTTTCAGCTATTTTGGTTCTTGAGGCATAAAAATATTTTAAAAGCTGTCAGTCAGTCACTGTATTTTTTGTGACAGTTGCAAAATGCACAGTAATGAGAATGAATAGTAATGAGTGCATTATTCAGCAGCTATAAATACCAATTGATTTCCACTGTAAGTTTATATATTTCAGTCAACATGCATTTTTAGCCTTATTTTTTCCTGCTCTTTAAAACCAGGCTCAGGTTTTTATTAGACTGTAGCTAATAATCATTCAAACATGTCTTGGTTTCCCTAATGAACCACTTGCTTTTGAAGCTTAATTCTAAATCTGCCTGTGTGTCACTTGCTCCTGCTCACGTTTTCTGTTTGCCAGGAGGGTAAAAATGGGTGTCTGGGACTAAACATCTGAGGTCGTCTCTGTGCAGGGGAAGTGTTGGTTTTTTTCTTTTCTGAGAGGGTGGAACAGCATTTTTTTAATCAATGCAGACATCTCCTGTTTTGATTGTTATGTTTTGATAATGATCCTGCCTTTCAGAGGCTCGGAGCAGCGAACCCCTCATTCTGGGCTTCCGTGGAGAAGGCAAAAATCTCCATTTTGCACAGAGGGGAGAAGTTCAATGAGGCCTTGTGGTGCCAGGGGAGGCTGATCAGGCTTTAATTGGCTCCAGCTGATTGGCTTTTAGACCATGCTACTCCTCACCTTCAGTTGGATACTTCTCAAATACATTTGGAATTTCATATTGCGTTTGAAAGTGTCGCATAGCATCAGAATAATTATTTAAAATGGTACTTGCAGTGATAAGCACAAGTGAAGGTACAGTGCACCCTGATAAGCACAAGTGAAGGAGAAATCATTCACATTGTGGAGGAATATAAGTAGGAAGGGACCTTTGGAGGTCCTCCTGTTGAGTGTTGGCATGACTTTGAACTTAAATCAGGTTGCTCAGGGCTTTGTTGGGTTGAAGACAGGAATTAGGATTCTTTCTCTTCTCCCAGCTCTCCTCCTAAGTGCTGCATCTCCCTCATCATCCTGCTCCGTTCTGCTGAATTTTTGCGTGTTTGTCAGTGTTTTGTACCAGGGAAACCCAAACTGGACACTCTGTTCCAGATGCACTCACCCGTGGTGAGTGAGGAGTAAGAATGGCTTTCCCTGGCTCTGCTCCTGCAAAGGGAGCCCGGCCTGAGGGTGGCATTTGTCACCATCACTGCCACCTCCTGTTCGGCTGTGCTCCCTGGAGCTGCCTCCTGCTCTCTGGGCTTCAATCCGTGTGTTTTGTTGGAATGTGGAAGGTTTCTGTCAGAGGCCTTCTCCCCGAGTGGCCGCCCCGCTCTGCGGTTCTGGTGTCACCTTGCTGCTCTCGTTGTCCCAGCTGCTGATGAAGATATGAAGATTAAACAGATTGTAGTGAGGGAGATTTGCTCCATAACCTTTGGGATTGAGCTGAGAGCCACCAAGCAGTTGGATGTGGGTGTTTCCATCTTCCCCATCCGGAGGGTGGACATGGCAGTTGCCTTTTCCAGACACCAGAAGGATCCAGCACTTGCCCCAGCATTTCAAGGGCACCAAGAGCGGTCTCAGGATGATGTCAGTGTGTCTCCTGCCCACTCACTGACCTAATCAAACTCACAGCTTGATTAGGTGGTTCCTAACAAAGGCTGCTTCTGTTGAATCTCAGACTTCCCCACCCCACACAGAGACGTCAGCAGCTGGGCAGCCTGAGGTGAGGCCTTGCCAGTGAAGACTGAGACAAAACCTTCACTCATCACCCCCTTGTACCCTTTGTCAGTCGTTTTGGTGACATATCCACGAGTGACTCACATTTCCCTGGTTGTTTCCTGCAGCTGGAGCTGTGGGTGAACTTTTCTGACCAGCCACAGCATCCCTTGCCACCTTCAGCTCCACCTGGGATTGGATTTGCCTTTCCTCATTTTTTCCCTGCTGTTCAGGCCAGGCTTCTGTAGCTCTCCTGGCCAGTCCCACTTCCACCTTCTGTTCACTTTCTTTCTGTGTTGGAGCTGGGTCAGGGATTCCATGTCCAGCCAAACCAGCCTTCTGCCACGTCTGCTCCACTTCCCACTCATGGGGGTGGGTTGTTCTTGTACTTTGAGGAGGTTTTTCTGTGAAGATCACAGACCTTTCCTGTGTCCTTCTGTCCCCAGGGCAGTCAGCCGTGGCCTTACAGCTCCCCCCTCCCTGAGCCAGCCAAACTGCTCCCCTGAATTTCAGTACTGTCAGGAAATCTCAGTTGCTGGTGCATCACCTGTTGCCGTATTTTGTGAAGGCTGATTCAACCTTTATCCACTTCCAGTTCTTAACTGGGTGATGGGCAGCAAAGCCCCCATCCTCTTTGATGGCCTCTCATTCTGGCCTCTGAGAATTAACTCCCAACAAACCTGTTTCCCAGCATAAAATCCCTGAGAAATAACTCTGACTCATTCATCTCTTTTGAGGAGAATTCTGTTGTCTTGGCATTTATTTAGACTCCTTCCAATCCTTTAGAATTCCTTTTCCAGCAGAAACATGTATTTTTTCTGATTGAAATTAAGAAAAAAAAAAAGGAAATCCTCTTGGACTCCAGATACTTGGAGTAGCATAATAAATTAAGCATCTTCTTGATGACCTTTCTTGCTGAGGGATTGTTGGTGTGAAGTCTGTGCCTGTCTGTGGGCACACTTCAAGCCTCGAGTGCCAGTGTAAAGCACTCATTGAACTGATGGCTTTTTTCAGTCGCACTCTTCCCTCCTTGTGCTTTCAGCAGTTCAGAAGTTGGGATGCTCAAATTGCCCATCTTGACCTCAGTTGTCTCCTGTGGTAATGAAATGCCCTGTGCTGCTACTTAGGCCATTAGCTGGCACTCGGAAGTTTTATTTCTGGCTCTGCAATTATCCCACTGCTGTAATTTCCTTATCTGGACTGGGGATAAATAACAAAGCTCTCCTTCTTCGTAGAGGGCTCGGAGATGTGATGATGAGAAATGCTATATAAGGGTTCAATGTTGTTGTGGGAACAAATATCACTTTGTTTGCATGGCTTGACCATCTTAACAAGCAAGCAGAGAGTTGATGACCAAATCAAGATAAGAATTGAACAAATGAGGGATAATGAGCAATTTCAGACTATAGACTTCATTTTTTCCTTCTGCTTGAAAGTCATTCACTTTTGTCTGTCTGTAGAGGATTTTTTAGTCTGTAAATCATTTGCCAGTTGGGTGTAGAAATCTTTTGGTTTGCTTGTTTCATGATTTGCTTATCATTTTAGATGCCAAATAAGTTACTTATTAGTTTGTATGATCATTAGCAATCTCAGCATAGAATCACATATTATAAGGTTAAATTTCCAATTTTAATGTTGGACAGTTTTCAAGTGCATTTAAAGGGCATTTCCTGGGGAAAGAAAACCCAGTAAAATTACAGCTTACCAGTGAACTATCCTTATAATGGGAAAAAATTGCCCTTCATTAAAACTATGCTCTAAACCCATTTTGAAAAGGGCAGCAGAAAACTGATCATTTAAAAAATATTTTCAAACTTCTTTGCCTGTAATTTTCACTCAGTGCCATGGGTTAGGTCCTTCTGGTCTTTCAGAGTTCATGCTCATGACAGCTTGCATGGGATTGACTTCTGGGTTGTAGAGTAGAAAAAAACATCCTCAGTTCAATTTGCATAAAAGTTTTAACCAGGGAACATAAGGAAATAGTTTGTCAGGTGGGGTAAATAAATTTAACTTCAAAAACCTGCACTGATTTATTTGAGTTGAAGATGATTTACCTTCAAACTGAGAGAAGGTTTAGATGGGATTTTGGGTGGGAATTGTTCCCTGTGAGGGTGGGCAGCCCTGGCACAGGGTGCCCAGAGCAGCTGTGGCTGCCCCTGGATCCCTGGCAGTGCCCAAGGCCAGGTTGGACACTGGGGCTGGAGCAGCCTGGGACAGTGGGAGGTGTCCCTGCCATGGCAGGGGTGGCACTGGGTGGGATTTAATGTCCCTTCCACCCCAAATCTTTTGGGGATTCTGTTTCTCTGTGCTGAGAGTTGCTCGAGAGTGCCTGGGAATGGCCATGAGTTTGGGTGTGAATAGCTGACAAATCAGGTTTTTTGAAGATTTTATATCTTCAAAAAACACAGAGCGAAGTTTCCTGGCTGCTCTCATTCCTGAAACCCCAATATTGTGATAAGATTCCATGGGTCTCCTGGAAAATGTGGATGTTTCTCAGCTGGTGTGCAAACACTGAGGATTCTTTCTGCCTTCCACTCAGAGAAACCCTTTTGTCAGCCCATCTGCTCTGCTTGCCCATCCTCAGTGGTGAGGAGCTCAGAGCAGGGCTGTGAGGCAGGTTTGAGCAGGAGGAGGTTGTTAAACCCAGTGCAAGTGCTGCCTGCACCTCGGGGACATGAAATGCAGAATGATTCCAACTAACAGGCAGGTAAAGCGTGCCAAATTCCACCCGAAGGGCTTGAGGGCTGCCGCTGCTGTCGGTTTTGCTCGCTGACTTTTATGGACCATCAGGATATATTGACCCAGCAAGGGAATATTGACAGAGGTGATTCTGCTGCCGTCCCAGGCTCCCTGAAGGGGCAATAAGAACACCTGGCGTGCACTGTAAATCTCAACTCAACTCGTGTGTGTCGTGGCACGGCGTTTAACTGCTGAGCTGCTCGCCGGCGGTGTGAACACCAAACCTGGGTGATTCTGCACAGACCTTGACATTTTCTTTAGGGAAGAAATGGCTCTGCTCTCCCCGGGTAATGACAAGGCTCGGAGAGAGACTGTTCAGCAATGAGGGTGCTGGAGCCAAGGTGATTTTCTCCTGGTAACTGTTCTAACAGCTTTTAATGCCCTACATCCGTATTATTAAGCTCGCCACCTGAATTATGTACTGGCAAAGAGCTATAACATTTCTTATGCCTGAGTAATCGAGGACCCAAATCTGGCCCAGTAGACTTGATTTACAAAAACGTGTTCACGGCTGCCTTCTTTTAGTGGTGCAGTAAATCACAGGAATTGTCAGCCAACACCATGTCATGGGCCCAGACAGCTGTGATTGGTATTGCAAGGCTCTCTTCATATTCTGATAGCAGTTCCAGTAATAAATAAACAGATAGTTGAGCAACTTGTAGCACTGTGCTTGGAGTAATTATGAGCCACCTTATTCTATATGTGCCACAGAGTAGAAACATATTTTTATTAATTTTTTTTTCCTGGTGGGAAAAGTTGAAATATGGGCAAAGCCTGTCTACTAAACTAGACTTCTTCATTTTATTCCTGTAAAATGAATACCTCCTACTGTTGCTAAAAGGAAAATAATCATATTATTTACGGAACTGAAATATGCTTGTGCTGACTCTTCTCAGCACACTGTCTTTGCTGAGTTGCGTTCAAAATGCACATGGGTAAAATTACATGGAGAATGTTTGTTTCTTTATTAAAGAGTTTCTTTTCTCTCTTGCTGTTTTTTTCCTCAACCCATATTAATTTCGTATACTTAATGTTAGAAGACATCACTGTAAATACTCCCCTTAGCACATTTGCATTGATGAGGGATCCATAAGCTGTAAGGACCTTGACCTTTTGCTGGGGAAGTTTATCCCCTTCATCCCGTGCTATTTTCCAAGGTGGTTAAAGCATCTTTGGGTTGCTTGACAGAAGCTCCTCCTTGGAAAGCCCTCAGCTGTTTCCATGCACACTGCAGCTCGAGCCTCCCTGCTGGTGCTGGAGCTGATGGGGACAGTGCCCAGCCCCGGGTGCTGGGATTTAGGTCCTTCCATCCCTTTGCCACCCACACGTCCCTGAAACAGGACCAGCCTTGGTGGTGTGTGCTGGGAGCAGCGTCAGGGCAGGTTTGATGTCCAGGAGCAGCCAGAGCAGTGCCAGGGCTCCATCCTGCCCAGCATTCCCCTCCTTCAATGCCATTCTTCTTTCTCAAGCCCTCGGGGACAGTCTGAATTACCTTCCTCTGTTTCGCAGGGATCTGCAGCAGGCACGATTCAAGTGCCATTTCAGTGTTTATTTGTCGTTTGCAGAGCATCATCTGAGCCTGCCTGGCAGGTTTCTGCTTTGCCATTTGTGTGTCTGTTTGGGAGCAATGCACGGATGGAACGTGAAGGTCACATTGCAGCAGGGGCTGCTCATCCCTCTTTGTTTGCTCCTCCTGTGCCATCCCGAGGTGCAGCAGCCTGGGGAGCTGCTGGTGCCATCTGTGGCATGGCCAGAGGCAGAGGGTGATGCCAGCCCTGCTCCTGGTTCTGCTCAGACACAGCCCTGTTGCAGTGTACGTTTCCAAATGAGGAAAAGGGGGTTCAGTTTTACCCCTGACTTTTATGGAAAGGCACTGAACACTTTCTGTGTTTCTCTCACCGTGGCCTCCCTTTCCCTTTCCCTTTCCCTTTCCCTTTCCCTTTCCCTTTCCCTTTCCCTTTCCCTTTCCCTTTCCCTTTCCCTTTCCCTTTCCCTTTCCCTTTCCCTTTCCCTTTCCCTTTCCCTTTCCCTTTCCCTTTCCCTTTCCCTTTCCCTTTCCCTTTCCCCTTCCCCTTCCCCTTCCCCTTCCCCTTCCCCTTCCCCTTCCCTTCCCCAGTGGGAACACCTACAGTGGAGGTCCCTGAGTCATTTTTTTTTTTCCTTCATGTTGCAGAAGAGTCTTGGGCAAAATGCTGGATCTCCTTCCCTGGGGAATTGCAGTATCACTGCAGGGAGTGTTGGATTTGAGGTGGAGGAGGATTCGTGGAGTTCTTTAGGAAAAGCAGTGGAAGGTGTCTCTGCCCATGGAAGGAGGGTTGGAATGAGATGATTTTAAGGTCTCTGTCAACCATTCTGTGATTCTCTGAGCCTGGAGTGAGGCTCTGAGCACAGAAATCAGCTCTGCCCCTGCTCTGCCTTTGTCATGGGAAGTATTTCCAGTGGTTCTGGGGAGCAGTGAATTCTTGTTGTTTTAACTCAGCCTGGAGCCACAGGAACTGCTATAAATTGGCTGGCTCTAATAAACCCAGTGCTGTGAATCAGCTGATTGATACTTGTAGAAATCTTGTATTTTTTCCCCCAAGTTTTCCTACACTTTTCACTGGAAATGCTTTTGATATAAACCCTTTTCTTCAATCTGACAGCTTTTTTTGCTCATCCTCTGTCCATACAGCCCACTAATAACTTCAGCCCCACAGACCTTCTCTCCAGGAAATGCCATTAAGATTTTCTTTTACCAAAAGTGAGCAGCCCTTCAGAAATCCTTTATCAGTCCTGGTTTTTCCTGTTGTGGTTTGCCTCTTGCTTTCTTTATTTTTTTTTTCCCATGGATAGCTGTAATTTAAAGCTTACAAGATCGATAAGTCCAAGATGCACAGCATAAATGGGAGAAGCAGACAAACAACTGGTAAAGATAGGAGACAGCTGATGGAAATGAATTCAGCTATAAAGCATTTGAGTTACTGTTCTCTGCTGTGATTGCTGAGAGAGATTAAAAAATAGGAGGAGGGAGAGATACAAATCATCATTCCCTCCTCCCTTGGAATCTAAGGCTGAGACAGTGTTGAATTTTTTCTTTTTCTTCCAATGCCTCTAAATAAACAGGAGATTTTTTTTATTATTATTATTTGGAGGAGAGCTTTTAATCAATTGCAGAATTGGCTTAATAGCAGAGTGTAATGGCAGGAAGTCTGGAGCTGATGTAATAACAGCATCTTGTCCTGAACTCCCTGAATCCAGCCCTGTGACAAACTGAAAGCCTGGAAATGGCCTCTCTTCTGCCCTGCTTTGTGGCAGAAGGATTTTTCCACTCTGCTTTGCAGCCCTGGTGATTGTGCACGGGGCTGGGTTGGGGTTTGCTCTGATTTCCAGCCCAGGCATGTCTTGCAAGCCTCGGACCAGGCTGGCACGGCTTAGTTGGGCAGTGCCCAGCTGGCACAGGCTGTGGCTCAGGCGATTTGCATTTGGCATTACAAATTGCAGTCACATTGCTTTGGGGAGGTGCAGGCTCTCTGAAAGGCCGTGTGGTGCCAGCAGGAGAGCAAACACTGCTGAGCTAAAGCCTCAATAGAAGTCAAGAAGGATTAAGGTGCAGCTGAAAGTAGAATTGGGGTTCCTAAATCACCGCAGAGCTTTAGAAAATGTTTTCTGTTCACATCAAAACCATAATTTATTGACAGAGGGCTCAAACTGTAAAATGTGTGTGTTAGTAAGTTGTGTTTCAGTGAAACTGCAAACTTCTGTTATTGAGGAGATTCTTATAAGTGTTCCCTGTGTGCCCATGGCCACAGAAACTCCCCGAAGGGCTAAAGATGCATGTGGCAATAAGCACTGACATTTTCTGTGTTTGCATCTGTGCGTGCTGGAGTTGTCTCTGTGTACCCCAAAAGATCAGGGGCACTTTGCAATGTGAATTTAGAATGCTCTGGGAAAGGAGGTCCAGGTGCACGTGGGCACCTTGGAAGAGGAATTGGCCCTGTCCATGGGGAAATAAGTCTGTCTGCACCTGGTGAGATGAGAGCAGATAAAGAGATTATCCAGTAGTGACAAGACAGAAAATAGGTTGGCTGAATTCCTCTTGATCACTTCTTCTCCCTCAAGACGTCTTTCTGAATATCTTGTCTATCATACAGAGGCTGGAAAGAAAATCACTTTTAAAGGTGACCCACAGAGGTAAAACCAGACCAAAAGGTGTTTGTGTGCTTCTTCTGCTCCTGGGTGACACAGGATTGGTCTGCTGTTTACTCTGTGGGTTGTAACATTTGGGAGAGCAGGGAAAGTGAGATTAGAGCTCCAAAACCTTTTCCATGCTTTGGCTGCTCCCAGCACACAGTGGAGCATCCTGTGACCCAGCTGAGGGTGGGAATAGCGAGGTCAGTGGCAGAGGTGTGTCCTGTCCTTGTAGAAAAGATACAGAAATGGTCACTGTGTTTAAAACAGGTGGAATGTATTGGGAAAAAAAAACCCAAAAAACAGTTAAGGGATCTGTTTCCTCTTGGATGCACTTTTCTTCCACGAGCCTTTTTTATTTCTTTTCCTTTAAAGGAAAGTAACTATTGAAAAATCACTTTGAGACGTGTTTCATGTTAGGAGAGCAATAATGTAGGTGGTGATTGATAAGATTTATTGTTTCTGGGTTTGTGTTATCTTGTGATTCTGAGGAAAGCTGAATCTTATCTGTTTGGTGCTGTATAAACACTTAGCAGGCTTCAGAGAGCTTGTAATGTAAGCAGACAAGAAAGGCAAAGCAAGAGAGGGGAATTGTGCAGAAAAGTGCCTCATTCCAAGGCTGCAGACCAGATTTAGAATAAAAATCAGATCTTCTCACTTCGGCCCATTTTTTTCTATTCCATGGGGTATGTTGCTTGCGTTATTCAAAAATGGAAAAACCTCTCATTTTCCAGGTAAATGAAGGGCAAGGAGAATGAGATCAGACAGAAACTCAGCACACAGGGGAAAAAAAAAAAAAGCAAAGGAATTGTACTGATAAAGGGGCTGGTTTTAGATAAATTCAACATATGACATGCCATTACTCAATTCACAATTCTGTCTTTATTTCTAGATGCACTAAAGTGGGGAGAAGAATTCAGATGTAAAAACCACAACCTGACCATGCACTGACGAGGGAGCAGGCCCATGTACTGGTTAGAAATACATATTTTTCCTTCTTAATTCAATATTTGTGTTTTGGATGTCGATTTTATTTGCCTCTCTTTCTGAATCATTGCGGTTTAAGTCCTAGTAACCATTCTGGACCCATTTGATGCCACTTCTGTCTGGAAAAAGCTCTCTGTAAAAGCACAAACAGGTGTGTGTGGATCTGTTTGTGCATGTAGGTATGTTCTGGAGTGATTCCCTGTGATTTTAATTCCCAGGAGGATGTTGACATGCTTTCAGAGCCTGACAGCTCCGAGGTCAGATGGAGCTTGTTTGTCTTCTCTTTTTGCAACTCAAGCAAATATTCATTTGTTATTGTGTGAGGAGCTGAGCCCTAAGCCAGGCTTTATCCTGTCGTGGCAACTAATTGGTGAGGAAATCGTGATTTTACATTTAAACAGCCCCCTCAGTCCTGGAGAAAAAGGTGCTGTGACCATTCCACCCTGATTATTTCAAGGTCAGTGTCCCATTCTGCTCTCCAGCAGCTGCTGGTGGCCATCGGGGCAGGGAGGGGCTGGATGGATTTCCTTGGATTTCCTAAAAGTTGAAGAGAAATAGCGGAAGAGCAGGGCCTTTGTGGTGGCACTGCCAACAACTGTTCATAGGGAAAAAAGCCTTTGGAGCCCTGGGGTTATTTATGGCTTGGGCTTCTCCAGGACACTTTGTTTCCACGGGATTTTAGTGCCCAGGGACCCTTCCTGTGGGGAGATGTGCCTGGAGGAAATAATCACACTGGCAAGGGGTTCTGTCTATTTATTTAACTATTTTTAAAACCTATTCAGAAAAAAACACAAACCCTCCTGTAATTCTGTTTTCTTTGTGGCTGCTGAAAAGGGAGTTTCAGCTACCAATATCTGCATTTCCCATGAACTTTTTACTAACAGGAGCATCAAGGTGAAAGCTTTGCCTATAATGGGAATTATTTACACCACAACTTCCTTTTGAGCTGCCATTTTTTAGGATTTTGTGTTCCGCTCACTGGCCTTGATTACTGTAGAGAGCAGGTTTTGTATCTGCTGCTGAATTTCATTTTGTGAACTTTTGTGGTCTGTGAAAATCGGAATGAGAATGTTATTGACAAAATGTAGTTTGTCTGAATAGTGTTTAAAATATTTTAGGATTTTTTTTAAATGCTTTTCTTATACCCACTGATAAATTGATTTGCTCCGTTACAGCCAGCGATTGTTCCAAGTAGAAAATAATTTACTAATTTCTGATTAACCCCAGCTAATCAGGCAGGCAGTGGCATCCAGCTGCTGTGTAAGTCCAGATCTCCATTAAATCCGGTTATATTTTCATTTATGTCATTGTGGGAGCAGCTCTGACCTGAAAAGCTGACTGCCTTGTGTGTTTGTGAGCTAGCTGATGAACTTTCCCTCTTTCGAGACCATCCAGCTGGAAAGGCCCCCATGGAAGACTGGCTGGTTTTTGGGTATGAATGAAAAAAAAAGAAATATTTACTCTGCTTTTCATGGGGACAATCTGTGTTGGTTCTTCTTGCACACCTCCAGAACCTTCTCTTAACCTTTTATCCCCCACCTCCTCTCTGGGAGGGTGTCCCAGGGGCTGAGCTGTTCCATTTTCTGAGAATTCAGGTACAATTGAATTCTCAGAAATATATATTAAATAATAAATATATATTTATTTATATATAAGTAATATATATTAAATAATATATATAAATACAACTGAAAAAATTTCCCGTGCAGGCTGGAGCAGTTTCCTGCATGGAATCACAGAATCATTGAGGTTGGAAAAGACCTTTAGGGCCATCCAATCCAGGTGTCTGCTGCAGCACTGCTGGGGCCACCACCAACCCGTGTCCCCTTGTCCCCAAGTGCCACATCCACGTGGTTTTTAAACACCTGAAGTGCTGCAGCCTTTGGAGCTGGAGCCTGGCTGTGCCTGCAGTGTGGATGTTTGGGAATTGGAGAATTTCTTCCCTTTGGATCCCCACTCAATCCGCCCAGTTTTGTGTTTTTGTGCTGCTTCCTCCCTGACTGAACCCTTTTCTCAGGGCAGGGATCAGCCTGGTGACCTCCTGGCCCTGCATGACCAGAGAATGAACCCAGAGCCTTTCAGAGGGGGCTCCAGACTGGAGTTAATCTGTGCTGCCCCACAAATAACTGCATTTACTCACACAGGGGCTTTTGATTTAAGTGAATTTCTCCTCTTTGTCAGAGAGAGGGATTGTAATTAAGATTCCATTGTGTGATGAGCTCCCTATATTTAGAGCATTATTGGTGGATCTGTTACCTTTTAAAAGATATTTGGCAGTGGGAAAGTTGGTAATGGTTCATTTTTCACTTAAAATTCAGGGCATGATATGTGAGGCTGTGTTTATGAGGAGGGTACATGGTTCTGTCATTTTCTACTTGCTTAAAAGCTACATAAGTGGTTGAGGAAGCTCCCATCCTGAGGAGAAGAAAGGGCTCATTAAAAAGATTAGCTCATAGAGAACAAATTAAACTTCAGTGCCCTGCATAAAGATTATAATAACTGTAATAATAAATGAATTAATAATGCATTAAAGGAGAATTCCTCCAGTCAGCTTGTCACACGCTTATCCTTGAAAATTGACTTCAGTGAGTTGTGTCACTTGAGCTAATGACCTTAACTGATGGATTGGGGATTTTTCCACACTCCAAAATCCACTCAAACCCACTTTTCTGTATTTTTGACAGTTAGTTTGCTGGATAGACAGGCAGTAAGTTGGGCCATTTGGTGCTGCAAGCTGAGGGGGAAGCTCTGGCTTTAACCCCAGGTAATCAGAATCTGTAAATCCTGAGCACTTGGAAAGGGAAAAATTGGCAATCCAGTGCTGGGGTGTGCACAGCTGCACCAGAGGTGAACATCTGGGGCTGATGCGGGACACAAAATTGAAATGGAAGTGGCAGAGAGTAGGTTTAGATCAAATATTAGAAGGAATTCCTCCCTGTGAGGGTGGGCAGCCCTGGCACAGGGTGCCCATAGCAGCTGTGGCTGCTCCTGAATCCCTGGCAGTGCCCAAGGCCAGGCTGGACAGGGCTTGGAGAACCTGGGACAGGGGAAGGTCCCTGCCCGTGGATGGGGTGGGAATGAGTTGAGCTTTAAGGTCCCTTCCAACCCAGATCAGTCTGGGATTCTGTCTCTGGAGCTTCCATAAATTCGAAGGTTTTGTTCTCACTGTTATAAATATGAAATCCTCAGGATTTAGGAATAAGTTATCAAGTTCAGCACTGAGTAAGAGGCATCCATGGGGCTTTAGCTGAGGAATTGTAGGTGCTGAGGCATCTCTAGACAGCAAAAAAAGTGAGAGTTTGGGGATTTCTGCAGTCTCCCCTGGGTAAGGGCTGAGTTTCTACTGGTTATTACGCTGGGGAAAAATTGAATTAAGGGAATTGATTATCCAGACATGGTAAGCCAAAGCCGGTTGTAAAACGCATCTTTAGGCACCTGGGTACCTTTAAAATTAATCCATTATTCACTCCTGAAGCCCAAACCTGCTCCTCCAAACCCAGGCACTGCTGAAGGTGGAGTTTACATGAGCCATGAGGTGGTTAATTCTTAGAATCTTGAAAGAATTGAGGCTGGAAGGGACCTGGGGAGGTTCAAAAAGGAACCTGTGGGCTCCAGAGATTATGGAGAACACTTAACCTGTTCCTACAGAATCATGGGATGGTTTGGGTTGAAGGGATCTCAAAGATCATCTCATTTTCCAGCAGCCCAGTTTATAAAGATCCTGTCCCACTGGTGCTTCTCTGTGTCCCCAGTTCCACCTGCAAACATGTATTTGTAGGTGTTGATTTAACACTGAGCTTTGCCTCTGAAAGACATGAAAGCAAATTCCTTTTGGGATGCCTTTTTTAATTTGAAAATAATTGAAAATGCATCTCTGGTGTTTTGTTGCTTTTATTGGAAGGGAATTTTTTAATAAAAATCTCATTCAGCATAAAAAGGGCAACATCAATGGGGGTCTTATCAGTGTTTTGCATCATGTTAATACCAGAGCCAACAAAGAGTTGTGCAGGTATTATACCAGAACAAAGGAAATTATTCCAGGGGTTTCATCGGAGGATATTCTGAGTTTGCTTGTCAATTCATGAATATCTCCTCTGCTTTATTTGCTGGCTGCTGTCTGAGCAGCTGAACAGTTGCTGGAGTTTGCACAGGGATTCTTTTCTCTCCCTGCACTGCTTTGCTTTGGCACGTTGTTTGATCCACGCCGGGAAAATAGTGAGATATCAAACAAAAGTGATGCATTAATACCTGCAATTGCTACAGCTCAGAGGAGCTCTGCATCACTTGAAATGGTCACTCGGGGTGCTGCGAGTACAAATCTCCTTTTCAGCCTTCCCAGCAATAAAGACAGCAGAGAATTATTGTGAATTTGGAGCAGTGAATTGTGAATTTGGAGCAGTGAATTATTGTGAATTTGGAGCAGTGAATTGTGAATTTAGAGCAGTGAATTATTGTGAATTTGGAGCAGTGAATTATTGTGAATTTGGAGCAGTGAATTGTTGTGAATTTGGAGCAGTGAATTTGGAGCAGTGAATTGTTGTGAATTTGGAGCGGTGAATTGTGAATTTGGAGCAGTGAATTATTGTGAATTTGGAGCAGTGAATTATTGTGAATTTGGAGCAGTGAATTATTGTGAATTTGGAGCAGTGAATTATTGTGAATTTGGAGCAGTGAATTGTGAATTTGGAGCAGTGAATTATTGTGAATTTGGAGCAGTGAATTACTGTGAATTTGGAGCAGTGAATTATTGTGAATTTGGAGCAGTGAATTGTTGTGAATTTGGAGCAGTGAATTATTGTGAATTTGGAGCAGTGAATTATTGTGAATTTGGAGCAGTGAATTATTGTGAATTTGGAGCAGTGAATTGTGAATTTGGAGCAGTGAATTATTGTGAATTTGGAGCAGTGAATTATTGTGAATTTGGAGCAGTGAATTGTGAATTTGGAGCAGTGAATTGTGAATTTGGAGCAGTGAATTGTTGTGAATTTGGAGCAGTGAATTATTGTGAATTTGGAGCAGTGAATTTGGAGCAGTGAATTGTTGTGAATTTGGAGCAGTGAATTGTGAATTTGGAGCAGTGAATTGTTGTGAATTTGGAGCAGTGAATTATTGTGAATTTGGAGCAGTGAATTGTTGTGAATTTGGAGCAGTGAATTGTGAATTTGGAGCAGTGAATTATTGTGAATTTGGAGCAGTGAATTGTTGTGAATTTGGAGCAGTGAATTATTGTGAATTTGGAGCAGTGAATTATTGTGAATTTGGAGCAGTGAATTGTGAATTTGGAGCAGTGAATTATTGTGAATTTGGAGCAGTGAATTACTGTGAATTTGGAGCAGTGAATTATTGTGAATTTGGAGCAGTGAATTGTTGTGAATTTGGAGCAGTGAATTTGGAGCAGTGAATTATTGTGAATTTGGAGCAGTGAATTGTGAATTTGGAGCGGTGAATTATTGTGAATTTGGAGCAGTGAATTATTGTGAATTTGGAGCAGTGAATTATTTTGAATTTGGAGCAGTGAATTGTTGTGAATTTGGAGCAGTGAATTATTGTGAATTTGGAGCAGTGAATTTGGAGCAGTGAATTATTGTGAATTTGGAGCAGTGAATTGTTGTGAATTTGGAGCAGTGAATTTGGAGCAGTGAATTGTTGTGAATTTGGAGCAGTGAATTATTGTGAATTTGGAGCAGTGAATTATTGTGAATTTGGAGCAGTGAATTGTGAATTTAGAGCAGTGAATTATTGTGAATTTGGAGCAGTGAATTGTTGTGAATTTGGAGCAGTGAATTATTGTGAATTTGGAGCAGTGAATTGTTGTGAATTTGGAGCAGTGAATTGTTGTGAATTTGGAGCAGTGAATTGTTGTGAATTTGGAGCAGTGAATTGTTGTGAATTTGGAGCAGTGAATTATTGTGATTTTGGAGCAGTGAATTGTGATTTTGGAGCAGTGAATTTGGAGCAGTGAATTATTGTGAATTTGGAGCAGTGAATTATTGTGAATTTGGAGCAGTGAATTGTGAATTTGGAGCAGTGAATTGTGAATTTGGAGCAGTGAATTTTTGTGAATTTGGAGCAGTGAATTATTGTGAATTTGGAGCAGTGAATTGTGAATTTGGAGGAGTGAATTATTGTGAATTTGGAGCAGTGAATTATTGTGAATTTGGAGCAGTGAATTGTTGTGAATTTGGAGCAGTGAATTGTGAATTTGGAGCAGTGAACTGTGAATTTGGAGCAGTAAATTATTGTGAATTTGGAGCAGTGAATTGTTGTGAATTAGGAGCGGTGAATTATTGTGAATTTGGAGCAGTGAATTATGAATTTGGAGCAGTGAATTATTGTGAATTTGGAGCAGTGAATTGTTGTGAATTTGGAGCAGTGAATTGTGAATTTGGAGCAGTGAACTGTGAATTTGGAGCAGTGAATTGTTGTGAATTTGGAGCAGTGAATTATTGTGAATTTGGAGCAGTGAATTATTGTGAATTTGGAGCAGTGAATTGTGAATTTGGAGCAGTGAATTGTTGTGAATTTGGAGCAGTGAATTGTGAATTTGGAGCAGTGAATTATTGTGAATTTGGAGCAGTGAATTGTGAATTTGGAGCAGTGAATTGTTGTGAATTTGGAGCAGTGAATTGTGAATTTGGAGCAGTGAATTATTGTGAATTTGGAGCAGTGAATTGTGAATTTGGAGCAGTGAATTATTGTGAATTTGGAGCAGTGAATTGTGAATTTGGAGCAGTGAATTATTGTGAATTTGGAGCAGTGAATTGTGAATTTGGAGCAGTGAATTATTGTGAATTTGGAGCAGTGAATTGTGAATTTGGAGCAGTGAATTATTGTGAATTTGGAGCAGTGAATTGTGAATTTGGAGCAGTGAATTATTGTGAATTTGGAGCAGTAAATTATTGTGAATTTGGAGCAGTGAATTATTGTGAATTTGGAGCAGTAAATTATTGTGAATTTGGAGCAGTGAATTATTGTGAATTTGGAGCAGTGAATTATTGTGAATTTGGAGCAGTGAATTATTGTGAATTTGGAGCAGTGAATTGTTGTGAATTTGGAGCAGTGAATTGTTGTGAATTTGGAGCAGTGAATTTGGAGCAGTGAATTATTGTGAATTTGGAGCAGTGAATTGTTGTGAATTTGGAGCAGTGAATTTGGAGCAGTGAATTATTGTGAATTTGGAGCAGTGAATTGTTGTGAATTTGGAGCAGTGAATTTGGAGCAGTGAATTGTGAATTTGGAGCAGTGAATTGTTGTGAATTTGGAGCAGTGAATTGTGAATTTGGAGCAGTGAATTGTTGTGAATTTGGAGCAGTGAATTGTTGTGAATTTGGAGCAGTGAATTATTGTGAATTTGGAGCAGTGAATTATTGTGAATTTGGAGCAGTGAATTGTTGTGAATTTGGAGCAGTGAATTGTTGTGAATTTGGAGCAGTGAATTGTTGTGAATTTGGAGCAGTGAATTATTGTGATTTTGGAGCAGTGAATTGTGATTTTGGAGCAGTGAATTTGGAGCAGTGAATTATTGTGAATTTGGAGCAGTGAATTATTGTGAATTTGGAGCAGTGAATTGTGAATTTGGAGCAGTGAATTGTGAATTTGGAGCAGTGAATTTTTGTGAATTTGGAGCAGTGAATTATTGTGAATTTGGAGCAGTGAATTGTGAATTTGGAGGAGTGAATTATTGTGAATTTGGAGCAGTGAATTATTGTGAATTTGGAGCAGTGAATTGTTGTGAATTTGGAGCAGTGAATTGTGAATTTGGAGCAGTGAATTGTGAATTTGGAGCAGTAAATTATTGTGAATTTGGAGCAGTGAATTGTTGTGAATTAGGAGCGGTGAATTATTGTGAATTTGGAGCAGTGAATTATGAATTTGGAGCAGTGAATTATTGTGAATTTGGAGCAGTGAATTGTTGTGAATTTGGAGCAGTGAATTGTGAATTTGGAGCAGTGAATTATTGTGAATTTGGAGCAGTGAATTGTTGTGAATTTGGAGCAGTGAATTATTGTGAATTTGGAGCAGTGAATTATTGTGAATTTGGAGCAGTGAATTGTGAATTTGGAGCAGTGAATTGTTGTGAATTTGGAGCAGTGAATTGTGAATTTGGAGCAGTGAATTATTGTGAATTTGGAGCAGTGAATTATTGTGAATTTGGAGCAGTGAATTGTGAATTTGGAGCAGTGAATTGTTGTGAATTTGGAGCAGTGAATTGTGAATTTGGAGCAGTGAATTATTGTGAATTTGGAGCAGTGAATTGTGAATTTGGAGCAGTGAATTATTGTGAATTTGGAGCAGTAAATTATTGTGAATTTGGAGCAGTGAATTATTGTGAATTTGGAGCAGTGAATTATTGTGAATTTGGAGCAGTGAATTATTGTGAATTTGGAGCAGTGAATTGTGAATTTGGAGCAGTGAATTGTTGTGAATTTGGAGCAGTGAATTTGGAGCAGTGAATTATTGTGAATTTGGAGCAGTGAATTGTTGTGAATTTGGAGCAGTGAATTATTGTGAATTTGGAGCAGTGAATGATTGTGAATTTGGAGCAGTGAATTGTTGTGAATTTGGAGCAGTGAATTATTGTGAATTTGGAGCAGTGAATGATTGTGAATTTGGAGCAGTGAATTGTTGTGAATTTGGAGCAGTGAATTGTTGTGAATTTGGAGCAGTGAATTGTTGTGAATTTGGAGCAGTGAATTATTGTGAATTTGGAGCAGTGAATTATTGTGAATTTGGAGCAGTGAATTGTTGTGAATTTGGAGCAGTGAATTGTTGTGAATTTGGAGCAGTGAATTATTGTGAATTTGGAGCAGTGAATTATTGTGAATTTGGAGCAGTGAATTGTTGTGAATTTGGAGCAGTGAATTATTGTGAATTTGGAGCAGTGAATTATTGTGAATTTGGAGCAGTGAATTATTGTGAATTTGGAGCAGAGCAGGTGCCTGCAGCAGGGATGGCCCGGGGTAGGGAGGGAGGCACAGCCCTGCCTGCTGGGCTGGGTCTGCTCCTCCAAACCTCCCTTGCTCCTCTCTCAGGGCAGCAGAACTCTGAGATGTTCTTAAATTTCCACTAACGAGGCCGGGCTCATTAGCACCCTCATCAAATGGCTTTCAGTTGCTATCAGTCTGACTTGGATTTGAATTGATGACCTTGAGATAAAAGGCTTTTTATTCTATTACCCATCTCCTGAGCCATCAAGTCTTTAATATGCCGTGTAAAATCAGTTTTCAGATGGTATTTCTTTTATATAATATCGTCATTTGTTACTAATGATGTCTGATTTTGGGTGCTACAAGCTATAATTGTGCACAATAGTACTTTTGTTATTCCTATTATTTCAGATTTATCTGCTGTATTACCAGATACTTGTAGACACAGAGAAAATAGATTGGTAATAGAGTGTAATCCAGTTTTATATAAACGAGTTAATAAAATCACATAAAAACACAAAGTTAAATTCAGCATCAGCAAAGCTCATCTGTTACTTCAGTAAATTGAAGTATAAAATTCTGCTTTGGTGCTGAAATGAGCTTTACTGCAAAGTGCTATATGGGACCAGCAAATGTATGGAAAATTAAGGAAAAATGAGTAAGAATATGTGATACAAATATCAAAATGAAGGAGGTTTATTACACTCCACCCTTTTCCTCCTGAAGGCTTTTCCCTGAGGATAATGTGGAGAAGATGTGTTAAAACCCAATGTACCCAGGAGTGCTAGAGGTGCAACAGGGGAGCTTTTATTGCTTTGGTTTTATGCCAGTTTGGAAAAGATAAAACTGGGAGCACTGGGATGAAGAGGTGCCTTTAGGAGGAGATGCTTTGGGAACTCTCAGGTATGGACAACTTCTTGTCCATGGTTGAGCTGGCTTGAAGATATCCAGTATGAATTTGAGAAGGAAGATATTACAAGGCTGCTGCTGCAGCAGTTGTGCCAAATTCAATGGTTTTGTTGCAGAAGAGATAATAACATTTTTAAGATGTTATTTATTGGGGTTTGACACTAAAAAATAAGGGGTAGAATGCAAATCTGGCCCAGATTTTAAGGGGTCACCCAGCTGAGCCCTCTGGACCCCAGTGCATCCCCTGCCTCCAGCAGAGGTGGTCGTGTCAAGGTCATTTTAGAAGCTCCCAGCAATGGGTCACAGCAGCTTTCTTGGAGATAATTTATGAAAATAATTAACTGTATCGCTCAGACGGCTTTCCATACTGTCTGTCCCTAATTTCCCTCTCAGTGAATTAAGGCAGCCATGAGTGGTGTTCCCAAAGTAGAACTGATTGGAGCCTTCTTAATTAAACCCTGTCATGTGTTGGAATATTGCTGCCGTGCCCCTTTTCCAGCCCCCTCTCTCGATGGAGAGAGCAAATATTCTCCTTTCTAGGTCATGTTTTCTGACTCTCACGTGGGTAATTACCTCCTGTGTCCTGTGGTTAACATCTGGTAATATTTCCCCAAACACCACTTGTGTCTGGCAGCAGCCTCTCCTTGCTGACTCACGCTTGGCTTTTATCCTTTCCAACCTCTCTTCCCATTGCCTGTCTGAAAAAAACCTCATATTTTAAAGCTTGCCCTTGGTTATTCCCAAAATAACCAGGACTTTGTATTAAAATCCTACTTATTTTGGGAATTATTTCCTTTGAATTATTATTATTACCTTTTTATTAAATTATCTTCATTACTTCAGATTGTTTTTCCCCATCAGTGTTGTCCTTTGGGGTCCTGGTGATTCCCTCACACTGTGTACAGCTCATAAAAATATGGGGCTAAGGCAAAAACCTGGTTCAGGTGTGCTGGTGTAGGCCCCCAATTTGGAAGTGGACAGACAAAAATAATCTTTGAGTGTCTTTATTATCAGTGTGAACTCACAAGTTGTTGAATGGACCTTACTGTGACAAACATATTCTGTTTGTCTGTTCAAAATGTATCACAGCTAATTCCCTCCTGTGATAGGGTAATTATCCTGATTTTTTAAAAAAGGAAAGATTGGGTTGACATGATTAGAACTTCAAATCTTGGCAGTTTCTTCTCACTTTATATTCCTGGAGGCACTTGTAATTTAATTGTTTCTTCATTTGTTCCTGGATCTTCCCGTGATCTGAATTTAGGCTTCTGGAGACCTCCTTTTTCCCATTTGTAAAAACATCTGCTCTGTTTGACCATCCCTTGCCTTCAGTCATTCCCAGAGAGTGCTAAAAATGGATTCCTGGTAGTTTATAGAGAATTTCAGTAGATTCAGAAGCATTTCAAAAGGAATTTAGCCCTTATGACTTATCCAGCTGTATCTTACCCACACAGTCCTCAGCTCTCTGCTCAGTCCAAACTCCAAGTTTAAATGAATTCCCTTGAGGGTCTGGTCACTGTAAAATGTCTTTTTGTGAAGAAATAGGTTAAAAAAGATGTAGAAAATGCCAACCTTTTGTGATTTGCAGTTCTTTTTCAGGTAGATAATGGACTAATGTTGCCCTTTACCTTTACAATCCCTTTTTTCAGGCAAGGTAGGAAGAAGGGATCTCATCACCAAAAGTAAAAAGGTTCTTTTGTAAATGACCATCATTTTTTCTTTTTTTTTTTGATTAATCATGGTTAATTCAACTAGTGAAAGGTTAGAAAAACTCATTAGGATTTATATGAATGACTTCTTATTGCTTAATTAGTCTTCATTAATTGGATTCCAAGACTTGAAGATCCACATTTCTGCATTACTCACCCAACCCACAATAACCAGGCAGCTTTAGTATTATTTTTACAAGTGCACTGCAGGTGTGGTTCTGTTCTCCCATTGCATTTCCTGCCCTTTTTTGCTGTCCTGGTGTCTGATCCTTACTTAAATCTGGGTCAGCAGAGCAAATCCAGTTTAACAGCAGCAGCAGCAGGAGGAAGAGTTGGTTTTGGGCAGCTCAAGCATCCAACACAGAGGATTTAGAGGGATGGCAAGGGTTAAACTGGAAATCTCACCCATCTTGGAGTGCACTGGGATTTTTAGAGCTTGGTGGCCCTGCACTGTTTCTCATGACGATGGCAAAAGGCTAATTGGAATAATAAATACATGGTAAATGGGATAAATGTATTAAAAAAATAGTGATAAGCCACACATTCTGAGATGCTCTCAAAAAACTGCAGCCTGTTTTTTTGTTATGCTTTAATAATTTATTCCAAGTCCTGCCCCTGCAGATTTGGAACATTAATGTATTTCCTTCTGCTATGAAGAATATTCTTCATTTCTGCAATGCCACCATCCACTTTGGGATTTCTGAGACAGATGTGATATTAAAGTACCTCCAGTCCTGTGCTTTGGAATGAAGGAAATAATTTAAAAGCAAAAAACAACAGAGTACCCTTCAGAAAATGGAAATATAAATTCATTTTCTGAAAGTGACTGAGCTACTATTGAATTATTTTCTAGATTCATTATTTGACAGAATAGCATAAGAAAATGCCAGAGAATGGAGAGTGATTAAAAATGTAAGAATTAATATCAAAAAGTAGATAAGCAAATGCTATGTATACAGATTTGCATCCTGTGATGTAGGGAGGATTACAGAATTAATTTATCAATGGAGTTTATTTTGGAAGTCAGTTCAGGTAAATAAAACAGCCCCAACGAAGTCAGTGGGGCAAACCCAGAAAAGTCAGTTGAATAATAGGGAAAAAAAAAGCTGAAAAAATTTGTATGAATTTTTTTCCTTATCAGGTAAAATACTAAATTAATTAAAAATAGGAAGACGATCAGTCTAGAAATTAGAACTGCGATTTTCTGTGAAGTTGTGGTAACTTGGAAGGCCTCAAAGAGCGGCGGTGTGCAGATGGGATTCTGCTGGCACTGCCAATGTTCCATCTGCAGGCAGCGGTGACTCGTGTGCGTGGGGAGGAGATGCCGTGTTTCCTGACACTCTGAATCCCAGTTCTGGCAATTAATCCCAGTTCTGACACTCTGAATCCCAGTTCTGGCAATTAATCCCAGTTCTGGCAATTAATCCCAGTTCTGACACTCTGAATCCCAGTTATGGCTCTCTGAATCCCAGTTCTGGCAATTAATCCCAGTTCTGACACTCTGAATCCCAGTTCTGGCAATCAATCCCAGCTCTGACATGGAATCCCAGTTCTGGCTCTCTGATCCCTCCTGGTCGGTGCAGTGTCCATCTGTCCTGTCCGTGCAGTGTCTGTCTGTCCTGTCTGTTCAGTGTCCGTCTGTCCTGTCCGTGCAGTGTCCGTCTGTCCTGTCCGTGCAGTGTCTGTCTGTCCTGTCCGTGCAGTGTCCATCTCTCCTGTCCGTGCAGTGTCCGTCTGTCCTGTCCGTGCAGTGTCCATCTGTCCTGTCGGTGCAGTGTCCGTCTGTCCTGTCCGTGCAGTGTCCATCTGTCCTGTCCGTGCAGTGTCCGTCTGTCCTGTCCGTGCAGTGTCCGTCTGTCCTGTCCTTGCAGTGTCCGTCTGTCCTGTCCGTGCAGTGTCCATCTGTCCTGTCCGTGCAGTATCCGTCTGTCCTGTCCGTGCAGTGTCTGTCTGTCCTGTTGGTGCAGTGTCCATCTCTCCTGTCTGTGCAGTGTCCGTCTGTCCTGTCCATGCAGTGTCTGTCCTGTCCGTGCAGTATCCGTCTGTCCTGTCCGTGCAGTGTCCGTCTGTCCTGTAGGTGCAGTGTCCGTCTGTCCTGTAGGTGCAGTGTCCGTCTGTCCTGTCAGTGCAGTGTCCGTCTGTCCTGTCGGTGCAGTGTCCGTCTGTCCTGTCCGTGCAGTGTCTGTCTGTCCTGTCCGTGCAGTGTCTGTCTGTCCTGTCAGTGCGGTGTCTGTCTGTCCTGTCTGTGCAGTGTCCGTCTGTCCTGTCCGTGCAGTGTCCGTCTGTCCTGTCCGTGCAGTGTCTGTCTGTCCTGTCTGTGCAGTGTCCGTCTGTCCTGTCCGTGCAGTGTCTGTCCTGTCGGTGCGGTGTCTGTCCGTGCAGAGTCCGTCTGTCCTGTCCGTGCAGTGTCTGTCTGTCCTGTCGGTGCAGTGTCCGTCTGTCCTGTCTGTTCAGTGTCCGTCTGTCCTGTCCGTGCAGTGTCCGTCTGTCCTGTCCGTGCAGTGTCCGTCTGTCCTGTCGGTGCAGTGTCCGTCTGTCCTGTCCGTGCAGTGTCCGTCTGTCCTGTCCGTGCAGTGTCCGTCTGTCCTGTCGGTGCAGTGTCCATCTCTCCTGTCCGTGCAGTGTCCGTCTGTCCTGTCCGTGCAGTGTCCGTCTGTCCTGTCCGTGCAGTGTCCGTCTGTCCTGTCGGTGCAGTGTCCATCTCTCCTGTCCGTGCAGTGTCCGTCTGTCCTGTCGGTGCAGTGTCTGTCTGTCCTGTCCGTGCAGTGTCCGTCTGTCCTGTCGGTGCAGTGTCCATCTCTCCTGTCCGTGCAGTGTCCGTCTGTCCTGTCCGTGCAGTGTCCGTCTGTCCTGTCCGTGCAGTGTCCGTCTGTCCTGTCGGTGCAGTGTCCATCTCTCCTGTCCGTGCAGTGTCCGTCTGTCCTGTCGGTGCGGTGTCCATCTGTCCTGTCGGTGCAGTGTCCGTCTGTCCTGTCCGTGCAGTGTCTGTCTGTCCTGTCCGTTCAGTGTCCGTCTGTCCTGTCCATGGAGTGTCTGTCTGTCCTGTCCGTGCGGTGTCTGTCTGTCCTGTCCGTGCAGTGTCCGTCTGTCCTGTCCGTGCAGTGCCCGGGGCTGCTGTCGAGGACGCGCTCTCACATGTTGCCGTTCGCGGTTCTCTCCTGTGCCCGCCCCGGCGTTCCCTGCCCCTCGGGGATGCCCAGGATGGATCCCCGCTTTCCGTGCCCCTCCTGTGGGCTGAGGAGACTCCCAGGATTGCACCCTGCCCGCCCAAATCCAGCACCCGGCAGCAGCAGGAGGCTGCAAAGTCACTGCAGCTCCCGTTTCTAAGGGCTGCCGTCGGGCCTGACAGAGACGTGACAAATGTCTTGGGGGTTTTCTTTAAATGCTGCTGAGCTATTGACATGTTCCCGCCAAACCCTTCCTGTCAGGCCACATCATAAATTGCTGCTGTAGAAGTTATTCCTGAGCAGCTCAAAGATGGATCGTTGTTCAGTTGTACCGACAGCCCGTGGGTTTTAATCTGTTTATTTGGCTGCACCATCTCCTGTGGCTGCCTGGAAATAGGATTTCCAAGCAGGCAGATATCTCTTGGAGAATTCTCACTTTGCATATTTCCTCACTACTCCATTTGAAAAAAAAAAAAAAAAAATCAATTTCTTCTTAACGTTTCCATGCCAAGCTCAGCATTTTTTATCCTGCCCAAACCAAAATCATTGGTTGTGTCTGAGTATGGCAGAGCAGGGCAGTGGGTTATTGCTCACTGGCCTGATGCACCTTCTCCCCTCAGTGTAGTTATTCCTCTGTCCCTGCACAGGGCTAAGGGTAAGTACAGGACAGGGGCTGTTCAGTGCCTGGCATGATTTGGATGGACTTTATTATCATTAGCAGGAAGGGCAAAGCCAATCACCACACGAGTTCTTTACAAGGGAATTATTTCCTTACGTACATGTAGGAAGAGTCAGCCCTAAGTGCTGTTGCCTCATTAAATTCAAGGACTTGGGTCCTTGAAATAGGGTTGGTGTTGGGGTTAGGGTTGGGTTAGGGTTAGGGTTGGGATTGGGGTTAGGGTTGGATTAGGGTTGGGGTCGTTATCTCTCTCCCACATTGAACAGCCACAGCTTTTCCAAAGGCTCCTTTCCCTGGAATCTGCTGCCTGGCAGGCAAACACCTGACAGATTCCTGGAGATTATTTTGGGTGAATCCCTGCCTGGGCTGGGGGCTGGAGCTCTGCTGGCTGTGCAGAGGTGCTGCTGGAAGGTGTGAGGGCACCAGGACGGGGCCAGGATGGATTTTTCCCTGGGAAGAGGCTGCTGAGGAATAACCTCTGTCCTTTCTGATGGTCAGTCTGCCTTGGCTGGAGCTGCCCACGAGGTCTCTGTGGTCACAGCACAAGTTGTGTCTCGGGGACAGGGCTGAGGGGACACCCACTAACGAGGGACTCAGGGACAAAGGGACACTGTCTGCGCTCGTCATCCCTCATTTGGGAATTAATGAACGAGACACCAGGGCTAGGAAACCTCTTCCACTGGGCAAGGAGAGCTCTCCACTGAGTTCTTGCTGCTTAATGATTTCATTTCGGGCTTGAGGGACTCTTTGTTGCTGTGCAGTGGTTCTGGGCAAACTGGTTTTGGGGGAGGAATTGATATTTTCAAGGATGCTTCATGCCTGTGTTAGAGAATTGCTTATTTTTCCTAATTCTTTCATGAAATCCTGCAGATTAATGATGCAAAAAAAAGGGCTTTTTGATCATCTGTTGAGCTGCTGTGTGTGTCCCCACAGGGTGGTTGTTTTCATTAACCAACTCGGGTTTACAGTTCTACAATGCAGATTTATGTTAAAAAGTTAATAATAACCCTAGAGCACAAAATAACAGGGAAAGCAATTCTCTCCAGGTAATTAAAAATCGAGCCTTTCTTACAGAACAAGATATTCTGTAACCTGTGAACCTCAAAACCTGTCGTGGTTTCCTCCAGCCTGACATCCCCAGTCCGTGCACGGGGCAGAGCTGGTGCCTGTTCTGCCCTCCCCAGCAGGCAGGAGATACTCGTGGGTTACTCACAGCCCCTGCTCTGCCAGCAAACGAGCTGGGGTTTGCCAGTCAGCTGCTCTCAAACTGAATTTGCAATGGTTTGTTTTTTTTCTCAGTGGAAGCACTGGCTGGAGTTTGTTTCTTTTGCAGCTCCCCTGCTTGCCAGCGATGGAGGGGTTTGGATAACTGGGACAGGCTGCACAAGTGTAAAGAGCCTCATTTCCTCAACAAGCTGTCCCAGAAAAGAGCATTTCTTTTCTTTCCCTTTGCCAAGGGAAAAAAAGCAAAAAACCCCACAACAAACCAAAACCAGTTCTCATTTATCCAGCCCATTTCAACATCATAACCTTAACCCCCAGTCAAGATGTGCAGTTTTTGCCAAACCCCTGCTCATCACACAGGATTTTGATCTCTCTCTGAAGGGTTTATATTTGAGTTTTTATTTTTGAGAATGCTGGTGAGTTCCTGGGGAGGGGCTGTTCTGGGGTGTCCCAGCACCTCTGGGTGCTGCTGTCCCGTCCCCAGGGCTGGTGGGTGAGGATGGCTCAGTCCCCAGAGCTGAGGGCTGCTGGGGCAGATTGGATAATCCAGCACTTCCCAGTAAAACCCTGAAAGCCCAGCCTGGCACTGAATAAATGAGAATTTCATCACAAAGGTGATAACAGAGACTTTTCTACTTTTAGAAACATTTTATTGGGAAGCAGTGGCTTTACCAAGGACTTCCATATTTCAGCTTTGGCAAGGCACCAAACACCAAAACAGCCCCAAATTCAGAAAGCACTGGCAAAACTTGTTTCTTGCTTTGCAACAGAGAGCAGTTCTTGATGCCACTCACCAAAGGACTTCTTCAGCCAAGGGGCTGGAACACGGACATTTGTCTCCCTGAGGGCTGCTGATGCTTTTGACAGGTTTTTTTGGAGTTCCCATCACGAGCTGGAGCCTTTGGACTCCCTGAGGATTGCTGGCAATGGCCAGCCCTGAAACTGCATTTCCCCTTCCAGCAGGAAGTTTTAAGGAGCACTAAGAGAAGGTTGCCTGGTATCAGGATTAACCTGAGCTTGGGTTTCTCGTGGCACTGCCTCTGTTCAGAGTCATTCACTTGCAGGATGGATGAGCTGGAATTCAGAGCTGTGTCTGAGGGAACATCGCCCCTCTTGATCCCACAGGGGCAAGAACCAGGTCTGGGTGCTGGTGATGGGGGTGATTGTGCCACAAGGCAGCAAAGGAGCGTTGGGGCACCATTTTGGGGAGAAATACATCAAGAAAAGGATTGTGTGTTGAAGGAATTGGAGTTTTTTTTCTGTGTGTGTGAAAGGGTAAGGGAATGTTTTGGTGTAGAGTGGTAGAACTGCAAAGAACAGAGATTTTCAGACTTAAAATATCTAATTAATATTACTGATTCTTTGCCTTGCTGTGAGTTAAGTGTCCTTTCCAGGCCACAGATGTATTTTTATAAGTACAAAGAATGAATATTGTGTTCCATGTGCTCAGGTAGGAGCTCTGACATGCAGAGCCCAGGCTGGCACCTGGTCCTGAGGGGCTGAGCTGGTGCTCATCCCTGCTCCATTACTGGGCAGGGAATAATTCAGGAATATCCTTTTGGAATTAATCTCTTCAGACTTCCATCATACCTCATTTCATTGAGAAGTCTAACATAAGGAATTAGCTTAATTAATGATTAAGGGTCATTAATTTGTGGCTGTTTCTGTGGAGGAGGTTGTCCAGTTCCCTGCTGAGTTGTCCAAATTAGTGACCTGGATGCACTGGGTATTATTTACTTGTTTTACAGCAAGATATGGGACAGATCTCTTTCCTTCCTCTTCCCTTGGGTTTGGATGAATCATCAGATTTCTCTGACTCAGTTGGGTTGAGTTTTTTTTTGTCTCCAAGTCTGCCACTTTCTCCCATCTGCAATCCATTGAAAAGATGGATAAAAGTACTTCCAGGCTTTGAAATCACCAGGAAGCTGCAGAGAAGCAGCAGCTTGGTGACGTAGCAAAGGCAGGTGCACACTGACTTCTGCTAGAAAACTCAGAATAATCAAAAACAATTTACTGTTTGGAAATGTGATTGCTAAAAAAGGTGCCATACTTCATAAATTGGTGCAGGGTCTTCTGGTGAAGCCTGAGATCCTCCTGGAAGGAACCTGATCCCCTCTGTTATTTGCAGGTTCAGGGTGGAAAATGAAGATGTAGAAATATTTCATGATGATCTAAGTGAGAGGCCTTCATAGCCTAGGGTGGACTTGCTGGGAGTGACCTTACTTGAGTGTTAATTATTTACACACTAATTACTCAGAGTTTCATGGTACTTCCAGTAATTTGGCTGCATAAAATTTATTGATAAGCTGATCTTAACAGAACCCCCCCCAGAAAATGAAGGAAAGTTTAAGGGATAGGATTCTGGTAATTGCAAAAAAAAAAAACCAAACCAAAACAAACAACAACAAAGAAAAAAAATCTTTGGAAAAGTTTCAGATAGCTCGGAGAGTCAGAGACAGAAGTGAGAAAAGTAGAGGAATTAATTTAAAAAAATATTTAAAATACCATTTGCTCAGCTATAACAGAACACAGAATTTACGTCTTTCTCGGCCAAGTTCAGCTGACTCCTTTTAAAAGAGGAGTTAATTGAGATGGGGCAGAAGGACAAACTCAGATATTTTAGGATTGCTCTTTGCAAGTGGCACATCCAGGGAAATCTGGTGCTGAACGTGGTTCTGCTGCCATCTGATCCAGATTTCCAGCGCCGGGATGTATCACCCTGCAAATTGCAAAACTCGGGATTAAGAAACGCTCCTTGTAAATGTGCCAGCCCAGCTCCTTAAAAGGCTCCCAGAAAAGATGAGTCACTGCTTAAATGGCCACTCGGTGCATCTGCAGAACACTTCGGGTTAAATTCCCTGGAATTGTCAGGGTTCCTTGGGAAGCTGCTCTGGGGGGCAGAGACAGCAGAAATCCTGGAGGAGAGGAGGTGGCATCAACCCAGGAGGAGCATGAGGGGACAGGAGAGGTCCCAGAGCCATCCAGAGCAGTGAGGAGGAGGAGCACAGAGGCTGCCCCAGGAAGGTTTGGAATTTCTGAGCTGGTTTGGGGGTCTGTGGCTGGTTGATGCCACCAGCAAGGGGCAGATGTGAGATCTGGGCTGGTGCATGGGGTGGGAGGCAGGCTCTGGGAGTTGTGGTGGTGTCAGAGCACCCTGGGGAGATGTTTGTGATGGGTGACCCCAAGACTGAGCTGGTACTTTTTGGTTTTGGCTGTCTCCCCACCTTCTCTTTGTCTCTTTGCAGTTGTGGAGCTCAGTGCCTTGGTTATTGCATATATCAGTGTAAGATCAGGATTTTTATCTATAAAGGCAGGATTTCTGAATTCTGGTCTTAACCCAGATGTTTTGTGAGTTTTGTTATTGCTGTTGTGTTTTTCTGTTTTGGTTTGGTTTGGGTTTTTTGTGTTTGTTTGTTTGTTTGTTTGTTTGTTTTTGGGGTTTTTGTTGTTTTTGTTTGGTTGGTTGGTTTGGTTTTTTTGGTTTGGTTTTGTTTTGTTTTTGTTTTTTCTTTTCTATTATCTCTTAACAAACCCTGCTTTCTCAATCTCCCAGCTGTGCCCAATGTCCCCTCAGAGCTGCTGGGCAGAGCTGAGACATCCGAGTTTATCCTCAAGTGCCCGGTGCTTTCTGCTGCTTAGAACACCTCTAAAACAACCTTGACTGGAACAATCCCTTTTACCTGCTCTGTCCTCTGGGTCAGAGAGGAATGAGATTTTTAGCCAGATGCACCAGGTTTCCTTCACTGAGTGTGTCTCTGATACATTTGAGCTTTGTAAAACCCAGATTCAGGTGCTTTGTGGGGACCTTTCAGAAAACTCTCGACTTTCTCTGCTGGAAATCAGATTCTCTCCAGCACTGCTGGCATTTTTAGAGTGTCCTACCACAGCCACTGGGTACAGTGAACACTCCCAGCTGGCACTGGGTGCAGTCCCCAGGGCTAATGAGCTCCAGACTTGGCTGCTCTGGGATGTGCCAGGTTTTGCCTGGCAGTTTTGGTTTTTTTTCTTCTTCTTTTTTGGCTCCTTCTGAAGGAAAGCAGCTTCTTTCTGTCTCTGTAATAAATGGGGACAGCTGCACGTCAAGGCAGTGCCCTTTCGGATTCTGAAGGTTTATCTAAACTTGCAATTTCTTGGAATTCCTTCTGGAGGTGAGAGTCAAGCTCTGCTGGAATCTCTTGCTAACTTTGATGTTTCCTTAGTGGGGATTCTACCTTTGGCTCTACATGGACAGTAAGCAAATGTCAATTATTTTTCCAGACAGGGGGCCTTGTAGGGATAAAAGTTTCTGATTTTCATCAGGAAAAAATGGTGATAGGACAAGGGGAAGTGCTTTGGGCTGAAAGAGAAGGAGATTAATGGGATATTGGGCAGGAATTCCTCCCTGGGAGGGTGGGGAATTGGCACAGGGTGCCCAGAGCAGCTGTGGCTGCCCCTGGATCCCTGGCAGTGCCCAAGGCCAGGTTGGACACTGGGGCTGGAGCAGCCTGGGACAGTGGGAGGTGTCCCTGCCATGGCAGGGGTGGCACTGGATGGGATTTAAGGTTCTTCCAACCCAAACCATTCCAGGATTCTGTGCCACATTTAATAGGACTCTGTCCTTGCTTTTTGCCATGAAAGCTCAGACTAAAAGAACATAATAATATACATAAATTTTTAGTATTTTCTATATCCTTTTTTACATCTTGCTGATTTTTGTTTCTTTTTTGTTTCTTCTCCAGTGTTATTTTTGTCTCCTTTTTACTTCTTGTTTCCCTTTTTTTTCCCCTTTTTGCTTCAAAGCCACAGGTTTCCCTAATCTGTGAGGTACACACCAGAATTTTCAGTTCATTTACTGTTCTCCTTTGCCAACTGCATTTTTTGCCACTCCACGTTATTCCCAAGTTTTGTTCTTCCTCCTCCCTCCAAGCTTTGCTCCACCGGAATTTCCCAGCCCATCCAGAGCATCTCTGCTTTATAATTACTTTACATTTCTTTATGGCTCCTCTTTAGGCAGGGGAATTGCATAAGTTAATGTGAATAATACTAATTATTTTGGATCTGTCACTGCACGACTGATGATGAATAATGCAGATACTGCTCTGCTGCTGGATGCAGTTGTTGGGGAGTTTTGCCTTTTTCTCCTCATCACCTGCCTTGAAGTATTGTGACATTGGATGACACAGATAAACCTGGGGTCTGTAATTAAGGTTGATTTAAATGATCCTGGAAAATACTCAGTTTTGCGTGTTCTCGTGGTTTAAATGTGGTTTAATCAGTCCTGCAGTTTTCCTCTGTGCTCAGAACTCTGCTGACATTTCTCCAAAGGAATAACAGGATAAATGTTCTCCACAGGAATATCAGTAGGACAGAGCTTCCAAATGCCCCATGTTGGCATGTTTAAGTTTTCATATTAATGATGATAATTTTGGGCATTAGATCAATGAATTTTTCCCATCTATCTGTGAAAGGCCTGGCAAATAGCACTGAGGAGGGAATTTTAGTGCCTATGGATTTGACTTCTCTAAAAGAATTCACCTTATTTTCCATGAGCATTGAGGTGATTGGGTTTTTTTCCACTCCTGCTTCCATAAAAAAAGCTTTAATTCTCCTTGTACAGGCTTTTGCAGCTGCAAAAAAAAGAAATTTGATGAAGGCAGTGACTGAAGCCATGGGTTCCTCACCCCCTCACGGCACACTCTGCCCAGAATCCATGGAAAATGTACAGGAAAAGCTCTGCTTAGGCAGGATCTTCTTTCCCCCCACAGTTTGCCAGCAGAGCTGCTGCTTGCAGGGCTAAAGAAAGGTCATTTATGAGTGATGGGTGAGGAATTTGTGAATATTCAGTTTGTCTATCTGAGCTGACACTGAGCTCTGAGAGCCCTGTCCATAACTGGCCAGACAGACATTTTCAGGCTGGATTTGATCCCCTTCAGGCATAAATTTAAGAATTTAAGTCTTCTCTTTTGGAGTTTTTTTCCTCCCATCCCCTCCCTCTGTTTTTCCCCCCTGTTGCTGTTTAATATTAAAATGCTGCATCTCATGGTAGGGAGGTCAGCAGGGGTCAGCATCCCCTCAGCCCAGAGGGGATGTTAATTGTTAATTATCAGCAGTGCAGGTTCCAAACCCCTCTTGGGTGGGCTGGGGCTGCCCAGATCTGCTCTGGCAGCAGGGAAAGCTCAGCCTCGTGTCCAGAGCTGGTTCCTGGAAAAGGAGGGCACGGGAATGCAGCTCTTCCCCAAAAGGGAAGGTTGGAAGGATGCTCCTACAGCTCCAGAAAGGTGATTTTATTCTGTCTTAGGCTTGGAAATAAATCTGAATGTCTCTTTCTCAGAGTGTTTAGGAGCAGGAATGCTGAATTTCCAGGTGTGGTTTCATTCCTCACTTGCAGGTGAAAAGGATGTGGAAAAGGACTAGGAAAAGAAAAATTGGCTGTGTGTTGATGCTTCCTACAGGAGAATCCTTTGAAATTTAGCAACTCAACTTCCCAAAGTCACAATTCCCAGTCAGGGACGATGTGTGCTGCAGTAAAAACCACCTTGGTGATCCCAGAACATAAGGAATTCAAAGTGTATTTATTGACTGTATGGCTTGAATTCAAAGATCTTTAAACAAAAAAGACAAACAGACAGACAGAAAGAAAGAAAGAGAAAAAAAGAGGCAAATTTTCCCAGCAGAAACATTTATAGTGGGAAGAAATAATTTGAAAAATTTGATTTTTTAGCCTGAGGCCAAACAGAGCAATCACATACAGGATGAATCAGATGGATTCCATATACAGAATGCTGGGAATTCTGCTTTGAAGCATTAATCAACACTTTCATGTTATGATTTTTAGCTTTGTAATTACAATCATCAAGTATTTACCAATGGAATACTTCCATTGCAGAGATTTGTTATCAAATTGGACGTGGGGCTTAATTTAGATTAAACTCAGGAACTCTGTGTCTGGAAATCTCTCAGTACTTTGTGCCTTGCAGGCAGAAAGTGCAGAGGAAGAACGTGAGAAGGAGAGGAAATAAACACCCCAACTGCAGAGACAACACCACACTGGTTTTTTCTCTTTTAATTAACAAGAAGGGTTCAGGTATGAGAATGGAACCAAATCAGTTGATGTAAACTCATTGCAAATGCAGATACCAAAAGATTAAATACTCCAAAGCAGAGTCCTGTGGCAGCTGGGTTTAGGAATTGATCATTGTGAGGCTGAGCCTAAGTAATAAGCATGAAATATTAATTAGGCTCCTGGTATCTCGTGAAATAAAGGTGCTTTAGCATTAAGAAATGAAATTGAGCCAGATTTAGAAGAAACACTTCAAATTATTTTGTGCGATAAGCTAACACAAATATTGACTCCCTGGTCCACTAATGCAAATAAATTAAATTATTAGGGATTAGTGGCTGGTTTGAACTGGAGAGAACCCAAAGCAGGAGCTTTAACCTTCTCCTGCTCATCCCTGGCACTTGGGATAAGCAGCACTTGTGTCTCCTGCACTGCAGCACCGCTGCTCCCCAGGGAAGTCTTTGGTCAAATTAGTCCCTAATCTTTGCTAATGTGCTCTCCAGAGGCTCCTGTGGCTAAATGCTCTGATAAGGAATAGGATATGCAAAGCAGATCTGCCCTGGCAGGGCCTGGGCGTCAGGAATGAGTGAGTTACAGCAGGGAAGCTGAGACCTCGACTGGTAAAAGTGATCTGTGGAACTCAGATGTGTCCAAGGGCTGGGTATCCACACTGCACTCTGCAATCTGCAGGGTTTTGTTGTCTGGGTGCTGCTGGGATGAGAGAGGGAAAAACTCCAAAGGAGTCAGGAATAGGGAGGGGTTTGACTCCCTGGGTTGATGCCTTGGGCAGGCTGAGCTGGAGCAGAGACTGGGCAGAGCCAGAGAATAAAGCAGAGATTTATTGAAAGGCCTTTAGGATCCACCTTGGGCAGGACAAGACCCTGGCCAGGGCTGCACCCAAGGGGGACCCAAAATGGTCCCAAAATGGGCAAACAGTCACCAGGTCTCACACTTTGATGAGTTTTGGTCCATTTGCACATTGGGGTTGAATTGTCCAATTCCAGCTGCAGGCTGTGAGGTCCCATCCTTCTTGTTCCTCCCTCAGCCACCCTTGTTTGTGCTTTGGAGCTGAAAGTTGTCCTTGGTGTGCAGCAGGAGAAGGATTTGTTTTGTGTCCCTGCTGTGTGCAGAGCTGAGTGAGCCTGAGTGTGAGCTCAGGGCAGCACAGGGGCTGGAATACAGGGAATTAAAACTTCAGGGATCAGGGTGAGGAATTGGAGGGGAGTGAGCGGTGCCAGGGAGGGGACACTGCTCTGAGAGGAGGATGATGCTGCCAGTGTCACTTTATCCTGCCTTTCAGACTCTTCCAGGAGGAAGGAATCCCTGGGAGAGCTCTGTTGTGTCATTGTCACTGACTGTCCAAGACCATCTCCTTAACTAAAGACACCACAGCAATTTGGGAAGGGCTGCAGTGACAGGGTCAGATTTGAGATTTGCAATCCACATCATCCTGCCCTGAGCTCTGTTCCACCTTCACAAACTTTTCCCAGAGTGCAGAGAAGTTCTGCTGAGGCTGCCAGAGCCCCAGCCCAGGCTGCCATGGCCCTCACTGCCCACTCCTGCCGTGCTTTTGGACCAGCAGTTTTCCTTGTGTACCCACAGACGTCATTAAGAACCACTGGCCCAATTTCTTGTTTCATTATGGATGACAAAATAAAACATTAATAGGTTTTTTAATATGAACTGGGAGTTAAATATTCATTATTTCTTATTACTTCAATGTCACTAAGCCTTTGATGTGCTGGAGCTCCAAATCTCTTCTCCCTGCTCTCCACTTGTGCCCTTTTAGCTCCTGAGCGTGAAGGGCTTTGCTTGTGGCTCCTGCCAGGCTCAGCAGCTCCAGGGCTGTCACTGATGGATGGGATCTGGGATGGGATATGGGATTCATCCTGAGCCCTGCCTGACTCCTGGCTGAGCGTTGACCCTGGGCTCTCTCCTCCCTAAAGCCAGGCCACTTGTCTGTCCCTGTTTGTGTCAGTGTCACACAGCCGTGGCAGGGACATTAAATCCATCCAGTGCCACCTCTGCCATGGCAGGGACACCTCCCACTGTCCCAGGCTGCTCCAAGCCCTGTCCAGCCTGGCCTGTGTTTGAAGTTCTGGAATATTGGGGAATGGCTGTGCCCAGCCCTGGGCACTGAGTGTGGCAGGGGATGTCATGTCTGTGATGAAGCAGCAGCCAAGGAGAGAGGGAAGGCTTTGCATTTTCTTTCTTAGAGCTGTTTATGTCCTCTCTGTCACCTTCAGAGCCCGCTGTGTGTCTGGATTGTTGTCTTAGTCCTTTCCAATCCCGAATCAGCCTTCATGCAACTTGCTAGCCTGGACTTCCCCTTCAGATTTATTCTGTTCTGCTGTGATGTGTTCATAGATTCACAGAATTATCTGGGTTATGAGGGATGTACAGATCATCTGTTTCTACCCCCTGCCATGGCAGGGACACCTCCCACTGTCCCAGGCTGCTCCAGCCCCAGTGTCCAACCTGGCCCTGGGCACTGCCAGGGATCCAGGGGCAGCCACAGCTGCTCTGGGCACCCTGTGCCAGGCCTGCCCACCCTCTGAGTAAAGAATATTTTCCTAATATCTAATCTAGCCCTGCTCTTTCTCAGTTTGAATCCATCTCCCTTGTGCTGTCCCCACATGCTCTTGCAAAAAACCCCATTTGTTTCTGAGCGTGTTCAAATGTTGACTTTCCGCTGTCCTTAAATGCCAAATATTTTCCAGAAAAATGACATTTGAATGCCATATGCATTTCTGTGGCAGTTTTCCCGGAACAGGAGCAGAATCTCTATAACTGTGTGTGAAATATTTGTGTCTTACCCTTACTCAGAGCTTAGTTCACACCAAGGTACCACAATCACCACTTGTGTAATTCCCTGAGGGTGTGGTCTTAGTTCTGCTGAGGGGAATAAGCAGCAATTCTAAAATCAGTATTGAAAAGGGCTTTTTTAAGATGAGGAAAAGGTGTAAAAGTTGATTTTATTTATCAAGTATAACCATGAATTATGAGTATTGTGTACATTGGCCTGTTATTATAGATTCTTGTCATGGAAGTTGCATCCTATGGGTCTGGGCATTTTCAAGTCCAAAGTTCCTCACAGTCAGGTTAAGGAGAATTCTTTATCAGAGACATGATCTCCCCTGAAAGAAGGTTCACGTTCTGCTTTCTGTGTGATTAAATACTTTGCAAAATGATTTAATTTAAAGTTGAACTTGAAAGCAAACTGTTAGGTTTGTGCAAGGGCAGGTCTGCAGGGCAGGTGATTGCTGTTCTCTTGTGGAGTTTGGCTGTGAGTAGTGGAAAAAACCAGAGGTTGAACAAGTGACAGAATGAAAAATATTTTCATTTAATGCAAAAAAACTTCCACAAAAGTCCAGATTCCTGACACAAATGCTGATTTCTCACTCCTGGGTGTTGTGTTTACAACCAGGAGCAGAGGTGAAATTTATGAAATTTATGAGATTAAAATTATCTGGAAAAGTCATGCATGCATAAATCCAGAATCTAAGATTAAGATGCTTCTTTCTTTACTCCTTATGCCAAGCTAATCTTGTGTAGTTTATGCTCTGCTTCCTTGGGTGACCTGGTACCTTTTGAATTTTCCAAAGTTGTTCCTTTCAAATTTCATAATTCACCCAGGGTGAATTCAGGGTGTAGGGAGGAGCTGGAATAGCAGCGATCCTAGGGACAAACTCCAGCACTTGATGAAAAAATAATACAATCAATTAATAGATAATCAAGTGTTAATAATTGAAATGAACCTGGCAATGAGTGCTTTTAATATTTAAACATTATTCTGATAGATGAAAATGAATCACAGTATTACCTGTCTGCCTGGAGGGATGCTGGGGAGAAATTCAAGTCTGCTCCTTAACACAACAGATCTGAAACCCACTGGAACCTCAGCTGATGTTTTGTGGTTCAGAAGAGGTTCAAAATGTATTTCCAATGTGTTATCTACATTTTTGGAAGCTTTCAGGGGAAAGAGCATCAATATCTGCAATGAAATACATTTGAAAGAAAGTGGAACTTGCTTTTGGGGTGCTTTGGTGGGATTTTTTGGTTATTTTTTTGTTCGTTATGGTTTGGAGTTTATTTTGGTTTGGGTTTTTGCCCTTTTTTACCTTTTTTTGCCTTTTTTTGCCTTTTTTTGCCTTTTTTTTGTTTTTTTTGAGGTTTGTTGTTGTTGTTTTTGTTTATTTGGAGTTTCTAGGGGTTGTTTTGGAGTATTCAGAGGATGTTGCTGTGATGTTGCTGCTTCAGGTGGCAGAGCCTGTCCTTGGCCGTGACCCCAGGAGATTTTGGGGTGCCTGGGCTGGTCTCAGGTGTCTCTGGAGCTGATCCTTGGCAGTGCATGGAATATTTTTCCAGCTGCTCTGGCTGTTTGTGTCAGGATGAGCCAGGCTGGCTGTGACACCTGAAATCTCAGAGGAAAGGAAAGCAAACCTGCATGGACTTGTTCCTTCAGGTGTAGGAAAGGAATGGTTGAAAGATGAATTTACAAAGTGATTACTCTTGATTCTTCCAGCTGTTTCTCCAAAGGTTCTTCAGCACGTGTTCATTTGAAATCAGGTTTCTTGCAGCATTTCACTTCTATAAATTGCTTCAATTAACACTGCAAAAAAAAAACCAAAAAAAAACCAAAAACAACCACCCTGGAGGACTGGAATTTTGTTATGGATTTTATTCTTCAAACCTGAATGCTAGAATTCCTCACTGGACTGGATTTTTTTGCTAAGGGCAAGGAACAACTCTGGAAAATTCAAAAGGTACCAGGTCACCCAAGGGAGCAGAGCATAAACTACACAAGATTATCTTGGCATAAGGAGTAAAGAAGGAAGCATCTTAATCTTAGATTCTGGATTTATGCATGCATGACTTTTCCAGATAATTTTAACCTCATAAATTCATAGCAATTCATATATTTCAGTCTTGAAACTTAAAGGTTTTCCAACTCCTTAGAAAAACCTGTTTCTGTTGCCCTTGTCCCCTTTCCCAGTTCACCTTTCAACTCTAAATGCAATAATTTATTGGCAGCACTTTGGATTCCAGTAGTTGGTGCTTTATTTAGTGGCTCTGCAAGAAGGGCTGGGATAAAAATTTGGACTCAGGAGAGAACCCAGAGGTTTTTATCCACCTCATGGAGAGGAGCACTACACTCCCTCTTGGAGAGTTGCTTTTCAAGACATTTATAGGAAAAGGTGGTTGAAATAGTTTGGAAATGAGGAGTGTGGTAAAGGGAGAAGGGATCTGAATCTCTGGGAAAAATTCTTTATGAAATGGCACCCAGTTTTGTGTTCCTTGTTTTCTCCCCTAACCTATTTTAATCTTGTTTTAATTTGGTTTTTTATTTGTTTGTTTGTTTGTTTGGGGGGAGTGTGGTAATGGAGGTATTTGACAGACAATAAACCGTGTAATGACCGTGATTAACATTCACAAAAGGTAATTCAGGTGGGGAAAAAGCTCGGCAAGTCTAATAAATGCTTCCGCTTCAGATCTGCCTCTTAAATTCTTGAGGGGAATTACACAAACCACAAGAAGAAAACCCCAAACCCACTCTGGGATTTTCAGACTACCCCGGAGATGGGGTTTACAGATTACTGGTGGTGTTTAGGTGAGCAGAGCATCCCCATCCCTGGAAATATTTATTGCTCCCCATCCTGTGAGCTGCCTGGGGGGCTCCTGTCCTGCAGGGATTGGGGACTTGGGGCTTCATCTGCTCAGAGCCTGCTGAGCCCCGAGGTTTTAACTGAGCTGTGCCAAGGGAAAGCCCTGGAATTTGTGGGTGAAACAGAAATCAGGGAATGTTTCCTGCCCCTGCAGGAGGGAGAGCCGGGCCGGGGAGCTGGATGGGGTCTGATGTTCAGACAGCTTTCAGCAGGGCTGCTCCTGTGCTGGCTTGTGCAAAGTCACCTCTGATTGTCTGTTCTGGGCTTGTCATCTGTCACCGCTGCTCTGTCTGCTGGCCATCCATGTCCTCTGGACAGATTTATGTCACACCCATCCCTCCTGTCCTGTCCCTGCACCGTGACCAGTATCACAGCAAACAATGAACAAAGCAGATGCACATTATTTCTTAATTATTATTACTTTATTGCTATCTATAAATAATTTCTCTTCCCCCCCCTTTCCCCCCTCCCCTCCCAAAACCAGGTTCCTATTTGTTTTCTTTTTTCCTTTTCTTGTTGTTACTCTAATGGGCTGTCTCAGCTCCACAGCCATCAGAAATCTTGGCTTGATGAGGCTGCTATGAAACATTTAAAGATTTAAATTATAAACTCCGAGGGAGAAAACCAGTGATGCATGATTAGCTGAAAGTTTTAAACATAATAGTGGTATTTTTCATATGCATGTACAGAAATGGCTTATGTCAACTGTAATGTGATTGTTAATACATATTAATAGAGTCTGCTGCAGTGTGGATGGTTTGAACACCTTTTGGCAGATGGCTGTGGTGTTAGAGAATGCACAGTATAAATTAGTCATTTAGGGAAAGAAAACAATGCTGGAGTGCAAACGGTGGCTCTGCTCAGGGCTGCGGTTCCAGCACATCGCTCCTGCAGCCAGGAGGACGAGAAGCAGGATTAAATCTAAATGAACAGATAAATTCCCGTGTCAGAAAGGAGCTGGGTGTTGGTACAGCTTGTTCACATCCCTGGCTGTGTGTCTGTCTTTGATCTCCTGTCCCTTGGATGGTGCAGGGCTGGGCTGGGGCTCAGTTTGTCCCTGGGAGGGTCGGAGTGGGGCAGAGCCCCAGGGCTGGGAGGGTCAGCTGTGTGAGCTGAGGCATGGAGCAGCTCTGCCCTGAGGAAAGGCTGAGAGATCGGGATTGCTCAGCCTGGAAAAGGCTTTGGGATGACCTAACTGTGCCTAAACGGGCTCCAAGAGGGCTGGAGAGGGACTTCTGCAAGGGCCTGCAGGGACAGGGCAGGAGGGAATGGCTTCAGGCTGCAAGAGAGTAGGTTTAGATGGGACATTAGGAAAAATACTTCCTAGATAGATCCTGGCACAGGGTGTCCAGAGAAGCTGGGCACTTCTTCTGTGGCTGCCCCTGGATTTCTGTGAGTGTCCAGTACCAGGCTGGACAGGGCTGGGAGCACCCTGGGACAGTAGAAGGTGTCCCTGCCATGGCAGGGGGTCAGACAAGATGGATTTTAAGGTTCCTCCTATCCCAAACCATCCTATCCCAAACCCTTCTGTGACTCTCTGTGGAAGGCAGTAACCACTGTCTTAAAACTGATGTGAGATGTGAAAGAAGCTGATGGCTGAGCGTTGTCTCCTTTTTGTTCTGTGCTGTTCAGAAAACAGAATTAGCCGGTGATGAATCTGCGAGTCCTGTAAGTGTATTCCACTTTCCAGGTAGTGGCCTGACAAATGGCAGGGATTTTGTAGGAAATCACTTTAGCAAACGCTAAAGGGCACTCATCTCCGAGCCAGAGTGCAGCAGCTGCTTGGGCAATTTATTGCTGTGCTCAAATTCCTAATCGAGGCGCTTGTTTGTAATCACTCTGCCTGGTAACCCCGGCAGGGCTGGGGGAGCCTAGAAAGAGATATTTAAAAGCAATCTGCATTTTTCTCCCTTGGAAGTCTTGGGGGCCACTCTCATTCCTTGAGTTTCCAGCAGGAGAGGCAGCAGCTTTTGGCTTCTGCTCAGGATGATTGTCAGGGCTCTTCAGGAGCTTTGTGCAGAGCTTTTGGAACATATGTGTGCAGCAAAAACCTCGCTGCTGCTGCCTGGGCACGGCCCCACAGGCAGCCTGCCCTGCTGAGCCTTGGGGATTGCACCTTCCACACACCTATGGGCAGCCAGGGCTGCTCCCCACCACGTTCATCCCTGTGAACCTGCTCCGTGGAGAAGCCAAAATGAATTCTAGCGCGAATCACAGGGCGTGAGCAAACTGCCTGTTTTTACTGGGTAGGGCTGTGTTTTCTCTGGAGGGAGAACTGTGCTCCAAACCCTTGCAGAGAGCTGGGTGAGGTGTGAGAGCCCAGGCTGGCAGGTCTGCGCTGTGCTCTGACACGCCGTGTCAGGGCTGCTGCCGATGGAGCCGAGCTCTTCCTGGGATGCAGCGATTGCAGATGGAGTGATGTGTAATTTACTGAGCTGCCTGTTAATTCTGCGAGGTGATGGAATCTCCTGGGCATATAATTACTGCAAATGTTTACTTGGCTCTACCACGTCGCTTGACATTACCCTCCACAAGTTTGTACCTTGCTGAAATTACGGCCTGCCTATAAAACACCACGGTTAGGCAGCAAAATATGAAAGAAGTATGGATGAGACTAAAGGCATTTTAAAAATGCTTTCTATGCCTTGGAATTGCAGCCATTCATCCCATCTCCTGCTGGGCGCACACTTTGTAATAGCTATTGTTTCCACGGCTGGGGTTTAATTCTCCTCAGCACGTTGGCAGCGCTGGTGTTCTCAATAACAATCCTCCCAGCAAGGCTGCGGGGAGCAGCCTGACTGACAGATATTTGAAGCTTTTTTGTGGTTTGGGATTAGTGGGACGTTCCCAGGAAGCCCTGTTGGAGTGGGTGATCCGTGGGATCCTGGCTCTGTCACCTGTGGGGGAGCTGGGGTGGCTTTGGGGGCAGGTTGGGGTCGTTCCTCCCCGCAGGTGACACTTGAGCCCTGTGGAGCCTGGCCAGAGGCACTGCTGGATTTCCAATGACATTAAAGCCACCCTCTCACTGCTCTTGGCTGAATTGGTGCTCAGGGGCTTTTCAGTGCCACAGGTCACCCCCAGAGTGCAGGTATGAGTTTGAGATGAACGTTTTGGGGTGTAGGGGTGACCAGCAGGTGCTGGGTGAGGCTGCTGGACACGTTCTGCAGCACCATTCCCATCTACACAGCAGCCACAGAGTGACTGGGCTTGGAAAAACCCTCCAGGATCACCGAGTGCCCCATCCCCACCTTGTCCCCATCCAGAGCTCTGAGTGCCACCTCCAGGTGACACCTCCAGGGATGGGGACTCCGAACCTCCCTGCCAATGCTTCCTCACCAGGAGCAACAACACATGAGCCACACTTTGCAGCAGTCTGGACATTTTCTGGAGCCCTGGACTGTCCCTTTGGACAGGGAGAAGGGGTGCTAGAGACAGGATGCAGCTCCTGGGAGGGTTCCTCCTCACCTGCAGATTCCTTTCAGCAGCCCTGGAGCTGATTTTGCAGGCAGTGAGAGCCGCTCCCAGACGCTTGGGATGCCCAAACTTGTCGTGGACTATAGAGGCTTAAAGTATTAGTTGAAAACACTGATTTCTTTGAGTGTGAAAGTGGTATAAAGTGGTATCCCTTGTGCCCAACAAGCTTCTGTGAGCCCTTTTAAACATCAGCCAAGTAGAGAATGGAAACAACTTTCACTCTAATAAAGCCAAAGTTGCAAAATTAGAAATGCTGTTATTACAAAAGAAAAGCAGACAAAATTAGGGAACAGCAGCTTCGTGTGTACCTGGATTAGGAGCTGCTGAAGGCGTTACCTCCAAAGGAGAATCTTGTTTGTCTTTGCTTTGGTGAGTTCAGCCTGACAGTGCTTGGGTTTTGGACAGGTCTCTTGGGAGTGGAAGCCAACCTGGAGATTTCACTCTTTGTTTTTTAATCTGCTGCCTGCTCCATAATGTCAGAGGTATTTTAGAAGAGCTCTCAGGCTTCCCTGGTTCCTGCACTGATTCAAAGGATCCGTGAGTGTTGTCAGCTTGGATTACCTGCCTGGTGCCAGAACAGGGCCAGTGACCTTGGTTTGTGGTGAATGGAGCTGAGGGAAGCAGAGGGAATGGGGATGCTGCTGGTTCCTGTTCCACACGCAGCACTGCATCTCTTTGCTGATGTTTATAAACACGTAAATCATATTAATGAACCCCCCCAGAAAGATTTTCCTGAGATAGGTAACAGCAAGTGGCCCCAGCCCTGTTTTTCTTCACCAGTTGCTGTTACTGGAAAGGCAGCGAGCTGTTGTGGTGCATGAGTGGAATTTGACAGGTTTCCCATGGAAACAGAAGATCAGAATTTTATTTCTTCTTTGTCAGTGAAGCTGATGTCAGTCAGGAGCATCTGTGCTGTCCTCAGAGGATACACCCTGGTGTAGGCTGGAGTAAGTGAAGGCTGAGTGTACTGAATAGTCTTGTCTGCCTTAATGTACCTTATTTATATATATTTTAAAAAATTGTTTGGTGATATGATACTAGTATTTCTTTTTGAAATTAATTCCCACTGTGGCTCCAGCCTGGGGAGCTCTGGCAGGTTTGAAACACTCTCAAATGCAGATTTTGCTGCTTTGCTTTCTGCTCCCCCCAGACTGCCACTGCCATCTCAGTGTCCCCAGTTCCCTGCTTGGGGCTTTGAGACCCAGGCTCTCTTTCATTTCTCCCCCAGTGGGTTGCTGCTCCAGCCTCACAGATTCTCCCACGTCCCTGTGCTGCCTGTCTCTGCACAGCACTGATCCCTGCTGGGCTGCATTCCCGGATTTTGCCAGATTTTTTGCCATCCCTCTCCCAGGATCTGTTCCCTCTCTGATGGAGGTGGAACAGCAGCTGCTGTGAGGCCCCAGCCCGTTCACACCCAGCCTGGTGCTGCTGCACCAGCCTCGTTTGCTTTTGTGCCCCTCTTGCTGCCTCCTTTTTCCTGAGCCTCCCCTCTCTCCATCTCCATTTCACACTCCAGGTCCTTCGCTCCTCTCTGCTGCTGCTCCTCAGCACTTTCATCCCTTCAGCCTCATGGAATCAGGGAGTGGTTTGGGGTTGGGGAAGGGGTTTAAAAGCTCATCCACCCCTGCCATGGCAGGGACACCTCCCACTGCCCCAGGCTGCTCCCAGCACTGTTCAGCCTGGCCTTGGGCACTGCCAGGATTCAGGGGCAGCCCCAGCTGCTCTGGGCACCCTGTGCCAGGGTTGCCCACCCTCCCTGGGAGCTCATCCCTTGCTGCTTCCTCATTTCTGCATGGAGGGGGACCCCGAGTGTCTGTAGCAGCTGTTGGAACAGCTTTGCTCAAAAAGCATCACGTCTTTGTTTCCCTTTCCTCCCTCCAGTGTCCTGGCTCTGATTAGGAGCTGTGTTTGGGGTTTTTTCACACTAACTTGGCTCTGCTGCTCCCAGTGTGGAAATAGGTGAGAATCTCAGTCACACCTGGCGCAGGTAAAATGAGTCAAGACACATTTGCTTTATGAAACATCAGCTGGAGCTCTATCTAAGCTAGTCAAGCCTTTACTGGCGTTGGGTCAAGCCTTTAATGCTGTTCCCAGGGTTACCTGCTGGGAGGGACAGAGGGAACAATTCTGTGCACACCAGTGGCAGAGGAAACCCAAGGCTTCCCTGATCCTGGTTGGGAAATACCACAAAGCATCCCAGAGGCACTGCTGGGCCTCCCTGCTGACTGGGAAGAAATTCTGAGAGCAACAAATGTGTAAAAACGTGTTTGAAATCTGTATTTCTCAAGAATTCTCTCATTCACGTCATGAAACTCACCTCTATTTCCTGCCTCTGTGTAAACCTGCTTAGTATGGGTTGTGATATCATTTACCTGATCTACTCCTCTGTAATTGTGGGAGAGAAGGGAAGAAAAAAAACCCAAAAACCTCTTTATGAAGTGCTGTGCCAATTTACCGTGCCATAAAGGAGATATGCCATAGTCAGTGCTAAGGTCTAATTATGTAAATGGCATAATTTAAGAATCATTATTAAATCCCAGCAAGCTTTATTTCTTTTCCTCGTTGTTGATGGTTGTCCTTGATAGGAAAATGTCATGATGCCTATCATAAAAATTAATTTTTGTGGGGATTTCACACCCTTGCAGGGGCTTGGAGGCCTGGCAGGGGAGGGTGGAGGCTGATTCCTCTAATCCTTGCAAGAACAAATGTTGTCCACAAGGAGAGCAGGGAGGGGAGAGAAAACTCTCACAGCAGCAAATATTTAATTAAAAAATGCTGCTTGGGCCAACTAGTTGTGGCAGCAGCTGCTTAAACAGAGATCTGTCCTCTAAATAACTTCAGCTAAATAAAGGAGAAGGAGAGTGGAGGGGAAAGCTCCAGGGGCTTGTGCTGTAATTGCAGGAATGGGTTTCATTTCTGCATTTTGGTGTCTTCAGTAGCCATGAGCTCCTTCTCTGCCTGTCTGGAAAAACAGGATGCTTCGAGCTCTGGAGGTTTTACAGAGGGGGGAGTGCCAAGAAAGCCACTGCATCACCTGCTGCCTGCATTTGGGGTGGGCAGGGTCTCATCAGGGAGGATTTTCTGCCACCCAGAGTAAACCAGTGTTGGTAGGTACAGAACTGGCTCTTTTCTAGCTTCAGGGAACCTGAAGGAGACTGAAGGAGTGGGAGCTGTGTCTGTGCTGCAGCAGGGCTGGCCTTGTGCCCTCGTGCCAGGGCGCTGCCCCAGCCATGGGGACTTCTCTTTTATTATTTAATATTAACTCTGCAGACTCTTGGTGAGCTCCCTTTGCACCTTCTGCATCTGCCACGTCGTGAGCTGGACCTCTGAAGGGTCCGTGCCATTTATTTAACATAAAGTGTTATTTATAATAACGTAGTCCCAATTTTTAGGGGGTGCCTCAGAGCATCCCACAGGCTCCCAGCTGCAGTTTAATTCCATAATAAATGTTGTTTGACCAAGCAGCTGGGCTGGGCTGGATAAAGGAATGTGAGGTGTCCATGGGCTGTGTCAGGAGAGCTCTTTGAAAGGCTCAGATCCATAAGGAGCAAATCCAGGAGTCTCTTCCATGCTCTGGGGACATTTCCAGGCTCAGGGCTGCAGGGAAGTGTGAAGGAGCAGAAGTTAATTCAGAAATATTTGAGAGAAAAGTGTGTGGAAGGCCTTGTGCATGACTGACTCCTCTCTGTGATATTTTTAGTGAATTTTTAGCCACTTTCTGGTTTGTTTTTATAAGGACCATAATTAGGTGTTGTGAGATAATGATTAGAGGGCATTAAGTTTATCCATGATATGACACAAGTGAGATATAAACAATTTGACCAACACTATTGACAATTTCTTTAATTTTTTTTTTTTTTAAGAAGGCAGAGCAGGGTCTGTGGTGCTGAAGAAGCTCTGGATGAAGTCTGCAATGCAGTTTTCATGCTGGTGCCATGGAAAACCCTTCTCCCACTGTGCAAATCATTGATTAGAGCAACACCTCTGCAGGTGGCCTGGGGAGCAAAAGCCACCCTTGTTCAGCAGAACTTGGTGTTGTGGACAGAATGGGCAGGGAAATTCTGATTCTGCCTGTTTGACATGCAACATGAAGCTTCCCCTTGCAGTTTTAACTTCAGCAGAGTTTAATTGTTCAGGCAGAACTTTCCACTCCTGATATTTGCCTGCTGTACTTCTAATTTGATTTTATTTACTTTAATTTCCAGCAAGGTGGAGTGGAGTTTTTTCCAAAACTGAGGAAGATCATGGTGGGTTTGTGCTGAATGGAGAGCCAGCAGCTTTTGAAACACAGGTTTCATATTGGGTGGTGGGGTTTAGGTGAGTGGATTTTGCTGTTGCCATGGAAAGGAAAAACCAGAAGTAAAAGAAAAGCAGGCACCTAAATTGCCTTTTAGGTAGTGGACACTCTTCTGGGTTGTTTCTAAACCTTGTGTGGCCTGGGGAGATACTTTACCAGCCCCTCACAAGCTGAGGGAATGGATTTAGTTTGGCGCAATTTCCTTCCAAACAATTTTCCCTGGGTACTGGGTAAGCAGGTAAAGCCCATTTTTCCAAGCAATCCTATTTTCCCAGGGTTTTTCAGGCTGTCTGAACAGTGTGTTTTGCTGCCTGTGTCGCTTCCTCATTGTTTTCTGCTCAGCCACCTAGCTGGAGTCAAATTGTACCTCTAAAGATCAACTTAAAATACACCCTGGGCTCGTGGTGTGCCTGCTGAAACATCTCCCGTGATCACTGCAGGTGCTGCAGTCGCTGCCAGTGCTGAAGGGAGGATGGATGTGGATCCCGAGGAGAGAGAGGCAGAATTACAGAGTCTCTTCCCTTTTCTTTCACAGCTACAGCAGATATATTCAATATATTGTCAGCCAGCTGTCTTCAGTGTGGTTGATGGATGTTTTGATTCAGTGCCTTGGAAAAAAAATGGTATTAATGGAGAAAAGCAACTGTTGCAGCTAGAAAATCATTGGGGTTTGGAGTGTTTTGAATGATGCTTTTCCCTTACAATGATAAAACTACCGGAGCAAGTGCAGAAAATTGCTGCTGTGCTCAGAAATAATCCTCACCTTACCAACAACTTGATTTCCCTGAAAGCTTCGCCAAAAAACATTTCCATTAACAGGAGCTCTAGGAACCAAATGATGAGCAGATAAATTGCAGCATTGTGCTACTTAGGAGAATGTCTCAGGCACTCCTGGTACGATTCTGAGCTCTTTCCTCCCCCGAGATCCTGACAGAGATTTCAGAAATGTGTCCCATCCTCCTCATGAGTCTTTAAAAATGAGTTCCTAAGAAATGCAGGTGAAACAAGAGTGTCTCCCCTGGGTGGGCCAAGCTGCTGAATGTGTGTTTTTATTTAGGCTTTTTGGGGGGTTTATTGAGCTGTGGAGTTCTTCGTGGAAAAAGGAAATTTTTATAGATTCCAGGTGAAAACAGGGAAAGTGGGAAATGCCAGAATCAGGATGAATTATCCATGCATCTCTAATGCCATCCCATTTGCTCAGTACTCAGATTCCTGATGCACAAACTGGGCCAAATCCTACAATTATTGCCACAAATCAGTTCCTGTAGAATCAGAGCAGGATTCCCAAAGTGAGAGGTGCTGCTCCCTGTCCAGACAGGCACTCCAGGATTTCAGAGTGATGTGGATGGTGTTTCACCTGTACCCTCAAACATTTCCGTGCAGTGTCTGTGTGAAATCACTACACTTCACTCGATTTTTAAATTTTTTTTTCTAAGTAATCCCTTGTATCTCTGGCAACATAGAAAATGTTGGAAGCTTAATGGCCTTGACTTATCAGGAAAAGCAAGTGTTGGGAGATCCTCCACGGAGCTGACAGAGGTAATCTCTGTTATTACACGGAAGGAGGAGAATCAGAGGCAGGCAGGGAGTTCAGAGCCTGCTTGCTGTGAGACTCTCCATGGTCACGAGTCGCTGGCTGCAATTTAAATTAGGAACACGCAGTGTCCCAGTGACTTTCACTGCCATTGTGCTGAGGGGCAGGCTAAACTGAGAGAGGAGGTTTCCTGCAGGTCTGGGGTCAGTTCTTCTTGGGGTTTAGGATTTTTTGTGTGATTTTTAGGGTTTTTCTCTCTTGGGAATACACTGAGCATCTCCCGAGTCCCTGAGGCAGAGAAGCTCTGTGTGTGTGCATTTTCCTGGCACAGATGGAGCAGGGAGCTCAGATTTAGGGGGTTTGATATCTGGCAGTATTGCCAGTGTTTTACCTCCCAAGTGAATTCACCTGCCTGGGATGCAGCAGAAGATGATGATCCCTAATGGCTGGAGTGGGAGTAATGGCTGGTTTCTGCTGGTTTTAGGGGTAATCCAGTTAAATCCCCTTTCCCCCTGTCCGTGTTGTCTCCTCGTTACCAGCACAGGGAGCTCTCCAGCAAACACAAACCCAGCTGGGAGAATCACCAGCACCAAGTGGAGCCCGGGTGCCCTGCCCTGCTTTCTGCCATTGTCGGGTGATTTTCCTGGCACTGGGATGGTTCCTGTGCCTGGCATGGAGCCCATCAGGGGCTGGGTGTGTAAATTTTCCCCCTCCTTTGGTACCTGAGAGCGTTCCTGTCCTGGCAGGATCCCGAGGAGCCCTTGGCTGTGCCTTTGGAGTGCTTTGTGCTCTTCTCCCTGAACTTTCTGCTGACTGAACAACCTCATTAGCCCTGGGCCTGCCAGAGCTGTGCCTGGCACATCCCTGCCCACGTTTCCCAGTCAGCAGAGCTGTCCTGGCTGTGTGTGTGCCAAATGTGCTCCAGGCAGGAGCTGGAATGGCTCGGAGTGCCTGTGGCGTGTGCTGGCTTCCAGGAGAGCCTTTCAAGGTGAGGCAGGGCTGCTTCAAGGAGGAGTCGCTTTACTATAACTCATGTTTGCTTGTATTAACAGCAGAAAGCTCATGATGTTCCCATTATTATGTGTTTTGAAAGGGGCAGGATGAGGGTACAAAAGGAGCAGGCACCTTTGCAAATTTGTGTTGAAATTTCGGAGAGTTTGCATCGCCTCTGTTGGCAGAGGCTGTCGTGGGCAGTCTCGTCTGAGCACAAACTGCAGCCTGTTTTCCTTTCCTTTTTTTCCTTTCCTTCCCTTTGTGCCTGCCTGCCACAGCCTCACCCCCATCACCCACCCCACCTGCTGCTTTCTGCTTCATGCTTGACCTGTGAGCTGAAATGCTAATGGCTGTTGAGAATTCCAATTAATATCAAACTAGTTTCGGCCAGAAAAGTGCTAAACTCGTTCAGGGGATGCAGCATCCCAAGGAAATGCAGAACGGCAAAATCCTCAGACAGCAGCTGAATTTTTAACAGGCTGTGCTTTCAGGTGTGTCTGCAGAGCTCAGCTCTGGGCTGCTTTGAGGGTGATGGTCACTGGGTGTTTGTAGGTCATGACATTCCTCTGCCACTGTGTTATCACCTCGTGCTGGAATAGTTTCTGTGTTTCCAGTGGTTAAAAAAGGAATGGTGTGTGGCCAGACCTTCAGGCGAAGGGGACAAACCAGACACCCATGGGGGATTAGGCTGCTCTTACATCTGTAAATGTGCATGTGTAAAGCCAGACACTTATTTGGTGGTGACTTGTACAGGAATTACACAAACTACACTCTATGGTGCAGTGAAGGAATACAGTCTAAAATTCCAGCATGGTACTCTCAATTCCACTCTAAATACCTTAGAAACTTGCTAATTAAATACTTGTGGGTTTCTCAGAAGTCTGTGCATCATCTCCACAAGCAGTTTGTGTTGCAGGATGTTGTACATACACCTGGAGTACACTACATTAAATCCAGATTTTCCCTTGAAAGAGAGGTTGGTGCCACAGTAGAACTGGAAGAAGGCTTAAAGGAGATGAATGTAAAAATATGGATTAGCTCCCACTCAAGAAAAGATTGTGTCTAGAGACCTAAACTTGTCTGTCACAGGAGCTGCTGTGGTGGCCCAGTGCTCACAGTGCTCAGTGCTGCTGCCCAGTTATCCCAGTCCAAAAACAAACTGGAGAAGGAGCAGGTTTATGTGTTTATGTGCAGTGAGGATGGGCAGGGAAGCAATTAAGAAAAAAGAGAGACTTGAGGGGATTGCACTTCAGGATTTTGTTGGGAGCAGCTGGGAGCAGACAAGGGAGTGTTGGTGAGAATGGATTGCTGGTGCTGGCTGCCTTTTCCTGGGCTCACACATTTGGATTCCAAGATGCTCTTACACCTCAGCTCGGGGTAGATCTCCGACAGAAACACCAGAAACTGAGTTTCCACAGGCATCCAGCTGAGCCCTGGGTCACAGCTGGGGGACAGCCCCACTTGTCACCCTGCCCTGCTTTCCCAGATCCCCAGGGCCTGGCAAGCTGGCCTCCCAAATTCCTTATTTATCCCTTAAAACTTTGGCTCAGGGAAATGGATTCTGTTCCACTCCTTATTGAATTGAATGTTTCGCTGTAGCCTTACGTGTGTATTTCTTTTTTAGTTATATTCATTCCAGTTTTAGAGTGGTTTTTCGGTTTGGAAACTGAAAGACTGATGGATTACAAAATTGGGAAGGTGCAATAGTTGCAATCATAGTTGAAAGATGCAAATTTTGTGAAATAACGCTGAAGTTGTGTAGCTGCACTGCAAACTTTTCCTTTGGATGTGCTGTCCTATAATGTTTATTAAGTCCTTGGCAAGATAAATAATGCATGGACTTTTCTCACTAAACCTCCTGAGAGTGGAATTGCATCTAAACCAAAAATATCTCTGTGCCTGTTGTGTGCTGTTTGGAAATACTTTGCCACGGAAGGAAGAGCAGCTTTCTGATTTGAGTGATTATTTTAATCACCTCCAGCATATGCATCATGGGCTGCTTTTTTAGGAGCTGACAACATCCCAAAATAGGTGACTGGGGAAGAGTCAAGTGAAGGTTATCCTCTCCCTGCTGCTGACACTGGGATGTCAAAGAGCTTTTAGGGGAAAAGCAATGGGTGCCTTTGACACCTGAAATAAAATGGGGTCCTTATGAATATTCCCCTTTCTTTTCCAAACTCTTGAGTGGCTCTGCACTCCAGGGGTTTCCAGAGAAAAAAAAAAATAAAAAGGAGATCTATAGCTGCATAAAAACTGATGCTGGAGCAGTTCATTTGTAGCTGAAACGCAGCAGAAATCTCCACCTTTCCCAGGTAATTGGTGAAGCAGGGAGCTCCTGGAGGTGTGGAGAAGCTCAGAGGTGATGGATTCATTGTGTGAGCTCCCCGGGGCCCTGCCTGAATCCCAGCGCTGTCACCCCTCTTCTGGAGCTGCTCTGGGAACCCCTGGGAGCACTTTTCCTTACCTTCTGAATTTTCCATGCCCCACTTGCTGGAAGGCTTTGCAGTGGAGCCCCTGTGCTCTGTAGCACTGAACTCATCTTTTCCTGCATTAACAATTCCATGTGGAATCTTTAAACAACCAAACTTTTATATTTTTTTTCCTACCAGAAAGCAATTTTTTTTCCCCCAGAATTTTTTCCTGTTGTTCCATAACTGGGGCCACACAGGAGGATGTAATTTCTAATTACAAATATTTGCCAGTCCTGTAACATCCATGTCAGTGAGAAATTAAACCTGGTTCTAGCTAATGAAAAGCTCAGCCAAGGGATGCACCAGAGTTAAGCTGTGGGAATCCATTACTTTCCTCAAGATTTGTGCTGTACAGGGCTTAAACAAGGAATATTTGAAGAGGGAACCAAGGAGCTGAGGTTGATGCCATATTTCGTAGTGTATTAGAATTTCTCTTGGAAGCAGTAGACCAGTAATCTGGGAATTTTGGCTGTCATCCTGCTACTATTTATGAGCAATTTTAATGCAGTAATTACATGTAGGGAAAATTGTTCGCTAGGTTGATGAGATAAATGGAAATATAATCTTTTTTTTTTCTTGTTTGGTTGTCCAATATTTTTACAGCATCCTTCTGGAAGCAAGGGGATGTAATAAAAGAATCTGGAACTCCATTGCTCCTTGGAAATACTGATAGTTTGAAAGATTTGCTCAGTGTAAGTTAAAGGCAGCTCATTAAACAAACAAATGAGCTGTCCTTAGAGCAATCAGTATTTACTATTAACTGAACAGCACAGTAAATAATGAATTGCAGGTAAGGAACTACAGATAAGTATTTGCAGTGAATTCAAATTACTTGACTTGAGCCCGAGGCAGAGAAAAGCAAATAGAAAGATAGAAAGAGGAGGAGGAGGGGGAAAGAAGAACGAGAGGAGGGGTTGCAAATGTAACAGTTCTTGTAGCAATCCATGTTCATTTGTTGTGCAGGAGAAATGTTTTCTTGGGCAGTCTGGGCCCCCTTCCCTGGTGTGAGTGGTGCTGCAGTGAGAACAAAGGAGGATGTGGAATTCCTGGGAAAAACAAGAAGAGAAGACTTGGGGGAGACTTAGAAATTTTTTCCAGTACCTGAAGGGGGGTTATAAGAAGGCTGGAGAGGGACTTGGGACAAGGGCATGGAGTGCCAGGACACTCCAGGAAATGGCTTCCCACTGTCCCAGGGCAGGGATGGATGGGTTTTTGGGCAGGAATCCTTCCCTGGGAGGGGCTGGGATGGATCCCCAGAGCAGCTGTGGCTGCCCCTGGATCCCTGGCAGTGCCCAGGGCCAGGCTGGACACTGGGGCTGGAGCAGCCTGGGACAGTGGGAGGTGTCCCTGCCATGGCAGGGGTGGGAGAAGGTGATTTTTAAGTCCCAGTCCAACCCAAACCATCCTCTAATTCTGTGAGAAGCAGGACTCTGGGCCTGGCCCAGCTGGGACAGCAGGGCTGATGTTTTTCCCAAGGTCAGGATTTTCCAAGTGGGTCCCTGGCACTCTCCTACCCCAAGGACAGAGCTGAGCTTTGGCACCAGCGAGACTGAAACCTGCCCGTGGCTGCCAAGTGCCTGCACAGCTCCCTCAGTCATTTCTCCAAATTACTTAGGCAGCAAAATCATTCATTTGCTGGCACAGGTTGAGAAGTTTGGGGCTGGAGTTTGATCCTCCTTGGAGGGAGGGTTTGTCCTGACTGGAGTTTGGGTGCGTGGCTGTGCCTGAAGCCAGGGTGGATGGGTTTTCTAGGGATATTGCTCATTGAGGAAGGGGCTCGGGGAGTTTCGGGTGCTGGAGGTGAGGGGGAAGGTCAGGGATTTAATCAGTATCTCTGCAGTTTCCCCTGAAGCCTGGTGGGACAGCCAGAGGTACAACAGGTGTCCTGAACACCTAAAGCTTGGCAGCCCTGCCTAAATGTCACCTTGAAAAGGTGAAGAGCTTGGCTCAGGTCTCTGCAGGGAGGATGTGCCTCACCTGGGAGCCTGCTGAGCACCAGAACAGGGCACAGAGGGAGCAGTGAGTGGGGCACATCAGGGGAGATGTGTGTGAGGTGCTGGCATCCCATAACCTCTGTCACAGCCAGGATATTGCCCTGCCACTTCATCAGGGACAGCAGGCACAGGAGATGGAGGCTTCTCTTGCTGCTGATGCCTTGGGAAGGCTGAGCTGGAACAGAGACTGGACAGAGCCAGAGAATAAAGCAGGGATTTATTGAAAGGCCTTTAGGGCACACCTTGGGCAGGACAAGAGCCTGGCCAGGGCTGCACCCAAGGTGGACCCAAAATGGTCCCAAAATGCACAAACGTCACCAGGTCTCACACTTTGATGAGTTTTGCTCCATTTGCACTTTGGGGTTGAATTGTCCAATTCCAGCTGCAGGCTGTGAGGTCCCATCCTTCTTGTTCCTCCCTGCATCCACCCTTGTTTGTGCTTTGGGGCTGAAAGTTGTCCTTGGTGTGCAGCAGGAGAAGGATTTGTTTTGTGTCCCTGCTGTGTGCAGAGCTGAGTGAGCCTGAGTGTGAGCTCAGAGCTGCACCCTGGGCAGCACAGAGCCTGGAATACAGGGAAGAGAAAACTTCAGGCATCACTGGGAGGTTGTCACAAGGTGAATATCTCCACAAGGAGCCTCTTGCTTGATTCACATCACCCCAGGACTGCACCTCGTGGGGACCCCTGAGAATAAACCAGCCGAGGTCCAGCAGAGCTGCAGGGAGGTTTCCAAGTGGAATTGTCTGCTGGCTGTGCCCAGGTCCATCCCTCCTGGTCCCCCTGTGCTGGCTGCTTCCAAATGCTGATGCTGTCAGCCCCCAGCATTAGTATTCCAGCCAGGGAGCAGGAGTGAGGTGCTAGACAGGCCGACTAATTACAGCAGCCTGCAGAGGCAACTCAGGCTGGACCACATGATGAAGGATATACTGCTCACTTACAACGTTGCTGCTTTGCTCTGGCACTTCATTTAAGAAAATGAGAAAAAAAAATAAGGTGTCAGCTAATTGGTTTGGTTAAGGAATCGAGCTGTGCTCTTGTTTTTTTCCTTGAATTTAATCTGAATTTATACAATGCTTTGTGACAATCATCCAGAACAAAACTTGCTGTGACCTTAGCGAGCTGCACACCTCCTGTAATCCCAGCTCCCCTGCCTCTGGCTGTCATCCTGACCTGCCTGCTCCTGTCCCCAGGGCTGTCAGCAGATGGAGGAGAGGAGGCTCTCACTGCCACCAGCCACCATCTGCAGGCAGCAAGGCTGGTCAGGCTTCTGTGTGCCCAAACTGCAATTCTGCATCCAGAGGGGTTCTGTCAGAGCATCTGTTTCAGAGCTGATAACACAGATCTGGGGCTGAGGTGTGCCAGGGGCAGTGAGGAGGGGGAGAGCCCCATCCTGCAGTGACAGCAGCCATCAGGTGGCTGCTGGCTGTGCCTGCTGTGTGTCCTGTGTGTCCCCTGTGCTGTCACACTGCCCAAGTTTTGGCAGGCTGAGCTTTGGAAAGCTCCCGTGCTCACAAATCAGGGCCAGGAGAGCTCAGACTGAGGGAATACCGACTGCCACAAGCAGAACCACTGGTGCTGCATGATCCTGGGTGATTTACACCCAGGATAGCCTGGGGGTGCCAGCTGAGCCTGTCCCCTGTCCCTGTCCCCTCCAGTGCCCTTCTGCAGAGCAGGGCACTAAGCAGATCAGTCATCTTCTTCCACCAGCAAACACTCCGGGCCTAAGATACTTAAAAGACATCTGGTTTTTAGCCTCATTTCTGAACAAACGAGGCTTATGTGATTATAGTGTCTGTCACACGCCCCTCATTGGCCAATTTCAATCCTCAGCTGGGGATTTTGGTCTCCCAGATGGGAACTTCAGGAGGTTTTGGTGGGCTGGTGATGAGTGAGCAGAACTCGTCCTGGAGGGAGGGAGCTGTGCTCATCTCAGAGTTGATGTCAGAGGGAATGTGCAGGGGGAATGTGCAGGGGGAAAGGGAGATCTCTGTTTGTGGGGAGCAGCAGCCATGGGGAGAAACCCCCCTGGGCTGGAGGGTGTGGGCTGTGTGGCTGAGCTCTGCCTCTGCTCCAGCTGTGCTGGGCAAGCACGGCCATCTGCAGTGCCACCTCCTGCTGTCCCCGTGCCAGCTGCTCCTGCAGTGCTGGGATTGCTTTTCTGATCCCTGGATTAGCGGGGTGGGATGTGCAAAGATCCAGGAGCTGTGTGTGAGGCAGGCTGACTGGGCAGGGAGTGCCCTGGAGCAGCCTGGTGGGCTCTCTGCCGTGGAGCTGAGCCTGCCAGGCTGTGCCAGGCTGGGCTGCCCTCTCACTCCGTGCCTCCTGCACAGGGGCCAGGTCTGCTAAAGTGTTCTGTCAAAGTTATGCTGACAGCTGAGGTCTGGATTCTCCTGGGAGTGATGTCCCCTAGCACTGCTGGAGGGTGCACAGGTACACACAGGTTAATAATTCACCCTGGTGCCGTGGATGGTGACTGGAATCCTCTGTGCACACACTCGTGCAGAATCACAGAATCCCAGAGTGGTTTGGCTTGGAAGGGGCCTTAAAAATCCTCTTCTTCCACCCCCTGCCATGGCAGGGACACCTCCCACTGTCCCAGGCTGCTCCAGCCCCAGTGTCCAACCTGACCTTGGGCACTGCCAGGGCTCCAGGGACAGCCACAGCTGCTCTGGGAATTCCATCCCAGCCCCTCCCCACCCTCCCAGGGAAGGATTCCTTCCTGATTTTTGATCTAAATCAGAATTCTCTCCTTTACTTCTCTGTGAATTTCACAGAAATGCTCATTAGAGCCAGATCTGTCTCCTTTTCGCAGACACACAACATTTTTGCCTTGTAATTCAGAACCTCGGGATGCCTAATGGCATGTGTAAAACCCACGTAGAGGAGTTCTGGAACTGTGGGGGAAAAGCAAAGGTTTCATGTTCTGGTTCCTAGTAATGAACTAAATGAGATCGTGTCCTTCTTTGAGCATAAATGAAAGATAAAAGACAGATGAGATTTATGAACAAGGCCATTAGTGTACCAAATTTCTCTCATTAGATCTGTTACATTACTTTCCAACTTACACTACTCTCATTAGAAAAATTTATGAACTGGAATGATTACAAATACACCATATTCTAAGCCATCCCTGCTTTTAATTGCCAAACAGCAAAAAAAATTAATTATACTTGTGTGCTACAACAGAGCTGTACTTTTGTGCATGTGTTTTGTTTTGTTAGAATTGAAATAGAGGTTGTTCCTGAAGCCAGGGGATGGGAGGAGAGGAAAATGGACCATTCAGTGCAATTTAGCTGCACACCCAAAGCATTGTTTTAATTTTATAACCCAGGTTGGTATTGCAGGCTAATATTGCTGTTTGTTCTCCCCACCAGCCTCCCACTTCCACATCCCTGTGCCTGATTTGGAGCAGAAGCACAAGGTACCTCTCATTGTGTTTGGACTCCTTGTTTACAGAAGAGTGATGGAGATGCTATTAAGCACAAAAGGCATCACCATATGCCTGTTTTTCTTTGTATTGAGTTTGGCAGCAGCTATTGAAATACCATTATCAGGTGAGTTGTAGCTATTTGCTGTGCACTTCGCTGGTTTGTTTGGTATTCCTTTGCAGCTATCCCTGAAGGAAAAACATTAAATCCTCCTCTCCACTTGTGTTCCATTTGGAATGTAATCTTAGCCACAATGTGGCCTTTGGGAAATTCGGGTGTGATCAAAAACTAAGCTGTCCTGTTTGGGCCTGCTTAAATGGAGCAGTAAAGTTGTCTAATGACATCTCTCTGCTGTTTGCCATCCAGCACAACTCCAACTCCCGGGGTTTGGGTTTGTCCTTCACTTCAATTCCTCATTTTGGCCCTGAATGCCCCTGAAGCTTGTTTGATGTGCATTAATCCCTCCTTGCAAGCTGCCATCCCAGCCTGGGGAAGGAGCAGGTGGATGTCTCAGGGCCAGTGCTGAGAATCCCAGAGAAGGATTTCACACTCGTGTCCTGCCCTGGGGAGCAGCTCCTGCCTCCCTGGCCGGCTGGGATGGATTCAAAGTGTTTGTTTTACACAGGTCAGGAGCTTCCAGGACACGTGTAAAATAGGGATGAGGCTCACAGGGAACAACCCAAGGAAAGCCAGAGGACCCCTCTGCCTGGAGTGCAGCCCAGACCTCCCCAGCTTTGCATTTTTCAGACATAAATGGACCAGGAGGGTTGAAAACTGCCTTTTGCTTTGTTGTTTTTAGTTGAAAAAGAAAACCAACAAAACACACCCAACAAAGCAAAACTCAACAATAGTAGGGTTTATGAATTATGATGGGGAAAAATAAAGAGGTAAACTTAAGGAATAATAAATTAAGGCTCTTTTCAGGGTCTCATAGGACATGGGCCAGTTTCAGGGCATCCTGAGGATCTGCCATGAGCTCTTAGCACTCTGGAGCCTGCCAATGGCCCTGGGTGCAAAGAGGAAGCCAGTCCTGCAGGTTTAAAGGATATTTTTGTAAAACTATCCAAATTTGCATTGGGAAGTAGAGGTTTTTGGGTTTTTTTTCAGGAAGGAGCTGCAGTGGCTCCTTGTGTTTCAGTAAAGCCCAAGTGGAGCCGTGACTGTAAAGCACAGGCAAACTCTCTGGGCATCCACTGCTTTTATGAACCTGCCCTAGGGAACCACCTAACCCTTAATTAGCTGTAATGAAGCATTTTATGTTATAATAAAAAGTTATTTCTGATCAGTGGAGCTGGTGGGCTTGGAAGTGTTGAGACCATATGATATGACAAGACTCCACATTTCTCTCCAGCTTTGAGCTCCCTGCACTCGAAGCAGCACCCAAAGAGCATTTTAATTCCCTTCCTGGCTGTTTATAACAATGGAGGGATCCTATTATCCCTGCTCCACTGCAGGGAACATTCTCCTCCCTCTGTTACACAGGCTTTTAAATGCTTTAATTCCCTCAGAAAAAAGGGAAAGTTGGTGCAGCCTCCGTGCGTGACCACGCAGCTGCACCCTGGGGCAGGCACTAAACCAGCCTTGCAGCCCATGGCTTTCCTGGCAGTTTTCTCTGGGATGGAGGCAGCAGTTTGCTACCTCTGTGTGTGCATCTGTGTCTGGATTAAACCCAGCCACTGACTTCATCTGTGAATAAATTTGCCAGGCCACAGCCCCGTGCTCTGGCTCTGGCATGGTCCCAGCTCCCCTCTGCCCTGGGTGGGTTTGGAGGGGGTGAGGGTGGGCACTGCCCCTCTGCCAGGCCTTTCTTTGGCCACAGAGGCAGTGACAGTGAGCAGAGGGTGCTGTCCATGCCAGGGAGGGGATGATCCTCTCTTTCCCAAGGCAAGCCTCACTTTCTGCAGGAATAACCCAGTCCTGCCATTGTCCCTCCCCTGCAGGGCAGCCCAGTTTGGCTGGAGGGGGTTCTAACCCAGTTCCTCTTTGTGTTCAGTTTCCCAGCTCCCAACAATCACGGAGCAATCCCACGCCCAGGTTGCCTACCCCTTCGATGAGGACTTCACCATGAAATGTGAAGCCAGAGGAAACCCCCAGCCCACGTGAGTACTGCTGGAGGAGCAACCAGCAGCTGAATTTGCTTTTAACCTTGGCCAAGCATTGTTGTGTCTGTCAGGAGCTGCTGCACACAGCCCTGCTCATCATCCTCAGAGGGGTTAAGGTTTGGCTTTCCATCAGCTTTTGCTGCTCCATCACTTCCCCTCACCCTGTGGACAGGTAGCATCACGGTTTTCCTTGCTGGGGGATGTTTCATTTCTCTGCCACGTGCCAAATTCAGCCCATGGTTTAAAAAACTCAATTTTGTCTGGGCTGTGCCATGGTAATCAGAGGGGCCCAGCAGTTCCTCTGCCTCTGTAGCAACCCTAAAAATCCCAAACACATTGAACTGCGTATTCAAACCCCACATTTGCATTTTATCAGATACCTTGCCTGTACCTAACGTCAGCAGGGCCGTGGTGATGGCACAGATAGACACACAAGGAGTTATTCAGATAAATATCCAAAGATAAGCTCTGCATTTTACACCAGTGCGCAAAAGAGAAAGATTTTTGATTAAAATGTGATTAAGAAGAGTGTAATAACAATACAGTAAAACTCCTCCTGAGGCCTCCACCACTGAATGGTGTTTGGGCTAAATGAATAGCTGGTTTGAACGACATTTTTTTCTCTTTAATCCTTCCCTTCTCCTTTCTTTGCAATACAATTTCAACTTTAATAGGCATTCTTTTATTTAGATCAAGGAGATTTGGTAATTTTTAATTGAGCTCTGAATGGGGATTTGTAGCATGATAACAAACTCCCTTTGTTCCACTCTTTTTCAGTGCATCAATGAAAAGTTTCCTGGTGTATTTAAATGATGTGATAGTGCCTGTTATGTGAGGGGATCCCATATTCCCTCCATCCTGGAGCAAGGCAGTTTTGCCAAGAGCAGTGAAGTGCCAAAACATTTTGTTGACATTATTTATTCTCTTAAAACAACAACAAAAAGTAAGGTACATCTCCCACTAAATTGATGTTGCACTGTAATTTCCAGCTGTCTGATTTTAAATCAGTTTAGGCAAATTTCAATCCACCTGAGAATTGCAGGTACAGGAGCTGTGACAATTCTTTCAGCATTCATCAAATGATGCGATTTCATTCAAAATGAAATCAAAACTACAAATGGTTCTGTGGCAAGGAGAAACTCAGTGGAATCATCTCATTTTCTCCTGATTCAGCCATGGTGGAGGGTGGGAGAAGCTCTGGTGGATCTTTGCCAAAGCAGCAATCCCACTCCAGGCACAGCCTTTGCAGCCCTCCAGGTCCTGGCAGTGTGTGGCTTTCCCAGGTGCCTGTCACTGTCCCTGTCCTTGCTGCAAGCTCTGTGCTGGTGTCACAGCCAGCTGGCCAAGGGCAGAGAGTGGAAGGAGAGATGTGCCCAGGAGGCAGCACGAGGCAGAGGAGCACAGTGGGCGTTGTGCCGTTCAACTCTCCCCTCTTACATGGAGTTTTATTTTGATAAAACCCTCTTGGCCCCACATTTACCCCTGATCAATACCAAAATCCTGTCCTGGGGCCTGCCCACTGTAACATTCCTTTTGTTTTTCAGCTTTAACTGGACCAAGGATGGAAAACCGTTTGATTTATCGTCTGACCCGAGGATAGTTCCATCCAACAACTCTGGGACTTTTGTGATCCAAAATCGAGGGCTCATCAACAATTTCCAAGGGAAATATCGCTGCTTTGCATCCAACGTGCTGGGAACTGCCATGTCAGAAGAAATCGAGCTGATTGTTCCAAGTAAGGGCTTTACTTCTGGTTTAATTTCTAATTATTACATTTATTGTTAAGATGAGAACTGTCCTTCCTCAAAATAAATGGGAAGGGGCCCCTCACTAGGGTGCTGCATGGCAAGATACGAGTTGTTTGTTGTTCAGTGAGCATTCAAAGAAAATAATTGTATTTTCTCCTTGGAATGATTTAATTTAATCCCCAGTTTTGAGGACAGAAACCAAATCTGGATGCAGAATTTCAGACCACTGAACTATCAACTCCCACAGGTTATTACTGCAAAATAGCAACGGATGCAAATGTTTGAAAGCTCCAGGGGAAGTGATTTGATCAGCTGTGAGTTCATTAATCTGATGTCAGCAGCATTCAGGGTTTGGGATAAATACTGATGGGGAGAAGAATAAAGCCCTGGAACTGAATGGAAAATAAGCTTAAAATCAAAGCAGGGAAAATCACTGATCCTAGAAATTTGTGCTTCCACTGTTAGCACAGAGGAAGGGCAGAGGGGGAAATGGGGGACTGAGGACCAGGTTGGTAGAAGTGGGATGAAATTTATGGATAGAATCAAAGAATCATTAAGGTTGGCAAACTTTAAACTCTTTAAAACAATGAGCCCAACCCTTAACCCGGCCCAGCCAGGTTCAGCATCCAGCCGTGTCCCAAAGCTGACACAACTGGTTTGTACCAACCCAGCTCATTGCCTGTAGTTTGGAATATGAGCCCACATTCTGGTTCTAAATTCAGGATTGAAGCAGACGAAATGAAAAGAGGGGAATCAGAAGCAGAATCTTCCCAGGGGGAGCAGGAAGGACAAGGAACTGCCCCAGCTCCACGAGGGAGCAGGGTGAGAGCCTGCAGCAGGTTGTGTGATGCAGTTCAGTGGCAGAGATGGAGAAAAGCAGCAGTGCAGTGGATTTTTTTCAGATTAAATCTTGCATTTTCAAGCTCCTACAATGTTTTGTTATCAAATATCTTGACAGCTCCATGCTGAGGTGGAATCCATGTGGCAGGGGATGCATCCCCAGCCTTCTCAGCCCCAGAGTGACAGGAGGTGGCTGCTTTTGTGCAAAAACCACTTCTGGCAGATCAGTGCAGATGAAATGGGCTAGGAGAAACATGAATGAACCTTTCTGTCCTGCCTTCAGCACAGGAAATTATCCTGAGAAGCATTCAAGGCATAGCCAGGGCTGGGAGAGTCGTGGTGCTGGGGGCACACTGAAAACAAGACATGGCCAGGGCTGGGAGGGTTCCTGGGAGGGAGCTGCTGAGGATGCCATGGAAATGTATTTTATGTAAATGTATTTTATGAGTGCTCCTGATGAAAGACATGCTTTATTTTCCTTCCATCCAGTTTTATGGATTTCTTTTTTCCTTGGAAATCTATTCCACGTTGCAGTGTGCAGCACAGTAATCCCTGGTGCAGAGCTTGGAGTCTGGTGAGGAATTAGCAGCATTTCAGGGGTTGCTCTGTGGTTTAGTCTCCATCACCTTGCAGCTGTTTCAGGGAAGAGCTTCCAGAGCAGGGGAGAATTGCAGAAAGCTTTGGGGCAGTAAACTGAGGTTTATTGAGCTCCACAGGTAGGACAGGGCAGCTGGAGCTTCAGGCAGGGGCAGGAGAGTGATGCAGTTAAACTTCAGACAGGACACAGTTTTTCACTTTGGACTCTGGCCAGGGCAGTGGGGTTAACACAACTTCTCTTAAGCAAAATATCTCCAACTCATGACATTTGAGAGGAGTTAAAGTGCTCAGTGTCATGTTTGTGCCTCCAGCAGCAGAATGTTCTGATACTCCATTGCTGCTGAACTAAAAAGGATGTTAAAGATGGAAAACAAGGAGTTCATGTCTGTATTTGGGATTACTGAATCTGTATTCAGAGAGGAGATGTTTTGCTTTTAATGAAAACCAGTCTAGAGTGGCTTAAGTAGATATTAAATATATTGGGAGTGGGTGGCAACAAAATTATGGAGAGGTTACAAACATGGTTGTTATCAAGAGCAAGAGGAATTTTAGTGCTAATATATGCAAAGTCCTAAACCCAGAAAAAACCCTACATGGTGCAGATAATGTATTAGAGGGATTTACCCCAGTCACACATCTCTTAAAGCACATTTGCTGTTATTACAACTCTCCTGCCATCAGTCCTTTCATTTATGGGTGCAGTGTAGAAGCTGCAAATTAAATCAGGATTCAGAAGGGAGAAGGAAGGATTCAGAAGGCACCTTTGATTTTCTGAGGTGCTGGAGGCTCTACAGCCGTGCCCCAGTGAAAGCTGCTGGTGCACAGCCCTGCTGGGAATCAGGAGGGGCTGGGGATGGACTGGGGATAAATCACCTCTGCTCACGCCCAGGTCCTGAGGCAGGACTGGTACATGTGGGATCACTCCGTGCATTCCTGGCAGTGATGCAGGGGTGGCAGAGCTGTGCCAGCTGCATTCAGGTCAGATGTAAAGCTCCTTGGCAGAGTCACCGTGCCAGGGAAGGGAAGAAAACCCCAGCGAGGCAGAGCAGGGCATTTCTTTCATAAATTACATTTCCACTGCAGAAGCAGAACACTGGGTCTGTGAGGCTGCTGCTGAAAAGGAGAACAAAAGAATGTTTACTCGCAGTAGTCATTCCAGGGAAGCAATAGAAATGTCAGCAGAAATGATCATTAAATCTCACCTACATAATGAAAATACCCCACCTCCCCTATGTAGGATGACATTAAGGAGAGGGGGAAGAATGGGCTCCGAGGATCTCGATGTGTTTGCAGCACTAACAAAGGCCAGATTGTTACAAGATACATTCAGCATGAAAATGAATTGAAATGGTGAGAACACAGACTTCAGCTCCCCTCCTCCAGCATTTCGGGAATCTGCTGCCTGAATTAGTGAGCAGGCCCAGTGCCAGGGGAAGGAGAAGAAGTACGGTTTAAACTTCTTTAATTAACTGTGCTCTAAAAGACTCTGCATGGCAGACTGAGTTAAGATTTATGCTCGGTGTTTCTAAAGCTGCTGCTCCAAAAGACCAGAGACCTGGGGATGGAAATATTGGCTGAATGTAAAATTACCCCGTGGCAGGCTGTGCTCTGCCAGTGATGTCAGTGCAAGAATTCCCAAAGAAAGCCAGGCCTGAGTTAATATTCAAACACCCAGGTGTGAACATCCTGAAATCAGTAAGAGATACTGAGCTGATACTGAAGTAGGAGGTCTCAGTTTTGTGAAGGCTTTGGTGTAGCCTTTAAGGAAAAGAAAACAGAAGAGAGCAAATCACTGGGACTTTGCAGGTGATGGGAATGAAATTTAACCCCCTTTCCCCCTAAGCCAGTGACCTTCACCCATAGCAGCTTTTCTGGCCACCTAAATCATTGGGCTGGCTCTGATTCTTCCCTGTGGCCATCATTTTGGAAAGGATAACAGAGATTTACACAGAAAAAAGCTGTTCCTGATTCCCTTCCACATCTTCAGGAGCGAGTGCACTCCCAGCCACGCTCCTCCTGACAGCCAGGCTTTGCTAACTTTTCCAATTTAAGGCAGCAATTAAAAAATCCATAAACAACAGGGTCATATCTCATAAACAGTTCAAAGGCTGCAATGGAAATTGCAGATTTAACCACTGCTCCTTCTCCATGGATCAGAATATCAATTGAGGCACGGAGATGAGCCCTGGAAACTTCCCAAGCTTCACTCAGAGCAGCTCAACATCAGGGACTGCAAGTCGTGGTTAAGATTCCTTAAAATGTTGGGCTGTTTGCTGTACAAGATACAGATCTGTATGAAAAATCATAATTAAATACTAATTTAATTGTCTAAGGAGCTGGAAATTTCAAGGTTATAGAAATTTCTTGACTGTTTCTGCTTTGCCACATCCTTTAAGGGTTTATTTGTAAGAAAAAATGTGAGATATCCATGATGGATCAGGATAAGCTCTCCTTTACCCCAGGATATCTTCAGTAGAATCCACAGGGAAAGTTATAAAACCAGACCTGGGTTACAGTGATGCTTTCCTCCAATAATTTCACAATGTATTTGCTGATTGCTGGTTGAATTCACTCCCATTTTACACCTGATATTGGCAGAAACAAGACACAGGGATCTCAAGGATGGGTTACCTGGAGAAATGCTGTTCTTTTGTTCAATTTCTCAACACTTGACCCCAAAACATGTGAAACACCCGATGGAGTGGGCTCCATTCTCACATAAACTGGAATCAATTGCCATAATTGATACAGTTTTAGTGTGAGGTCATTGTGATCAGCAGTAGGACAAAAACTGAGCTGGAGGACAAAAATTAAGATGGACACAAGGTGTCCTGAGTGGATCCCTGAGTAAATCTGGAGTTGGGAACTGGAGTTCCCAGCTCTGCTTGCTGCATTTCTGAATCTCTATTTCTGCTAAACTCAAATGAACCATTCCCATTGCACTGTGTTGGTCTCCCTGCTGTTTTTGTAGGTTGAGAAACTGCATTTTCTGAAGGATGAGGAGAGACTCAGGCTCCTTTCTGGGTTTTCTCCCACCCCCCAAATTTACCAGTGGTGCTTGAGCCTGGTCTCAAGCACAGCTCGGTCATTAAACTTTGATTCACCCCAGGGATTAAGCAGATCCTGGCCCCTTGCACAGATGACTCTGGCCACTGCTAATCCTCCATTCCCATGGTTCACACACTGTCAGAGCACTTCAGTTCTGGGTTTGGAGTCAGGGAAAAGCCCTTGGTCAGCAAAGCCTTTCCCAGGAGTGTTTGAAGAGGTGTCACGGTGGGATTTTAGGGGATTCTCCAGAGCTGGAGCTGGCAGTGCAGGTTTCCATCCATGGCTGCTCCACTCACAGCCCTTGATCTGTGTGTGCTCAGAGCCCTCCTGGCCCCTCAGCCTTCCTCAGAGTCACTGAACCCCCCTGCCCTCCCCTGTGCCCTGGCAGAAGCAGTGCCCAGAGCTGTGCTGGCTTCTCTGTGCCTCTCACCACATCCCTGGGAGGGATCCCATGGAATACTGACACAGTGACACAACAGCCTCAGTGCTGTCCCTGCACACACATCAGGGGCATTTTCCAGTGGCCGTGAGTGCACTGAGAGCTCTGGACAATGCTGAACACTTCCAGGGCAGTGGAATTTTATTTTGTGTGATGCTGTGGAGTCTAACTCAGCTATGATCATTTCTGTGATCAACAAATCAGTGGTGATTGATGCTGGAATGTCCTCTAATTAGAACATAGGAGCCCTGCAAAAAGATCCAAAATATTGCCTGCATGCACGTCCTGAAGATTGATGTGCAAAAGGCAAAGTCTAATGCGACAGAGGCTTTTTATTTTTAATAAATCTGAATTCAGGAGCAGGTATTTTTCTAGTCTTCGAGACCAGTGGGACCCCAGCAAAAAAAATGGTGCTTGTCAGAAGGTTTGGCTTAGGAATTTATCATGAGTTTTCATCTCTTGCAAAGCTTCAAGGATTAAACTATTCAAATGTATTAATTATGAGGATGAAAATCAAAGTTTTTCAGTGCTTTTCGTGGTGTACTAAGCAAAAAAAAACCCCAAAAAACCCATCAAATGCCCTGATCACCTGTGGAGCAGGTACTTGTTGGAGGTGGAGGACATTTGGGGTCAAATTGCTGCTTCCCCAGTGAAGTCCAGCTGCCAACATCTGGGCCCAGGTTGGAGATGAATGTCTGTGCTGCCAGCTAATGACACCAGGGCTGTGACTTGTCACTGTCCCCTGGTGGGACACAGTAAATTTCTGTATAATTCTGTAATTACTGGCCACAGAAATTCACTGAGAAGCCCAGTGGTTATGGCACCCAGCTGGGATATCAGAAACCCAGATTTAGTTCTGCTAAATGAGGCAAAAAATGGGTTTGAACAAGGGGTTCCAGTGTCCTAAATAAGTCATCCCATATCAGTCCATTTGCTGATCTCATTGCTTGGGTCAGAAATCCCTTATCCTTCACCTGATCCAGCTTATTTAAAGTTTTGTTGTGAGTGACGTGCTTTGGGGAATAAATAAGCTTTAGATCAAGAAATTGGCTTTTTCCTGCTGGGAAATATTCCACCTCTGCAGTCAGCAGATGAATTTCCCAGGGCCCGAAGAGTGCAGGTTACTGAAGGTACTGAATATGAATATGCAGCTCTTTTTTTTTTACCTGAAATTTCACCTACAGGGTGTGTGATGCTCATTAGCTGCATTTTGCCTCTCCTAAGAGTTCCTCACCTATTAATAACTCTCCTGGAGATAAAAATCTCTGCAGTCTGCATTCAGGCAATCAGCACTGGAGTGATTGCTTCTTTTCATGTTTACCAATCTTGAGATGTGTGAAGTGTCCTCAGAGCCCTGCATTTCCCCCCTCTCCTTTCCTCTGCCTCCTGCACTGTGGTGTTGCAGATTCCCTGCTGGAGCACTGATGTCTGGAGTTGTGGAGTTGCTCTCACTGATTTGTTGATCACAGAAATGATCATAGCTGAGTTAGACTCCACAGCATCACACAAAATAAAATTCCACTGCCCTGGAAGTGTTCAGCATTGTCCAGAGCTCTCAGTGCACTCATGGCCACTGGAAAATGCCCCTGATGTGTGTGCAGGGACAGCACTGAGGCTGTTGTGTCACTGTGTCAATATTCCATGGGATCCCTCCCAGGGATGTGGTGAGAGGCACAGAGAACCCAGCACAGCTCTGGGCGCTGCTTCTGCCAGGGCACAGGGGAGGGCAGGGGGGTTCAGTGACTCTGAGGAAGGCTGAGGGGCCAGGAGGGCTCTGAGCACACACAGATCAAGGGCTGTGAGTGGAGCAGCCATGGGGAAGATGGAAACCTGCACTGCCAACTCCAGCTCTGGAGAATCCCCTAAAATCCCACCGTGACACCTCTTCAAACACTCCTGGGAAAGGCTTTGCTGATGGTGTGTGAACCATGGGAATGGAGGATCAGCAGTGGCCAGAGTAATTTGCCAGTTTGACTCTGCACAGCCAGGACCTTCCCCATCCTCTGCTGTTTAATTGCTGCTCATTTTGCTGGTCTGAAGTGAAACTTTGGCCGGTTTGAACTTGCCCGAAACGAAAGCGGGAGGCGACGTCAGCCCTGAAGCTGCCCGGGCTCAGATCCTTCAAGGAGTGGTTCCATTTTGCAGGCTGCCTTCCCTGGGATCATCTCCAGGCTCAGATCCTTCAAGGAGTGGTTCCATTTTTCAGGCTGCTTTCCCTGGGATCATCTCCAGGCTCAGATCCTTCAAGGAGTGGTTCCATTCTGCAGGCTGCCTTCCCTGGGATCATCTCCAGGCTCAGATCCTTCAAGGAGTGGTTCCATTTTGCAGGCTGCCTTCCCTGGGATCATCTCCAGGCTCAGATCCTTCAAGGAGTGGTTCCATTCTGCAGGCTGCTTTCCCTGGGATCATCTCCAGGCTCAGATCCTTCATGGAGTGGTTCCATTCTGCAGGCTGCTTTCCCTGGAATCATCTCCAGGCTCAGATCCTTCAAGGAGTGGTTCCATTTTGCAGGCTGCCTTCCCTGGGATCATCTCCAGCCCAGCCCTGCTCCCTGTTTCCCCACAGGAGCTCCAGTGGCATTTTGGGCATCCAGATCTGCCCAGGTGTGCCAGGCACGGGTCAGGCTTTGGACAGGCTGGCATCAGGTGCTGTGGGTGGTGGAACACTGACCCATTAACAATTTAGGCTGTGTTTAAGCCCAGCTAGAGCAGCCCTCGTGCAGCCCTGTGAGCTTTGTGCCAGGGCTGTCCCTGCACCCTGAGCCTGCAGGAATCCACGGTGAGGAGGCAGCAGAGGCTTCACAGCAGCCTTGCTCTGCTGCTGGGGATGCTGAGGTGATGCAGTGTTAAACATGGCCAGGGTGTAATGAGCCCCATGAGGATGTATCAAGGTCTGAGGGCTGACCTGCAGCCTCCACAGTGTCCTAGTAATATTGTGAGATGGCTCCTTGGGTGTGTTTTGTGAAGCAAAGGTTTTAATAATAGAGAAAATAACAAACAATACAGAAAAACCAAGGAACAAAATCCTTGCACAGGTGTCAGAGAAGCATCTGACACCTGGCTGTGACACCCAAAAAATCCCTGAGCATCTCTGTGCTCTTTAAATACTTAATGTTTTAGGAGGGCTTTTGGCTTGCTGCCAATAGAAACATCCACAGGTTTTGAGAAACATTTCCAAAGCCCAGCCAGTGCCCCTGTGCAGGGTGAGAGGAACACAGAAAGTTCTGGTGCCTTTCCATAAAAGTCAGGGGTAGAACTGAACCCCCTTTTCCTTCTTTGGAAACTTCTGCCTGGTCGTGGAGGGCTGCAGAGAAGAGCTGGGACAGCTCCAGGCACAAGCCTGATGTCTGACCCACCTGCAGTGGCTCGCAGGGGGTCCATGTTTTATCCAAGGCTTTCCAGAACATTCCCTGCTGGTTTCTGATCCCCTGGGAGCAGCTGGGGCCAGCAGTGCACAGCCCTCTGTGCCAGGCTCGTCCTTAGGGACCCTGTGGCCTGGAGTGTCCCTTCCAGAGTGTCCCTTCCAGACAGCACAAAGGAGCTAAAGAGAGTGTTTGAAAAGAAAATTATGTTAAAGTAAAGCCCAGGACATCACAAACGAGTGTAAACATCCCCATTCAGTGCCTGGCTTTGGAGAGGATGCTCCAAGAACTGTGTGAATGAAAGGATTCCTATCCTGAGTGTCCCAGAATGCAGAGATTCCCTGCTCTGAGTATAACTCACCATTACTCTGTGCCTCTGTGGCAATTAAAATCCCTGTTAAAGGCAGAGAATGCAAAGAATGATGTAAAGGTAAATATTTTATTAAAACTGTATCAAGGGGAAAGCAAAAGGCAACATTTCAAAATGTTCCAATAAAAGAGGAACTTCTTTGCTGTTTTTTGTGCAGGTGTACCAAAGTTCCCCAAAGAAAAAATCGAGCCTCTGGATGTGGAGCATGGAGATTCTGTGATCCTGCACTGCAACCCCCCGAAAGGCATCCCCCCTTTGCATATCTACTGGATGAATATTGGTGAGTTAATGGCTTTTGCACAATTCCTACGAGGGGACTCAAAGTTTTGTCTTTCAGAGCAGTTTCATTGCAGATTCATCAGGGATAGGAATTGTACTTGTGCAACTGCTTGGGAGAAATATCTGGATATTGAAGAACAAAATTAAAAAAACAGAAGATGGAGATCTGGTTTTACATGACCCAAAGTTAAATTGTTGAGTGTGATAAATGCCAATAACTCACCTTTTGAAATTTATGAAAATTTAATAAAGAATAAAAATTGGTTACAAAAATTAATACAATAATAAAAGTTTTAAAAGTTTTCAGAGACAGGACAAATAATGAGACAAATAAGAGCAAAGAAGGTAGCCCGGGTCTACCGTCCCCCCTCCCTCTCAGACAAAGGCCGTGAAGGAGAAGGGCACTCTTTGGGAGGAATGTCCCCTTTTTGAAGACCAAAATTTCACGATTGTGCAATCTTTATCTTAAGACAGACCCGTTTGCCCAGAGTCCCTCTTCTAATCTTTGGCGTCCAGGTGTCTGGCTCGATCAGGTGGCCCTTGTGGATTCAGTCTGGTTTGACCAGGTGGCTTCTGTGGATGCAGGGAGATATGCCTCTTGTCTTCTGAAAGTCCTAAGGGGGGGTTCTCTTCTTCTTGTTGTAACTGTTATCTCTGTTGAGAAACACCTCTGGGCCTCTCCCTTTTTTTTTTTCCTTCTTGAGCTAAAGAAAATATCTTACACACAATTCTTTTATTACTAAAACTTAATGCTAAAAATTACATTTACTATATTATTTAAAATGTTAATATTGCATAACTTTTCTACCTAGCATATTACATATAGTAAATATCTGCGTAGAGCCACACACACAATATGCCTTTTTCACAATCCCTCCTCTTTCTTTTTATAATATAATTGGCTCGAGCGATATTTACTGCTCTCTTGCATCCCTTCTATGTTCATTTTCTTCATAAATCAGTCTAGCTTCCTGGAGGGGGTCTTCTACTCTGTTTTGTTTCCTTAAGACCATAATCTTTTGTACCGTTTTTGTTGTATCCATCTTTTGATCCAAGGTCACTAATTGCATACCTTGAACTACACTAGTGATTAATCTGATAAAACAAGGGATCAAACAAGGGGGAAATATTCATAAACTAATCCCCTTCAGGTCTAGGCAAAAAAGAAAAATTCCTGGCTGTATGATTCTTAGAATACAGCTCTCTTTCCACTGAGAGGGAGTTTTGGATACGCCCCTTTTCCCACATATCCAGAACAAACCGTCTGGAGCTTTCCAATAGTCCAATTTTTGCTCATCCATATTCTCCCAAAATTTAGAAATCTCTGGGATGCCAACATAAGGATTCTTTCCTGTATCATTACATTGAAAAAGCCTGATTTTATTATTATATTCACAATTTCTGTTTTTTTCTTTTTTTTTTTTTGGGTCCAGTACATGGTAGGTTCTTCTGGGATCCACCATACAGAGGTTCTATTACTAACCTTGTATCTTTTACAGGGAGTTTTTCCTACTTCATGGAGGAACTTTTTTCCTCCACGTCAAAGACATTCCTCCCCTATGACCACTGAACTTAAAATCCGTCCCTCTGGCCGATTTTCTCCCCTTATACTTGTTTGGTTCCACTTAAGGAGCTCGATTGGGCCTAGGCTGCTGCCTTTCCATGGCCATTCTTCTGACATCAAAGCCCCTCCACAGACCCAACAATTGGTTACGTTAAGTTCCTTACTTATTCTTTCCCCCAATTCCACAAACAGATTTTTACCCATCCGTGAAATATCTATTTCTTTCTCTAATTGTTGTTCCAATTTCTTATACAAACCGTCAAGTGAAATTGGTACAGGTTTAGGTGATGGTGTTGGCCTAATTTTTTTTTTTTTTTTTTTTTTTTTTTTTTGTCTATCAATTGTTCTTTTACCAAATCCTTTGCTTTACTCCTAGTAATGTGGGTGAAACACATCCATTTGTCCCCTTTTGCACATTCACTTCCCCTTAAATTCTCTGCAATCCAATACTTTTCCAATTGTACATGCAGTTTCCTAATCTGGAAGGGTTATAACAGTGACTGTTGATATGAGTGTGAGAAATAAAGAAGGAGCCTCGGTGTCTTTTCCATATACAGTTTTGGTTACACCTGTAGCATGGCCCGGTCAGCATCCCAAAAGGGAAGAGCCAGAAAATGAGTGACAGAACCAGGAGAGGTCCAGTATGGCTTATAGTCCCACCTCCCATGCCTATGGGGTTGCAGCCCACAGCAGGTGTATGTGATCTTCTCGGTGGCGATTATAGAGGCCAATCTGGTCTTGCCCTCTCCTCTATTGTCACTTTCTCTTAGCTAATTTCCAGGCAAATCGTTCTTGACACTCCTTAACCGTGGTCTCCCACTTTTCCTCAGCCACCTCTCATTCAACAGGCACTAATAATTCCCATCCATACAACAAAGTTATTATTTTAGTTGTTTCAAATTCTTCTTGGATAGGGGGCTCAGGTGACACTCTACGCTTCATGCAACGAGAGCGTCGTTTGTGTGAACTACAGTACTAATTTTTCCCACAGCTCAAACATTTACATTTACACCAACCAGCATGTCCAGTATTTGGGTGAATCAAACAGGGTATTTTGGCTTGGCAATGTATGAGGTTGTCCTTCCCCCTCCTCTTTATATAAATCACAGGCTAAGGCAAAAACACAGGGGTTTTCTGTCCGAAACAATCCCGATCCTCCTGTCTGTGGTGGAAGTATTCCTTCCCAGGGAGGGTACCGGAGGTGTCTCAAAGTTTTCCCAGGTGGTATTTGAAACCACTGGTGCAAACTCGGTCTAGCTTCCCAGTCTGGTGTGATCCTGTGTATGTTTCCTGGATCATGCGGATCTCCCCAGTTCATCACCTCTCATTCCCGTTTTAGGGTTAATTTCGTATCACCCGGTTCCGATGATATTGTCCACTCCTTAGGCTTCCTACAGGTCCTTTGATTCTGCTGGCGTGGATCCACCCTCGTTCCTTGGTCTGGATCGCAGCCTCGGTTCTGAAAAGGACTTTCTCATTTTGGAGTTAGAGATATTAATCACAACAATTTTGATATGGTGCAATTTATAATTCCTTTGAATTATATTTTGACACAACATAATCTATCTGTGTGTGCACCATATAGCTGACAGAAATGGCAGCACATTAAATTGATCATAGGTTTTAACAAAATCTTGGAATACAAGCTGCACAATGCTAAAATGTTGTTATAAGTATTACACTTAAATTTTATATTATAACTAAGTTCTAAATGATAACAAAAAATGGTCCTGTCTTTGTCTGAAAGACAGGTGTCTGCCAGGGAAAGCTGGAGCCACCCTTGGAATGAAGAATTCAAACTCTCTCCCTCTAAATTATTGTAATTTTGAAAATTAGGGAGCTCTCAGGTGAAGATATGGGACTATAATAATAGTTCCTTTCTGGTGTGTATACACAGGTTAACAAACAACACCAACCTTAGCATTAATAATAAACAGAAGCAGAACTCAGGAACACTTCCCCAAGGACACCCTGGGGCTTCTGGGATTTCCCTCTTGGGGACAAAGACATTCATTCGCTTCTGCTAGGGTTTTCTTACAGAGCCAGAGCTGCTGGGCCTGGGGTCCCCAAAGCTTTGAATTAATTGTTGTAATACTTTTGGCATAAAATGTGTTCCTCTGCCCAAGTCTTTCTTATTAACCATTCTATATCTTGGACTAATTCTTTTTCCAAAAGGGTTTTACTTACCACATTAGCAGTAGCCTTGGCAGTGGGAACTGCCTCCACCCAATGAGTTAAATGGTCTGTTATTACTAATATATATTTCCATCGTTGAACTTGAGGAAGTTCTGTAAAATCTACTTGGATACTTTGAAATGGTCTAAGGGCTAATTCCTTACCTTCCAGTGTAGTTCTCTTCATTATCTTTTTATTTTATCTTTTGACAAGTTATACATCTTTCAGTTACCCTTTTTGCTACCCCATAAATCCCAATGCACCCATAGTTTCTTAAGAAATAATCACACAAAGCTTGGGTACCTCAGTGAGTTTTCTGATGTATGTCTTCTAATATTTTTCTAGTAAGTACTTTATTAAGTAATTGCCTTCTATCAAGAAGTTTCCATTTCTTTGATTCATCTGGTTCACCTCCTATCTCTTTCAATTCTTTTCTTCTGTTTCACTAAATTTTGGAATTTCCAACATCTCCTCATTGGTAGTTAATACCAACATTACTTTTTCCACTCCATTCTCTGCTGCATCCTTTGCTTCCTGATCTGCCAAATTATTTCCCCTTACTTCTGGAGTTACTCCCTTTTGGTGACCTCTAATATGTACTACAGCTATCTCTTCAGGTAATTTTAATGCTTCTAGGACTTCTAAAATGAGCCCCTCATGTACTAATCCTTTTCCTCTTGAATTCAGCAAACCTCTTTCTTCCCCAATTTTCCAAAGGTATGTACCACTCCAAAGCAATACATGCTGTCAGTGTAAATTGTACCCCTTTTACGTGCTAAGTGTTCCAGTGCCCTTTTTAGAGCATATAATTCACAGGTTTGAGCTGACCAGTTTGAAGGTAATTTCCCTTTTTCAATAGTTTGCATGTTCTTCCTATCAATTACTGCATATCCTGACATTCTTTTCCCTTGTAGGCATCTGGAGGATCCATTCACATAAATTATTTCTCCTTCTAGAAGGGCCTGGTCCTCAAGGTCTTCTCGAATCTTTGTCTGGTATTGGATAATTTCTAGACAATCATGTATTAAGTTATCTGTTGGTTCTCCATATAAAAATTGAGCTGGGTTCAGGCTTTTATTTACTTCTAATGTCAAATCATCACTGTCTATCAAGATCGCTTCATATTTTAGCATCCGAGAGTCTGTCAACCATTTCTCAGCCTTTTGGTTTAACACATTTCGAACTGCATGAGGCGTGCACACAATTAGTTTACTTCCCTTAAATCTTGTACCAGCCTGTAACTTCCATCAGACTTTTTTACTGGAAGAATGGGGGTATTATGAGGAGACATACGGGGTTCTAGTGTACCATCCCTTATCAGTCCTTCTATTACCAGCTTCAAACCTTCCCGTCCTTCTAATGAGATAGGATACTGACGCACCCGTATGGGACAATCTTCTCTTTCAATTGTAACTTGTATGGGATCAATATTCAATCCTCCCCTATTTCCTTCAGCAGTCCATACCTCCTTCTTAATTTTCTTTTTATCCTCCTGTTCTAATTTCAATATTTTAGCTGTCATCTTCCCATTTTCTGGTATAACTCCTATTCCTAATTTTATTTGGAAGTCTCGTCCCAATAAATTACTCCTTGTTCCTGGGACTAACAAAACATCTCTTATCTAAATTCTGGTATCTCTCTATATCACCGCATCCCTGATGACAGGCAAAACTCTTTTCTTGCTCCCACCACTCTACTGCATCTTTACTTACACCATGCCTTCCTGAAATATCTACCAAACAAATTCTTCTTGCTATTGTACCTTCCACAAATTCCAACTCTTCCTCCTGTCTGCATCTTCCAAAATATTTTCTACACGTCTAATTTTATAACATAGACTAAGCAAATAATCCAGTGAACACTAATACTTCCCTTTCTTCACTCCTCCTCCTTCCACATCTATTCATCAGCTGTAGAAGAGACACTTAAAAAGCACTAAACACTGATTTCACATGGCCAAGCTCTCTCTCATCAAGTGAAAAACGCTTGAAAAATGTTAGCACATCAAGCAGCAGCCATTTATTTAAAAAGCACAGCTTCAGACACTGTCTCCTTTCCTCTCAAAGAAACCACAAGTCCTTCCTAAAATATCCCAGAACACGTGTGCACACTGTCTGAGTTTACAGGCTACCGATTTGAGAGAAACTGAAGGCCAGCGCATGAGAAACACTGAAAAAATCTTTAAAACTTCTATGACCCGAGTCACTTGGTCATAAGGAAAAGGGCAGCTGTGGGCGCTGATAAGTGAGCTGGAGGAGGGGCAGGCAGGGAGCTGCGCGTCCCACGCGCGGCTCGGCGCCGCCGCCTCCACTGGGCAGCCCCTCTGCCATGGCACGGCTGTGCAGGAATGCGGCGGCCGCCCCTCTCCGCCACTGCCACCGGGGACGAGAGCCTCGCTCGTCCTCCTACTCCCGGCAGGAGAGGCGCTCGGCCACCGTCCCTCTCTGCCCACTCCCTTTCTTCCTGAGAAGATCTGCATTGACTGCCGTTTCCAAGGGAACGGCTTCCCCAACAGGAAGTGGGAAGCCCTGGAGGACTGATCACTGACCCCTGGTCCTCCAAGGACGGGGCATGGGCGGGGTCTGCCACCGGAACTCCCGAAGGGGAAGCAATCTCCGGTCTCCTCCATGCGGTCTCGTTCCCGCATGGCCCACGCTGGCGGCCCCAGCCGCCTCCGGCAGTCGCCCAGCACCTGGAGCTGGAATCGCTACTGAGGCAGCTAGGGACCGGACCAGCCCGCCACACGCCGACAGCGGAGGAACCGCCGCCGGGAAGGGGGGAAGGGGGGGAGGGGGAGCCCGCTGCCCCGCCGCCGCCGCGAACGGGAGGGGGGGTGTGAGGGGGTACCCGCCGCCGCCGCTGGGAGGAAGGGTGAGGGAACCAGCCGCCCCCACCCCCGCTCTGCAAGCGGAGGGGGACTCACCACCGCGGCTGGGGAGGGGAGGGAAACCGGCCGCCCTGCCGCTGCCGCTGCTGCTGGGGGGCTTTTCCAGGGTCGGCTAAGCCACCACGCGGTCACCCCCCCACGTGGCTCATGGCGACTGTACTCGCCGATTCCAACAAAAGCAAGGCAGTGGCGGCAACGCTCAGCGCTGCTAAGACAAATTAACAAACAAATACTGGGAATGAGGCCGAAAAAGCCATTGCGGGAAAACAGCGAGAGGGACCGGGGTGGGGGCTGGGTACCGTCGCTGCAGAGAAGCGACAGCCGGTCCCGAAGCGGCGGGCGGAGGGACCGGGGGGGTGCCAGTCCCGACTGAGCCGCCGCTGCGAACAGCGAGGGGGGGGCAGGGGGAAACCGGCTGGGCTGCCGCTGCGAACAGCGGACTCGTGCCTGGGATGGAAACTGGGGCAGAAACAAGCGACAAGCCAGAACCTGGGGCAAGCACAGGGACTGAGACAGGCACCAACACCGGAGCCGGCAATGCAACTCATGCAACTCCCAAGGGACGATCTTAGGGTGGTATCTCTGTCGATGGTCTCTCCCCACTGGACTTCTATCCCTTTTCTTTCAAAATTTTCTCTTTTCTACCCATCCCTGTCTCTGTTTACCTTCCCTTTACCCCCACAAAAACTACTTTTCTCCTTTCTCCCACACTATTTCTTAATACAATTTACCTTCTCTGAGGAACTATAATAAAGCTTAAAAAATAAAAATCTACACTTTCTATACTTTCATTCATCCACATTCACTCCACTCTATTTTTCACTTACTCTCACACACAACAAAACAATCACAACTACAAGGTACCTTTTACTTTCCACACACTTTTACACTCTTTAAGAGTACCTGGCCAGAAAAATGCCCTTCATAAACCCTCAATCTGGCAGTGTTGGGGGTTCTCCCCAACCCCAGGTGCTCTTGGGTTTATTTCATAGATTCTGCAGAATTTAACATAACCCTGGATGTCTCGGAATTGCTTCCTCCAATCCAGCTGGTTATCAACCCGGGCAGACAATGCCCTTCACAAAACCCTCAATCTGACAGTGTTGGGGGGTTCTCCCTTCCCAACCCCAGGTGCTCTTGGGTTTATTTCCTACATTCTGCAGAATTTAACATAACCCTGGATGTCTCAGAATTGCTTCCTCCAATCCAGCTGGTTATCAACCCTGGGTGCTCTTGGAATAATTCCTCAATCCCAGCAAAAGTTTTTTAGGGTCCCCTTTTTTTCACACACTTTACCTTTTCCCTGGGGGGGTTTCTCTCACTCCTTTTTACCATTCACTTTCGTCCCGGTGCTGGCCGCCTCCCTCGCGGGACAACGGAACCGCAGCGTAGGGGACTCCGCACTCGCTTGGAAGGTCCGGGTGTTACCCCAGCCCGCCTCTCAGACACACACACTTTCAGCCCCCGTTCCGCGCCAAACGCTGCCACCCCCAATCCCAGCAATTCTTACCACTCCGTTGTTCTTGGGTCTTTATTCTTCGTGTACACTTTGATGTTAGGAGCTGGTTACCGCGGTTTTTAGGGAATTCTTTCCCTTCTCTTTGCCTTATTGCCTCCTTTTTGTCCTTGGATCTTACCCCTTTCTGGGTACTCTGCGAGGACCAGAGCCGAGGCCGCCTAATGCAGGCGGGACGCGTCTCCCTGGTCTCTAATCCTCTCACAGCACTCACAGTGGGGGTATTTTAAACCATCCCTCTGCTACCAAATTGTGATAAATGCCAATAACTCACCTTTTGAAATTTATGAAAATTTAATAAAGAATAAAAATTGGTTACAAAAATTAATACAATAATAAAAGTTTTAAAAGTTTTCAGAGACAGGACAAATAATGAGACAAATAAGAGCAAAGAAGGTAGCCCGGGTCTACCGTCCCCCCTCCCTCTCAGACAAAGGCCGTGAAGGAGAAGGGCACTCTTTGGGAGGAATGTCCCCTTTTTGAAGACCAAAATTTCACGATTGTGCAATCTTTATCTTAAGACAGACCCGTTTGCCCAGAGTCCCTCTTCTAATCTTTGGCGTCCAGGTGTCTGGCTCGATCAGGTGGCCCTTGTGGATTCAGTCTGGTTTGACCAGGTGGCTTCTGTGGATGCAGGGAGATATGCCTCTTGTCTTCTGAAAGTCCTAAGGGGGGGTTCTCTTCTTCTTGTTGTAACTGTTATCTCTGTTGAGAAACACCTCTGGGCCTCTCCCTTTTTTTTTTTCCTTCTTGAGCTAAAGAAAATATCTTACACACAATTCTTTTATTACTAAAACTTAATGCTAAAAATTACATTTACTATATTATTTAAAATGTTAATATTGCATAACTTTTCTACCTAGCATATTACATATAGTAAATATCTGCGTAGAGCCACACACACAATATGCCTTTTTCACATTGAGTGCATTGACACAGCACCTCATTAAATGTGAGATATCAAATAATTCATATATTGGTGAGTCGTGATGAGGAGTCCTGCATTTAAAGGAGAGAGGCTATCACGTGTCAATAGGTTATTTCTGTCATCATTGTTTTCCTCTTTCCATAATAAATTGATGATTGATTTATGATCCTACGGGAAAAATAATCCACCAGGTTATTATATAATTAGTCCTTGTGAGTTTCTATCCCGTTATTCTGCAGTGTTTGTGTTCTGCAGGAATTTCTGCCTTTTGGGAAGCAAAATAACTCCGCTTTTTAATTATCAATCTTTCCTTATCAGTTATATAGGTATCTATTATTATATATATATTAAAAATATCACTTGTACATTGAATATTGGTAAATATCCCATTGGCTCTGCTGGGTTTTCTGCCTCTTTTACTTCAGAATTCCATCCCCTGTCTGTGTCTGGAATGAAGCACAGGAGGGAGCATTTGGTGAAGCAGCCCTTTGTTGTCCCCACCTCACAATTTCTCTCCCTTGCCAGACCTGCAGCACATCCCACAGGACGAAAGGGTCTCCATGAGCCTGAAGGGAGATCTCTACTTTGCCAACGTGGAGGAGAGCGACAGCAGGAGCGATTATTGCTGCTTTGCAGCCTTCCCCAGGCTCAGGACCATCGTGCAGAAAATGCCCATGACGCTGAGGGTGTCCCGCTGTAAGTGTGGGCTCTGAGCTCCCCAGGCTGCAGGGCACGCAGGGGTGGGCATGCCTGGCTCTCTCAGCACAGGGCACCTCGCTGAGTTTATTCCCTGTGTTATTGTGATAAACGCCAATCACTTGCTTTTTGAAATTTAGGAATATTTAATAAAGAATAAAAATTGGTTACAAAAATATTAATACAGTAATAAAAGTTTAGAAAGTTTTCAGAGACAGGACAAATAATGAGGCAACAAGAGCAAAGAAGGTAGCCCGGGCTTTTGTCCTCTCTCCCTCCCAGACAAAGGCCAGGAAGGAGAAGGGCTCAGAACAAAGAGAAGTCTTCTTTTTTAAGCTTTCAGTTTATGACTATTCATATCTTACGTAAAACAAGTAATTTTCAGCCATTTCTTGTCACAAAAGCTTTCTGTTAATTAAAAAAAACGCATGAGAGTATACGTCCTTCAGAAAGTTAGGTTCTATGGATAAGAGGCCATAAATTCTTCTTCACTAGAAGGTTTAGGGGCCCCTGTGAATGTTATCTCTGTGCTGAGGAATTTTTCTTCTTGAGCAAAAAAATATAACACACATACACAGCTTCTATTGTGCTACAACTTATTGTTAATTACAAAACTACATTCACTATATTATTCTAATGTTAATATAGTATAACTTTTCTATCTATCAGATTACATATAGTAAATATCTGCGTAGAGCCACACATACAATATGCCTTTTTCACAGTTATTAACCTCGTTCTTTGGGCTAAATTTGGCTGAGAAAAGCTCCTTGCTCTGTTCTAGGCAGCCATCCCAAGGCATCAGCTTCTCCTGTCCCATCTGGGCTGCCAGAGACTGATGCCTTGGGATGGGTACCTGGAACAGAGGCTAGACAAGATTTAGAGGGTAAAATCAGGTATTTATTAAAGGTCTTCAACACACACACCTTGGGCAGTCAGAAACCTCCCAGGGGCTGCACCCAAGGTGGACGATGGTCATGAGTTTTTCAGACAATTATAAATTTGGTCCATTTGCATTTTGGGGCTTCATCTCCCAATTCCAGCTCCAGGGAATGAAGTCATTCACCCCAAGTTTGCTGCCCCAGCTCCCTTTTGTTCCCATCTCTCAGCCTGAGGCAGTGAGGTGTCCTTGACTGCCAGGCCTGGAGAGGAATTGCTGTGTGTGCCCAAACTGGGGGAGCAGCAGCTCACCCTGTGTGTGGAGTTTGGAGTTCTGCACTAAAGAACTGCAGGGTTACAAATACATGGGAAATATAAAAGCTGAAATCCTGAGGCATCACAATCAGACCCCAAAAGTGCCCTGTCCTTCCTCCTGCTGTCCCACAGTGAAAGCCAAGGATGCATTAGGGAATTTTGCTGCTCCTGAGTCCAGTACATGCCCCAGGGATGGGACCTCACTGGGTTTTGGGGGTTTTGTGGCACCTCCTTGCTGGGCAATGCCTGGTTTGGTCCAGCTGCAGCACTGAGGTTGGAAGAATGATTTTTCCAGGTTGTTCCAGGCAGCCTGAAACATCAGAAACACAAGAGATGTTTCCAGTTCCTTGAGGAAATTATGTGTGGGGAATAAAATATTCCAGTTGTTCATTAAAACCTCTGATCCTTCAGGCCTACCCAGCCCAGAAAGCCAGGGAGAATTTTGTCTTCAGGAAAGAAACCCTCATGTTTAATACGTGATTTTGAGAGTTTTCTTGTTGGGATAAAAAGATAAAGGATTAATAGTGGCTTTGTGTGCTCAATGCGTGCTTAGACCGTATCTTGGGATAATAATTGTGAGAAAAACATCCAAATTAAATGTTGCTCTCCATCGCTTTTCAAATGGGTTCAGTGCCCCACACATGCACACAGAGATTAGAGAAAAACAAGATGGGTTTTGGCTGCTGGTAGCCCTGGAAGTGGCCCAAAAAGCCACTTCAGTGTGTCCACCTTGTCATCCAAGCCTCAGGATCTGGGCCAGGAAAAGATGAGAGGCATGAACTGAAAGGGTTCTGTAAACTCAGCTTGACATTGCCCACTCCACTCAGTGCCAAAGGCCTGGTGAGGGATTATTATTAAAAATAAGCAATGAGAAACAAGAGAATGGATATATTTTATAACATTGCTCTTTGTGAATACTTAGTGATTTTTATTACTGTAGATAGCAAGGATGAAATACTGATTATATATCACCCATGAGGTTTTTTTCAGAATATCACAAACCTTTAAAGCATTTTCATTGTATTTTCAAAACTCTGTTGCTCATCTGTTGCTTTCCTTTATATTTTTCATTCCTTCTTTTTTTCTTTTGGGGCAGAAACGGGGAGGTGGGGAGGGGCATGGTTTTGTTTTGGTTGATTTATGGTTTCTTTTGATTCTGTCTCAACCCTGCATGTTTGTTTGGTTGTCATTTTTATTTATTTCAGTAAAGCATGCTAATGACTCAGGCTCACCTAACGCTGCTGTTACTAAGGGTGAGTTGAATGCATCTGTTTTTAGCCTTTCAACTGAGACTCCACCAGCTGAGGTGAAATGGGAGCTGCTCAAAAACATCACAAAAGCCTCTTGATTGCCATGGGATGGATTTAAGCAGCCCAGGGAGCACAATTGGCTCATCTTGTAGTTTCTGAGAGCAATCTGCAGGGTTTTAAATAAAAAAGCAGGTTTTTTACTTGAGGAAGGAGCTTTGTAAGGAGGTGGAAGTGAGGACATTGATGTTCTGGGTTTCTCATGTTATCAGTTCAGAGCAGGAGCCAGAGCTGGATGCTCCAAATCATTTCCTGGCAGTTCAGAGGGCTCTGAGAGGAGACAGCAGCTTTGACACCACGAATTCACATCCCAGGGGTCACCCTGGGGCTGCACTGCTCAGGATGAGCTCAGGCTGTGGATTTATGGAGTCTGGGGACTGTGCTGGCTGTCCCCGTCACCTCGGGGTGGATGGGAGGTGGCTCTGTCCCTGAGGTGCCCTGGCTGTGTCACCAGCACCGGTGACACTGCAGCAAAGCACTTCTCCCCCTGTGGGTTCCCACCTCCCCTCTCTGTGGAGCAGACCCTGGAAATGTCCTGAAAATTTCCTGAAAATGTCCTGAAAATGTCCTGAAAATGTCCTGCAAATGTCCTGCTCTCCATGCAGGCAGCAAGGTGGCTCCTGCTGCAACCCTCCACCTGGTTCCTTTGTTTCAAATATGTGAAATTTGGAGTCTGTAGCTCTTGACTCTTCATTTCTCCAGTTAAATGGCTTTTAGGAGTCCTTTTTTTTTTTTTTTTTTTTCTAATGCCCAATTTTAACCTCCTCTAGGAGATTTTTTTCTCTGCCAGACAAGCACTGAGGTTTCTGAAAAGGGAGTTATCCTGGAGTGTTTTGGTGTGGGAAATGGATTTGTTGAGAATCTTTAAAGCTTGATAGAAGCCTTATATAGTATATATTTGCATGCAAACTTTGAGATAGGAAATGCTGACTTAGAAATGCGATGGAATAGGACAGACATTGTTGAGGGAGAAATGGAACTAGAAACAAGTTTCAAAGGATGGTTTTGTAAATAAGACTAGATACTTTGGAGAAATAGAACTACGAAAGGTGCATTGTAGTAAGGCTTATGAGGGTAATTTTAGATGATTTGCTTTAAGGTATTTTTAGTATTGTGTGGTAAAAGTTCCTAATGTGGGGATGGATAACTCGCAGCACTCATCACTCCTCTGACTTTGCCTGGGGAGCAGGACAGGCAGGGCTGGTGCCACTCCAGGAGCTTTTTTCCCCTCCAAGGGATGCCTGAACTCGTGGTGGGGAGTTCACATTCCCTCCATAAAATCCCAAAGTCAGGGGATTTATCTGCCTTTGGCAGATGGGAAATGTGTGAGCGTGTCCAGAGGCACCAGCAGGCTCTGTTGCAGCTCACTTGTGACACAGATCTGTACAGAGACAAAGCAAGGGGAAATTAAAATTAAAAATGACAAAATGGTGCAGCGAGATCTATGTGGTCTTCTACCAAATCATCCATAAGTGGCTATTTTTTTAAGAACTTAGCACCATTTGGGGACTGATTCATTAGTGTGCTAATTGTTATGATAGTGATAACTGGGCAGCCACTGAACCCTGCATTTTTCATCCTAAAACCCTTGTTTGGCAGGCTGGAACAAATGGGCTGTTGGAATCAAACACAGCTCAATCTTGCTTTATTGTTTTACAGTCTTCCCTACAAATTGTATCTCCATTACTGTAGATTTAATAATTGGAGCAGGAGGGACAATTCTGTGGGATGCTCAACTCAGGAAAGGTGGGGTTTCACCTGAGGTTTAAAAGATGATGGAGCCTGTGCAGAAGAGAGATGGTGTGGTCCTAAAAATCAGGAATTGAGAGGATCAGACTGCCTGAAGGGTGATAGGAAGAGCCAGAGCTTGGAAAAAAGGATCAAAAACTGTAGGAAAAAGAGTTTCCCATCACTGCTGCCAGTTGGTATCACTGTGCCTCCCCTCTGACTGTTACCAGGGGAAATCAGGGTTCCTGGATTAGTCTCAAAGTGACAAAATAAAAAAGAAAACACAAAAATGGATGTCAGAAACCTTCTGGCAGCAGTGATGCTTGTGGCATTATTGAAGAATATCCAAGATTTTCCCACCTAACTCCTGCTCTGTTTTATCTTTCAGCAAATTTTATCAAGGAAAGGAAACCCAAACTGCTGATCCCTCCTGAGTCTGCTGGGAGCAGCTCCTCAGTCACTGTCATCAAGGGAGGTGTCCTGCTCCTCGAGTGTATTGCTGAAGGGCTGTGAGTAATGAAAATGCTGCTCAAACTTCATCTTCTTTGAAGGTAGAAAGGAGCAAAGAAAAGGGGCTGTTACAAATTGTGCAACAGTTTGAAAGGGAGCTCCTGTGCAGAGCTTTTTGCAGCTGTAAAGCAGCACAGAGTGCACGCAGCAGTGGGGTGTTGGTTATTGCTGTAGCTTTTAAACAAGTAATTAAAGCCACAGTGTGGTAAGTATGGATTTTTTTTTAACTGTTCTATTAAAAAAAAGATTTTTTTTCAGTAGTGTTACTTCTGAGATGTTGAGGAACTAAATAATATCAGCATCAGCTTCAGTGCTTTTGTTCACAACCTGTAACTGGGGTTTTTTTCTGGTTTTGCCAATTCAGTTTTGCTGCACAATTTAAGATATTCCAGGTGTAAGATGTCAGTTTTTTAAAAAGCAAAGTTCTTGAGTGATGTAGCACAAGATATCTTTTGAGGAATGGTTGGGCCATTGAGGGAAAATTCATCAGTTCCAGCAGGAGGTGCTGGCTCAGGTGTGAGTGTGAACCTGGCTGGTTTCTGTGTCCATTCCCCAGCAGCCAGAATTCCCATCAAGGATGTTCATTCCAGTGTCCTCACAAATGACAGGACATGGAGGAACAAATCCATGGCTGTGTGGGAATACAGTGAACCAGCATCAGCTGTGTTAGCTTGATCCTGCTAAATCCAACAGCAAAGGGCAAACCTCAAACCTTGGGCACTGCCAGGGATCCAGGGGCAGCCACAGCTGCTCTGGCACCCTGTGCCAGGCCTGCCCACCCTCACAGGGAAGAGTTTTTTCCTAAAAACCCTTCAAAATCCCCTCTAAACCTTCTCTCAGTTTGAAGCCATTCCCCCTTGTCCTGCCACTCCAAGCTCTTTCAAATAACCCCTCTCCACCTTGCTGACTCCCTTCAGGTGGTGAAAGGATTCCTGTAGGGAAGGGTTAAAATAGCTGCTTTATGATGGGAAATCAGGACAGTTTTGTCCTTGTGAAGAACACAGGCCAAACTGAGGGTCAGGAAGGGAAGAGACTGAGAAATTGGTGTTGAGTGCCACCCTCCCAAGGAGCTGTGATCCCTTCTCAGGCCTGTTGCTGCTGCCACGAGCCCGGCTTTGCTCTTCCAGGTTCCCAGCTTGTCCCATGTGCCTGTCAGTGCAAATCTGAGCTGCCCCCTGAGAGACAAAGCATCTGTGCACCCAGAGAAAGCAGAGTCCCTTCTGCTTTGGCTGGAACAGAGCTTTGTGCAGAGCAGAGCTCTGAATCACCGTCCCAGAGCTGCAGACTCCGCTCCACGCCGAGATAATTCCCATTAAAGGCTCTGCCACTCCATTCCCTCCATAAAATCCCCAAGTCAGGGGATTTATCTGCCTGCACATGTTTAGGGCATTTTGTTTTTCCATATGGGCTTGAAAGGGCATTGCTGGTGGAAGCTGGCAGGGAGTTGAGTTGGCATTCCTGAAAGGAGGTGGATTACTTGTCTCTGTTGGATTCACTCCAGGTATCTGCAGTGAGTTTTGCTTCCCTCTTGCAACATTTCCTTGTCTAACTCATCCCCTACCAAGCGAATCTGCCAGCCCACAAACCTCCCCAGAGCCACAGCTCTGATTTTTGAGGGTTTCCAAGGGGTTTTCGTAGGGAAATCACCTTGGGAACACTCAAATAGGAATTTTGATGTGCAAGAACGAATATCAGATACAAGAAGAGAAAGCCAGAAAAGTCTTTCTGTCCCTTTGGAAGAAGGTAAAAAGAAGGAAATATTTTTGTTTCACTCAAAATTTTCCAGTAAACGCTTCAGAAAATGAATTTTTTGAACAAAAAGGGAGAATTTTTTAAGCAGTCACTTCAGAAAGAACACAAAGTACTTCTTTATCATATCACCAAGCATACATTTTCATCAAAATGCTTCAAAAATGCAACTTTTAGAATAAAATGTTATTTTTCTTTTCCGAAACTCCCCAATTCAGCAGAAAAATGATCAGTTTTGCCTCCATCTCTGCCAATCCATCCTGCCAAATGTCCACAGACCATGGAAGCGGATTTCAAGGAACTCAGATCAGGGGCACCCGACCGCAAAACAGGGAATTAAGGACATTTCCAATCTGTCACTTTTGAAAGATTTATACCCCGAGTGGCACGAGGGCACGGCCTCGGGGCTGGCTCGGGGACAAGGGAGGGAATGAGGGGATATCTGCTCAGAGCTGGTGGAACACCAGAATCCCTGGGTTCCTTTGTGCCTCCTGCCCGGGCACGGTGCCACGGGCACAGATGGGCACGGGCGGGAGCAGCTCTGGCACCGCGGCCGTGTCGGGGTGGCCACAGCGTCTGTCCCCAGCCCTGTGTCACTTCCAGAGGGTGGGAAGAGCCTCCCAGCCACCTCCAAAGAGGCAGGCAGGGAGGGAGGGAGGCACTGCAGTGGGTCTGGCTCTTCTGCCTGTCCTCAGGTGCCCTTTTGGGGCAGGATGGAATCAGCTCCAGCCCCTTTCCTGCTGCCCGTGCCAAGGCACATCCAGGGAATGCAGCTCTGCCCTGGTGAAAACCCCACTCAGAGGGGTTGTGCAGAGCAAGGAGCACCAGAGCAGCTGTACAGCATCACCCCTAGGAAGCCCCAGAGTTTTCAAAGTTCTGAAAGCTCAAAATGCTCTAAAAACCTCTCCCAAACCCAGCTGGGTGTGAGCTCCAGCAGCTCTGCCATGAGAAGCATCGCAGCAGCGTTTTTGCATCCAACTCAAAATCTTCTTTTCTTTCCCTTTGTTTTCAGCCCAACTCCTCATCTCAGCTGGGTCAAGGTCACGGGAAACATGCCCAAGGAGGAGCCAGAGACAGAGAATTTTGGGAAGACCCTGAAGATTGAGCAAGTGACAGCAGCTGATGAGGGGACGTACCAGTGCACGGCCAGCAACCCCCTGGGCAGGGCCAGGCATGAGTTCCACGTGCATGTGGAAGGTGCTCAGTTCTCTTTACTGAAATTAATGTTTTGGGACAGAAAAGGTGGGAAAAGAGAAGTGAAGGAGGCTCTTTGCTACTATGACTCAGGCAACTCCACCAATTTATGCCAGCCTCATGGGTTTGAGAAGGTTTGCACGAAGTAGCACCTCTAAAACAACAACAAAAAATATAAATAATGCTTTTTGTTTTTTCCCCTCTACCATGAAGGTCTTAAAAAGCAGGAAACAATTTAAATACGTGAGCAGGTTCAATACTCTAAAGATGGGAGGGAGTCAAGCAGAGATATTGATGAAATGTCTTGTACTAAGATGAAGGTCAGAAAAAAGATCTAATTATTCTTTTTGCTCTTAAAAACGGTGAGATTGGCTCTGCTGGGCTGGATCAGAGGGACATTTAGCTCAAGTCCTTTTCTCTGGTTTCCACCAGAAGTGGGCTCTTAGGAGGGCTGTGAAAATTCAGTGAGCAGACACAGTGCCACTCCTTGCCTCCTTCCTTTGCTGGGATTTGTGTATAGGCACAAACTGAGCTGGGAGTGCTCCCTGAAAAGTACCATAAAACCTGTGGAACAAAGTAAAAAGATGCTTTCTACTATTTTTAGCAGCTAAAAAAATGGAAATATGACCCTTTTTGTCACCTCACTGAGCACCCAAGGCTCCTTTTTCCCTTCTCCTCCTCCCCAAACCCCAAGGTGTGCATCAGATGCCCTTTCCCAGGAGCCAGCAGAGCTCTGAGGAGTAAACCCCAAACCAAAAATCCTTGTTTCAGAGCCAGGAACTCTCCCTGCCACTTTCTCTGCCCATAAATAGCCACAAACTGAGGATCCTGAGGCCCAGCTGAGAAACTTGCTGAAAACATTTGCCTGATGAAAAATGCTCCAACCTCTGCTCTGCACTTAAGAAATAAAATTAATCCCTGGCAGTTTTACCCTGTTGGAACCTTCCAAGTGCTTGATTTTCATCAGGGCTCCTCATCCCACTGTGGTCACAGGATTTCTGATGGGGGAAAAGCACTTTGAGCTCCCTGCTCTGGGTTTGCTCAGCAGCTGAGGAAAAGATTTTCTCCCAAACACTTCCTTGTCTAATTCATCCCCTACCAAGCGAATCTGCCAGCCCACAAACCTCCCCAGAGCCACAGCTCTGATTTTAGAGGGTTTCCAAGGGGTTTTCATAGGGAAATCACCTTGGGAATACTCAAATAGGAATTTTGATGTGCAAACACGAATATCAGATACAAGAAGAGAAAACCAGAAAAGTCTTTCTGTCCTCTCCATCCACTCAACCCAACCTTGTCCCTTGCACTCCTCTCTCCCTTGCTGGGAGTGTGGCACAGGAGGATCCCAGGGCATGGCAAGTTCTCAGCTGTGGTGGAGGGAAGTGCTGACTCCTAGAAATCCTTCCAGATGGTTTGGAGCATCTCTGCTGCAGCAGAATATTTTAACAATCTGGCTATGATTTTCTCGGCTGCAAAAAATCGATTTTCTTCGGAGAAATTGCACGAGCTGCAAAAACTAAAATACCAGAGAAGTGACATTAATTTTGCAGTTTAGAATAGTGACCTTCTTCTCCCACAGTTTCCAGAGGAAGGGAAACTTCCTGGCAAATTGCTATTCCTGCTTGACAAACAAGTGCCTGGAAAAAGAGAAAAGAAGGAAATTACCCCACTGCAGCGATTGCAATGTAAAAAACCCTTTTCCAGTTGCTGTTAAATCCATTTTCCATGTGTGTAACTAATGGTGGCTCCTGTCAGCAGCAGGGGTTCTTCCTATTAGGAGTCACCTCACATCCAAGGTATCAAGGTAAACCTGAGCCCAAACTCTGCTGTCTGCCACGATTCCTGAGCAGCAAATGTGGCTGTCATTAATCAGAGATGGACACGTTCATCACTCTTGCAGGAGCTCCTGGAGCACTCTCAAGGGCACATCCTGAGCTTTAATTCCAGGAGGCTTCAGGGAGCTCGTGCTGATGTTGGGCTCCTCACACCCGACAGGTTCCTCTCACAGGATGCATGCAGGGAGAAGAAAATTAAATATGGAAGAAAAATTATCTGTTATTAACCCCCAGCCATCCTCAGCGGAGTGCTGGGGTGTAAATCGGGATTTTTCTGTCACTCTGCAATGTTTTCTGTTCTACTTTCTGGTATTTGAGGACCTCAAACCAACATTCCACCCTTCTAAATACCAGTTTTAATGATATTTGCATGCAGCCCACTTGCTAATCCTACCGAGTCTGAGGGCAAAGATTCAGGCAATCATTACCAAGCATATGAAAATATTCAGCAAGCAAATTGCTTGACTGCTTGAGCATTTTAATCTCTCTTTGCAAGGGAAGATGTAGCCTGGAATACCTGAGCAAACTGTTGTTATTAAAATGAGAGAGAATTATTTAAAAAGAAATAGCAAAGCTAGCCCACAAGTTGTTTTGTCTTCAAGTTTTTATTTGGTTGTTGGTGGTAGTTCACCAAACCCAACAGAAAATGAACGTACAACCCACAAATCTTGCAGGATCATCATGATCTAAAGTTGCTTTGATCTAGATTGAGGCTCCTAGGTGGGGTTTAATAGAAATAATTGTTACAATATAATGATTAATTATAGTAATAATGTAATAGCTAAGGGCCTTTGCAGTTATGGCTCGTAATACTTTTATTACTCAGCCAGAGCAAAAGAAAAGAGACTGAATTAATGGGAAGCAGAAGCAGAACTGGGTTTTTTAATCAGGCTCAAACTTTCTGTTCCACTGGAAAATTGCTCCAGCAGGGATGCAGAGCCCAAGGTGGCAGCAGCAGCTGCTGCTGGCCCTGCAGTGGGATGGATTCCCTGCCTTTGGGAAGGTGGGAGGAGAGCTTGAAATAAACTTCACAGATGGAAAAATGGTGTGGGAAAAGAAGGATGGGCTCCAGTAAGCACAAGTGCAGAGCAGCTCTCACCAGGCAGAACTGATTGGCTTCATCAGCACAGGCTGGGGAGTGCCTGCTTGGCTTTATTGGGAGAATCCACGGGGTGGCAAGAGGAAAATGGCTGGGAAGTGTCAGCCTGGCAGAAAAGGCAAAAATCATCCTGGAAAATAGAAAGAAAATTGTTGTTGCTGAGATCTGAGAAGGCCTCACCCAAAGTAAGCAGATTTACAACTTTACCTTCTTCAGGAAAGACCAGGAGAAGGGAGCAGGGGTGAACACAGAGCTCAAAGTCATGGCATTTGGGAAAAAATAGATATATTTAATTTAGGAGAAATTACACCTGGGGAATGCACAACAGCCTTCAGAGGAAGAGAAGTTTCTCCACAAAATTCCCTTGGGGTGATGGAAGACAGGGGAGAATTAAACTGTAACAAGGCAGAAGCTGGTTAGATGTCCCAAAATTGTTCTACTCCTGGGAAAACACAGTGGGAGAGGCTGAGGGGAAGGTTTGGATCCTTTGTGGGTGGTTTAGATGCAGATGATCCTGCTCTGCTGGATCACTTTCATTTCTGGATCTGTCAGTATTTCCCATAAAGACATAAATCAATCAGGAGGAGCAAATTGGGAACTCTTACCAGGAAGAGTAAGTGATGCAGTGAAATATTTGCTATTCCAGATTAACTATTTGATTATCCAACTCCTGGATTTTGTAGTGGCTAAAAATATGTGTGTATTTTGTTATATTTTATATGCTTTAAGCAGTATAGCACATCTGCCACGTGGAAAAGAAGTTCTTCAGCCTCTCTGTGAAATTGCATTTCACACCTGGCAAAATCTCATTGCTCTTCACTTCCTTGGAGCACCCACAGCAATTCAAGGCTGAGAAAGGAAAGCAGTGACATCAAAAATCAGCTCACCCCTCCAGAGTGTGGGCACAGGTGGAGATAGGCAGGGATCCTTCAGGTGGATTTTATTTTGTATTATTTTATCATTTCATTTCATCTTTGGTGTCTCCAAAACAAGGAATATCCTGTCTCAGTTTGTGGCAGATTTAGAGGAAAAAATCCAAACCAGCAATTTAATCAAGATTGCTACAGACATTTTCACCTCCATGCCTTCTTTTCCTGCTGAACCCATGGTGTAATGAGAGAGAAGGAAAAAGATCTGCTAAACCAAAATATTCTGGTGTTTGCAGAGTTTTTTTCCCTGGAGCCACATACCAGGGAGCTTAACAGATGTGGTCATGTCACTGTGGGATGGGAAGCAGCACTGAGTGGGGATGTTGGGAGAGGAATCGCTGCTGTGTGAAGGAAATGGGATGATTTTATCATTTTAAATAAGCTTTAGTGGCTTGAATTTGACTTTGGTCTTTATATGTTAATGAAACCCTTCCCTGGTGCTCTCCTGTGGGGATGCTGGTCTGGGTGTGGAAACGCATCACACTTTGAGGGTGTTTTCTTTAAATATCCGTGTGAATGTGAGCAGGGATGGCAGATCTCACTGATAACATCTGCTGCTGTATTACCAGGCAACAGCTCTGTTAATCTTCAAAGCATTTTATGAGCATTAACTAATGAATCCTCCCGACATGAATGAAACTAATGAATGTTTTCCCGACATTAGCTCACCTTTTTAATAGGGAAAGAGACCCTGTGATCCTCCCAGCGCTTGCAGAAGAGGCAGAGTCAGGTCTGCTGTTAAAATCTCTAAATTTGGTGCTTTTCAAGACGAAATGATGAGTTCAGGGTTGTGTTTTGGGTGGAGGGTGCAGACTGAAGGCTTAGGGACCTTCGTTCAGTCAGTGAATTAAGCATTCATGAGATGAATTCTCTTTTTATCCCCTTCAGCTCCCTTCCCTCATTAGGGATGTCTGTTCCCACGGAGGTTTGGGTACCTGCTGCTCAGGGCTGCCCTGCAGAGTTGAGTTTTCCCGGAGATTCCCCGGAACAGCTGGGGAAGGAGAGCACAGGGAATGCGGCAGCTCTTGGCTGCTCCTCTACCACCACCCTGTGGGCAGCCAAACCTCTCATCCCCCGCGATGAGGAGATGCTTTGCCATTCCTAAACGTGTTAGGGATCCCCCTCTGCCCTGAATGCACCATGAGGAAACAAGAAATGAAGGTGGTGGTGCATTTCCTCAGCACGGGGAGAGGGGCAGGAGGACCAGTCCTGTCCTGGAGCTCTGTCACCTCCCAGGAAAGGCTGTGGGAGCCACTCGTGCCTGGGGAGGGGGATTCAAGCTGGATGAATATTCATTCATTCCTTGTTTGCCTTGCTGAAATAGCCTCACTTTAATTCATGAATCACACTCACCTCTGAGGGTCCTTGTGGAAATGCCCAGTCCCCCCTCCCCAGCCTCTCCCTCTTGTGGGCATTCATTTCCCACCTGGATAAAGGCTGCCCGTTCCTCCACCCTGCCTGGCTCTCACCAAGCCTGCAGGACAGCACTGCCCTGTGCTGGTGCTGATTTTGCCTTTCCTTTACACGGGAAGTACAAGGAATCCAGTTCAGCTGGGATGGGCTGCGAGCAGTGGCTGGGAAGTGTTGGTGGCGTTTGCCATCTCCTGGAGAATCCCAGCAACAGCAGAGCCACACCACGGGCTGTGGCTGGTGCCTCAGGATTTCAGCTTTTATATTTTCCATATATTCCTAACCCTGCAGTTCTTCAGTGCAGAACTCCAAACTCCACACACAGGGTGAGCTGCTGCTTCCCCAGTTTGGGCACACACAGCAATTCCTCTCCAGGCCTGGCAGTCAAGGACACCTCACTGCCTCAGGCCTGAGAGATGGGAACAAAAGGGAGCTGGGGCAGCAAACTTGGGGTGAATGACTTCATTCCCTGAAGCTGGAATTGGGAGATGAACCCCAAAATGCAAATGGACCCAACTGATCAAAGTGTGCAAACCTGTGACCTGGGGTCCATTTTTGGGTGCAGCTCCTGGGGGGCTTTGTCTGCCCTAAATGTCCCTGAAGTCCCTTCAATAACTAGAACAGCTTTTTATTCCCTCAATTCTGTCTGCCCTCTGTTTTTAGGTAACCCCAAAAAGCATCAACTGATCCCTGCTCTGTCTCTTTTCCCAGAGCCTCCCCAGTGGCTGAAGAAGCCCGAAGGTGGCGTCTACAGCGTGGGGACAAACCTGGTGCTGCTGTGCGAGGCCATCGGGAACCCCGAGCCCAGCATCCAGTGGAAGCTCAACGGGATGCCCATCGATGGTAGGTGCAGGGCCAGGGGGCTCCTCCAGGCCCTGGCCAGGGCGGGTGTGCCTCTGGACCACCCACAAGTCCTAACGTGCTGAGCGATGTCTGGTTTGGCACCTCTTTAGCTGTTAATTGTTTACTTACTTAAATAAACTAATATTTAAATAGGATTCTTGGGGAGGGTAGTGGTGAACATCGCACATGTGGAGCAGCGGCACCTTTGAGGCGCTGCCTGTGCCTCACCTGTAACTCTCCCATCTTTTGGGGATCTGGGACAGCTCGAGGGCTCCTTTGTGCTTCTGAGTAAGCCCAAGCAGCTGGGGAGCACTGCTGTAGCAGTATTATTATCATTTTAAAAAGTCTCTGTGGTGAATTTACTGGAATTCAGTGCTCTGGAGCACTTTCCTCAGGCCACAGCACTGCTGGCAAACACAGAGCCCTGGAAGTCACCAGCTGTTGGGCAAGGTCTTGGCTGGATCCTCAAGATGTCCTTTCCTTTGGCTTCCAGGCAGTGAGGAGAGGCTGGGAGCTCCCCAGTCAGGGCGTTCCTCCCTCTCCTGACACAATCTGGTGTTTTCCAGGCAGGACCTTCCGCGGGAGAGTGTCCACCAGGGAGATCAGCCTGACCAACCTGCAGCTGCAGGACAGCGCCGTGTTCCAGTGCGAGGCCACCAACAAGCACGGCACCATCCTGGCCAGCGCCAACGTCAACGTGCTCAGTGAGTGCCCTGGGCTGGCCCCTCCGGGGGTCACAGGCCCCTTCCAGGGTCCCCCACACCCTGGCAGGTGTCCCCATGGTAGGAAAGGATTTGGGGTTCGTTCTTTGTTTCGCTTATGAGGAAAAGAAGCAGAAACTTCCCTGTGCCTCTCAGTGTAATTGGCCCAGTGCCAGCACAAAGGCAGCTGTTGGAAGCTGTCCCTCAGGAAATGTGGCTGCTTCTGTTGGGCAGCAAGCCAGAAACCCCTCCTGGATGGGTGAATACTTAAGACAGAGCAGGGAGTGTCCCGGTGCATTTTTGGGGTGTCTTAGCAGGTGTAAGGAACCTCCTGCACCTTGCACAGCTTTTACTCTTTTGTTCTGTACAGTTTTTTATTTTCACTTCAATTAAAACCTTTTTGCTTTTCCAAACATCTCCGATCATGCCACCTCTCTAATTTTTCATGAGCCATTTCTGAGAGGGTGCTGGCAGCCCTCAGAGACTGATACACCTTCCTGGGGCTAAAAACACTCTGGCCTCACACAGCAAATTATCAACAGCCCAAGTCTGAATCCTCATCAGCATCTCATGGTTCCTTTGGACTGGCCCCAGATCTTAAGGAATATTGTCCATATTTCTGCAACAGGTTTTGTCATGGGCAATGTTATGTACTTAGAACAGGCACTCCTGAGCTTTGATGTATTTTAAAAACATGGTTGTGGCTGGGCTCAAAAACTTGAATTCAAGCACAGTGAAACCGCTGGGGACTGAATTGTTACTGTAACACTGGTTTTGAATTATTAAGTGTATTTTTAATCTTTGATTTCAGTTGCAATGCTCAGTCTGTTCTTTGAATACAGGGAGTGAGGGGAATTTATTTCATAAAAAACATCTCCAGAGGCAGCAGATCTGGGTCTATTTTCTCTCCTGGATGTTTCAATTTCTGCCATGTCCAGCAGGAAACCCCTGTTATCTCTGCCAGTGAAGCTTCTGGGAGCTCAGCTGCTCAGCGCAGCTCTTCCAAACACCCGTGAAATTCCCATTAAACACCTCGGCCTCTCCCCCTGGCTGGAAAAGGGGAGGATGCAGGGCCAATATTTCTGTTCCTAGTTCTGAAATGCCGTGCTGCTCACCTTGCATTCTGTCCTGCAGACATTGCCCCCCTGATCCTGACCCCGGATGAGGAAAACTACGCCACGGTCGTGGGTTACAGCGCCTTCCTGCACTGTGACATCTTCGCCTCACCTGCAGCAGATGTCAGATGGTAAGATACTGGGAATTGGGTTTTTGTCACATCAAACAAGTTCCTGAAGGTTTCCCCAAGTTATTATTATTATTCCCCTGCTAGTTATTATTTCTGTGGAGTTAAGAATAGAAATCTGCAAAACTGAACTGTGTGTAGTGTAAGTTTTCTGTGTTTAAATGCACTTTTAAGAATTCTGAAGAACTGGTTTGGGAAAAAAGAGTTCCTGGAAGTTCCCAATACCTGTTTGAGACAAATGCCAGGCTATACATTAAGGAAAACCATGCTGTTTATAGCCAAATCCTGCTGCAGCTTCATCAGTTTAATGCTGGCAACTCTTCAACTTCGGGCACATGACTGAGGTGGGAACACAGTGACTTACAGAGCACATTGACCTGGACATGCTTCCGTAGGGTTGGAAATCACAGGATTGTCACAGCAGGTGACAGGTGCCATAAAATTGCAGGTGGCAGCTGCAGATTGAAGACAGAGTGTTTTAGAGAACTTTTTAGACTCTGTCCCTGTGTATTTAGTGTGCAGGACCCTTAAGTCCCTTTATGATTTGCTGCATGTGGATAAAGTGCCTCACTAATCCTGACTTTAACTGCTCAGTGGCAAAGCTGAGTCCCCAAAATTCCCCTGCAATAACCCATAACCATGAACTAACACTTCCTGCAGTAACCCAGGCCTGTTTTTATCATCTTTAGGACCAAGGATGACAGCATAGAGCCCCTTTCCACATTCCGCTACGAGCTAAACAAGAACGGCACCCTGGAGATCAGGGACACCAAGAAGGAGGATTCAGGATCCTACGCCTGCTGGGCTGCAAATTCCGTGGGGAAAAGAGCAATCACTGCTAATCTGGATATAAGGGGTGAGGACAGAAAAAAAACTTTCACAGCTGCCAAGATTTTATGTCTACCGTATTTCAGGAAGTAGTAAATATTCAGTCCACGGCACAGATTTGTTCTGTGACTTTAGGAATTCTCTGGATATTAGGACCTGACATTGTCACAGGTCTCATCTAGATCTCGCCTTTAAAATAGTCCCAACTTTTCAGCTGGATTTCTCCATTCTCACACACGATGCTCATTTCTTCTGGATGCTTGCAGAAGCTGCACAAGCCACCAAAATTTTGCATTTACACATTATCTTGAAAGCATTTTCCCTCCTTTTTGTCATTGCCCTGTTACACCCAGGGCTGTTCCTTGGGAGCCTCTCCTGGGCTTGGTGGGGTCTTTGTTGATCCAGATGTGTTTCTGCTTCTCCCTCAGCTGTGGGATTCCCTTCCCTAAAATTCCTTCCCATTAGTGATCATCCCAAACTGGATTAATTCTGCAGTGGACACCAAACACATTGCAGGGTGCTGCTGGTTGAAGGAGTTTGCACTGGGCTTTCTCCTGTTTGTTGATAAATATTTTTAAACAGAGCATAAAAATACCCTCAGATGTGTTTACTTATAAATTTTAGATCCACCCTTGTGCTGCAGCTCTGTTTTAAGGGATCTGTGTTTTCCCTGGAGGGGGTGATGGTGGTGGGCAGCTCCTGTTGGGCATTTAGTGGCTTTTCTACAAATTTACTGAGGATTTAGGGCTTGCCAATAAAAAAAAAAACCCTTAAACACTCAATTAGCAAAGCTCTCTGATGTAGGTTTGCTGTGACAAACCTGAGGAAAAATCCCACTCTTTGTTTTCCATTTCCACCCACTCCCTTGGCTTTGGGAATTTTACAGTGATAATAAACATGAAAATGTACAATGAAATTCTCACAGAGCAACATTTCACTGCAGAAATAAATTCAGCTAAAAACTTTCTTCTTACTTATTCATCTGTTTCTGCATTCAGATTACAGTCAATTAAAAGAACAAACTTGATTGCAATAATTTTTTCACACTTGACTTTAATAAGCTTGTAATTTTTCTTGGATCATTGCCAAAGCTTATTTCAAATGGCAATTAGACATAAAAATTATATTCAATCCTTTTTTTTTATCATCCATTTCATGACAGGCTGCTAACAAAGATTTTCACCTGTAACCTTTTTTTTTTGTGATTTTTTTTTGGTGGATTTTTTTTCTGCAGCTCTTTGGTTTCGAGCGAACTAAAAAATGTTTCAAGATATAAAACATTTGAAGATAAAAAAAATGTTTCAAGATAAAAAAAATGAAATCCTGGCAGATATCTGTTTCAAATGCCACCATCCTTCACTTGAAATGTTTGTGTATATAAAAAAAAAAAAAAAAAAGAGACATGATTGTTGCTCCTGAGGTTGATTTGTGTAGATGAAGTGCTTGGTGAAAATTTGATGTAATAGGCCCTCTCTCACCTAATCAAAGTGTTTTTCTGTGATCAATCAGATGCTACAAAACTTGTTGTTACTCCGAAGAGCCCCCGAGTGCTGAAATCACATTCAATTTTATTGAAATGCCAGGCTGAGTATGATCCCCACTTGAAACACAGCTTTAAATTATCCTGGAGGAAGGATGGGGATGAGCTGCCAGTCAACAGCACGGAGGGTGGCAGGTGAGTGGGGAGGGAACAGGGCTGTTCCTGATCTCAGCTGGATATTCTGGTGTGGTGCTGGAGCTGGAGTTTCATTAAACATGAGCATTAATAGCCTGAAATGCAAATTCACGTCTGCAAAGAATTCTTCATGTGATACGTGAATAGATCTGCATTTTATACACATCTAAATACAAATGCAGCAATGTGAGTTTGGAGCCAAATGGGCTTGGGTTTATTAATTCTGTTACCATCACAGCAGAATATAAAGTTATATATTAATATATACGTTATACATAAATATATTTTTATGTATAATATAAATGTTGGCCCAGCCCAAAACACAACCCTGGCCCCAGTGCAGGTTGTTTCTCCACTTCAGTGGAACCAGTATTTTCTTATAGTTTGCACTTATTTGGCCAAAACAAAGTCTTTGCAAGGCTGAAGTGATGGTAAACAGGTTTCAGGGATTCTGCCACGAATTTTTCCTACATATCAGTTTAGGATTTGCAGGTCCAGGCTGAATTTTGCCCTATTTTTGGGTTTCCATGGATCTCCAAGGGCTGGAGCTCAGCCTTTATTCCACAGAGGGGTCCCACAGGGGGCAATCAGATGTCTTTATTAATTACCACAGGAGAGAGATGACTTCCTAAACTCTGCACAGGCTGAAAATCCCACTGAGCCCTTGTAGGATGGTGAGGCAGTGCCATGGAAATCCCATGTCTGCCCATGGCCTTGGATTCTTGGCAGCTTCCCTGGTGCTCTGCACATGACACAAGTGCCTTGGGAATGCTCAGTTTCCCTCAGCCTTTCAGAAGTTCCATCATAAACCCCATATTTTTGTCTCATTATTGAAATGCCAAAATCCTGTGTCACAGACTCTCCTCCAGCACATCTCAATGCGGTTCTTTCCAGGGCAGGACTGACAGGGCAGCCTCCAGCCACGGAGGCTAAATTGCCACAAAATACAAATAACAGTCCTCAGCACAGCATAGAGCAGAGCCACAATCACATTTTAATGTAACAGGCCCAGTGTGCAGCTATTTCATGAAAATGTCCCATGCCAGATTCTTTTATGAACAACTTTTCGGAGATCGACGTTGTGTTGATCGTGTCATATACAGATTTTTCTTATCCTTACTACCTTTTTTTTTTTTTTTTTCTTTTTTTTCCCTGCAGGATAATCCTGGAGAGGGATACCCTGTTCATACCCAGTGTGCTGCTGGAGGATCAGGGGGTTTACACCTGCGTGGCCAGCACTGCCCTGGACGCCGCCGAGGCCGAGGCGCACCTGATCGTTCTGGGTAAGGTCGATTTTCCCCGCTGTGCAAACAGCTCCTTGCAGCAGGAATTGCCACTGCAGCACTTCTGCCTCTTTGCTTCTATTCACAGAGCCTCAATAACCCAATTTCACAGAGCCTCTCACTCCTTAAGCTCAGCTGTGCTGTCCCTTATCTCCAGGAAGGGCGATGCTGACACAAACTCGATTTATTTTCATCTTCGGTGTAGTAAGATGAGGCAGCACTTTGGCCTCAGTTCAGTGCCTGCAGGAGTTGCTCAGGTGTGAGAAGGTGTGGGAGCACACTAAGAATGGTTCTGCTGCTGCTCTGAAGTCCTTGGCCAGTCCCTCCCTTTAATGAAGGTTTGCACAACAACTGGACTATTTTTTGAAGGCCAATATTTGGATGTGCGGCTCCTCAGAAGATCAGTGTGAGTTAAGCACCTGAAGGGAATCCATTATATTTGTGAACCTGAGCATAAATGATTGTCCAGGGGCAAAGAGAGGAGAGCCTTGACCCCCTGGGTCTGAAACTTGGCCCTCTGACAGCATCCTCACAGCCTGCATCCCTCCCAGGATGGGAAGGGACCACATGGAATTACCAGGATGAACTTGCGACAGCAGCCAAAATTCTGCTTTGTGCTCACAATTTTGGCCAGCCTGGCCTAGATGAAGGCGTCCCTGCCCTTGGCAGGGGGCTGGAATTTGATAATCTTTAAGGTTCCTTCTTCTTCTGTGATTTTATGATTCTCTGTCAGTTTTGCATCATTTTAATTACGTTTATTTTTGCTTCATTTTACATTTTTATTTATTGCTGGCGGTGATTGCAGCAGGAAATAAGTCAATCTGCCCTTCAAGATGTTTTCCCACTTTAAAGGAGTGATATTTTTCAGTAAATAGTAAATTAGGAAGATGCTGTGCACATTATTTATGGTGCTGTGTCCTTCAGTGCTGTATAATTCAAAATGTTTGTAGACTACTTGTTACTTCAGTTATGAAAATTTCATAAAGCACTTTATTCCTTTTTAAAAAGGTGCTTGGCAGAAGAAGAAAAACAGTTTTGTGCCCTTTTCCCTTGTTTCTTGTATACGAGGAAGGTCTTGGTGAATTAACAACATCAGTTATTTTCCAAGTGAAAAATTCAGGTTTTTTGCAATCAAGAGCTTGTGGGCTGACTGAAGAACTAAATGGAGACGTCAGATTAGGGGCAGCTAAGAGTAAAATAAATATTCAATTAGAATAATTCTAAGTATTTGTTGTGTGTTTAATGAACAGGTAGAGGGGTGAGAATATTTAAAGTGCACCATCACCATCTTTAAATTAATATATTGAATTTTAACCAGCTGTGTTCCAAGGATAGGGCAGCAATATGCCTGTAGATTAAACTGTGCTTTCCTGATCTTTTTCCCAGGTACGGGAGAAACAGGGAAAGAATTACAAAGAAAAGAAAAAAAAATATCCAAATACAAACTTTTTAACTTCTTGATGTACCCTTAGATGAAAACTCAGTATTGTATTTTTAAAGAAATCAGTACAAACACAGTGAATTTTTTTCACAATGATAAAGACAGTTGTGGTGGTGGAAGTCAGTGTTTTTTCTGTAAGAAATGGCATTGTCAGTCAAAAGTTTAGTTGGGACAGCATTAGTTGAGCTGGCAGGTAGGGAATTTCCCAGTTCCCTATTCATGTTCATCCCCACAGCTGGGATAATGAATGTTCTCCTTCCACTCACACCCTCCAAGGCCAAGGTCAGTAACTCCAGAGCTGAGGCACCTTCTCCCACCCTGACTCGTCCCAAGTGATGCTGACACGTCCTGCCCAGAGCAGTGTCAGCTCCCTTTAAAGATTGAACAGATCTTGGAGCTGATTTGGAAATAAAAACCTGTTGCTGCAAGCACAGTAATGTGGGTAGAGGGAGCTGAATTTGAGATAGATTTTGTGTTTATAAGGGAAAAATCAGCACCAGATGATTCGAGATCTTTCAAAGCAGTTCCCACTTTCCACGATCTGTCCATCCTGATATCAGGAGGTGTTTCACCACCATCTTCTCTGACTGTGCTGTTCCAGCCCTCTGGAAAACGCCTGGACAAACAGAAATATCTTGCTGTGCTCCCAACACTTCTCCTTTGTTTCTCAGATGTTCCTGACCCACCCGAAGACCTCCAGCTCTCGGAAAACCAAAACCGGAGCGTTCGACTCTCCTGGAGGGCTGGGGCCAGCCACAACAGCCCTGTTAATGGTAGGAAGGGGTTTTCAGCACATCTTTTAGGGCTGTTCAGAATTCTGGCACGTCCTGGTTGTCCCAGGACACAAACCCTGCTGACACCCAGATTTAAGCACTAACTATGACAGTTCATTTGTTAAGTTCGTTTCCACCCGCGCTGTTCACACTAAGTTGGATTTTTTACCTTTTTTTCCTTTGCTTTTTGTCTTTTTTCCTGCCCAGAGTCAATTATAGAGTTTGAAGAGAACCGCTGGGAGCCGGGGAGGTGGCAGGAGCTGAGCAGAGTGCCAGGGAATGACACCACAGCCCTGCTGTCCCTGGCGCCCTACGTGAATTACCAGTTCCGCGTGGTGTCCGTCAACGCCGTGGGCAGGAGCCAGCCCAGCAAACCCTCCCTGCGCTATGCCACCCCTCCAGCTGGTAAACCTGCCTCTGCTTTCCCAAATATCAGCATTTTCAGGGTTTTTTTTGGAATATCTGTGCCCTCCCATCCTCCAGAGGGTGTGAAGGAATCAGGGTCGCTCGCACTGATCGGTGGCAGCCTCAGGGATTGTTAAAAGTTGGTCCTGGGGTGGGAATTACCCCCAGGTGGTTCAGTGGACTGGAATAACCCTCTGTGGTGGGGCAGGTGACCATTTAAATTGGCTTTATTCACTAAAGAACTGAATTTTCAGAAAGGTAAAATCAGCTGGAGGATGTCTTGTGACAAGCCATATTCTGATATTTTAAATATTAATGAGATGGGAACCCTGCTGGGATGAATTCTTCTGTGATTGGTAAAAAGAGCAGCCCAGATGTTGCACATCAAATGTCCAGGCGTTGTTTTGAGCATTTGATGTGCAGTTAGAACAAATCTAAATTTTAATGACCCAACTTGCTGCACTGCATAGAATTCCTGAGGATTTTTATCCTCCTCCCCAAAGGGAGGAGTCTGTGCTGCTGGGTTTTCCTACACCCCCAGCAGCCCAGTCTGCAGATTTTCCACCCTTTGCAGACCTTCATGGACAAACAGCTCCCAGAGAAGGGCTGGGTTTACAGAGGGCACTAAGCCTGTCAAAAATCTCCATTTACAGAGCATTCACTGAGGCAGAAGACATTGTCTCCTTGAAAGTCATTTTAGAGGCCAACTGTTCAGCACAGCATTTGCATTCCTTGGCATTTTCTCTCTTTTATTCCCCATTTACACCAATTTCAGGTCCTTCTTCAGCTTTCCAGCTGTGTGTGTACCTCTAATGATGCACCTTCTGTTTTTCATCCCCACAGGGAGAAAAATCTCTTCCTCATGATCCCCCCACATCTGGTGCTTTCAAATCCAAAAGTCACAGTTCCCTGTTAGCTGGTGCCTCCAACCAACAGGGGCACTTAGGAATCCAAACTGCATGAACGACGTGTTTGGGTCCCATCAGATTTGTAATTCAAGTAATTCATCCCATGAACATTTTTTGTTTAAGTGTCTGTCACTAATAGGGGAATTTCCCATCCTTTTTGGCACTTAAATGCTAAATGCAAATAAACAGGATGTGCAAACTAACCTTGTCACCTGTGTGGTTTCAGCTCCAGATAAAAACCCAGAGAACATCAGAGTTGAAGCTTCCGAGCCCAATGAAATGGTGATGAAATGGGAGGTAAGGCAAGATTAGCAAATCCTGTAGGAACAATCCTTTATTCTTCTAGAAGGTGAATTTGACTTAAATGTATTCTGGGTTTTCAACCCCAGCATCATTTTTGTTTCAAAAGACTGTGTTTTATGTCTGACTTCACAGGATGTTTAAAAAATACAGAATTCCTGTAAAGCAGAGTGAGAATTCGCCAAAATTTGCTCTTCTCTGCTTCTTGTATGCAAGAAACAGCTTCAAATAATTGTGGTCTTATCCTGCTCTGCAATTCAAATGAGCAGCCAGGCCCAGGGAGGGGATGGGTGGCTCATGCCTTCTGCCCTTCCAGCCTGGAAGTTTAAAAACACCACAGATCCCTTGCCCAAGAGAACGTGAGCTTGAATTTTTACACCAAGAACTAAAGGAATGTGGATAAACCTCCAAAGCCTGTGATGTGCATAAAAGGAATTATGTAAAAGTCTTGAGGATGGTTTCCAGACTTCAAATTTCCTGGGTTTTAAGCCTGGAGCTCCTGTGCCAGCAGTTGAGTTATGTATTCCTTCATTTAGCACAAATATCCACAGCTGTGGAAGGAAGCAGGTTTTTGTTGAGGCTGGAATTACACACAATTTGCATGAGATTTACTCTTCAATCTGCTGCTCCCAGCAAAGAACAGCAAATGTTTCCCCAGTGGGAAGTCGTGGTTTGGGGTGTGATTGCATCCAAAAGGAGGTGGCCCTCAAGATCCATGGGCTTGGATTTTGATGGGATTTTTAGCCTGGGGTCAGGGGAGACAATCCTGCCTCTCAGAAAAGGTTGGATTTGCTCTTGGAGGTCTTTTCCAACTTTAATGAACCAAGGAAATGCAGAGTTTTAGTACCCAGTATGTTTGCTGGGAAATACTGGGATGGCCAACACATCTTTGAGCACCAGGAACTTCAAAACCATTGCTCAGAAAGGGCAAAAGTGGAAGTGAAAGCTGAGCCTGAAAGGAGAGGATGGGATGGAAAGGCTCGGTTAAATCTTGTTGAATCATTAAAATGTTGTTAAACAGGATATTCATTTATTTATGGCATTTCCTGTGTGCTTTTCAGAGGAACTGCTGGGCACTGCACATGCTATTTCTGACAGACAAAGGCTGCAGAATGATGTTAATCTGCCTATTTTGGATTAAGAGACCAGCTGAGCTTTAGTGACTGGGATTTTCAGCCAAGGATTCGCAGCTTTGAGGGAGATCAAAATAGGAGTCAAGCAGTGCTGCAATTTAACCCTATACAAGAAGTCTTTTTTTTTTTTCAGGAGGGATTTTTTTACTTCTCCAGCTTCTCTTGCAAATCCCATTCCCTGGGATCTTTGCTGTGGAGGTGGTGCCTGTGAGAAAGATGCCCAATCTCCCAATTCCTTTGCCTCAGACATCCCAAAGGTCCTCACAGCAGGGCAGATCAGTGGGAATTTTTGCAGATCCCCCAAATTTACGTTTCCCCTGCATGAGGAGCATCAAAGAGGAATCACTTTCTACTGGTATTTGGTGCTATTTCCTGTCAGACCTCTTGGATACAAACCAGCTGTTATATATTTCATATTTCCCTATATTTAAATATTATTAAAAGCAACCTATATGGTGAGAAACTACCACAGCTGTTCCAATGTATAGCTTTTTTGGTAGGGTAGGTGATTATTTAACTTTCTTAATTAAAGTAGTGCATTTTCAGAGAAATAAACTCAACTTGAGGGTGTCTCATGACAAGATATTGCTATATATCTCCTAATATTTTATAAATTCATGTTAATTAGCTGGAAACCCTGCTGGGATGAATTCTCCAGCTGATTGGCAAAAGCAGAGTGGCCCAGCAGTTGCACATTAAATGTCCAGGCGTAATTTCAAGCATTTGGTGTGTAGTTAGAACAAATCTAAATTTTAATGACCCAACTTGCTGTGCTACATAAAACTCCAAGATAAAATGCAAATTTTGTCTCTGCTAAAAGGCACACACAGCCTTATGCCAGAGTGTGTAATTCAGTTGTGCTGAAACCGTGTGGTTTTACCTCACACAGGAAAACCTGTGGCAAAACAAAACCTGATGTGTGTAGGAGGCAGAAATACGGCTCCTGGCAATTTATTTGGATTTTAATCCAAGCCTTTCACCCTCCTTTCTCTTGAAGTCCTGATGTTGTTGTTCCGATCATCCTCAAATTAAAATGACAGCAAAAAGCCAAAGCTTTGGGGTTTTTCCCCCTCTTCTCTCCCAGTGTTTTAATGCACATCCCAGAATTATCCCCCCTCCCCTCAGCTGCTGTTTTGTGACTACAACAAAGGCACACAAGATCTCCTTTAACTTCTCCCCAGCCACTGAAGCCCGTGGAGAGGAACGGGCCGGGGCTGGAGTACAAGGTCAGCTGGAGGCAGCGGGGCGTGGAGGAGGACTGGAACGAGGAGCTGGTGAAGAAGCACTCGCTGAGCGTGCGGAACGTGCCCACCTTCGTGCCCTACGAGATCAAAGTCCAGGCCGTGAATAATTTAGGGTCTGGCCCGGAGCCCAACGTCACCATTGGGTACTCGGGAGAGGACGGTGAGTGACAGGGGCTTGCCTGTGAAAATGGGGGGGTTCTTCTACTGTATTGGGGCGTGGGGTGATGGATTAGGCAGCCCAGAGCTGCTGGAACGCCTGATGGGCTCCGTGAGGTGTGGACGTGACCCGTGCTGGGTGCCTGGACACCAGCCTGCTGCAGTGTGAGGGGTTTTCTGGCCTCTCATTAATCTCAGTTGTTGGCTGAGTCTGGGTGCTTGTTTGAAGGCCACGGCCCATGAGAAGTCTCTGAAGTGTAGCAGTCGTGTTGTACTTGGTGGGAAAAAAATCAGTGGTTTCTGTGAGGCTTGACCCAACAGCTTAACACTGTCAGAAGTTAAATACTCTGACAATTAGGGACAAACTCACAGGCACTGGGTGTTTGAGTGAATTCACAATGCCACATTCCTGCAAGTGCTGGTGTTACCTTGTCCATGAGTCCCTGAAGAACGTGTCATCTTCTCCAGCCCCGTGGTTTTCCATGGCTCCCAGGTGGAGTTTCAGTGCTGGAGATGGACTCGGTGGTGGTCAGACAGGAGAATCCCCACTGCCCTCCTAGAACTGGGAGCAGGAAGGTCTGGTGGTGCAGAAGAGGTGGTGAATAGCGAGAACAAGCAGAAAGAAACTCCACAGCATGTTTATTTTCTTTGTCTCGCTGTGATGAGTCTAATTTTACATCTACCAGTGGAAAACCTTCCTCGCAATTCAGTTGTCAATGGATCAAGGCCTCCTTTTTTCAGGCACTGTAATAGCTCTCTGTGTTGTGCAGTGATTAAAATCCTACTGTTTAATGAGCTTAGTTGTAAAATGAAATTGATTATAAAAAAACCCTTTATGATTGCCTTCTTGAGTGCCGTGTTAATCATTTTTTTTTATTCTTCTCACTGCTGTAAGCATTGCTTGAAACAGGAAATCATAAATACTGGTGTAGAAATTCATGTGTCCCAGTGCACATGTATCCCAACCCTCAGCAGAAAAATACAGAAAAATAACATTTATTGGCCCATTCCACCCACTGGATGCAGGTGGAATGGCTTTTTGCTTGCCTGCAGTGAGACTGCATGAAGTGGCACAGCTGGAGCAGGAAAGCCAAGCCCTGGAGCTGTGAACAGTGTGAATCTGCACTCTTGGAAGTGTTTTTAACACCTGGGACTTTTGTTCTTACAGTTCCAGATGCTGCTCCCTCGGGCGTGTCGGTGGAGGTTGTGAACAGCACCCTGGTCAAAGTCTTCTGGTTTGGGATACCAAGGGACAGAGTTCGTGGGCACCTAAGAGGCTACAAGGTTACAAATTTTTCTATAAATGTTTGTATATCATTGAATAAATTATTAAATGAGTCCTGGAGTGCAATCTCTCATTTGGGGGAAGGTGAGAGAGACCATACAATATAAATTGTTACAGAAATCCCAATCTCCTTGCAGGTCAGCTGGTGGAAAACAAAAAGCCTGCTGGATGGAAAGAGGCATCACCCAGAGAAACACTTCCTGACGTTTGTGGGAGACAGGAACTACGGGATGATTCCTGGCCTGGAGCCCTTCAGTGAATTCCGCTTGACAGTTTTGGCTTTCAACTCCAGAGGAGATGGCCCTGAGAGCTCCCCCGTGGTGTTTGAAACTCCAGAAGGAGGTAAGACGAGAGGAAAATACAGGATAGAGGGACATAAACTGAAATTGTCCTTGGGACAAGGTGAGTTGATTCCCTTATTTAAGGTGATAGTAAAAACTCCACTACTCGTAGAACCCTTCACTTGAAAGGGGAGCTGTGGGTGTTGAGCTAAATTATATCCTCATTTAACAAGAGTTTGTAGGGTCAGACCTGTTCACTCTCCTCTGAAAGCTCATCCCTGTGTCTTCCAGTCCCTGAACAGCCACGTTTTCTCAGGATCATGAACTTTGACAAGGACTCAGTCACTCTGTCCTGGGGACTTCCCAAGAAAGCCAACGGCCACCTCACTGGCTACATTCTGCAGTACCAGATAAGTATGTGCCTGCTTTGCCTTGAGTTCAGAATTGAGGCAGGGTTAGGTAAGGAAAACTCCCAGATGTGATGTGCACAGAGGGCAGGCTGCAGTCAGCTCCCAGAGCTGGAATTTTTCCGTGCACTTTCTCCCATGGAAGCTCCCATTGCTGCCATTCCCCGTCCCACATTTATGGGCTGATTCAATTATTTGATATTGGCAAATTACACCTAATGTAGTGGTTAAAAAGACCCGTAAATTGTAGGTGCATTTTACTGGAGTGAAACTCATTTAATACAAAGTGAATTGTGATGAGAGCACTCTATGAAGCCACATCGATGTAGATTATTATGTCAGGGAGCTTCTCTCCCCTAAGGTGCCTCAGCAGAAACACGAAGAACCACCTGAGTCGTGGTGTTGAGGAATCACACTGAAAACAGCCAAATTCCAGGGGATTCCTTTCTTTCCTGTTTGCTTAGAAAAGAAATGAGAAACAAAGACAGTCTCAGGCAAGACCCAGTACTTAGCCCAGACTGCCACAACACCAGCTGTGTGATGTGGTGATAATTCAGTGTTTTTTATATGTTCTTTGAGGGTGGAAAAGGATGAGTCTGTGCCTTATTTATAAAAAAAAAGAATCCCCCATGTACTTTACACTTCTCTCTGACAGCAGAACTGCTCAGACACCTTTGCCAACAGGCTGGTGTCTGGATCTTCCCTTTGGTTTTGCTGATTATGGGCACAGAGTGCATCCATTTACAGAATCCTAGTTTGGCTCAGTTTGGAAGAGACCACAGAGTCCTCTCGGTCATCCCACCGTGCAGGAGTGTGTCCAGAGGGCTCTGGAATATCCTCAGGGAGGGAGACTCCACACCCTCAGAGAAGTTCTTCCTTGTGTCCAGGCAGAACTCCTTGGGCACCAGTTCCTGCCCATTGCTGGGCACCACCAAGCACAGCCTGGTCCACCCTCTGACGCCTCCCTTCAGATATTTCTGTGTATTTACAAGATCCTCTCTCCATTTTCTCACAAGCCCTCCTTGAGCAGCCAGCTCTGAGGAGCCAGAGCAGCTCACAGCTCACCAACCACCCTCTGAGTTGCCGGTAAAAGTTTGCAGACATTTGGAAGCAAAGCAAGGAGCAATTCATAGATATTTAATGATCTAGGAGACAGCCATTCTTACCTCGCACTCAGGCTGTGCATATGTGCAATCAGAGAGCTTCTCAAGAGCAGAGATAGCTCACTGAGCCTTTGGGAGGTGGACACAAGGACATAAATCCCATTTAGGACTGGCAGGAAAGGCACATTCACTCCCCAAAGCCTTCCCCAAGCCTTCCTCCTCCCGTCTCCCTCCTGGGGGTGCCCAGGACACGTTTCCCTGGCTCTGACCGAGGTGCTCTTCCCTTGCAGTCAACGAGACGCACGAGGTGGGCGCCGTGAGCGACGTGAGCGTCGCCAACCGCTCGGTGCTGAGCTGGCGCCTGGCGGGGCTCAGCCCCAGCACCAAGTACAAGTTCTACATCAAGGCCTGCACGGCCAAGGGCTGCGGGAAGGCGGCCACCGAGGAGGGGCTGACGCTGGCCCAAGGCAGTAAGTCCACAGAGTCCGCTTTGGGTGTGGAGGAGCTCTAAGATTAGCGGGAAAATTTTGGGTATCGGTAAAACAGTATGAAACAAGGGCTTGATACTCTTGTAAAATCGTGCCTGAGGTCTGCTTCTTTGACTAAGTGACTCAGTGGAAAAATGTTGTGTATTGGTAAAACCTTACAAAATAAGGGTCTTGATACTGGTGTAAAATCATGGCTGAGGTCTTCTGTTACTGCAGCTAGGTAGAAAAGGACTACGGGAAAGTGTAAAACCTTACTAAATAAGGACTTGATACTCTTGTAAAATCGTGCCTGAGGCCTGTTTCTTTGACTAAATAGAAAAGGACTATGGGAAAGTGACTCAGTGGAAAAATGTTTCTTATTGGTAAAACCGTACTAAATAAGGGGCTTGATACCGGTGTAAAATCATGGCTGGTGTCTGTTCTTTGGCTAAGTAGAAAAGGACTATGGAAAAGTGTAAAACCTTACAAAATAAGGGCTTTGGTACCCTTGTAAAATCATGGCTCAGGCCTGATACATTGACTAAATAGAAAAGGACTATGGGAAAGTGACTCAGTGGAAAAATGTTGCTTATTGGTAAAACTGTACGAAATAAGGGGCTTGATACTGGTGTAAAATCACGGCTGAGGTCTTCTGTTGCTGCAGCTAGGTAGAAAAGGACTACGGGAAAGTGTAAAACTTTACAAAATAATGGCTTAATACTCTTGTAAATTCATGGCTCAGGCCTGTTTCTTTGACTAAGTAGAAAAGCACTATGGGAAAGTGACTCAGTGGAAAAATGTTTCTTATTGGTAAAACCGTACTAAATAAGGGGCTTGATACCGGTGTAAAATCATGGCTGGTGTCTGTTCTTTGGCTAAGTAGAAAAGGGCTATGGAAAAGTGTAAAACCTTACCAAATAAGGGCCTTGGTACCTGTGTAAAATCATGCCTGGGGCCTGCTTCTTTGACTAAATAGAAAAGGGCTATGGGAAAGTGACTCAGCGGAAAAATGTTGCTTATTGGTAAAACTGTACGAAATAAGGGGCTTGATACCGGTGTAAAATCATGGCTGAGGTCTTCTGTTGCTGCAGCTAGGTAGAAAAGGACTACGGGAAAGTGTAAAACTTTACAAAATAATGGCTTGATACTCTTGTAAAATCATGGCTCAGGCCTGCTACTTTGAGTAGAAAAGGACTGTGGGAAAGTGACTCAGTGGAAAAACATTGCTTATTGGTAAAACCATACGAAATAAGGACTTGATACTGGTGTAAAATCATGGCTTAGGCCTGCTACTTTGGCTAAGCAGAGAAGGACTATGGGAAAGTGTAAAACCTTACAAAATAATGGCTTAATACTCTTGTAAATTCATGGCTCAGGCCTGCTTCTTTGACTAAGTAGAAAAGGACTATGGGAAAGTGACTCAGTGGAAAAATGTTGTGTATTGGTAAAACCGTACTAAATAAGGGGCTTTTGATACTGGTGTAAAATCATGGCTCGGGTCTGTTACTTTGGCTAAGTAGAAAAGGACTAAGGGAAAGGAACTGAGCTGAATTGGAGGTAGAAGAACAAGTTGTACAACTATGACGTGCTCACATCGTGGTTTATAGTGGTTTGTTGAATTATATTTATTATATTTATTATATTTAAATGGAATGCAGCTGGAAATGGCCTAACTGTTTAAAAAGGCCTGGTTTTTGCAGTAAAGGGCTCTCCTTTGCACCTGCCTGGGGACTCTGCATTACTCTGCCTCACAGCAGAAAAATCCATTGGGAATAATCCAGGTTTGATGTTTCCTTTGTAATTAGGGGAAATAAGTTTGTGTTCCTTGCCATGAGAGCAGTCAATGGACTTTTTAATGTGGCCATGGTGCTCTTCAGGGAAGCAGAGCTCATCTGTTTCATTTTGCTGTGCAATCCTGTTTCTATTCCCACCCATCAACTCCTTAAGCCATGCTGGAATAAGTGAATTGCATTCAGGCACGAATAGAAAATTGAAGATGCAGATAATCTGTTCTCAGTAATATTATAAAAACAAATTCTGCCCGTGCATGAAGATGGGGGACTGCCAGCAACATTAGGGTCAACTGTTTGACATGGAAAATCCAGATAAACATCAAGCTGACTGCTTATGCTCCATTATTTATGATTATTTTATCCAAGACCAGGAGCGAGCATTTGTGTGCCACTTACACCCCGTGCTGAAACACTGATGTTCAGTGATTTAAAGGAAAATCCCAAGCACTCTATGATAGCTCATCTTTCACTTTCAGCTGAAATGAAATAAAATGTACTGTGCTCAGCAAGTCTCAGAACTCCACAGGACTGAGGAGCAGCTCCTTGCTATTAATCAGAAACCATTGCTGTGCACTTACCCCAGGGAAGGAGAAAGAGAATGTGATGAGCAAAAGAGTCCTGGCTGCATCATTTTTAGCAAAGATAACAGTCTGCAGCAGTGTTGATACAGAATAGAAAAATGGCCCATGTGCTGTTGGACTTCCAAGTTGCAGAATTCTTTTCAGTTACAGGTAAAACAGGTAAAAAGTGTTTTAAACCTTCACATCCCAGTTCCAGATCCAGTCAGGAGCTGCTGTTTGTTTTCCCAAGCAGTAAAACTCCTTCTCAACTCCCTTTTGGCCTCCAGTCTCACTGTAGGATACAGGTACTCACCTGGTAGCAACTATTAATCACCACGACTTAAAATTTATTCCTCATTAAGAAAAGAAAGATGTCTTTTTTTTTCCAAGATAAAAATGCCCCATTTTCCCTCATTAGCTGCCTTTTCTGGCCTTCACTGGACAACCAGAATAATGTGTTTTGACTCCTTGAAATGATCTTGTCACAGTTTAGAGATGTTGACATTCATTTTGTTCTCATTCTCTACCTTCCTAAACTCTGTTTCAGTGGTGGCAACACCTGATTCTTGTGGAATATTCTTAGACTAGAGGAGTATAATTAATGAAAGCTGCAAGGGTTCACTCCTATGATTTATGTGTGCTCCTTGCTGCTCCTCAAGCCACCCTAAATTAGGGCACTGCATCTGTCACTGAGATGCCATTAGAGTTCTGTGTCATTATTTGCTGGCTAAATTGTTCAGATATTTTTCACCTAAACATGCTAGGCCAAAAAAAAAGAGAAAATCACTCTTTCATTGACCTCCTTGGGGTTTTAAGCTGTGGTTTGGGGAGCGAGGCAATTGCTCAAAATTAAAACAATCTCTCTTTTTGAAGGAGGGGAGTGATTTCAGAAGTCAGAGTTTATCATTTCCAATGACCCACGTAAATGACAGATATAAAATGTGCTGCCCTCTGAAATGAAACTCCGTGATGGAGCGCTGCACGTTTATTTTGGGGCTTGATTCAGTGATTCTATAACCACTCTGTTCCAGTTTAATAATAAACCCATAAAGCTCTCGTTGTTCATTTTAAGGCTTGGGAAACTTCCACTGCCAGAAAAGTGGAGATGTTGAGGTGGCAGCTCTGGATTTATTGGCATTTTATTTTTTTTGCTTGATCTTCACCACTGCTGTCACTTTAATTTATTTGCAGTTATCCCTGCTGCTGTTGTCTGGAATTAGAAAAAAAAAGGGAATTTCCTTATTTAATATTTGTGAGGATTCATGTAGCATCACAGAAAACAAGTCTGTACAGAGAAAATAACTCAGATATGAAACCTTGATAGACCACCTAAGATCTTTATCATTTCTTGATAAAATGATTATTGAAGCTGGGCAAACAGGAATTTGGATTGTACTACAGAATAAATAACAGCTTAATTTCAGTGCTTTCATCTTGGTTTCATTCCACAGAAGGAGGTATGTTGTCCTTAGAAAATGACTATAATTTCTGTCTTCATATTTTCAGGCAGTATGTCTTAAATGACCTCCAAACTAATTAATTTTCCCCTTGAAAATGTCAATTTCCCCAAGATCATTAGCCCTCAGAAACATAACACAAAATAACGTTCTTGCAGAAGTGAAAAGATTAATTTAATGTAGCAGCCCTTCTTTAACACAAAGCTCCTTTTCATCTTGTCACCAGCGTTGCTCGGGGATTACCAAACTCATATTACATGTTGAGAATTATCATTGTGTGTCCAGAAATCCAAGCATTAATGAGAAATTCATCCACATGAAGTCACACAGTTGTAGGTTTATTCTCCAGAGAAGGCAGGAAATAAAATTTCACCAGTTTCATTCTATTCCAGTGGCCGTTGGCACGGTATTCCCAAAGGATTTTGGAAAATTTTGGGAAGCAGGTCCTATCCTTCAGGACCAGAAAAACCATTTGGAACAAGGGTTTAGCTCTCTTTTGCCATGGGCACAGAGGAAAAGGAATCAGAAAATACCTTTCCTACATATAACCACTGGTGCTGTTAGCAGCAAAGCCTATCTGCTCACAATCAAGAAAATCTAATGAAATCAGAGAAAATTTCTTGATTACCTCGCCTGGAAATTTCCCTCAATAAACTTTACATACAACAGGTTTGCTAATCTCTGTGGTCTAAAATAATCCAAATTTAAATGAATTGCTTCCTGCACTGAAAAGTCCTTAAAAATGAAGGATACTTGTGCTGCATATTTATGCATTTTTAATAGCCAGGCAGCAGGGGAAAATGAATGGAAGTTCAACTTTGCATTTATTGCAGCAGATGTATTTAGACAGGTATGGTTATAAATTAAGATGCTGCCCACAATTAGTATGTAGCTCTCAGATCACCAGTTTTTTTTATATAAGTATATTTTATAACACATGTGCTGACTTTTGGAGAACACTCTGGAAAATCTTTGGGGGTGGTTTCTATTGTTTTTCCCTTTATACCATAAGCTTCTATAAAAAATGTGTGTTCTGTTCTCCTCATAAATCCTGGAGCCCTGTAGGAATATTGTAAAATTGCAGTTCAGTGTTTAATGTTCATGCAAGTCCCATGGTGTGGCTGATAAATAGTGGGGGAAGATGAGAAGTGCTGGTGATATGCCTTTATTACTAATGCTCCTTCTCCCTTATTGGAGATTAAAAACCCAACCCAACTGCTTTCAATTTTCTGCAGCTAATTCCTGCAGCTTTCAGGATGTTCCTGGCCTTCCAGAATGAGGAGCTTTGCCTTGTCTGTGTGTCTTTGTTTTTATTTTCCAGGAGGCCACAGTGCTTTTTCTATTCCAGCCACCAAACCCACCCCCATTAGCAAAACTTTCTCCTCTGTAGGGCCCTTCTTGGCTGTGTCACACAGACCAGGAAGAAATGGCATGGCAAGAAACCTCATCATCACCCAGGACACCTGATCTGAGTTTTAAAGGAAAAAAAAGAGTGTGTTGGGATGGGAGATGATAAATGGAGAGCTGTTGGTAAATCCCCAGTGCCAGGTTAGGCTGGGCTCATCCCAAGAAGTCCATCCCAGCCCTGAGCTGCTCCATGTGCCAGGGCAGTGGCAGCTGCAGCATCACACAGAGCTGAGCAATAAGTGGACAGAAAAAGGGATTTTTTCAGCCATCTCACTTCCCTCTTTCTGCTTCTCTAAAGAGCTGATGGTTCAGAAAGAGGCTGCCACAAGCTGGGAACAAATAGGGGGAAGAGAGGGAGTGGGAAAGTTGGTTCAAGAATATGCACCACAAACCACCTGCCAGGAGCTCAAGGTTTAGAATTTGCTTCCCAGGAATTCAGGAGAAATTCTTCCTTAGGAGGCTGCTGGTGTGAACACCTTGGATCATGTAGTTATCATGTCATGCACGAGTGTTACGTGGTATTTAACAGACATTGGGTTGAAGGTTCATGTTCATTCCTGTTCTTTTATGGATAATATTCCCACTTTCCTGATGCCTTGATTTTAGAGCGTGTAATTAAAATATACCTGTGGTATCCTGTTGCCTAATTTGTGGTTTGATTAAAAACTATAGCTGGGTTTCACATACTTCATTTAGCAAAAAATTACCGATAGATGGATGAATTTATGCTAATGAGCTGTGCCTCAGCACCAGCAGTGTTTAAGCTGGATGTGTTCTCTCCAGTCCCAGTGGTCTGCTCATTTAACTGCTCATTGTAATACATGGAGAATTGCCTTGAAAAACTCCCCCTGAACTGCTGCTTTGACTGTGCTTGGATTTATCTTAATCTTTTTTCTTTTTCTCCCTTCAGCTGTCAACTCAGCCTTAATCTCCAGCAGCTTCCTGCTTTGCTTATTTACTAGTTGAAGTATTAATGAGCGTTGTTGCCCTGTCAGTGCTAATTGGCCGAGTAGTTTTCAGATTATACTTTGTGCTCAAGCTTTAGTTTAGATGGCTTTGGACAAAACAGGCAAATCAGGCAACTGAAAACAATTCGGGAATTATTTTTATTAAGTGCAGCCCCATCCAGATTTCTCTGCTGCCATCGAGGACAGGGACACTCCTGTTGTAAGAGATCTCTCCATGTCACACACAGTTCTGAGTTTGCTGAGCAGGCTGCTCATGTCCAGGCAGTGATTGTCAACTGCTGCAATGTCCTTTTTCCTGCTTTCCACAAAACCTGTTCTGAAAAATCTCACTTAATGCCCACAGTCTGAATGCAGATGGGTTTACAGAAGGTGTTTTGCAGCTAACAAGGTGCCATAACCAGAACTACTGGAATTTACCTTCTCCTAATCGAATATTAAACTCATCAGCAACACGTAAATGCCTAAATATCCATTTACAGGCAAATTGTTGAGCTGTTTCTAAACCAGTGCTTTGTGCAGGCATTGTGGAATTTAAAAGGACACAGAAAATCACTGCCAGGAGAGAAGCAAGGACAAATCCTGCTGTTAATTTTTTTCTGGGAGACATATAAGAATCCATATCCAGCTAACAAGCTGTCTGTGCTTCCCCGCTGAGTTCAGTTCAATGGGAGAAGCATCAAACCCCAGATTATCCATACAAAGCAAACCCATTTGCAAGTTGTAATTTTTTAAGCGCGCATTAGTTAAAGCAGATCCATAATCCCCCATCAATATTAACTTTCATCCTGGGAGATGTACAAACCCCCTTCCTGAACATCGGGATTACTCCAGTCTGCTGTTGATTTCATCTGGTGGAACACTAAAAATCAAACAGAGGCGATGTTTGGGGGTATTTTTTTTTTTATGGCTTTGGAAAATCAGATTGCCTGATGCCAAATGTTTAAAATGACGTGTTTTATTTGTCTGTTACTCGTAACTGTGCATTTCCTAGGCTTTTTGTCCGTGAATGCCATTAACCCCTGTGCCTTGGATGTGTGCATTCCCTAGGTAAAGGGAGCGGCAGGATTTCAGACGCGGTAAAGCCCACGCCAAAGGTTCGGCCCAGCGAGGCCCTTGAGCCTGGCACTGAGTACACAATCCGCCTAGTGACTAAGAACTGGGTGGATAACAATAGCATTTTTGAAGATGTAATTGAGACCAGGGGGAGAGGTGAGACACGAAGCCCTCCGAGGCGCTGAACGTTTGTTTTTCCGTGTGAGTCGATGCCGAGGTTCCATCCTGTGCAGTGTGAGTGTCCCAGACTCATCCTTCCGTGGCCCTTGCAGTTGAATCCCATGGCAGCACAAACACATCCCAGGCTCTTGGCTGAGCCCTGTGCTCTCCCCCAGCCTGGAACAATCCCAAACCTTCACAAGCCTGTGCAATGTGAGAGGGCAGCTGTGACAAAACCCATACGCGGCCGGTTTGGTGATTTGCACGTACTGGGGGCACTTTTGCCTCTCTCTCTCTCTTTCGCAAAACTGCTTTTGCATGAGAGGCTTAACAACTCTTTGCTCAGCTTTCCTGTGTGGTGCTAATCCTGTGAGTCAACTGCTCTCTCAGAGCCACCTTGCCAAGTGTCTGTGTTGTCCCTTGTCACCCGCACGCTCCCCTGCAGTCCCAAGTGTCACACTCCGGACATTCCTGCCTCAAGTTGAGCACCATCAGTAGTGATAGACTGACTCCATTAAGATCCAGAGAGGAACATGATGTTCGTGTTGTTGAGGGGTGCTGCCCTTTCCCTCTGATTAATTTTCTCCCTTTTTCCTCCTCTCCCACCTCCCCCAGCCTACGCTGGCATTTACGAGGGGATCTCCACCCAGGGCTGGTTCATCGGGTTGATGTGTGCCATCGCCCTGCTCACCCTGCTGCTGCTAACGATTTGCTTTGTCAGGAGAAATAAAGGAGGCAAATATTCAGGTAAATGGATTTATTGTCCTCTCCCTGTGTTCACATGTTAATAACCACCATCCTTCAGAGGTTTCTCTCTGGGGGCCGCAGGGCCGCCAGCACAAACATCCAATTAGGGTTTGTAGCTTTTGATAAATACCCACGGAAGGGATTTTAATGAATGTGAGTGGGGCTGTGCTGTGTGCTGGTCACAGAGCCTGCAAAGGCCTTTCCCAGCACTCCTGGAACAGTCCAGCATTTCATCCAGCAAGATCCTTGCTGGCAGGACTCCCTGCTCACTTTCCACCTGGGAACTGCTGCTGGACACAAGGACAGAACTTCCACAGGCAGCTTAAAAGTGGAATATTTTGCTAAAAATGACCTCTGGCACTTACCAAGCAGTGAGTAAGGATTTAGGTAAATGTATTGAAGTACAAATCTGGTTGCCCAAAGAGGTTGTGGATGCTCCATCTCTGAAGACATCCAGTGCCAGGTTGGATGGGGTTTGGAGCAGCCTGGGACAGTGGGAGGTGTCCCTGCCATGGCAGGGGTGGCTCTGGATGGGATTTAAGGTCCCTTCCAACCCAAACCATTCCATGATGCTATAAATACTTGCTTATAATAAATTAGGGAATGCTCCCAAACTCTTAGAAACTCACAGGTTGTGTCCAGCCAGTTCCAGGCCAGCCCGGAGGTGATTGAAAATGATTTTCCCATTTCTTTTCCCCTGGGAAAAGAAAAATGCGTGGCAGAACACAACAAAGAGATCTGTCCTTTATTTTATTTGCACAGTGAAAGAAAAAGAAGATTTGCATCCAGATCCTGAAGCTCAATCAATAAAAGATGAAATCTTTGGGGAATATAGGTAAATAGGACCTGCTTTCACCAGCCTTTGTGTTTCTTGGGGTTTTGTTTGTTTCCAAATGCCATCATTATTCGGGACATTTTTATGGCATGCAATTAATGCTGTTTTTCATTTTCAAAGCAAACCTCATAGGAGTGGATAAGAGTAGGAATATGAAGGTATATCCAGTATATTTCAATCCATCCAAGCTGGGATATAAGGAAATGTTGATGTATCGGTGGTTATTTTTCATTTTTTTTGTTTTTGTAATTAGCATTGTATGAATAATGTAAATATATATGATAATTTGGGGTACTGCTGAAAAGCCCACTGAAGCCAATGGATTGCATTCTGTGTCTTCAGTGGGGTTTTGAAACTCAGACCCAAATCGTGTGAAATGGTCATTTCGGGGAAGAAAACAAAGAAAAGTTTGTAATATGGTAAAGAATATTAAAAAACCAAACACCTCTCTACAGAAATCCCTGTAGGAGAATTGAAATAACCACTTTGGCTGTTTTAAAATAACTAAAACTTCTAGCAATACGTAATTGTGATATGTGGGAAAATACATAATTATAAGAACCATGCTGGAAAACTGGTGTTGCTGCCCTTAAGAGCATAAAATTACTGTTGAAATCCCACTTATATATACTACATTATTTGTACTGGAGAAGGGCTTTTTTTTTTTTTCTGCATAATTTCATCTTTATTTAATTTTTAATGCTTTCTAATGGGACAAATATTTAGCAAGGTAAGAAAGCCCTGAGGTTAATAACTTTGACCCCCTCCTTTCCCTATGAAATCCAAACTTGTCTTTTTTTCTAAGGAGAAATGCCCTGTGCAGAAAAGTAGCAAATTTTTTTCTGTGTTGTTTATGCACATATTGAGTCCATCCTGAAGAAATTAAGCTCAGGTTCATTTCTCTGTCCTTCCTTAGATAAAATTGTCCAAGATTTGACACTGAATTGGCATTAGCAGAAAAGGCTGTACTTGAGTAATTAAGTTCCTAATCCAGAGGCCTAATTTAGTTTTTTTATATAATCTTTTAATGTTTTCCCAATGCCCCCCAAATGTCCTGTTCAGGCTGTTCTAGTTTCTCTTCTGTGGTGCCATGAGGAGGAATGGGCAGCAGAATTCCCCTTTTTTCCCAGAATTTTGGTGATGGGCCTGTCCTTTTTCCTGGAATTTTCCCTGAACAGAGACTGCAGATGCAGATGTTTATTCTGCTCTGGTTTTTCCCAGTTCTTCCCCTTTTTCCTGGAATTTTCTGTGAACAGACTGCAGATGCAGGTGTTGATTCTGCTCTGGTTTTTCCCAGTTCTTCCCCTTTATCCTGGAATTTTCCCTGAACAGAGACTGCAGATGCAGATGTTGATTCTGCTGTGGTTTTTCCCAGTTCCTCCCCTTTAGTAAAGTCAAACTGCAGTGAGATAAACTCCAGTAAAATACCATAATAGCAGGAAAAAAAGGGAAAAGCATCTTTATTGGTCATTTAAACTCAAAGAGAGGCTCCCAAAGCACTGAGATGTGACCCGTTGATGTGACATCACTTCATCCATCCACCTCAAAAGAAAAATGAAATAAATTGGCCCTGAGTGTTGCCCAGTGTTTTATAAAATTAAAAGTGTCTCTCTGTGAGGTTCCAAATACTTGACATCAGCCCTGGTGGCTGGAACAGACCCCTCCAACCCTTTCCAGCATCCCCTTTCCCTTTCTGTCCATTCTGTCTGCCCAAGACAAAAAGGGGGAAAAAAATCAATTAGATGGGTATTGATAATGCTCATTAATCAATTAATTTGTTGGAATAATGACAAAATCCTGTGTGGACATCACCCAGGGCAGCACTCCGAGGGCAGATCTGATATTCTCACACCCTCCTGTCCCTGACTGTCCCCTTCCCAAGCCGAGAGCAGTCTCCGTCCTTGCCCTGAAAGGCGGATTTTTGGAAAGGCGTCTCTTTGTTTTGTAGTGACAGCGATGAAAAGCCGCTGAAAGGCAGCCTGCAGTCACTTAACGGGGACATTAAAGCCACTGGAAGTGCTGATAGTCTGGTAGATTATGGAGAAGGGGAGCATGGCATGTTCAATGAAGATGGTTCATTTATTGGAGCTTATTCTGGATCTAAGGAGAAAGGATCAGTGGAAAGCACTGGCAGCTCTACGGCAACTTTTCCTCTCCACGCCTAAAATTGGTGTTTAATTGTGATGTTTGTCCTGGTTGGCTCTCCACAGTTCCCACCTGAGCTGGGGAGCAGGGTGCCAGCTGAGCCAGTCAGGAAAACCCTGACATCCAGGTAACACAACAACGAGTCACTGCCACTAAAAGATGATTTTTCCACCCTGATTTCTATGTGTTTTCCTCTCAGTAAAACAGGATAATTCTTTATGCTACACGATGTGTTAGTCTGAGCAAACCAGAGTTTCTCGGTGGTACATCTGTGTCCTTACCTGCTGCTCCAGGTGTTTCTTAGGCTTGGAATATGTTTCTCTGTGTAGTATTTTTGCTCTGTTTGGCTGTTGTCACGGGTGTATGTGTAAAATTCCCTCATGGCCTCGGTTATAACCTCGAGGCTGTGGCACCAACAAAACCAGGTTACTCTGCAAAGTGGCACAACGAGGAAAATTAGAATTTAAAATACCAGAGAAATATATTCTATATATTGTATAATTTTTCCTAAAGAATGAAACCCCTTTGTGTATGATATTCAAAAATCTGTTTTAGTGGTTACAGCTGACTTCAATTACCAATAGAAATGCAGCTTTACCCACAGGAGAGTGTGGGTGAAGCTGCTGCCCAGTAGCTGGCACTATTTCCTTAAATAAGTTAAGCTGCAGCTCTTTCCTGTGGCAAGGCAAAACAGGGTTCCCATCCACCATCACTCGAAATATTTTTCATTTTTCCCAGCTGCAAGCTGCATTTCTAAGCAAACTCCTTGGTGTCTGTTCTCATATCTGTATATTTGTGAGCTAGCCAACATTTCATGGAGACATTGTACATATGATATTAATATTGACACAAGTCCAGAGCAGCCTGGTTTTATTTTGAGCTGAGACATGTTGCTAGCATGGGTCTGTATAGCTGTGTAGGAATGAGTAGAATTGCTTCTCAGTATGGATTTGGACCAGCAAAATTAGTTTTCAGAAGGAGTTGTGTGTATAGGAATCATCCAAACCTCACACCATTCAAGCATCACCTGAACTAGACCTACCTGACTTTTAAGAGTTCATTTCTTTTCAGCCTATTCACTGTTAAATAAACAGGAACAAAAGCAAAGAGAAAATATTATGGTAGAGTTTGCTTTCCTATTTTGTTGACTGAATGCTGGTTTAAATCTGGTTCTTTGCCTCTCCAACACTAACTCAGCCGAGCTGTACAGCACATTTTTTTGGTCTTTTTGTACTGGAATCTCCTGAAGCTCTTTTTAATAGCATTTTGTATTTTTCAAATCTGCTTGTTTGAGTAGAGCATCAACCGTGGCTTCATTTCTCCTGTCACTCCCATTTAAAAGTTCTTCAGTAGTTCCTGCAGGAGGAATAGATCCTAAAAGCTGTTTGGCATCCTGAGAACAATTAGACAAACATCCCCAAATGCTCCTCCGTGATTTCAATGGAAGAAAGAGAGGAAGCAAGAATTACTCACCTGGTTCTGAGTTTCCAGCAAGGGCTACAGTTAAGCCCAGGGAAATGCAGATTTTTCCCTGTGGATCCCACACGGCTCTCCCCAGGCTGGGGTTGCTCCTCCGAGCTTGGCAGTTTCTGGAAGTTTTTGGTGCTCAAGCTTCTGCTTATCTGTGCCTCTTTTTGTGTTTTTAATTGGAGCTTTTAAGGGCTTTTTATGTAACCTCTGTTTGGGAAAAGCAGCCCCTCCAAAAGCCCCATTCAGGCTGTGCCTGTGAGTATAAAACGGTGAGTGGAAATCTGCCCTCAATCAAAAATTATCCCATCCCATATCAGTGACCCACATTTTTCACTTTTTATTATTTATAAAATCCTATTTTCTGTATTTCACTCAATCCAAGCACCAAAAAAGTCCAAAATCCTTTTAATTTTGGGGGGAAAAAGTAATTTTCCAAAGCAGGCAGTGCACAATTAGAGAAATGTGAAAATTGGTGTCTCAACAACAGAGACATTTCCCAGCATCATCTTTATCTGCTGACTCGTGTCTGCTGCAGCCCAAACCAGATAAAATCTAAGAACTGATTGGGCTTGTGACAACCTGCTGCTTGCTTTGGGCTGCTTTTAATGTATTTCCTTTGGAAATCATCTGCAGTGATCAAAAATCTTTGAAAATGAGGGAATAAAATTGGGGTGGGCTCCCCCAAATCCTCCCTTTGGGCATCACTTTTTCCTGTGGGTCACTGCAGATAAACCAGAGCCCAGAAAATGCCTCTGTTAAATTTCTCTGTTAAGTTTCAGTGAGTGCCAAACGATGCAATAATTGATGTAAATCCCTGTTCAGCTCTGGCCCTGCTGCTGCTGTTTGTGATGCGCTGCTCAGCCGAGCTGGTGGCGCTGCTTTTCCCACTCAGATTTGAATTCTCAGCCTTAAATCTTGATGTCGGCGTTCCACGATGCCTCAGGACCTAAAAATCAAACAAGGAGGAAAAGATGTGCAATGGAACCTGGATTTTTGAACACGGGTTTTGAGGAATGTGCCCGATGAATATTAAACAAGCGGCTCAAACTCCCAGGAAATCTCACTTACCTGAGCCCTTCCCCAATCATTTCTTTCCCTTTTTTCTTCCTGCACTGGGATTTTATTTTCTGCTGTAAAGGTACTTGGAAAGTGCAGGATAGTGATTTTTTTTAGAGATATTATTTTGTTTTAAAGTAACAGAGCAAGCTGAGGTTTTCCTGAGGAGTTTTTTGTCATTGCCAGGAGCTGGGCTGTGTTTTTGTCTTGGTGTGTGACAGGTGAGAGGACGTGTGACCATGTGGCTCAATAAAAGTGTCACCAGCTGCACTGCAGTGTTGGAAGGGACCCACAAAGTCACCAAAGTCCAACTTGTGCTCCTGCACAGCCCCAAAAATGAAACCTTATTCTGAAATAGTGCACTGAGTATTAAATCTTTGTGTTTTGTTTGTTTGGGACTTTTTTGGATTTTTTTTTTTCTTCTTTCTGTGGCCAGGAGTGTTTATTAAAATTAGCTGCTGGAAATCTGTGGTGATGTCATTAATTAACACCTAGCAGGGAATTCCAGCCTGCCTGCTGGGAGGAGAGAGTCCAGCCCTGGGAGCAGAACAGGGAATTTTTAATTACCCCGTGCCATGGCTGTGCTTGGGTTCCTCAGTGCCAGTGTGAGAGGGGAAATGGCACTTTCAGATTTGATATCCAGGTCAAGCCAGGATGAAATTCCAGCTATCAGGGAGGAGGCATTTTCCTGGCCCCACAGGTCCAGGTTTGGGGATTTAAGCAGCCTCTGGAAGAAGAGAGGGATTTCTTTTTGCTGAAAAAGTTGTGCAGTTTTGACCGTGCATCAGATTAAACAAATAAAAACAGATCTTCCTAAATAATGGGGAAAAACCCCTCTGTCCTTTCTCCCAAGGGAGCTGTTTGGATTCCCAGAGCAGCATAATATTGATTTGGTGTGGATTAATTTTCCTCTTATTTTTATATATATACACATATATATATATATAAAAATGTAATTACATTATCAAGAACTTGCAGGAACAGCTCCAGCTTCCCTCTGTGGCAAAATTAGGGGATCCAATCTCCAGAAACCCTCGTGGCTCTGCACTCCAGCAGGATAAAATACAGCACTGGGCATCAAAGCCCTGCTGGGGCTGCATCTTCAGGAAGAGCAGAATTAGGAATCAAATCAGAAAATGGCTTTTCCCCTCTGGATAAAATTGTGTGTTCATGTACAAAAAAAATTAAAAGCCTTCATTGTAACTCACATATTTAATGGATCCAATTAGCAAATCATTTAATGATTGATATTTGAAATTCCAGTGAGTAGCTCTTTTCCTGGTGACTGCTTCCATTGACTGAATGGCTCCAACCCAGTGCACGAGAGGTTTTCATTGAAGTTTTCAGGCCAATATTATTTTTGACATGAAAACAAATAGTAGCACAATCTTTCTATATTAAAAAAAAAAAAAAAGAAAAAAAGGAAAGAAAGAAGGTGGGGTTTTTAAACAGTGATTCCACATTTTGTAAAGAAAAGTTAGAATAACATTCACTGCTCGCTGAGCTTTTGAGAGGAAACCTCAGCATCATTTTTACAGCCATTACTTTGCAGATGAGAAGTGTATTTAGGTTCTTTTGCTTACCTGTAAGAACAGATAGAAGGAAAGGAAATTCTTGACGAAGAATTCCCTTTGTTTGCCAATGGATCACACCCTCATCCCTGTCAGCGTTCATGACAAAAAACAAAGGTACAAACCAGCTGGAGTAGCAGGACATGTTTACATTGCAGCTCTGGATCTCTCATGTCAAATCTCAAGTGATCTGCACTGATTTGTTCTGTTTTCAGGCAGGAGCCCCCGGGGGCTTTGAGCCAAAGCATTCTGTCTGTTCATTTTTTATTATTACGGTTCTGACTTTAAACAAGAGACTTTGTAATTTCATGAGAAAAAGATCAAAGCAAATGTGGTGTCACCATCACAATGTTACTTTTTTTGGGAGCTAAATGTTAGTGTGCATTGATTAAAGTTTAGAGAAACGTGTTGTACTGTAGTTGCTGTTTGTACCACGCAGGTGTGCACGTACGGTTTGAAAAGATATTTTCATTTTACATGAAATACAACTTTGCTAATAAAAGTTTGACTTGATGTAATCTTCAAAAGCCTTGGCTGCAATCAGCAAGTTTCTTTTGTTTGATTTGGGGGGTTTTGTTGGATTCTTTTTTCACTTGGCGCTGTTTATTTGCTGGGAATCTGATTTAATTGTGACTCACAGCCCTCTCTAGGCTGTGACCTGTGGGGGTTTTTTTTGGTTTCACACCAAGGTTGAGCTGCCCTTGGCTTTCACTGGGATTTTGGGACACCAGGGATCATCATCCCTTTAGATATGACACCAAAGCAGGATGAGCTGACCTGCAAACAGCCTGAATTCAAATTCCTCACTGTGATCCTCTCCTGGACCAAAGTATCCCCCTAGATACTGTCAGCACCTCCCCCAGGTTTTATTCACCCTGCTAGCAGCACAAAACCTCCCAGCACACAGAGTTTCTACTCCTCTTCATCAAAGATCACCAAAATATTGGTAATCTTATAAAGAGCCAGGTGCACACAAACCCAAAATTACCTTTTCTGTTGTTTTTTTAAGGAAAAGTACACTTGTGCCTTAAGTCTGAGATCTGTATGTATTGATTTTATAGGAATTTAGCAAATGGGCTTTGTTTGCCAAGGAAAATACCTTGGTTCTTTCATTACTCCCTCCCCTCTGCCCATCACCAATAAATATTCTGTTCTAGGATTGATCCTACTCTGACTGTCCATGGGGAGGGTTCTGCAGCTGAACACAAATTCACCCTCCTGATACCTGGAACAGCCAAACTGAGGACTCTAAAGGACAGCAGACAAATCCATGGCAGCTGACATTGCTGAAAAATCCCTTTTTTAAATGTATTTAACAGGAATCTGAAAGATCTGGTTATGCTCAAGTGTGTTGAGCATCACCCTTGATGCTGCTGTGGCTTCCGTGCTGTTCTGAGGGAATTTCATTGAAATATTCTGTGCTGTTCTGAGTGTATTTCTCTGTATTTCAGTGAAAGAAATTCTCCTTTTTTTGCCACATGTTTTTAGCTGCTTCACTTCAGCAGAAAGCCTTCAGGACTTTTTTTTAATGCATTCTTCACCTGCAAAAACTGAATACCCTCAGTGGGAATGCAGGCCTGTGCTAACAGGCATTCACCTTTCTGGGAGGCACCAAGGGCATCCCAAGAAGGTTTTATTATAATTCATACCCTGGAATAATGAGATTTACACTTTTCTCAATAGTATAATGGGGAGGAGAAAGTCCTACAATCATGTGCTTCACTGGAGTGAGAATAAAGGTGCTGCTGCCACCAGCAGGTGTGTGGGAGCAGATCTCACAGAAGTTTAAGGATAAAATATGGGATTTATTTTCCTCTAAGAGGCAATTTGTATGAAATATGCATTAATAAAATATTCCTGGACTATTTAAAATGAGAGTGAAGCAACAACTTCCACTGGTGCAGGAGCTCTGGTTAATTATGTATAATTTTGAAAATACTTGATATTTCACTTTTGGGACAAAGTTGTCATTATTAGACCTGTTTTGGGGGCAGAACATTCCTTCTATTGCTCCAACATTTCACTCTGCTCTTCGGTCTCACAAGGAAATATCATCATTTCCCACTTCAGCATGTGTTAACCAGCAGAGGAGTCCCTCAGTCCCCCCAGGGAAGCACCAGCAGTCTCACTCTGCTGAAATGTCTGAGCTCTGCAGATTTCTAAGCTCATTTAACAAGACTTGGGTGTTGTTTTTACTGCACTTGGAGCCCACATGATGTGGCTAAACCCACCCAGAGGAGCTGCCCCACCCCATTGTCTGGATGTAGAAATTGGCATTTCTGTAAAAAAACCACCACTCTTTGTATTTAATCTTATTTTTTCTGTAGAGTTTGTACTTCTGTGCTCCATATCCCTCCCACCCTGGGGGCTGCAGCATGTTCTCCACCATTTGTTTGGAACACTGGGGCAGGACTATCTCAAACCAGAAAATGGACAACAATACCCTGATTTTGGAGAATTCTTTTGTGGTTTTTTTTTCTTTTACCACCTGGTTTTGTTTGGGAGTCCCAAAACTTGTTTGCAGTACTTAAAACTCTAAAAATCAATGTTTTTGGTGGCTGTGTGTCCCCTGGAACACTGGGTGTTTGGAACATTGGGGCAGGACTATCTCAAACCAGAAAATGGGCAGCAATACCCTGATTTTGGAGAATTTTTTTGTGGTTTTTTTTCTTTTACCACCTGGTTTTGTTTGGGAGTCCCAAAACTTGTTTGCAGTACTTAAAACTCTAAAAATCAATGGTTTTGGTGGCTGTGTGTCCCCTGGGCTGGGGGTGAGGAGTGGGAGGGTGGGAAGCAAGGGCAGCTGTGGCTGGCACAGCACCAGAACTGGGTCATTCCCAGCTGCTCCTCCTGCAGAAATTGGGGTACAGGAGGGTCCTCTTTGCTGAATATCCTGGGGGAAAATCAGCTTTTCCTTCAGTTTGGGATGGAATTGCCTTCCTGGCTGAGAAGTGTCCTTCCCTGAGCGGTGGGATGGGGAAGCTCTGCACTCCTGGCTGTGCTCCCCACGCCTCTGCTGGGCTGGGATGGAGCTGGAGCTGCTGGAGCCCCGTGGAGAGCTGGACCAGGTGAGAAAACCAGCACTGGGAAAGGGGGTGGTGCTGCTTTAGCTGGAAGAGAATGTCAGAACACCTTGCAGAGGAGGTCTGGGGGGCTGTGATCCCTCCCAAGGGGGTTTGCTGTACCAGGGTTGGTTTTTCCCATTTTTTCCTTGGCTGGATGATGGAGCTGCTCTGCTGTCTTTCCTCTGGAATGAGTTTGCCTCTCCTGCTGCCTCTTTGTTGTTTCCTTCCCCCTCTGACTCTGTCAGGATTTATCTGTGTTGATCCCTCAACTCCTCCATTCCTTGGAAAAGTTCCAGCCTGTTTTGTGTCTGTGCTGAGGCTTCTCTTCCATGGATATTTCTCATCACCTGTAGCCTCCCCCATCCCTTTGGGAAGTTGTATTTCATTAACAAGTGCCCCTGGGATTTTGAATTTAGTGTGGATTGAGGTGTCTGAGCTTCCAGCCTTATTGATACTTAAAAATATATATTTTTTTTTTTTTAAAAACAACACAACAATTTGTCCAAAGAAGTTCCCATTTGCTCCTCTGGGTGATGAAGAGAAGATCTGGGCAGGGGTTCAGGCCCTCCCAGTATGTTACTGGTGTGAGGATGTGCCTGAGCCTGGTCCTGGGTGGGGTTTAGCCTGGAAATTGCTGGTGTTGCTCCCTCCTGTGCATCCCAGCCTGGACACACGAGGCTGCTGCTGTAGTGAAACCAGCTCTTTTTGTGATTATTTATTAAATAATGAAAAGCATAAATGCAGGTTCTAATAAAAATCACCTCGCTGTGTGTAAGCCTTTATGACTTCAGGCAGTCACCAGCCTGAACATTTATTTTCCCCTAAGTGGCAATTTATATGAAACATGCATTAAAAAAATCTTCCTGGACTATTTAAAATGAGAGTGGAGTAACAACTTCCAGTGGTGCAGGAGCGCTGGTTAATTATTTATAATTTTGAAAAGTACATTTTCCAAGCTCAGCATGGAGCCCGGAGGCCACAAAGTAAATAAATTTACATAAAATGCAGTGAAATCAGATCATTTGACACAGTAATTCACCTAATTTAAAGGAAAAAAAAAAAGAGTTCTTGAGGAAAAAAGGGTGCTGCAGAGAGGAGTGTCAGCAGAGGGATGTGGCAGTGAAAAGTGGAGTGGGAGTAGCTCTGGAATATTTTATTGAGAGATGGGGGAACACCATGGAAGCTGCTAAAGCCACTCGTTTTCACTGCTGCCTCATCAGGATGAGCTGAGGAGGAAATTGTATCCTGGAAATATTTTCTTTGTTTCATTTCCCACAAACATCCATAGTTGAGAACTTAAAATTTATTGATTGGTTTCTTGGAAAATGTTTACTGAAAACCCAAAAACTCTTCACTTTTTTTAGTGCATTTTTTAATGACTCCAGGGCTGCAGATAATTTCCATTTTTCTGGGTGTTTTTTTCCTCTGCTGGGCTCAGTCACTCTCCTGCCAAGGTTTTCACTCTCCCAGGGCAGCAGCATCTCCTTGGCTTTACCTGGATCCAACTTTTCTGAACTTCCCAGCTCCTGGAGTCCCAGAGTGACAGAATTAAGAATGAGAGGAAGAGTTCTGGTGTTGTGCTTTCAGTTAATGTCAATAGGGAAAAAATAGAGGTACAGCCAACCTCAAGGACTAAAGGTCACCAGGTTTAGTCTGAGTTATTGAGAGTTTTGCATTGCAGATTTATTAAAAATAAATATTTTTATTTTATTTTAAAAATAAATTGTTACAAATCCTCTTCCTTTTTGACTTCATAATGCCATGGGGGAATGGAAGAAGAATGTGATAATTCTTTAAATATTCAGGATTGTTATTTTCTCATTGACTCTGCCTTTCAAAACTGAGCATTTAAGTATTTGAAAAGCCCACATTTGGACTCAGTTTGGCAAACCTCATAAAAATACACCTTTCTCAGTCCTATTCTATACAAGTTTAAATTTCTCTATGTCTTTCCTTGCCAAATACTAATTTTTTTCTCACATTTGCCACGGAAGTTTCCAGTTGAGGAAAATTCCATGGGCTCGTTTCATCAGCCACTTCTCAGCTCCCTTTGTACCTGGAGTTTTCTGTCAGCCTGAGACAGAGCTGAACCCATTTCTTCTTCTAATCAAGATAATAACTGCAAAGAACGGGTGGATTCTGCTGCCGTTGAAAATGCAGACTAATTCTTGCCATAATTACCACGTCTTTAACTGGTAATTGCACACTGTTCCCATCTATCTGCTGTCAGATTTATTTCTGTAATTGACCTCCTGGTCCAGGAGTTAGAGACAGCCTTTGATTATTGGTTCAATTAGTCTTAAAGTATCATGAGTTTTTCTTTCTTCTTTTTTTATTTAAGGTATTTTAGCTCTCCAGCCCATCAAAGGAAGTTTAAAAAATGTCACTAAATATTTCTTACCTTTATCACTATTAGTACCTGCCGAGTCTCATTTTATTCAGTCTGCACAGATACAGTGAGGAGGGCTTTGAGGAGAAAGGATTGACTTTGTGCTTTTTCTTACTTTTAACCTTTAGGGACACCTTTTTGGGGACAAGGGAAGGGCTTTTCTGGGGTGCTGGTGTTGAGGTGCCACATCCCCACCTGATGTGTTTGTGTGGGGTTTAAAAATTGCACCTAAGCTTGAGGGAAGTGGTGGAAGCAGCCCAAGTCATTCCTGAGAGCTGGCCTTCAGTCAATCCATTCATTAGATAATTAAAATATCATCAGGGGGCAGGGAATTCAGAATTCCCCCTCTCTAACTTCACCACTGCATCAGAGTTGCCAAATATGTGGATTTTTTTTCTTTTCCTCTATATAAAACAACAAGCTTAGCTGCTTCCCTGAGACTATTCGTTTTCACCACATCAGGAACTTATTAATTCTTGATGAGAATTCAAGCATTAATCAATTCTTGATTGAATTCTCCCCAGAGGGAAAGAGGAGAAACTGGGCCAGGTTTGCCTTTTGGCTGCTTTGAGTTCTGTCTCTGACTGAGCACACACGGAGCAGTGGGATGATCATATCAAACACATCTCCAGAGCTGGTGGGGCACTCTGAAGGCAACCTCCCTGTTCAGGTGAGGAAAAAGGGGTCAGAGACCCTTTCCTTTGCAAAAATGCTTTGAAACCTCAAGATAAAAGGGATCTATAAATGTTGCTGATAATTTCTCCCTTGTGCCAGAAAATAACAAAACCTAAACACATGAACTTGTGAAAAATATGTCAAAACAGCCCAAGAAAATGTTGTTCCTGTTAATTACAAGAGAGAAGGAACCATGGAGGTCTCAGGTGGTGGCAGTGCAATCCCAGAATGGTTTGGGTTGGAGAAAACCATAAGGATCATCTCATTGAGGCAAATCCCCCGGCAGTGATGGCACCCAGTGGGTTTGGGGGTTTGGGGATTGCTGTCCTGCCTCTGAGGGAAAGAGAAAACCTCTATTCCACAGCTTCAAAAGGTCAGAGGGGAATAAGGGAGCACTGAAAAGATGTCAGTAACGAAATGGAGATTTATCAATTCTAGTGACCTGTATAAACAGATGAGAGGAGTTGTAGCTGGTCACTTAAAACGATGTAAATTTAATGAAATTGGTGCTGCTTGCAGGAAAGGGAGAGTATTGGATATTTTGGATATTACAGTCAGTGGCTCTTTGTGCCCTTTTGGGGGCAGCCAGCAGGAAGCAGGCCCAGGGAATGGCACTTGGAGCAGCCTGCAGTGTCCCGGGCAATTAACACTAATGAGCCATCAGCTTTCTGATAGCTGGAATACAGCGTGGGGCACCTGGCCAGGCTGCTGGACATGAACCCCACGGGATGTTCTGCACTTGGGTCTTGCAGGGTGGAAGGAGCTGCTCCCTGGGGAAGGACCATGGAATTTTTGGGAAGCCAGCACAGAAGGTCTGGAGCAGCTGGTGGGAGATTGCCCTGAGTGTTTGCTAAAAACTGTGGCTGATATTTTCCTGATTCAAGGCAGGATGGAGCTCTAGATTAGATCCCATCTCCACAGCAAGAGATAATCTGTCAATGCATGGAAAATCAGTGGCTGCTCGCTTTGGTTGAGTCTGGTTTATGCTAATGGGGGAATTATCTATTTATAAAAATTCTATATTTATAAAAATTCTCTATTTATTTACTGTTCTCCAAAAAAGATCCAATTTCACAATGAGGAAAACAATCCAACTCCCCTAATTCTTCCACCTCTCTCCTGTCCCTGGCAAAATGCTCTCTAAAAAGGCAAGTGGGGTGAGCAGGAGCCCATGGCAGGGAATGGAAGTGAGGAGCTGGGTAAGACTGAGAAGACAGAGCACGAAAAAATGTATGACCAGCGAGTTTAAACTTATTTCATCACGTCCTTTAAGTGTGATAGGAGTGAACAGAAGTGCACCAGCCCATTTCCAGGTGGATGCAGGGCTGCTGCTGCCTCTGTCCTCTCCCTGGGAGGAGGAGGAGGGTGATGCTGCTGCCTCACAGGAGGGAATGATTTATCTCCCAGCAGTGATTAAGAGGCAGTTAAACAGCAGCTCCTCTCATCAGACTCTGTTAAATCACTAAGTCTGCCTAACTGGCACCTAAAATTTTTAAGAGCCATCTGAGCTACTCTTTGGATCGTTAATGTTTATTTTTAATAAGTCCTGGCTGGCAGGGGAAGTTTCAATAGGCTGGAAGAAGGCTTGTGCTCTGCCATTATTTAACGAGGGTAAATGGGCTGACCTGAGTAATTACCAGGCTGTCAGATGAGCGTTCAATCAATAGCAGTTTGATAGCACCAAATGTGAGGTCATCTATCCAGCAATATCCAAGGGAGCCGGTGAAGGAGATCTTATCCCGAGGAACAGAACAGGAGAATGCTGAGCAGGGTTGGGGAGAATCCCTGCTCTGGCACGGGGAACTGCAGGAGGGGATGTTCATGGACTGGTTTTCTGAATGGAAATCACTTGGGAATTCAGGGAAAATTCACCAGAATGACACAAGGTTTTGCAGTCTGTAGCCCTGATTTCACGTCTGAGGTGTTTTGGTTTGTGAAATTTCTTCCCCAGGCGATTTGCTGTACACAAGAAGAGATGTTTTGCTAACTGTATCTATGTTATTCACTCATCTATCCAACAATAACCAGGGGAGCTGGTGAAGGAGAGGAGATCTTATCCCGAGGAACAGAACAGGAGAATGCTGAGCAGGGCTGGGGAGGATCCCTGCTCTGGCACAGGGGACTCCAGGAGGGGATGCTCATGGCCTGGATTTCTGTCTGGAATTCATGAGGACACTTGGGAATTCAGGGAAAATTCACCAGAATGACACAAGGTTTTGCAGTCTGTAGCCCTGATTTCACATCTGAGATGTTTTGGTTTGTGAAATTTCTTCCCCAGGCGATTTGCTGTACACAAGAAGAGATGTTTTGTTAACTGTATTTATGTTATTTATTCCTTTTAGAGGAGGGACTGCCTGATGGCCCTGTGGCTTGACCAGTGTGGTTGAAGAAGTATTAACTTTGCCCATCCAATCACACTGGTTTCTGTAAATAGTATATAAAGAAATCACATGATGAAAAAACCTTTTTTTTTTCCCCTAGTCTTCTGAGAATTCAGGGAGTCAGTGTGGTTCATTCTGTGTCCTACAGCGACATCAGTCCATCATACAAAACTCTGCTTAAACCACAGAGGAAAGGTTTTATTCATTTTATTTTCTCTTCAAAAACTCATGAGCTTCATGATTTTAAAGCAACCATCAAAACCTTGTGCTGTCTCTGTATTTTTCCAGATTAATTCCTTATTTAATTGACTAAATTAGCGACAACATTATCTGCTCTGTTTTTCACCTTTAATTGGCTGTTGGATCTCCTGAATGAAATTTCTGTTGGGTTTGGGGACTTGGATTGTGCATTACCAATACAATTTTCACCTTAATGCTGGGTTTGTAAATTGTTTGTGCTTCAAAAGAAAGTGCCAGTGTCTTTATGAAAAATAAAAAGGACATTAAAATCCAATAGTCCAGTAAGAAGTGAGTGTGGAAGGGCTTCTGGAGAATGCTGGATCTTCTTGGGTATTCCCACCCTGATTTCCCACCTGGAATTAAGGAAATGTGGAAATAAATGGTGTGGTGGGAATAAAGCTGCTTTCGGCAAATTTTCCCTGTTAAAACCCTATATTTTTAAAGTAGAGTTTGACTTTGTACTTAAGTTAAGATCTGCTTTTCAGGGTTTAAATGACAACTTCTGTTTGGAATTTAAATCCATCTTTTGGAAGATGAAAGCTAAATGAAGCCCATCAAATCATTCACCAGGGGAAAGTTCCAACATTTGCAGTGCAACTTTCCCACTCCATTTTCCCGTTCTCCCCCAAGTCAGGTTTTTAACCTTTCATTTCATTCCTCAGCAGGTGAAATTTGATATTGATATTTCTCACAAACTAGGCCAATATTTATTTCCTAGACCTAGCTAGGAGTAAAAACCACTTTGAGAGGTGGAGGTCCCCGGGAGCAGCAGACAGTCAGGTTGGAATGTGGATTTCTGAGCAGGGAATGCCTCCCCTGCTGTGCTGGCCTTGCATCTGCTGCAGCCTCTAGAATGGATTGGTTTCCAAAAATTCCCTTTGTCAGGCCCTCCTTTCTTTCCTTTCCTTCCAAATTCCAGCTTCCCCTTCTCCAGGGAAATGATCCTTTGGCGCTTCCTCACTTTATTCATAGTAGGGTTGTTAAATTTTTATGGGGTTCCTTCATGTGTAAAAATTCTCCGAGGAGGGTTCCAAGGATTGGGAGTCTGGTTTGGCTCCTCCTTCTGCCTGGTAAATCAATTTCTGCTCATTTCAAGTTAATGAGCCTGATTATCAATATTTCACCAGCAAGTAAAGGGAATTCTACTGATTTGTCTGGAGCCAAGTCAGATTTCTAAGTTAACTTTTAATCCACAGGATCCAACTCAGTGGGACACAACTGGCAGGATAACATCACTTTTTAATCCAAATCCATTATCAAACACCTTTATTCTTTTTCTGAGTACTCAGCAGCCTACAAATCTTATTTTAATGTTTTCCTTAATGTGCTCTGTAGCTCTTTAGTGTTAAAATTAAGAAAACAAGCGTTCTTTTAATTATCTAACAGTGGTTGGTTTGTTGGCTTGGTTTTTTAATGAGTGTTTCTTTGTTCTTATCACTAAAGAAACCTCTGCCAGAAGTCAGTGCTTTTGCAAGTGCAGCATTTCCCAATGAAAGCAGCAACATTCAGGGTTATTTTTGGAGAGAATTTTGTCAAATAATGGTCACTATGGGTTACTGTGGACAAAAAAAAAAAAAATATTCCCTGATCAGCTGGCAGATTGTCCTCAGTTTCCAAGCCCTAAAAAATAGAAAATTACTCTTTAACTGTTAATATTTCCAAATGTGATTTCCACAACGGGGCAGACACACGATCGGTGAGCACACATCCCACTTTCTGTGAAACATATGGAAAGCACTTTTTACAGGGTTTCTAATGAAGCCTTTGTTACTGTAATATATCCATATTTTGAGTGTTGTCAGGTTGTCTTTCGCTGGTGTTTGTGCTGTAATGCATTAGCTGCCAAATGGCTGTGAATCCCAGGGAGCTGTAATTTTATTTAAGAATTCTGGTTTCCACTTGAGTGACTTGGGAGGAAATTATCAGGAATTTAATGTGGGACTTTGATCGTGCAACCTGTTTTAGTTTGTTTATTTGTTTGCTTGGGGTTCTGTTTATCCTTATGGAGAATCACAACCCAGAGAAATGAATAAAATATAATTCTTTCACGGGGTGTGTTGATTATCAGGAAGGGATTTCTAGGGAATGTCAATCCTGCAGCATCTCTGTGTCGTTGCCTGTGGAGCTGTGACATTTTGGGGCTATAAATTGGAGAGTGTCTGTGTCCTGGCCATCAGCAGCACGTCCCACCACGGGCCCTCTGCTGCTTGCTGGGATGGGCTGGGGGTCTCTGCTGTGCTGAAATGATCAAACTCACGATCTCCTTCAGCCAGGAGAAAACTGAGAAGGAAATGTGGCATTAAAAAGAGACAGAGCAAAGACTCCCAGGGCTGGGATATTGCTGATCAAAGCACACCCAGGGACATGAGCTGGGCTCCAAGGCTCCAGCCACGGCTCTCATTCATCCATGAATATATTCTTCTATTTCATCACCTACTGGTTATAGTTTCTGTCATCCCCGTTTTCCCTAGGAGGTGGTCATTATTTTGTGGTGGTCCTCATTTTGTGGTGGTCCTCATTTTGTGGTGGTCCTCATTTTGTGGTGGTCATTTTTATATCGTGGTCATTTTTTCATGGTCCTTCTCCAGTCATTATCAGTTGATGGCATCATTTAATGTCCTTCACAGAAGAATTCCCATCAGGATCTCTGTCCTGCAATTGCTGTTTGTGGCCAGCACGACAGCAGTGAGGGGGAAGGTGTGAAGGCAGCTTTGATTGCTGGGTTTCAGTGCTGTCACTGTCCCAAGCTGTGTCCTCCAGCATCCCACAGATGGGATGGGTGACACAGATAGAACAGTGACACCACCTGAATTCTGGGGGTGTTTCACCTCTGTGTTCAGAGAGGATTTGCAGCCCAGGACACAGATCCCTAATCCATGCTCCTATGAAAATTAGGGGCATTTTTGGAGAGCCTTTTCCTGCTTGCCCTGGAGGCTGAAGATTTTAGGTTTTTTGGGGTTTTTTTTGTGTGTGGCTGGACTGATCCTGCTGTCTCCTGGGTCGTGAGACACTGGAAGCTGATCCAAAACCACTTGGGGTCATCCCAGTCTTCTAAAATGCCTCATGCAGAGAAAATACCTTTCCAATAACATCTTCAGAACAGCTCTTGGGTTTTTGGATGATGCAGAGGTGTCACCACAAGGCTCAGCAATAATCTTAATATGGACTTAGAACCCCCAGATGCCTGACAGGGAGGAAGTGCCAGTGATGTGTTGCTCCTTGTTTCCAAGAGTTAACTGAGACCTGCAAAAGGAAATATTATTGATTATCTTTCAGGGTAAAAAATTAGCTATGTTTGCCCAGATATGTTCAGCATCATTGTATATTGACTAAATGTATGAAAGATGGATAAGATACAACCGTGATAGGCACATCTTGTCTGAAGCAATGGCCTTCATTAACTTGATTATTAAAGTGAAGATATTAACAGAGTCCTCTGCCTCCCTGTGTGAGCAGCAGCATTTCAATCTTGTATTCACTGAGCTCTAATTCCACTTTTCCAATGATACAACCTTCAGGATAACATTTTCCATGCTCTTCTGAGAGATAGAAAAGGAAAATTGCCTTCTCTGGGAAACAGGGAAGGAATGGAAACACCACCCCGAGCAATTGGGACTGTGAGGAAAAACCTGTTTCCTTCACATTAATAATTAAATTTATTTTCACAATTGGTTTAAAAAATGAGAAAATCACTTCATTTTCCAGATAACCTGATTCATCTGCTGTTTGCAAGGTACTGCTTGACATCCAAAAATGAACATTTTAGCAGCAGGGATGTTGTCACTGAAAGAAAAACAAGGATGTGCTCACCCTGTGGCTGGACTTGCTGTGGTGCACTGAGGTTGCCTGGGCCAGCTCCATTTATTCCAGATTTTGTGTGGAATTTGGCTAGTTGCTGTGATGAATTAAGGGGCCAAGAAGATGAAGTGCTTTAATCATAATTGCCTGTTCAAGAGCCCAACTTCAGGGCAAGGATTTAATATCTTTAAGTGCAAGAGATAATAATAATAATGGCAAAAGTTACATTGTAAGGAGTAATTTCAGTTTCTAAAATAAGTCTCTGGAATAATACTCAACCAAGTAATTTGTGTAGCTACATAAATATTCCCTGTGTTCCTTAAAGCAGCTCTTTTTTTTGCTTCAAGTCTGCAAATTACCCTTTTATGAGATGCTGTACAAACTAACTACTATATCTATTCAGAGTATGATAATATCTCCTTGCCTTTGAATGAAATATTTGGCCCTTGAGGATATGCCAGTAGCTCTCCTCACAAAATACCTGGAAATTGAATAAGATCTGCAGCTTTATTATGTACATATAATACTGGAACCTGTGGGATTATGTGTAGTAACCTTATTTACAGAACCAGGAGATGTCTTTGCAGAATATATTTTAGGCTGGGACAGCTCAGTAATACATTTATAAGATCCTTTGCTGATGTGGATTGATCTCAGAGAAATGCCAAAGGCCTTAGCTCAGAGAAAGGATCCCCAGTACTATCTGAGTATTTAAAGTGCAATATTTCAGAGTGGCAGGAATAAAACCTTTACCTGACACAATAATAAAAAAAAATCGGTTTCTAAATCCTTTTGGCTCAAAATGCAAAGATCTTGTAAGAAAATGCAGCTTTTCTCTCATAAGAAAAGCTCATGGGTGGTGTGTCCATAGATACTCTTATTTTGAAACTGGAATAAGGCCATGGATTCTCAGGTATCAGGGAAATAACATTAGTGACCTCATACTGGTGAAAATCCTTTCATTTCTTCCAGAAATGTATCCCCTCCCCTCTGGAAGCAGGACTTGCTCTGGTGAAGAAGATTTTCCCCCAAATCTGTGAAATTTCCCAATATGAACTCCACTTCCTTTGGAAGAAAGGATGGAAAAATACCCTACCTCTCCAAATAAGAAAAGGGGCCACGTTTGGAAATTGTGAGTGAGTTCCAAACCCTCATTTTTTCGGGAAGAATCTGGGAAAATGTAGAAACATTCCCTTTTCAGAAATGTGCACCTCCTCTGTGGGCGTGGAATCCTTCTTGACCAAAGCGTGGACACGTCAGAGCTTTGCAAAGCCCTGCTCTGATTTTAGCCACGATGCCAAAGGCCTGTACAGAAACTTCTGAGGAATCAAAACACAGGACAAACCAGCTTTATCTGAGCTGAAGCAGAACAGAGGTTTCCAAATTCTCTTTTTTCTCCCGATCCTCTTAGCAGTTCCTTCACAGATAAATAATTCCATTACAGTGCTGTTTGAAACATGCAAGCTCGATCACTTTGGTGGCTCCAGTCATTCTCTTTTTCTTTGCTAAGCTGTTCTTTACAGGCCTTTTGAGGCCCTGGAACCGAATCCATGTCCAATCAAACTGATCAGCATTTTTGGGCATGACTTTTCAATCACAGCGTGGTGTTCAGTCATTTAAAGCAACGTTATACACCAGAGCTGTTTGGATTATTCCCTAAAGATTATCTGCAGGATCTTCAGGAGCGCTTTGGACAGCTCAGGAGTTTCAGCACTGTATCTATTTTTCATTACTTTCCTGCTGTTTCTGTCATGTTTCCAAAGTGGCAGCGTTGAGTACAGTAACAGAAGAGTTTGCAGTTTCCTTCAGTGAGACAGCAGTGCTGCCTAAGGTGAAATTAAAATAGACTTCACCTATTTGTGGAATTAATTATTAAAATGTGCTCAGCAATCACTCACATCGACACTCTGTGCTTACAGGGCTGTTTCTCCCCTCGTGCAAATACCACCCAAACAATGAGAGGGGTGCTGGGTTGCTTTGCTTTAGTGATGGCCAAGCCCCCTCTGCCTCTTGCATGATTTAAAATGTGCCTTTCATCAGTTATTCAGTGCAGTGTATTTGGGGGGACAAAGCAAACTCTGATTCATTTGCATCAGCATCTAAATCTGGATGGATCAGTCTAAAAATAGATTTTGGACTATAATTTTCTTTTGGCTCTTTCTAGTTGTTGATTTCTGAGTTAGGCTCAACTCATTTGATTGGATTTTTGGGTTTAGGCCTGTCTGGGTTTCTGGTTCTCCATCTGTATGGCTGGGCTGATTTAAGAAGAGCCTTGTGGAGTCATCACAGGGTGTGTCCATGAGTCCTGGAATGGTTTGGGTTGGAAAGGACCTTAAATCCCACCCAGTGCCACCCCTGCCATGGCAGGGACACCTCCCACTGTCCCAGGCTGCTCCAGCCTCAGTGTCCAACCTGGCCTTGGGCGCTGCCAGGGATCCAGGGGCAGCCACAGCTGCTCTGGGGCCAGAGTAGAGCCTCGCTGCCCTCATAGGGAAAAATTTCTTCCCAATATCCCATCTAAACCCACTCTCTGTCAGTGTGAAGCCATTCCCTGTGTGCTGTCCCTCCATCCCTGGTCATTGTCTCTCCCTGTGTTTCCTGCGTCCCTTTCAGGCTCTGCAAGGCCACCCTGAGGTGACCCCAAAGCTTCTCCTGTGCAGGTGAGCAATGCCAGCTGTGCCAGCCTTTCCTCCCCAAAGCTTCTCCTGTGCAGGTGAGCAATGCCAGCTGTGCCAGCCTTTCCTCCCCAAAGCTTCTCCTGTCCAGGTGAGCAATGCCAGCTGTGCCAGCCTTTCCTCCCCAAAGCTTCTCCTGTCCAGGTGAGCAATGCCAGCTGTGCCAGCCTTTCCTCCCCAAAGCTTCTCCTGTCCAGGTGAGCAATGCCAGCTGTGCCAGCCTTTCCTCCCAGCTCTGCTCCATCCCTCTGATCCCCCTGTGCCTCCTCTGGGCTCTGCAGCAGCTCCAGCTCCTCCCTGTGCTGGGCAGGGCTGGGGCAGCTCTGCAGGTGGGTCCCACCTGAGAGGGGCAGAATCCCCCCTCTCCTGCTGGGGTCAGGGCTCGGGGGGCTCTGGGGACCCTCACCCACACCTGGGGCATGAAGATGACAAAAGAAACCTCACCAGAGTTTCCTGAGATTCAGCCTCATTAGGAATCCCTGGGATGAATTTTGCCAGTGGCTCTCAGGAATCACATCTCCATCACTCTGTGACTTCATTTTAGAGCAAGAGTCCGTGTGTGAGCACAGCCTAAAACTGAGGAATTTGGGAGTGGGTGTGAAGTGGGACATTTAGGAGGCTCTCTCCTGTGAAGGAGCAAGGTGAAAGGTCTGAAGTTGTGGGTTTTGTTTTTTTTTTTTTTTTTTCAAAAGAGATGATCTTTGAAATCTTTTCCATCAGTTCTCTCCACATTCCAATTTCAGTTTTATAACACCCCTCACTGTGCACGTCTTGGCAGGAAACTCTGCCCATCTTGCAGAGCCTTGCGTGAATAATTCATGGCAGTGTCATGCTGATTCTCTAAAGGCTGGGATATTTCTTTGGAGAAAATGTTTAATAAGATTCTTCCAAACAACACAAACTGTGGCTTTGTATGAATTTTATGGGGTAGTAGCTCTCAAAAGGTTTTGCACGATCAAGGATTTAATGAACTGAAACCCCAAACATATGGTAGCCCCTTCTACCTATTTGTGTCCTGGGTTGAAGCATGGAGATGAAGCTGCTTAATTGGAGTCAGAAACTTGAATTTGCCACATCTGAAGGCACAGAGAGAAGTTTCAAGAAATAGGATATGAGAAAAGAATAGCTCTTACTTGGCTCCTTCTATTTACATCTTCATTTGGGTGATATTATATGGCAATGATGGGGAATGAAAAAGATTTTACACTTTTCTTTTTTCCAAACCAACATCACACAGCTGCAAAAATGCTGAAATTCCCCCAGCCGCACTGTGTCCCAGAAATTGTGTTCAACCAGGAGTCATTTAACCCAGCAGAGAGAGGAATTGAGGCATTTGCAGTCTTTGGGAGGAAGGGTGAGTTCCACAACAATTTATGGATGTCTAGACCTTCCTGAGGCTGAGGGTGCTTTGGATTTGTTGTTTTTTTCTTTTGAAGACAACTTTTAAACAGGCCTTGATGATCTAAGAGGCTGGTCTGAAATGGGAAATCCCTTGAAATATTTCAAAATAATTGGGTTTTTGCCTTTTGTTTTCCTGGCTATTTTAGAACTATTCCAGTTTTTAGTGAAAGAATTTTTGCCAGGAAAAAAAATAACAGCAAAGGCCAAGTCAAGAATCAGTCAGTGTAGTTAAAATACAACATCACATCAGTCTTGGTGTTTGCAGGAACATATTTCAGAGTGTATTTGGCAGCTAAAAAATTGAGATAAATGTTTGGTGTTGTTCTGAGGATGGGAGACCATAGGAGTGTTTGAGAAGGAAAACTCACAAGGGAAATATTGGTGGTATGGGGCTGGTTCTCATTATTGAGGTCTCCAGGTCAGGAAAGGATGGGGAGCCCTTTGTCCAAATTTTTTCAGCAGCTCTGACTGCCCAGGGAGCTGCAGAACCTCCATCCTTGGAATTTTTCAGAATTAAATTAGAAAAAAGCTGCACTTAAAACAGCAACAAGAGCTTTAATTTGAATGGGGAAGCTGTGATCTCCTGAAGTCCCTTCCCCCCATGATTCCTGTGAGTCTAAGGGATTTTAATGGCAAAAGTCATTTAGGATTTCAGTGAGACTTTGCATGAAAGGCATCACAGACCCGGGAGTAGGGGATAAATGAAATCTCCATGGATTTCAGAGCCAAGATTCCAGCAGAACTCCCTGGATCACCAGCCTGGCTGTGCTCATGTGCCTGTCCCCACCTCCAGGATCCAGCCTATTTTCTGCTCAAACCCTGTGACTCAGACTCAACACCCTGCACATTCATTCCTCCTGAAATGTATTCCTACATGGATCTTACTCCTTGCAATGCCTTCCAGGGAATTCATTTGAAGATTATATTGATGATTGGTGGTTTTCAGTGTTGTTTTCTTAATCAGGATCTAAGAGAACTCCTTAAATCAGCTGACTCTTTTTTTTTCTTCCTCCTAGTTGTCATTTAGTTGAAATTAATATTGTAATTGCTTTCTCTGGAGGCTCTGTAACTTTGTGCACTCTCATTTAGGCAGAGAAATATGGATGATGGGTGACTAATGATGCTTAGTTAGGCGTTTTTTAAAAAATAAATACAGAATCTGTCAATCCGCTCTCTGTCAGAGAGAGAAGCAGCTCCTGTTTTCACACAGTATCTTCCTTGAGGGGATTTTGTCTTGGGAAGCACTGTAATAGGCAGAAGTGGATGGGATTTGACTTTTTTTGACAGTTTTCACCCTTTCCTTTGCAAGAACCCTTCCAGTTTTCCCCTAACATTTATGGGGGCTGAGAGTGCCTTGCTGCCAAAGAGAGAACGCCTTGCAGTGACACTGACCACAGCAAGCCAAGACCTTATCCTTCAGTTTTACCAACAAGCATAATAGAAGTTGGACAAACAATATCTTTAGCCTGAAGAACTGAGTTTAGCTGTATTGAGCAGGATGTTGCTATGTGGATTTAAATTAGCTGGATGTGTCCTAGGTGGTTTAGGCAAGGTGGACTGGTGTGTCTCGCCCTCCCTCTGCCTCCTTTGCCACCTGCTTACTGATAAATCCTTCTTTTTTAACCTATCAATACTCTGGTGATTGATGAACTCAGTTCAGATTCCTCTGCCTGCAAGGTTCAAAAGGACACATTCTCGTTTTACTCATAAATATACAGTATTTTATTTCCTTCCCATTGACTCCTCACTCTTCAAATGCTCATTCCTCACCTTTTCTCTTCTTGTGAACAGTCTTGTTTCCTGCTTCTTGAAAAAGAGAAGGAAACACTTAACTTCCCAAGCCTTCCTAAGGGTCAGCCTCGCCTCTTTTTAAAATGAGTTGTGTGCTGCGAGGTGCAGGGGAGCAGAGGGTGGAGTATGGCAGGGTGAGCAATCAGTTTGGATCCAAACAGAAAAATTCATGACCTAAATGATGCATCTCCCTCCAGATGTCAGAGCAGCAAATAAATGTTTCATAAACTTTGCTTTTCAGGTCAGCTCCAAGCCATGATTTTATGTTGGTGGTTTAACCCTTAATGTTTAGAGAAAGCAGCACAAGGAGAATGGGCAAGGAGCAGGGAATGTTCCTGGACATCTTCTCCTGGGAGCAGTTGTGGCATTAATGCCTCCAGCCAGGAAAAACAATGTGCAAGACTGATGCCATAACCTTGAGGATGAGGAATACCATCACACGGGTTTATTTTGTAGAAAAATCCAAGGAAATGGTTTCCCAACCCTGTGAAAATACAGCAAGAGCAGGTTCAGCACCCTGCGGCAAGAGCAGAGCAGGCTGCTCCTACAGGAGCCACACCAGCCCTGTGGGGTCAGGACACCTCTGTCCACCCAGGAAAGTTCTGTTTGTACAGTGGGATGGAGGAAAGCAGGTGATGGGTGACTGCACAGAGGAGGAGAGAGCACAAAGCCAGGATTTTGTAGTTATGTTTGCAGGATGAGCATTGACTCGATCCTCGCAGCCACAGAAGCACTGGGGGCTTTATTTACGGGTGAAGGAGCAGCTGTCAGGGCTGCTGCACCCTCAGAACTCGTGTCCCGTGTGCCAGCCCCGTGCTGCTGAGCTGAGGTGCCCAGCACGAAGGCCCTGTATGATTCTGTAGTGCTCCAAACCAGCCCCTGCCATTTCCCGTGGGGCAGGAACCCTCTCAGGGCAGCCTGGGCCTGCCAGCCCAGCCCCAGCTGGCTGTGCCTGTCCTCGGGCAGCCAAAAATGCACACCCTGCACTTCCCAACAGGGCACGGAGGCTGTCACCAACCCCGCTGTAACAAGTGGCAGGATGGATGTGCTGGCGGGTCGCTCCGACGCTGGAGATTTGTGGCGTTCTCCCTTCCCGCTGTGCCGCTGTTGCTGCTTTACAATTAGAGGGAAGCTGGCATTAAAAACATCTGCTGCCCGTGCTGGCCTGGAGTTGCCAAACTTCTGGCTCTCCTTGTGCCAGGGAGGGCCGTGCCAGCAGCGCGGCTGTGTTTAAATGTGAGCTCCCGAAAGCGCGGCTGGCGGGCGCCACTGAATCAGCACTAATCCTGACATTTCACTTAGGCAAGGGGAAGGATCGGGGAGGAGGAGGCACAGCCAGGAGCTTAATTAGCATGGAAGTGCAGGAAAAAAGTGGCATGTTCTACAAAAGAGCACGGTGAGAGGTTATTTCCTGTGTTTTCCTGAGATCTCCCAGCAGCTGCTGGGATGTGTTGTTTGGGAGCTGCTGGCTCAGCTCCAGGCTGGGGGCCTGGCTGAGGCTCCTGCCTGCTGGTGACATCCAGGACATGCAGAGCCCAGTGTGGGTGTCCCATTTATTCCCAGAAGTGTAAGATCTGTGCCCTTTGTCCCTCCAGCTGTGTTTTGGTGAGGTTTCCCTGCAGGGCTGGGATGCTCCAGGTGGGTCAGGGCCTGCTCTTTGTGATGTTCAATCAGGCACTGAGACTTGTCCCCGCATCCCAATGTCCTTCCCACGTGTGTTCACTCTCCTTAAAGGGATTCCTGACAAATAAAGAAGCTGTCTGCTCCTCATTTCCACCCCTCACTCTAATGGTCAAGGATTTTATCTGCTCCTCATTTCCACCCCTCACTCTAATGGTCAGGGATTTTATTTCCCCGATTGCTTCCTGTGCAATATCAACACCCCACTGGAAGAAGCACAAGACATTCTCATACCACAGAAGGGAAAACAGTGAAAAAGTGCTCAGAATCCTGCACAGGAGAAGTTGAGAGGTAGCAAAGCTTGGGAAAAACGATTATGAAGACCCTCTCTATTTGCTAGATATGTTTTAGGAGGGAATTACAGAATTGTTTAAGTTCAAAAAGCCCTCTCAAGGTCAATGAGCCCGTGTTCCTTCAGCACTGCCAATCCCACCACTAACCCATGTCCCCATGTGCCATGTGTGCTCATCTTTTAAAACCCCCCAAGGCAGCCTCTGCTAGAGCTTAAAACCTTTTTGGTGAAGAAATTTTCCCAAATACCCCATCCAAACTTCCCCTGGCACAACTCATGGTAGATCCTTCTTGTCCTATCACTTACCTGGGAGAAGAGCTTGACCTCCACCCATCTCCTTTCAGGGAGTTGTAGAGAGCTTATTATAAGTTGAAATTTCAATCTAAAAAGAAGGAATTGAAATATAAAGTTTGCTAACAGACTGTAATAATTCCTATGTGCATTGTATCCTTTATGGAGTAGTGTCCTTCTTCCAGTCAGTGTTTAAACTCAGGGTGCTGTCAAACTTCCCTGTTAACTAATTTTTTCCTCTTTTTGTAAATATTATGCTTTTTTTGTAGTTTGGTTTGGGGGGTTTTGTTTGCTTTGTTTTAGGTTTTGGGGTGCTTTCAAGCTAATAGAATCTTCATCATTTTCTGTGAGTTTTTCCAGTTGTGCCATCACTCAATTACAGGTAAAATCCTGACTGTGAGTAAGAAGTGCTGAAAGCAAGGTAGGGACCTTTTCTTCATGAATCCATGGGCTGGTTTTACTCTCCTGAAGAATTTCCTCACTCTTGGAGCAGCCAAATCTCATGGCAGGATCTGTTTGCAAAGTGAGCCAGTTTATCTCAATGTACAGCTGCAATACGAACATGCAAATCACTATTTCATAATGCATTAAAAACTTGATCAAAAAGGAGAAAAAGACGACTTTTAGCAGCAACCAGAGGGGGTTTGATTTCTGATATGAAACAATGAAATGATTTTCTGAATTTATGATGGAGAGATGCTTTTATTTCCAGGCAATATTGCCAGGAGGGGTTGTTGCTAAATATCCCTGTTGTATTTTCTTGGAAAGACGGTGCTGAGGGCACAGATCCCTGCGGGGTTCCTCCCTCGGTGTAAATCCCTGGCTGGGTCTGAGCTGTGCTGCAGTGGAGCTGCCAGAGCCAGGCACTGAGCAGCAGAGGGCACTGATCTAACAGGAGTGGGAGAAAAATCGTCATTTCACTTCAGCGCAGTCTAAATGGCCCCAAGATTAATCTGTTAATATCCTCTCATTCCTTTCCCTCCTATATCAGTGTTAATTGCCAAACAAGTGACAACTTTCTCCAGTATATTATACTGGTCCATTATACACTGCTGCTGCAGATATGGTTATTTGCAAATTCGCTACAGACTCCTCCACAAACTCCAGAGGGTTTTATGTTGCTCTTGTATGTATGAATACAAATAAATAGAGGCTGCAGTTCCATCTATATCGAATTTAATCTGCATGCTGTTTAAAGCAGTCCAAATATTAAAACCAGATTACTGGCGTTTTCCACGGGAATCATTTTATTTTTCAGAGTTTCCTTTACAATCAACTTGTCTCTTTCCTTTGGCTTTGTTTGCCTCCAAAAAGCCGCTTTCTTCTCTGGATTACACTATTTTTATTGGCTCTGCACTCACAGGTGTATTTAAGGAATGGTTTATACCTGTTGTCAGCCGAGCTGATGAATGCACCCACCACGGAGATTTGGCACGAACAGCCATCGTAAACCTGGCTGCAGGAAATGCAGGGCTTGCAACCCAAAGGGAGAGGCCAGCAGGGATGTGCTGGGGTGAAGGAGGAGGCAAACAGGGGCAGAAGCTCCTGCTGGTGGTGCCCAGCCCGGGGCAGGGCAGAGCTGGGGGCTCCAGGGGCTGCAGGCAGCGCTGGAGGCAGCGGGTGTCAGCAGCCCTGATGGAGCGCGGCGTGTCTGCAAATCGCTCTGACAGCCAGGGCCCCATCAAATTTTAATTTGAGGGATGAACCTGCTCTAAACTTGGCCAGTCGAGCCCTGCAGCGCGTGGCTCGGGTGAGATTTTTTTTGTGAAGATAAATGGAAATGGACTTGAGGACTCTGGCAGCAGGCGGTGGGCAAGGCCCTGCCTCGTGTCTGACAGAGAGCCCCGACCTGGGCCGCCAAATTGGGGTCAGTAAATAAATATCAGCTGCTGTAAGCACGTCTGCAGTGTCACAGCGTTATTAAAAGCCTTTCAGGGCGAGCAAAGGACACTTGTGTGGAGGTAGCCTTGAGGTCTGGCCACCTCCAAATGGTGGTTTATTGTCTGCTCTGTGTTAGTCTTACCCAGAGCATTATGTCAGATGTAACTGCACCCTGCAGAGCTGTCTGAGGTTTGGCTGCTTCGTTGGTTTTGGAAGGGTTTTCAGTGGAAAAAACCCTGTTATTAAAGGTGCATTTTGGTTGTTGCTGAATATCAAGGCTCAAAGCAGGAAAGGGATCTCACTCTGAGCTGTTTAGAATGAAAACCCCAAACTAAATCCAAATGAAGAAACTTAAGTGGAATCACTAACAACAGCCCCTTCTTGCTGTTTTCTAATCACAATTAAAATGGGAAAACATCTTCAATAGGGAAGGGGTTGCCCCACCTCCCAAAACATGCTAAAAGCAACGTTTAGTGCTCGTTTTGGGAAATTCCTGCCTGAATACATGTCAGACTTTTAGCAGGCAGCAAACAACTGTCAGCTTCAACAGAGTAATACCAAATTAGTGCTCTCCAGCTGAAGACAGATGCCCACTTAATATGTTCAAACACATTTTCAAATATGGATGTAGCACCTTCCCAGTTGATGGGCAGTGAAGCTTGGTGAGCACTAACTACTTTTCAAAATATTCATGTTACATGGTCATTTCTTTAAATAACTTTTTAATGTAAACTGCTTTATATGTAAATTTTGGGCCCGATTTTTCTGTCTTTTCCTCCACTGGGTACTATTTTATCCCCTCAATATGAAGGCAGCTGGATTTTGTGCTTAATTACATTTTATGTGTGGCTTAGCAGTGCCCATTTGACAGAGAACTTATTCATGACTCTGGATGTGAAGCAGAATCTGGCTGTGGTTCAGTCTGAGAGGCAGCAGGTCAGACTTTAATACGTGGTGGCTTTCTGATTTGTTTGTTTGATTTACTCTTGTTCAGCAAACGCCAAAAAAGAATTTTCTCCACTGAGGTAGTGGAGGAAATCTCAAGCGAGGTCAGTCAGAGTGGGCTGCCCAGGAAGAGCCCTGATTTTAAGCTGTGTTTTAGTTTATTCTTGGCAAGGGAGGCAGCCCAGGATTTTTCTGCTGCTACAGCTGCTCTTGGGCACTGGTTCTGCCCATGAATTGCTCAGATCTCACTGCAGGATCCAGGCTGGGCTTGCCCAAAGTGTGTGTGAGATCCCTCCTGAGATGGATTTCCAAATTTTATTAGTGTGAGTGAAGCAGGGAGCCCAGCTTTAGAATGCCTGAGCAGAAAAATTAATGTGGACACTGCATGAAATCCTCAAGAGCAGAGATGCATGGGAGGGGTTTATCAGGTACCACAGAATCCTGGAATGGTTTGGGGTGGGAAGGAACCTTAAAGCTCATCTCATTCACCCCTGCCACGGGCAAGGACACCTTGCACTAGCCCAGGCTGCTCCAAGGCCCATCCAGCCTTGAAATGTTGCTGCTGCAGAAAGAGGAACAATATTCTGCAGCTCAGAATCCAAAAGCAAGAAAAATTCTTCACTCTGATCCAAAAAGGAGAGAAGAACCTGGAGTTTCAGGTATGGGAGCCCATCCTGGTGGAAGCACCAGATGGGTATTTATTGAAATACCCTCATAAAATCTGAAAGGAAAGTTAACAAGGAGAAGGAGAAGGGGGAAAGGCATTTTACAGCAACTGTAGGAATGTCACTAAGTTAGGAATGTGAGGGAGGTGTCCAAAGAGGTCACACTATTGGGAGCTCCCCAGGGAGGTTTGGGGTCCCCAGCCCTGGAGGTGTCCAGGGAAGGGCTGGAGGTGGCACTCAGTGCTCTGGGCTGGGGACAAGGTGGGGACTGGGCACAGCTGGGACTCTCTGGATGATCTTTGAGATCTTTTCCAGCCTCTCTGATTCCATGACTGAAGGGGAGAATTGTGGCATCCACCATTTTCAATGGTCAGTGCAGAAAATTCAAAAATTCTTACTGTATGTGATTTCCTAAAAAATAACTTAGTTTTCCTCAACAGCCCTACTGTCATTTCCCAGAAAACAAAGATACAGCCAGGAATAATTGCTTTAGCCTTTAGTTTTGACTGGAATTTTTTCTTTTCCTCTGCCAAACAAATAGAAAAAGCAGTTGGACTGGTTTAACATACACTCCTATCTAAGAAAAAGAAAAAATCCAATAGAGATGAAGATAACTTTATTTCTGTCAGCAAAGAAAAATATATATTTGATCCAATCTACACTAAACTTTTCTTTGCAATTCTTGAGAAATAAAAATGAAAAAAAAAAATCTATATATCACATTCTTGCCCAGTATTTGATGACATTCCCCTTCAGTTTTTCCTTCTGTTTCCTTCCTAACAGCAACAAAAAAGGAAGAGTGTAAGTGTGTGTACCACTAAAGGTAGAGCAGCAGAGTTCCCAGGCACCTCATTTTACAATTTGCTTTGACACGAAGTGAGAAATAACTGAGCACAACCTTTACTACAATAATTGGATTTTTGCCATCAGGAAAAGCTTGTTACATTTGTGTCCTCTGAGAAATAAGACGCTTTTTAGGCTGAGTTTTATAGACTCCACTCTCTGTAACCTTAGAGGGATGTGATGTGCAGGGGCTGGATCCTTCCCTGCCCGCGCTGATCGTCTCTCATCGTTCTGTCAATAGTGGGGCTCGGTTTGCACCACCACAGCCTCACAATCATTTTGTGAGACACGGCTTAGAGCACAGGCTAATTTTAGAGCAGGCTCTTCTGTCTTCCTCACTTTATTTTTGCTCTTTTTTGCTGCTCGTTTCGGGTTTTGGCTGCGATTTTTCACCCTTTGCGAAATTTCCTTGAAGGATTGTAGGAAAATAGGATTAATTACAAAATCTGCATAGATATTACACCTGGGAATGTCAGTTAGGTCAGAGCCCAAGATGAGTGAGCTTTGTCAGCTGGGGATAGGAAATTCCTTTAATTTTAGCATGCCAAAGTTGCCTGGGGTGTTTCTCTCCAACATATCTAGACTCCCCCAATCCAAAAAAAACTGCTTAATTTCATGCATCTCATTAAATATGTGAGTGATTTCATAGGTTTCATTAGTACAACCCAGAGCTTTACCATAAACATTGATGATCATGTAAGGGTTTATCAAGGATTGGTTTTGTCGTGCTCCAGCCTATGCTTGAAGCTGAAATAAAGCAAATATTGAAAAGAATATAAACATTGCTACTTCACTTTTTTTTATGATACCGAATTCCAAAATATTTGTGCCTACTGTGATATTGCTTCAGTACTGTGAGTACATGAGCAGTGAAAAGATAAAATATGAATTTTAAAAATCTATTTTTTTAATAGTGTAAGAGAAGCAACAGGAACATTGCACTTGAACATCACCTCTGGTGAACCATTCACAACCCCGAGAGCCTGGCATTTCAGCATCACCAGGATTATTTATCCTAAGAGGAATATTAGATTTGATTAAAGGATTAGATATTAGGAAGAAATTGTTCCCCGTGAGGGTGGGCTGCTCCTGGCAGTGCCCAAGGCCAGGTTGGACACTGGGGCTGGAGCAGCCTGGGGTGGTGGAAGGTGGGAAAAACTGGATGAATTTTAAAATCCCTTCCAACCAAATCCGTTCTATAACATAATATGATCTGAACCTGTTCTATTTATATATAACCAGTGTGAGATGGGAAGTGTGAAGTGGTAAAACACCATTTTAGGAGTGGGAGATGGATATTAAGGTAAAGTGCCGTGTACTCAAAATCAATTTGAATTTACTTCAAACTTTGCATAACCTTCTCCTCAGAGTTATACAAATGTCTTGATAGACTCATTAAAATCTGGAAAATGGGAGAGAAAAATCTCAAGATATGACATTCCTAAACGAGTGGAAATAAAAATCTATAACTGAAGTGTGAAATGAGAGTGGATCAGTGAGAATTTTAAGTTTCAATTTCTTTCACTTTGTGGCTTTATCACTCACTGTTACTTCACCAGTTTATGGAGCAGAACATGCACGTTACAATCTATTTATTCCAATTTAATTTTGCAGGGTCTTCTCTTTGGGTGTGTTCTCATTCTACTTGTGGAGCTCAAGGTGAAGACCCCCGTGGTGCCTTTGAGAGAAGAGAAGAACCAACTCTAGTTAATCTATGAGAAATAATCTTTTTTGAGCTCTTCTTTCATTACCTTGGTGGCCAAAAGAGGAGAGATTCTGATTAGGGATCTTTTACAAGCTCAAAGTCCCTCTCCTCCTTCCAAAAACAGATTTCAAATGCAATTTACCTCATCAGGGGATGTGCATGAATTTGTTTTCCAGAATGTTCTGACTTGTTACTGAGCACCACATCTTGTATTTCATGTTCCTGTCTCCCTCCAAACAGCACAACTGGCAGCATTTTATTTAGTCTCACAAACCAAAATTGATTTCTCATATCTGCTGTTCCACGTGGCTCTTGTCCTCAAGGATACCTTGAAATGTGACTTTTATTCTGACTGAAGGTTTTTTTTCCCCAAATTGATGGAGAAAAATTGAGATTTTCTTTATCATGATGGTACAGTACGAAACAAATTGCTTCAGATTATGATTCCCTCCAGTTTAAATTGTTCCATTGTTTAGACTGGAGCTGGCTGACAGTTTCTTCATTTATCTCCCTTGGCTAACGCAGCCCTGGACATATTTGAGGCATTAGGCTGGGGCTGGTTTGTCAACCTTGACCTTGTGCCACATTAGCTCCTTGCAAAGCTGACACTCTCCATTTCTCAGCCCTGCTTCTTGTTCTAAACCCTCGGAGCCAGGATTAGCCACAGCTGCCTGTGAAATTTGTACGGGCAGGTGTCAAAACCCATCAATTTTTCTTTTTCGCTCTCCCTATTTTCACCAGCTTGCATTCTAGATCAGAAACAAAAATCTCATCATTCACACCCCATAACAAAATTTAATTGCTATTTGTCTTAACTCTGATTTATTTTATAGACTTGGCCTGGCTTGAAACCAACTTTTACACTTAAAATTGGGTCCATTGAAATTAGCAGTGAGTTCTTGGTGCTCAGTGATCAGAAGTTATCTGTGAAGGACACCCTGGTGGCTTCTTCTAAAACCTGGCTTTGGTCAACTTAATCTATGGGCTTCATTTTAGGAAAGGAGGCAGCTTTGGAGCTGAAAACTGAGGAAATTTTGTGACTTAAAGCTGATACAACTGTGTGAGTACTTCCATGAGTTTATTCCACGTTCACTTTAAATTGGATAAAACTAATCCCTGTTCCAGAGCCTCCTGGAGAGGCAGCCACCAGCAGGGTCTCATCTGTTTCTCTTCACCAGGAAGGTGGCCTCACTTCTTCACAACAATTTCTTGCAAACTTTGCATGTTCAAAAGGCTGAGCCTCATCTTTGCTCCTAATGGGAATTAATAGCACCAGGAAGTTCTAACAGCAGTTGTCTCCTCAGAAGAATGATGGTGTGACTCACTAAAAGTTGCCTGTCTGGTTTTTTTTTTCTTTTGCAGGTAGGAACCCATGTGGGGAAAAAAAAAGCCACATTATTCAGGAAACAAACAAATAAACTAAATTGACAGTGACCCTGCTCTCAGGGAATCCCAGACCGCCTCATTTTCTGCTGTAACTCACAAACCTTCAAAGGCATCTTGGCCTGAAAAGCTCTCGTGTAAATTGTGCAAACCCAAAGCATTTGGGAATCAGCTGCTGGGGGAAAGTGAAAACAAAAAACGCTGATTGCATGTGCTGGGAGGAAGCAGCTGAAGCCCATCCCAGCAGGGGGACTGGTCCTGGCTCAGCTCGGGGATGAGGAGGGGAGGTCTGTGGCCCCCTCAGCTCATCCCTGAGCCCACACAGATGCTCTGTCCCTGCCACATGCTCTGCTTTTAATGGGGGAATCACAGCTGCAGCCCTGAAATGCAGCACTTCACCCTCTGCTCTTCAGTCCTGAGCTCTCATTCTCACTCTGCAGATTATTTTCAGGTCTTTATAAATTTTTTTATTTTTTTTTATTTTTTTTAAGCTGGTTTTTCCTTTTTGTTTTGTCCCGTGTTGTTGGAGATCTTTGAGAGCCATTCTGTGTGGTTATTCAAGTAAAGCTTAAAAACAGTTGAAGTCAAAGATATTTTAATGTGTTTAAATATTACAGAATATAGCCCTAAATCAATCAAGCTGAAAACTGTGAGGAACTTAAATCAGCCACGTAGGAGGCCCTGGAGGGCTTTTTCTCTCCCCAGGATAAATGTTGTGTTTCTCATGGTGACAGACACCCAAAATGCACACACAAGGCTCCCCTCCTAAATTTGGATTGTTGTTCCACAGATTGTTTATGGTTCTTCACCTCTAATTGGATAAAGAACCAAAAGTATCTGCCCTTGGTGGATCCCAATTAATACAGGAAGGTTAATGAGCTGGTCAGGGGGGATCTGAGTGGGAATCAGGGAGCAGCTGGCAGTTTGCAGGAGCCTAAAATCAGAGGGCACAAGGTCTGGCCATGTCCAGCAGTGGAGTTTCTCATGACTGTGCCCTTATTGTGGGGATAAAATATTGATCTTTCTCACGTCTGAGCTATCTGCACAATCTCCCTCCCTGACTGCTGAGCTTTCTGAACAAATCCTGCTGCAAAAAGTTCTATTTTCCAACTTGTTTTGGGAAAGCTCCATCCCACCCAGCACTGCAGGCTTTGGAGAAGGCCACACCCAGCAACTTTTTTGTCTTCAGTGGAGTCTGGACTTCACCCTTCATGCTGGAGCAGGAGGAAGCTGTGAGTACCTGATAGAATCATGGAGAGTTAAAGGGTTGGAGTGGGCTTTAAAGATCATTTAATCCCAAAACTAATGGGCAGGGACACATCCCACATGTCACTTGTTTACATGTGAGCAGTGAACATGCTAATTCCTCTCAACAGCACTTCACATCTTCTTTTTCCTGACTCGATACTACATCATATAGTAATTTTTATTGCCTTTTTATGTCAAGTAAGACACAGAGGAGGCTAGACACCATTTCACTTATTTCTCATCCTACAGCAATGATCATTTACGTCAAGAGCTGTAAATTGCCAGACCACAGGAAATAACATGAAATAAATATTTCCTAAAATGCTTTAATATGAGAGCTAATACTTCTAATGTGTGTGTCTTACAACTTGTTTTGGTCTAAACTGAGAGTAAATGGGATTGTCATACTTACATGGGCAAGCATTCAAACATGTCTAAACTTCATAAAACCTCCAGAAGGAGAGACAGGCGGTGTCAGAACAAAATCAACCCCAAACTTTTAAGCCTGTTTGCACAGCAAGCTCAATAAGCACTTCTGCTGATCTGCCTGAAGCCTGGACAATTTAAATGGCATTATTCTCTTTGTCAATGCTCAGGCAAGTTCTGGTGCGAGTGGGAAACCTAAAAATATGAAGTTTGCCTAATAAAATGTATTAAAATGGGTGGCATGAAACTGAATTATTTCAACTGGAATGTATACACTGGGGAAAAGCAAGATCTTGAATATTCACATTACAGCTCATTGAAAAGGCAATGGGCTATGCAACAAGATTGACAACAAAGGGAAAAATGATGAGGAAAATTGCCTTACTTATCTGCTAGAGTGCTCTTGACTGCCAACTGTAATTTTATGGTTCATTATATAAAAAAATACCATTAATGTTAGTACTTGTGTATCATAATCATGAGAAGAAGGGAAAAAGTTCATTGAAATGTGCTCCATTTTTAATCAAGACACTATAATTGTGTGTTTTTCAGGCATCATCAATTTCCATCAATTTTACTGCTGCACAAATAATGTGCTGCTATAGCTCTTCCACAGGTCAATTCCTGCATGAGGTACACTGACTGCAGGGATGCAAACTGTAAATAAACAGTGGCATAATTTATCTCCTCTGATATGACTTGATACACCACCAGCTTCACGTTGATAAGGGGAGCAAATGGGAGGGCTGGGTTTGAGTCGTGTGGTGCATCACAGACCTTAGAAATTGTTATATAAATGTTGTTATATAAAATGTCAGGCAGCAGCCAATATTAGCATCACAGAGCCACTGTCACACAGCAAATGTGTCTGTCAACTGAGCTGGGTGTTTTTGAGAGTTGTGGAAATCACAGATCGGGTAAAATTGTCTGGAACTCCAGCAGGGGCTGCACTGGGAGGTGTCTGTCACCCAGCCCAAACCTGCTGTGGCCGGGGGAGGATTTGGGCTCCTCACACCCAAAGGGAAGTGAAGGTGTCCCTGAGCCATCTCTTTTGGGAAAGGGAGCACAAGGGAGCCCAGGGCCGTCTCTGGGAGCACAGAAAGGTTTGTGCTGAGCACAGAAAGGTTTGTGCTGAGCACGTTTTCTGAACTCACCTTGCTGTCATTCCATAGGGAACAAATCTACAGCAGAGCCTCAGTCCCCGAGCAGCCCCAGAGCAGAGGAGAGGCCTTTCCCAGGGACTTTCTTCTTGGTGTTTTCCTGGATGGAGGATGCTCAGACTTCCTTTATTCCATGAGTCTGTGGTTGAGACTGACCTCTGGTAAAAGCTGCTCCTTTCTCTTGGGAATGTGCTGAGTTTTGAGGCCTGGGTAAGCCAAATTTTGTTTCCAAAACTGAAGTTTAAACCAAGTCACAGCTTGTTACACTTGGCCAACCAAGTGTAAAAGGTTCATGTTGGGTGTGCTATCAATGGTTTCGAAAGATTTTTTTTTGTCTACTGGTGCAGAATGTTGATAAAAATTGATGATCTTGATGGACAACCTTTGTGGTATCTGATCCTTGATCCCACTGAGCACATCCCCTTCCTGAAGAATCAGTCATGGAATTACAGAACCACAGAATGGGTTGGAAGGCACCTTAAAGATCATCTCCTTCCAACCCCCTTTCTGGGGCAAGGACACTTCCACTAGCCCAGGGCCAGAACCACCTCCAGGATTTGTCTTCCTGCTCACTCTTCTAATGCCAGTCTGAAACTGTGATTTTAATCCCAATTAGAACTGGGATTTCAACCCCAGTCTGAGATTCCTTGCAGAGAAATCTCCATGTAGCTGCCAGAGAATGGAGCAGGTTGTTGCACCCCATGACAGCAGCCCTGGCACACACCACAGCCAGGAATAAACTCATTTTCTCCCCACTCTCCCTCTTTTGAAAGCTCCCTGTCCTTAAATAAAGGAGGAAAAGCTCAGTGCATTGGACAGGGCTGGTGCTGAGTAGCTCATTTAGGGCAAACAGCTCGGAGAAGTGGCATGGCTTGAGTGATCTATTCCTGTAGTGTTTCACCTGTACTAGTGCCAGACACTGCTGGATTTGTGGAGCTTTAATTATAAATCACTTGGTAAAATAAAGTCAGCTATCAAAAGCCCATTCCAGTGTCTGAGGCACTCCAAGTTTTGTTTGGGGGGGACAAAAAGAGCAGTTTATTTTATTCCCAAAGGATCTGGGGAAGTGGAGGATGGTGAGATGGAAGCTGAGGGGCTTTCCTGAGGCTGACAAGCCCTCCAGAAATGCCAGCCCTTTGCCAAGGCAGCACCATGGGAACAAACTGCTGCCAGCTGAAGCTCTCCTGAGCTGAGCAACAGGCCTGAAATAGCCAAAATAACACCGACATTTCTGCCTATTCCCAGCTGAACAGGCAGCCCTCGTGCTTGGAAGTGGGATCCTCCTGCAGAGGATGCTGAGCAGCCTCTGCTTCCTCCTGCCCCCAGCAGAAGGGAATGTCTGGGATAGCACTTTGCAAATCTGCCTGGAAAAACATGGCATTATTCATAGTGTATGATTAGTCTTGCACGCTTTCCTCGTTATAAATATGTAACACATGCTCCAGTGCAGAATGTGATAATGTATTCCAACATGATCTTTATTGCTGATATTTAAAAACCTGTTCCTGAATATGCACAGTTTAAATTTCACATGAATGTACATCTCCCATTTTTCCTGGTTTGAAGCATAAAGTCTCTCAGGCAAAATGTAGGTTTTATGTCAATCCATTTTTACCCCTTTCCTCAGCTCGTTTGTCTGCAGTTAAATATTTTCTTCATCTTCCACAGGAAAATATGAATTATTCTAAAGCACCAAGTGCTGCAGTGTGTGTGCATCTGTGTTTGTTGTGAAGTCAAAATACAAACAGTGGAGAAGATATCCTCATTTGTTTTCCATTCCAGCTTTTAAGTGATATGTTAGGAAGCAATCATAATAAAGAGGAGCTGAAGGAGCCAAAGAAATTATTTCTCCATGAGACAGCAGCCTGCTGTTATCTCTAATCTAAGAGGCACTGGATAGAGGTCATCTTCTGATCAATGAAGTGAAATTCACTTTATGAAGCTGCAAACAGACAGAGAATGGAACAATCAAGTGCTTTCTAAGAGAAAACAGAAGCAGCCAGAGAGCGAGGGGAGAACCATAACAAAAATAAACAGATTTATTGCTATACAGAGCCTGTTTTACAAGGGCCCTGTAGTGTAGGAAGAGGATTGCCCTACTTCAGCACCCTGGAAATTCAGAGTATTGCCAAGACCTGAAATCACTTCACCTGCCCAGGACCGTCCTCTGGACAAACAGAGTTAACCACGTGCTCTGCCACATCCAAAGATTATCCCTCCTGAAAGAAAAGCAATTTAGCACTTAAGCATGGGATGGAATGTGACTTTCAGGAATTCTGAACAAGCAATGCTGGCAGCTTTTGCTCCACAGTCTCCACACATTTCAGCTCTCTGCTTTGCCCATATTTTACTTTTCAAGAGGAATTCAACTCAATCAGGTCTTACGGCACTGTCTGGTGTGATTTTGGATCTCTAAATAACACGGATTTCAACGCCTGATCAAAATGTTTGCTGCTGAAGTTTTATAGTTTGGAGTATTAAGCATGGACATGTCATGGTAATTGAGCAAAAATTGGATGTGTGATGCAGCCTGTCCCACAGGAAAGCCTTAAAACAGTGTCTGCTTCTTCTTTTTTTTCCCCCAGACCTTGCAAAATCAATGGCAAGGTAACGAGGGCCCTTTCTGTCAGCATGGATTAATCTGGAGTTCCCTGGCATCTTCAGATCCTTGTGCATCAATACACGAGTTTGTATCAAAAGTTTGAACAGTGGCTCAAAGTGCTCAGGAGTTCAAAAAAAAAAAAAAAAAATTACAAGAGCCAGCGAACTAAAACACCTCCAATCTCTGTGGTTTGCAAACTTCAAAAAGTGTGATTGTGCTGGGAGGCTTTGATCTCAATATTACTTTTTTATTGCTTTTGAAGTCCAAGGCAAAGGGCCATTACAGCGGGATCTGGAGGTGCTGGGTGTTAATTCCCTGCAGCCACGTTCAAGGTGCAGCACATTAGGTATTGACCACTGGATGCTAAAGAATGGAACCCTAATAGAGAGGATTTTCTCATTAAACAGGGTCTCACACTCAGCAGTGTCGGTGCAGTTTGAGTTTTCCCAACGAAGAGGTCACCGACGCTCAGGACCTCAGGAAGATTCTAGAGCATCCCACATTTTTAATAATCAGCTCTTACAGCTAAGCAGGAGTTGGAATTCTGTCAAAATAATCCACCAAACAGCAGCATGTGTAATTTTTGGAGGTGCTGAGGGAAACCTCCAAGGGGGAGGTTGGTGAGGGGCTGGAATCTCTGCCTGCTCTTGAGATGGGAGCTTCACTCTGAAAATTGGCACCAGTGTCTGCCTTTGAACAGCAGAACTGGAAGGAGAAAGGGAAAGGGCTGCATTTATGTGGCTTGTGAAATATTCATTTGTGTGCTGTGCTTGGGGAAAATCGATCTCTGGAGAGCAGGAGGTTCCTTCACCTCAGTCACACTACATTAGAGGGAAGAGCTGAGTGGGGTGAGACGTGGTGGGGACAGTGATGGGGGCAAAGAGGGCAGCACTGCTGGCCCTGGGCTCTGGATGGGCTGGGGGACATCAGGACAACAGGAGAGGGACGTGAGCTTGTCCCTGTGCCTCGGGGGTTTGATTCCACTCAGTGGCAAATGGAAATGTTTTTGTAGATTTGGTCTTCTGTGACTCATTTTTTCTGCCAAATCGTCGCAAGGTTAAGGAGGGAGGCAGTGCTCTGTTCCTTTCTTGTACAGGTTCCTGCTGGGATTCCTGGGGTGGCCTGTGCAGGGCCAGGAGTTGGACTTTATGCTCCTTGTGGGTCCCTTCCAGTTCAGAAAATTTAATGAATCCATGATGGTGAAAATGAATCTATTTCCAGATGGGGCACGGCAGGTTTTGTTTTGCCCCTCCACAGTCCCCTGTTGCTCCCAGACACTGGGTGTGCTGCAGGATTCCATTGACTTTCATGCCGTGGCCTCTTAAAATCACTCAAGTTTTCTCATGAGCTGAGGAATTTTCCATCCCTTGGATTCTCCAGACCTGCCAGAACCCAGGCAGGGCTGTGCAGAGAATGAGAGATGTGCTGTGGGCAGGCACAGCTGGGTTTGCCAGTGGCCAGTGCCACCATTCCAGTGTTTTTTCCAGTTAAAATACCCTTTCAAGGTTTAAAGTGAGGCATTCTGTTGTGAATAGGATTCTTTCCCAATTTTTCTCATGTTACAGACCCGTAAAGATTTTTAACAACAGACTTTTACATAGTTAAACTGAGAAATAGCTTCTCTAATGTTTTCAGCTACTCCTGACAATAATGTCTTTACCTCAGGAGCAAAGTATTCATGCTGATGTCAATAAAGGCAGCGGTTTTGACAGCAGTTTTATACATCAGCATAGATCTGGAGTGCTGAATATTACCTGTGTTATCAATTGGCTAACACTTTCCACAAGAGAGATGTCTCTTTAGAAAGCTGTTCCTTTTATGAGTGTCATCAACTCCTGTCAGCCCGACACCGCTGGCTCTGACTGGGTTTGAAGTTTTTGTTGTTGTTTAAATTTGTGATAACATAAGCGAGCATTTTTTGCGGAATGGATGTTGAAAAACGTGTTCTGTTCACATATAAACGGCTCCATTCAGCTGCTGCTTTGTGAAAGCTCTGAGATCTGTGCAGGAAAATTCTTAAGTAATGGAGTGATTTGCCGTGTTTTGGAGCTGAAACAGCACAGGTGTAGCTCATGCAGAGGCAGTGACTTAGTGACTATCAGTTTAAAAGCTCTGGGGTTTAGAGCTTTGTGCAGAATCTCCTCTGGATTTTGGGTAACCCAGGGGCAGCCAGGCACTGGGAGCACAGGGAATGTACGAGGGCATGATCTCATCCCAACAAGAAATGCTTTATTAGCGAGTATCAAGAATATTTCTTTTGTTCATCTCCAGAAAAAAGAAAACCAAACTTTTATATTTCTGTTTTGTATTTCTAACAGTGCACATTGGTGTGGATTCACAACAGGCTTGCTGACAAACTTCAATTTTTCACTGCTGCTGAAAGGAACACCAACAAAACCAGAAGTAACACCTGGCACAGCTCAGCACCAGTTTGTGCTGGGACTGCTGGTCCTGGAGGAGAACGAGGAGGTGTCAGCCATGACTCCAACAGGTGACAGTAAATCTTCCCAAAATGATCACTGCCGGCTTGTAAGGGCCTGGTATCAACACAGAATCCCAGGAGGGATTGGTGGGAGGGACCTTAAATCCTTAAATCCCATCCATTCCCACCCCATTCCCTGGCAGGGACACCTCCCACTGTCCCAGGCTGCTCCAGCCCCAGTGTCCAACCTGGCCTTGGGCACTGCCAGGGATCCAGGGGCAGCCACAGCTGCTCTGGGCACCCTGTGCCAGGGCCTGCCCACCCTCACAGGGAAAAATTTCTTCCCAATATTTAATATATTGTACCAACAGACTGGAGTTGAACATAGGTAGAGAGCAGGGAGCAGCTGCTTCCATTATGGGAGGCCTCTTTCTGAATATTTACATCTGAGATATAAATCACCCCTAACGCATCACTCAGTGTAATAGGTTCCTGTAATTAAATGAGAGCTTTATTGAATAAATTGCACACTGTTAATTATACGTGTAAGACTCTCTGGCAATTCCTTTGACTTTATTGCAGATAAAACAATGACCTTGTCTATTTTCATAGTGCTTGATAATTTAAGAAGATTGAAGAAGTGTTAATTGTGAGTTGGCCAAGAAGCCTTTAAAACGCTTTAACAGCTTTAACAGTATTAACTCAATATTGAGGTAAGATTATTCCTTGTACTTTCTGTGTACTCACAGTGCCAGGCATTGCTCCTCTCACCTCTGGAACTCACCTGGGAGAGCAGTGGGGCTTGGGGTGGGGAACAAAAACCAGGAAAATGTTGATTTAGTCTATAATATCCACAAATCGATTTTTTCTTGATGGAGTGGAGAGTCAGGAATTATGTGCATCAAATCAGCAAGGATTTTATGCAAATGAATGCAGAATTAGAATAACAGAGTGCAACTTGATGACATTGGCCTTATTTTTTGAATATTAGTCAATAGTTGCTAAGTTTACAATTTTCCCTTTCCTTTGGCATCTTTATTTATAATTAAGTTATTTATACATGCACACAAGTACAAACTCACCCATTGGACACTGAAATTAAATCCCAGCGAGGTTTTATTTTTATTTACTGCTTCCTCCAATAAGTGCACATCTTTCAAATCTCTGCAGAGCTGCATTGATTCCTGAAGTATCATCTCCCAGTTTATTGAGTACAAGTGCTGACTGATTGTCCCCTGACACTTCAGCAAGAACTCAAATATACAAGTTTTAAATAGGCTACAACTTTATTAAGATGCCACCACATGTGGGAAGTTATTTGGGATGGTTGGGAATTTCTGGATAATTTTTTTTTTATTCATCCCCCCCTCCACTGGAAAAAAACCTGCTGATTTGCCCAAATCCAAGCTGTTTGCTAAGCAGAATTTGATTCAACAGATCCAATTAAGAGGAAAAAGAAGCCAGAGCAGTAGCAGGTTGACACTGTTAACAGGAGATTGTGCTTTTCCTTGTGATGGCAATTTTTCAACATTTTAATGAACTTCCACTTGAAAAAAAAAAAAAAAAAAAAAAAAAAGGAAGTTGAAACCAATTAATTTGAGTGTCCTGACAAAAAAAAAAACCAACCAAAAAACGCCGAGGGAGTGTTGGTGGGTGGCAATGTGAGATCACAGCTTTACACCCTGTCTCGTACAGAACTTCCCTGCAAACTGCTGAAAACCTGTGGGAAAACCAAGCTCCATCCACACTCAGTGGGGAACTTCCTCACTGCGCTGCTGATATCCTCCAAACTTAGAGAAAACTTGGGAATTTAAAGGGAAAATCGGCATTAACAGCCTGGGGTTTATCTTTTTGGTGCCTTCTGCTCTCCTTGTCTCCATCACCAGAGTCAAGCTTGGGGTCCTGCTCGTGTCTCATCTCTTCTTAGCAAATTCCAGCCCATCCCAATCCTGTTTAGCTTTGCTGGGATCTTCCTGGGATTCTCCTTTTTTGCCTCAATCCTACTGAACACCAAGTTTTTGGGCTAAACAATATTGATCCATTTCTAATCACGACTTTGCTTGAAATTGGCCCTGCTGCAGCACCAGGATCCTGTCAAGTTAGTTTGAAATCACTCTGGTTCACAGAAAACCCTTGAATTTCAACCTTGAAACCATCTTCCATTTAAAATAACATTTTTAAAAATTAATTTGCACCTGTGCTCAGTAGGGCACAGGAAGAACAACAAAGCTTTTCACCAGGGTTTGAAAACTACTGCAAATAACTTCTCCAGGCAGAGAAAAATAACCTAATAGCAGCTTTCTCTGGGAACCCACAGGATTTCTCTATTCAACGGAGCAGGAAAATGCATGTGCTTTGTATGAATATAGAAATGAAGAAATAATTTATCAAGCAAAACTATAGGTATTTCTTCAAGGATTTCCATTGCTGTGGAAATATTTTTTTTCTTTTCTGACACAGTTTTCCTGCTCTGCTGTCTGATGGATTGATCTGAGATGGGAGAAGAAATGCTTTCCTTCCTTTGATGATAAAGAAAAGGCAAGAAAGAAAAACTAAGCATTAAGATGCCAACATGTGTTTCATCCACTTCAGCCCTGCCTGAGACAACTGTTCAGCAGTTTCCCCCTTTGCAGAAATTATTGCTTCACCTTCTCTGCCTCTTCCCACAAGTTCTCCTATTTCTTCCTTCGTTTCCTAATTTTTCCTTTGTATTTCACCATTCCCAAGAGAGTAAAACTCCCCAAGGTTATCCAGGAATGTCCCACCTTGGCAGGTGGGTGAGGACAAAACTGCTTTGCTACTGAGGCTCTAAATTTCAGAATTTTTAGTTTAATTAGTGCACTTTACCAGTCCACTTTGAGAGGAATATTGAACAGTTCTCTGTCCCAACATTATTCTTATTTCTCTGAGACCTTTTAATAGAAAAACGGTGCCTTTCTCTAAATGCAGAGCTTTATTTATTTGAATCTCCTTCCCCAATTACTTAAATTAATATAAAGATATCAGCTTGAGACAGAGTGGAGGACCAGGGGTATTTTTCTTTGATTGAGTTTCTACTTGTACATCTCCCAAAGCAAATAAATCCAGCTTGGAATTGAATTAAGGGGGTTCACACCACGTTTTGTACTGGTTCATTTAGGAGGTATAAAATCCACCTCATTTAGTTAATTCCATGCCAGGTATGTCAGTTTGAAACTTGTTTATGTATCCAAGCAGTAAAGGATGTCTGTTGTGGGAATTGTGGTTTCCTGAAACATGATGAATTTTTTAAATTGTGAGCAATAATCTCTATGTTCTTTGAGCAAAATCTTCTTTACCCACAGGGGTCTTTTTGAGAAAAAGGTTTTGGATGACTTGATAGACACCTGTCAATGGAGACATCCCAAATCACTTAAAATATTTATTATTTTTTGTCTAATTTTACAGCTGGACTCTTCAGGCATCTCCAGAAATCAGGTTGCCAGCTCTGCTGAACTTCAGTTTGAGGAGGCTCCAGAAAAACTACAGGAACTTCAGATTGCCAGTAGGATCAGGAAAATAGTAAGATTTCGTTCATTTTAGGTTTGAGAAGCATGAGAAACATGTTTACTGAATTCTGATGGTCTCACTGCAATCAAACATAATTTTCCTGCTGCAGTTCTGGCAGTCATCAAATGGAAGAAAGAAACACTGCACACAACCAGATTAAAAAAATAAAGCCCTGAGTGTAACAAAGTGTGATGTGAAATACTTCCAGAAATCCGGGATGGGCTTTGCTCCAGTGGAATCCCTCAGGAAAGTGAAAATCACCTTTTTCTCCCTGCTTTTATCCCAAGATCTCAGGTTTTGGGTGGAATTCTCCTGTTGTACAATACACCAAAAAATCTCAGTGAGCCACCAGCGTTTCCCCCAGTTCAAATCCAAACCCATTGCCTATTTAACTATATAACTATTTAACTAACTATTTAACTATTTAACTATTTAACTGTTTAACTATTTAACTATTTAACTATTTAACTATTTAACTATTTGACTTCAGCAATGGCAGCACGGGCAGCAAGGCCAGGTGAGTTTTATGCAGGGTGACAAATGCCAGCCATGCCTCAGAGGAAGGTCACACTGCCACAAGTGCCACTGCAGCCTTCAGCTGGGGCCTTGCTCTGCACAGCAGCAATAATTGGAGAATTCCAAATTCCAGCACGTGGAGTTATTTAACCTGACTTTGACTCAGTGACAGACGGTGGCACTGAGCTCCTGAGTCTGCAGCTCGATTGCAGACCATAAATTGTGCCAAATCAAATCCACCACCTCATTCCACAGGGATTGAGAACACAGCAGCAATGGGAAATATAGGAAATTCAGGATTTTTTTTTCCCCTTTTATTTATTTCTTGGGATGGGGAGAGGAGGATGTTGTTGAAATAAAACCTTATTTTGTGGAAATTGCCCAGCTTTGCTGGAAGTTCAAAAGCCCAGCTCTCTGGTCCACGATTTCATGGATTCTGTTTAAAAGATAACATCCTCTAAACGGGATAATTTCCCTGAATAAGGCAAGAAAGATCTATTTTCAAACCCTTGCTGTGAATCGAGCCAAAGAAAGGCTCCAACCCATCGAGTGCAGGTGCAGCTGCACTCAGAGCTGCCAACCCCACCAGGCTGGGAACGCTGCAAGGATAATCACAGGCAGGTAAATTCTGGGTCACTTTTTTAACCAATATTGATCGTCTGACTCTGCAAAAAACACAGTAAACGTGGCAGGAGAGAGCCTTGCTGATGTTCATGGGCTGCAGGGGCTGGGTCAGGGAGCAGCGCCGGCCAAGGGGGCCCAGGGCACATTTAATGAAGTCTGACATCGAAATTCAGCGTGACCTTGTGTTGTACAAGAGCAGGAATCTCGTGAGCTACATCAATAAAACCAGAACAAGGTCTTTTTTTTGTTTTTTTTTTTTTTTTTCAGCTGAAAGGAGTCTCTGACACCTGAGCTGCAATAAATATTCATTGGGAAAACAGATCAAGAAGTATTGAGGGTTATTTTTGGTAGGGCTGGGAGCTGTGTTTGGGTTTATGCCACAAGAAACTAAACAAGTGGGGATTTTATTTATGAAAATATAATATCAGTAGGAGGAGTTTAAATTAGAGTTTCAAATGGGGGTATAGGAGTCTTTCCACAGGTGTTTGCTGAAGATTTTGAAAGAAGCTGGACAGAGATTGGGGTTCACTTGTGATCAGAAGGTCCTGAAGTGTTTTACAGAACAGGTGTATGTTTGAGGAGATTATTCTACAAGGCCTGTTCTCTATTCAAATTCTCTTTTTCCTTTGAAATATCCCAGGATATTATCTGAAATAGGAGAAGTACTTCATCCTTTCTTCAGAAGAGTTCTCTGATCAGGGGAGAGCAGTTCTTGTTGCTTCAAAATAACGTCTGCGTAGTCAAAATATGATAACACACCTTTCAAATGAGCTTGTATTTGGCTTTTGTTTGTTAGTATCTTGTTTTCCTCTGGAATGTGAAGATCAGGACCAAAGTTTATTAACTTCAGTTTTGCCCCATCTCAGCTGTGGGAAACTTCTCCAGGGGGATCAGAGGGATGGAGCAGAGCTGGGAGGAAAGGCTGGCACAGCTGGCATTGCTCACCTGCACAGGAGAAGCTTTGGGGAGGAAAGGCTGGCACAGCTGGCATTGCTCACCTGCACAGGAGAAGCTTTGGGGAGGAAAGGCTGGCACAGCTGGCATTGCTCACCTGCACAGGAGAAGCTTTGGGGAGGAAAGGCTGGCACAGCTGGCATTGCTCACCTGCACAGGAGAAGCTTTGGGGAGGAAAGGCTGGCACAGCTGGCATTGCTCACCTGGACAGGAGAAGCTTTGACGTCACCTCAGTGTGGCCTGCCAGGACCTGAAGGAGCTGCAGGAAAGATGGAGAGAGGCTGTTTACAAGGGTGTGTAGTGACAGCACAAGGGGGAACAGCTTCCCACTGACAGAGAGTAGATTCAAGTGAGATATGTGGAATAAATCCTCCTCTGTGAGGGTGGGGAGAAGAAGAACACAGGGAACCCAGAGCAGCTGTGGCTGCCCCTGGATCCCTGGCAGTGCCCAAGGCCAGGCTGGACACTGGGGCTGGAGCAGCCTGGGACAGTGGGAGGTGTCCCTGCCAGGGCAGGGGTGGCACTGGGTGGGATTTAAGGTCTCTTCCAACCCAGGCTATTTTATATATCTATATATCTATATATCTATATATCTATATATCTATATATCTATATATCTATATATCTATATATCTATATATCTATATATCTATATATCTATATATCTATATATCTATATAGGTAATCTATATATATCTATATAGATAGATATATATTAACTATATTGATATATCGATATATAGCTATATAGATATATATAATCTATATATCTATCTGTAATCTATATATCTATGTATCTATATATCATTTATATATCTGAATATCTATATAGATAGATATCATCCATATATCTATATATATAGATATATCGATATATCATCTATATATCTGTATATAGATATATCTATCTATATATCTATATAGATACATAGATATATAAATATACAGATAGATATATAGATGATATCTATCTATATATCTATATACCTATATATTAACTATATCGATATATCGATATATATAATCTATATATCTATCTGTAATCTATATATCTATGTATCTATATATCATTTATATATCTGAATATCTATATAGATAGATATCATCCATATATCTATATATATAGATATATCGATATATCATCTATATATCTGTATATAGATATATCTATCTATATATCTATATAGATACATAGATAGATAGATATACAGATAGATATACAGATGATATATATCTATATATCTATATATCTATATACCTATATACCTATATATTAACTATATTGATATATCGATATATAGATATATATCATCTATATATCTATCTGTAATCTATATATCTATGTATCTATATATCATTTATATATCTAAATATCTATATAGATAGATATCATCCATATATCTATATTTACATATATAGATATATAGATATATCTGTATATCATCTATATATCTGTATATAGATATATCTATCTATATATCTATAGATCTATAGATATATAGATATATCTAGATATATAGCTATGTAGATAGATATATAGATATATCTAGATATATAGCTATGTAGATATAGATAGATATAGATATATCTATATATATAGCTATATAGATATAGATAGATATAGATATCCATATATCTATATATCCATATATCTGCACTCCTATCAGTCACACACTGAAATCCCTCTGCCCATCTGCCTCCTTCTGTGCCATCCCAGCAATCCCGTCCTGCCCAACCCCTGCCCAGCCCCTGCCCAGCCCCTGCCCAGCCCCTGCCCAGCTGGGGGACGTGGCAGTGGCACAGCCCGGGCCACCAGAGGAGCCACTCCAGGCAAATGCAGGCCCAGCTCTGCTCTCCTGCTCACTGAACACCATCCATCACTGCACACTGCCTGTGCCACAGCTGCAAGTGGAAATGTTGGCATTGGTGTGGCACAGGTATCTCCTTACACTGCTTTTTCAATGTTGGTTTCTGCCTTTAGCTATTGCTCAAACTTAAGGTGCAGGCATTGTTGTTTTAGGGACTTTTTAACATCTTCTGGCCACACTGAAATCAAGAATTTAAAATTATCTTCTTATTTTAAAAGAAAATTTATAACTATGCTCCTCTGAGCTCAGTAACAGCCACAATCTGGCTTGACTTTTAATTTTGCTGCTTTGCCACCTTACAGCTGCAGTTTCCATGCAGGCAAGTTTAATGGGAGCTTTGTGCATGTGAACATTGTTGGTGGAAGCTCTTTGTTCCACCTTTATGAAAAAAGGAATACCTGTATTTGTAATGCACTTAGTGATGTATAAATACATAAATACATTTGCATGTTGTATTATAAATACATGTATTTATGTATAAATACATAAATTAATATATACATAAATTTGTAAGTTATCAGAATTTTCCTTTTGTGATTGTATTTTTTCCCAGCTCTTCACTCAGGGGCATTTCTGGCCCATTCTTTTCTGATTTATTTTTCCAGAAGGCCATGCACTGTTTTAATTTTGCTCAGCTGCCAGGTTTGGTGTTGGGAGGGCACAGAAAGGCTGGAATGAATAGATGTAGGAGGAATTATGTCATATTTTGTACTGTCATATTTTGACATATTTTGACATATTTTGTATTGTCATATTTTGACATATTTTGACATATTTTGTATTGTCATATTTGTGTTATTTATTGTCATATTTTGAATTGTCATATTTTGTATTCAGGCAACCCACAGCTGGGACTCTGACATCACTGCCCATGTGTTATTAAGTCAGCAAAAATCCCAGGTAAAATTAACATGACTTCCAGGTTTTCCCAAGGGTATGAAATTATCTTTAAGAGAACAGGTTTTCCCTGAGTTTGCTGGAATTTCAGGTTGGTATTTTGTTAATACACCCCCCCAAACCCTGATGTGGTAAAGTGCTAAATCCACAGCACAGGATGAAGGGTGATGTGAGGAGAAGCAGTGCTGCCCTCTTGCAGGTATCTTCACTTTGAGGAGGTTTAGATTTAAGATCTCAGGAAAATTTTCCTCGTGTTAAAGGTGCCAAGGACTGGAACAGAGCACCCAGGGCAGTGGTGGAGTCCCCATCCCTGGAAGTGTTCAAAAATGTGTGGATGTGGCACTTGGGGACATGGATTAGGGGTGGTGGTTGGACTTGATGAGCTTAGAGGTCTTTTCCACCCTAATGATTCTCTGGTTGTGTTCAAGGCTAAAGGATTATGAATTTAAAAGGCTCCAATCCTTGATGATGTTTTTATGTGCCTGTAGAATAAGCCCTAATTCACAGATCAGACACAATGAAGAACAGACTGTCTAGGGAGAGAAAACGAGGGAATTTAGCCCTGAAAAAGGATGGAGAACAGAAGAGAAAATTAGTAAAGACACAGGAGATGCAACCTAAGTTCAAATAAAACATCCCTGCTTGTCTCAGGGCTGATGCTTCTCTTGTGGGACAGGCTGTGCTGATCCCAGGGAGTCCTCACCACAAAAAGCTGCCCCGTGATGCTGAAGAAGGTGAGTAAATGTATGTCAGGAGGAAAAACAACTCTCCCATGCAAGGATGATTTAAGATTATTTTCCTCCACTTCTGCATGAGATTGGATCTACTGTAACCTTCCTAAACCTTTGTTACCTTTGTAATTTAAACTGACAAGTTAAATGCTAATGCAATTGATGGGGGTGAACAAGTGGTCAAGGAACAACCTGATCTGACTGTAAAATGCATCAGAGAATTGCAAAAATATGCAGGTCAGATATAATTTTGACAGAAAATGGCTCGCTGCAAGGGTTTATGTTTCCCTGGATGGTCTTAAAAAGAGTTGGACTATGGTAAGTACCACGGCGCTGGAAAAAAATACCAAGTTAAACTTGATGGAAAAAATCCAAGTTCTCAATATCCTCAGATTTCATTATCAGCTTTTATTGGAGCTGGGATAATAAGATTATAGAATTAAGAGAAAAGTTATACCCATTTTCTTCAGCTCAGCAGCCCTAATGTGCAGAAAGGAAGTGACACTCATTTCTCACCATAAATACAGCAGAAACTGCCTGGAAAAAGGAGGCTCTGACCATGTACAGGTCCTTACTGAAACTCTGTTACCTCAACAGGCACTGGGGCGTGGCAATGACCCTTCAGGGCGAGTAAAAAGGTGATTTCTCATCAATTAATCCTGAAGTTGAAGGCTTTGCATTTGGCATAACATGGCTGTGCTGCCCCCAGCAGGAACCTCCCTGTTCCAGGGGTAAAATGTGTAAATGGAGTAAACAGCAGAGAAAGGCTGAGGCAGTTCAGCCCAGACCTCTTTATTTTCAGTTTAGGGACCGCCTGTAAAACAAGAGATGCATTAAATCCCTCTGCTGACGGGTTGAGATGATCTGAAGTAGAGGGAAAGGGAAATTTGGGCAACTTTCTTGTCCACCAGCACCCTGTGAATGCCACCTTTATTTCCTTATATTAATTATATTAATATAATAATGTATAATTATATTAATAAATGTTCTTAGAAAAGCACTGGTTTAGAACACAGACTATTTTCCATTTTAGGGGAATGATAACAAACTGTTCACTCCAGTCTGAGGATTACCAAGGAGATTGGAATTACCAGTTTTTCCCTGGGCCCTTTCTGAGCAAGAAGAAACTTAGTGACTTCAAAATTTCTTCTTCCACTTCCACTCCCAAGCACTCCTCACTCCAAGAAGCCACCAGCAGGTGCTAAATAGATCAGAGCAAAGACAGCAGATAGAGATATAACCACTCCCTTCAAGAATATGACTTATTGTCAATATTTTCCTGATTTGTTTACTACTTCAGTGGGTTTTTTTTTCCTCAGAGGGAATTTCAGGGTTGAATCTGTCCTCCTGCCTGCACGAGCACTCACTGTATTCTCCATCTATATAAATGTTTAGAAAGGAAAATTGAAATGTAAATTGACTCAGTGCTTTTAAAAACCTTAAAAAATAATAATTCAGTGCCTACTCTATGAGATGGAACTCTCCTGGCTGCTTTAACCTGCCGAGCAGGTTAGCATAACATGAAATCAATTATTGTACTCGCCATATAAAAGCTGTCAGCTTTAATACTTAACTGCAGTATCTCCCCTGAATGTTTGATTTCCAATCATCATCCCTGTGAAGCTCCAGAAATACGGGGACATAAGAAAGATACCGGGCTAAGAAATTTATTGGACTACCCTGAGTTATAAAAGTGAAATGGGGAAAGAATAATACACCCTGCAAACACAGCTCCCTTCTTAATCAAACATTTCCCAGCCCCATAAAACAAAGCAGAGAACAAACTGCAGAACAAACACTGAATTTCTGCTCTGGATTGTAATAATTGTGACACCATTTCATTTATTTTTCAGCTTGTCTGGAAGCAGCTTTCCCTGGAATATTATTCCCCTTCTTTTCTGTCCTTTTCCTTGAATTTCTTTTCAGGTTGATTTGGGGTTTGGTTTTGGTTTGTGTGGGGTGGTTTTTTTTGGTGTGTTTTGGTGGGTTTTGTTTTGTTTTGTTTTCTGGGGGTTTTTTTGGTTGGTTTTGAGTTTTGTTTGGGGTTTTGGTTTGGGGTTTTTTGGCATTATTTTTGGGTGGTTCTTGGGTTTTGAGGGGATTTTTTGGGTTGTTTGTTGTCGGGTTTTTTGCAGGGTTTTTTTTTTTCTACAGAAGGAGAATCAAATAGAAAAATGCTTTGACTTTCACAGCTCTTCTACTGGTAAACTTTATACTTATAACAGATAATGCAAATAATTATTGATCTCTTTTCTGATCTGGGCTTTATTGTGTGACCTTGCTGTGGCTAAAATTGCAATCTTAGATGTTCCACCTGTAGTGGTGACCACAGGCAGCAAGTTTGTCATTTGAGAGTCCTAAAAATGATGAATTAAGGATTGTAGAGTGCTGGTGTTTGACAAGAGTGGGAATTGTTTGTAACAGAGCTGGGGAAAAGGCCCAGTGTGGTGGGAAACGAGTGAAAATTGTGACTCTGAGCCCTTCCTGCCAAATTTCTGCAGGGAAGGGGAGGATTTGGACTTCTGGGAAGGCTGAGAATGCAGGAAATGGAGCAGCAGGACAAGGGGGAATGGCTTCAAACTGACAGAGGGCAGGGTTAGGTGAGATATAGGGAAGAAATTCCTGCCTGTGAGGGTGGGCAGCCCTGGCACAGGGTGCCCAGAGCAGCTGTGGCTGCCCCTGGATCCTGGCAGTGCCCAAGGCCAGGCTGGACACTGGGGCTGGAGCAGTCTGGGACAGTGGGAGGTGTCCCTGCCATGGCAGGGGTGGCACTGGGGGGGGATTTAAGCTCCCTCCCAACCCAACCCAGGCTGGATTCCTTCCCTCTGAGCAGCCACCTTGGAGCCTGTGTCCTTCCCACTGCAGCCCCAGCCAAGCCCAAACACCAGGCCAGGTTTCTGTGAGCTGCTCCTTTGTCTGTTTGAAGTATTCCAAAGGCAAACCCCAAACCATCTGTAGGGGCTGGATGGAAGCTCTGTCCCCTGACAGCTTTGGGGGATTGCTGGCAGCAGCAGAAACATTCCCTGCCCAGGGTCCAGAGCAGCTTGGAACAAAGAGCTATAAAAGCAGGGAGCAGCAGACAGATTTATCTCAGTGTGTTTCAAGAAATGATGATCCCAAATTGATTCCTTCTCTGAAATACAAACTCCATGTTTAGCTCTTCTGAAATAGAAAATAAAAAAAACACTGGAAACCATAAAATAAACCAGGATTTATCCTCAAGATCAACTCTCCTTCTCTTTCAGAAATTACATTCTAGACAATAAGTGATCATTAGGTGCCAACAGAGCTGAGAATCTGATTTTAACTTCCAGGTAACATATTAGGGCCATAACCAAATCTGAGAACTATTATCATAGCCAAATGACTGTAATGCTTCAAGGCTGTAACAGTCATCACCTTTTTATCATTCAGATTACCAGCCAACCCTGAAACAATGAATTTCTTTAACATTATTCTCCCATAACCTTTAACTGTATGCATTATTTCAAACATCTGAAATAATCCTTTATATGACACAGTAGAATAATACTTTTGCCACTCACTGCACACTGGAATTTGTTAAGCCCAGAGTAGTGCAAAAACTCCAGGCTGCTCTGTCTGCCATGGAAATACATTCATTTCAATTGTGCTGGAAGGATGTTTAAGTGATAAATAATTTGAAGGAACACTGATAGGAAGCATAAGGTTCATAAAAGTCCAGAAATGCTGCTGCAGTTTTATCACCATTGTAAAAGTGTCCTGCTTGCCTTGTTTTGGGAGGGCTTTACTTGGCCAGCTCTCCCATATTTCACGTGGAATGTGCAGCATAAATATTCCAGGGGTTCATTACAGAGCTGTGTTTGTGATAAACCCTCCCAGAGTCCTTTCAGGAAATGTTTATTCCTGTTCTGTCAAGTGGGTGCTAATGCCCCACGCCAGCTCTCTGCATAGGCCACACTGATAAATAATCTTGTGTATGCTCTGGTGATTCTGTGCATAAACCCTGCTGTATCTGAGTTACTGCAGCTCCAGGCCCTGAAAGAATCAGATTTATAAACACAACACTGTGTTTCTTACCTGTATTATGATGGCAGAACTGGCATTTATCTGGACTCTTGGTAGAAAAAGGTTTCCAGCCTCACAAGCAACGCATGAAAATACAAAAGCAACTGCTGGAAATATTGCCAGGGAAAGGGGTCTTGAAAAACATCCCAGGGAGCCTCGAGGCTGCAGAGTACAGAACACTTTGGATCAGACCCTTGGAGAGCACAACCTCTAAAATAACAAGTTTGAAGAATTAAATTGTGTCTTCTTCAATGTCCTCACGAAAGGTGGGTGCCTCAGAAAGGTCTCAGCAACACAGAGCAGCAGCTTTTTCATGAAGCTCAGCTGCTCCCAAGGACTTGAAAATGTAGGCTTAGAAAATCTGAATTTATTGAAATATTTCTGAACTGCATTAAGGAGAAGGGATTCAGATACAAAAGATTCAGAGGCTCTGCATAAGGGACAATTATCCTTGTGCTGAACAAGCAAAAAATGGACTTTGGACTTTGAGTGCAATTTTCCTGTGATTTCTTGTGTGACCTTTCCCAAGCCACACACGCAGGGAAGCTCACAGGGAGGCCACAAAGGGATTTCCACTGGCTTCAGTGGAGGACAGAATCAGCTCCTAATCTCTCTCTGACTCCGTTTGCTCATTAGCAGATGACTGACCTCAGAGCTTAATGCTTCCAGCGCTCCTCGGTATCCTTGAAGGGGAATGATGTTGGAATGTTAACTGTCCTTACTGCCAGCAGAAAATCCAGATTAATAGGGGCACTTTGCTGGCCATGGCCACCACGTGGGCCGTGTTCCCTCCACCCCAGAGGAACAAGGCAAGAGTCAAAAAGTTTAAATGTTTCAACTCAAGAGAACTCTGCAGGTACCTGGGATTTCCTGCAGGTTTTGCTGTATTTTAGGACAGATTTTCGTTTGTTGTCGTCTCAGCTCTCCACTAAAGCCCTTATTTCATTCACAGAGTTAATCAGCAAGTTCACATCTCCTGGACTGGAATTCCCTGGAGCTGGATATTCCCCTTGTTCCAGGACTTCAGTGTTTACACAGAGCTGGAAGCTCTGAGCTCAAGGAGAGGTAGAAGTTGTTCATGCTGGCAGAGCTCAGCCTCACACAGCAGCACCTGGCAGAAAAGGTGACCATTCCAGGGGAGAAGAAACCATAGATTGACAGCAAATTTGCTGGTAAGTATTTAAATAAAAAGGTCAGTCCTGAACATTAAAGAGGGCCAGCAGGAAATCATTAAATCTGAGTGATAACATGGGTTTATTTTAATTTGCTCGCCGGGATTTTCATTGAAAACGAATGGATGGTGGAAAATAAAATCAACTCCATAAAAATGGGGAGTTGTCTACAGATTGCAGCAGGACCTAGAAAATAACTGTAATAACCCAGCCAGATTTCCTACCCCTTTCTCCTGGATTAGTTTTTATCTGTTTTACTTGCATCACTAAAAGAGTAACTTTTATATAAAGTGCCACCTGCTAAAGCCACTGGAGGATTTCAATAATTTTAACTGCAGGATTTCAATAATTTTAATATTTTGATGCAAATATTTCACTTAATGCCCTCAAAGGCTCAGCTCAGGTGCCACCAAGCCCTGAAGTCTCTGGGTGCTACATGTCCATGTAGATGAGCCTGAGCCAGAGCAGAATCCCCAGCTGTGATTCCTGAAGGATCCAACCCAGTAATCCATGGACTTCATGGGAGGGTGGAATTCCTTCCTCTGGGTGTCCTCTGTGGACCACGTCACCATCAGGGACAGCTACTCAGGGATCTTTCAAAGTTGTTCAACTTCCATAAATTCAGCTGCTACAATTCTTCATAAACTCATTGGAGTAGGGGCAAAAAAAAGGTTTTACTCCTTCCCAAGGTGGCTGCTTGGACCTGTAGCCCCTGTGAGAATCAGGAAAGTTAAGGTTGAAAAGACCTTCAAGAGCCTCTAGCCCAAGCCAAGGCACTGTGCCTTTTCAGTAAATTAAAAAAGATCCATCCATCTCTGCTGCAGAGGATCACCTGACACGCCTGCTGATTTATTTAACTAATTCCTCATCCCATAATTCTTCCAATCTGTGTTCAGATGATCTCACCCTGCATTTCTTTGCTGAAGGTTACCAAGCTGGCAGCGCCGTGTCCTTCCGATGACGGATCTCTCCGACGCTCTGTTTACCTGCCTTTAATCTGCTCCAAGGCTAACAGAGGTTTATTTTTTGTTCTCATCCACAAGGAATTCAGGAATACCCTTCCTGCCACCCCCCACCCACGCAGGGGGATTTTTGCAAGGTAATAAATCCTTTCCCTTATGTTCTTTGAGCTCCTGAGCTGGTGGTGTTGTCAGAACAGCTCAAATTGAGTAATTGAATAATTGGTCATGGGAATCATCTCAAACTGGGACCAGTGGTCACCAGCACCTGCTCAGCTCCACTCTTTGTTGTCCCAACAATGGTGCTGGATCCATTCCCAGCCCCAGGGCCAGCAGGCACCGTGAGGAGGGCAGAAACGCTCTCCAGTTATTTGAAAAGCCATCAATTTTCCAAAGTGTGCTGTGCTGAATTAAAGCTTGTCCAAACTCCTCACCCTGGTCATATTTCTTGCCCATCACGTTGGATATGTCAGCTGTTGTTTCACCACCTGTTAATCCGTCTGTGCCTGGGCTGTACATGTGATTTATGAGGATTCCTGTATCTTACTTGTTGCCTACATGTGACCAGTGCAGTTATTTTTTCATCCTTCTTGGGGTTTTTTTATGCTACATCCACCTATTAGTCACAATTTTAAGACAGGGAAATGTGGAAATTTTTGTGTCATTGAAGTTTTTCTACCTTTTTTATCATGAGCTATTGAAGTTGTATTGACACAACAGCTTGGGTGGATATTTTAATTTACAATTTTCACCGCCCTCATTCACTGCTATCAAAAGTGAATTTTAAACCAGGAGTGATGCATAAATGAACCTGATGATTTGTAATCATCAGCAGCTCAGGTTATCAGGAATCTCCTGCTGGGGTCACACATCAACACAGACAGGAGCAAAATTGCTTTGCTCATAACCTGTGATAGTTCTAATAATTTTATTTCTATTTCTTTCAGAATTCTGGGAAACATTAGCCAGATGATGATGCCTTTTGATTACCAAGCTTGTTCCCCCTTTCAGAAAACAGCTTTGGACTGCAAGAATCACCTCAAATGGGGTTTCTTTTGTGAGCTGGTTTGGGGTATTTTTTTCCCGATGTTATCTTTGTGCCTGAGTATTCCTGTTTTTCAGTCCTACTGCTCTGCTCCAATATGCTCCCAATATTTTTGCTTTTACTGGCTCATTTACCCTATGCAATAGAGATGCTTGTCATGTCATAAGGTAAGTATTTTCCCTAGAAATTGCTGTAAAACTTTGTATCAAACTGGACATTTCTATTGATTTTTGAATTGATATTTGCAGGTCTCTTTCTGCTTTCTTTTTAACAATTGACTTTTAGACCCCCACAATTCTTGAAAGAAATATTGCTTTAAATTGCAGTGATCTTGACCTGCTCTTTTTCTCCTCTTATCCCTCAGAGCTTTGCTATTCTAATAGCTTTTCTTATGCTCCTTGCAATTAGTTCACAGAAAATTAGAAGAGATAATGGCTAACGAACAACTGCCACTCACTGTCAGTGGAGTGCTGCAAAGGAAAAGGCACTTTCAGAAGTCAGAGGAATGAGAAAATATCACAGAGACAATGAGCATCCAGAGTTGGGGGGAAAAACAGTGAAGAAACTGAAATTTTCCTCCATCAAGACCCTTTTGAGAATATTTATCTCACACCAAGCCCTGAAGAACTTTCCTAACCCTGCAGACATGCACTGAAATGACATCAGGTCAGTTTAGGCTTGGGATATTTTTAAAGTATCTTTTGTAGGCTTGTCTTGGATCCTTTCAAAGATACACAAAGAACCAATTATGATTATTAAACCTGTGTAATATAAAGTACCAATATTTACACCCTTCTCACTGAGTGCCTGTGTTGAAGTTGTGGTGAGCGTGCTGAGAACATCAATTTATTCTGACTTTCATTTGCAGAGAAATCCACAGTGTCCACCTCATTAGGATAATGATTTTCCTGGTAGGATTCTTGCCTTCATTTCTCCAGCATGAGGGTAAAAATCCCAGAGTGGTTTGGGTTGGAAGGGACCTTAAAGCTCATTTAAGTCATGGGCCTAAATCTCTCCAGCACCCAGTGAAACAGGGAAATCTTTTATTCTGCTTTTCTTTTGGATCCAAGCCCAATCACATCGAATTTGAAGTGATTACCTTCAGAACAAGATCCCATCCAGGATAAAGCATTCCAGCAGGGTATTTCCATTCCTTAGTTCCCTAACCAGGCTTAGTCACAAACATCCCCAGATGTGGTTCAGAATGTTGTTTGTCTTCATCCAGGAGAAAGATCAATCCTGTTGTGGAAACAGTGCACAGCATGGGATCACTCTAATCAATTTGAGCAGGCCTCGGTAAAACTATCTGGTAGTCTGCAATCCAGCAGCATCAAAGCTAATTAATACTTTAGTCAGCTTAATGAATGTATTAGTGGTTAATATTTGTGTATAAGCTCCTCATAACTCAATAATCCTACGCCATTTGCATTATTAATAGGACAGGTATGAGCTGATTGATCACAAAACCCATTAGCTCAGATTTGTGCTGCCTTCAGTTCCCTGCAAGGAAGAGCAGGAGTCACTGAGGACTGCGGGGAGCAGACCCTGGAAAGGCCTTTTCAGATTCCAGGGGAGTGGGGCTGAAGAGTTGCAATGGAAAGGTGCATTTTAAACCAGACATGAACTGATCTAGAAGGTGATGGATGTCTAAACCCAAGGGCTGAGATGCCCAAATTCTTTCAGGTGAAAGCCCCTCTACAAGGCAAGAGAAACAGCCAGGAAGGAAGGGGAGAAAGAGGGAGAGGAATAATCCACTCCACAAAACCATTTCCCTTCATTTCCCTTCCTCTCTTGGCCCCACTCCTCACATAAAAACCAAGGAGTGGGAGCTGATTTATTGAAATGAAGCTGCAGGTTGGTTCAGGTGGGAGACGCGTGAATAAACCAAGTGCTTCTAACGCCGGCTAGAGAAGAACAATATTTTGCAATTTCCCTCCTACAGGCTTTGTGTTCTACAAAGAGAAATAAAAACGTGCTTCATCCTCTTCAGCAGCCTCGAAAAGCTTTTGCTTACTCACAGCCCCTCACAAGAGAGGCCAGATAATCCTCTGGAAGGGGAAGGCACCGTTCCAACGCTGCCGAGAGCGTGCAGGCAGATGAATTCCATTGGAACAACAATAAAAGGAAAGAGATGAGGAAAAAGCAGCTCACTCCTTTGGAGGCTCATCTTTTTAATGCACCATTTCCACAGGATCTTCTAATTGCTTCTTGTGGGATTGGAGTGTTTTCTCTCTCAGCCTTGCTTTGGAAATTTGTTACATTTCCTGGTATGATGCTCTCCTGCTTTTTCATTTTTCGGTTTGAAGAACTGTTTTTTTATCTTTTTTTTTTGCCTTCCCTGAGATATTTCCCCCATCTCTCCCATCTCCATGTTGACGTTGTTATTATCAGTGAAATTTAAGGTTCTGTGGTGCTGTGAAGCTGAATCCTCTTTTATTGCCTCCCTCCCTGATGTGGCGGGACAGCAGCGAGAGGTGCTGGTGAATCACTCCTGCAGTCCTGCATGTGGCAGGGGGTGTGCTGTGAATTACCACTGAGCTGTACCTGCGTGATTAACGAGGATTCCTTCTCCCCTCTGCACTCCAGTGCTCCTCCAGTTGTAATTTCTTTGTTAGAATTGTGTACAAAGCGAATGGAAGAGGAGAGGAGACAGGAAAACCTCATAAAACCTCAAAAAATGCCCTAAAAAAGGGGGATGAGAGCAAGCAGCAATGCCACTGCTCCCAGGGCTGGCCAGATGTTTGCTCATCTGTTCGGCTCTTTATTGTCAGCTGCCACACAACAAGTGGCAAAGTTAAAGCTCAATAAGGAATTAAGACAGTCTGCCATGAAAATAAGAAAAATGAGGGCAACAATGTCTTTCACCTCTTCTCGTATGATTTAACTGGTTAAAAATGTTCCTCTCTTTTGCATAGAGCTGAGCAAATCACTCATTATAAATAATGTATTAACCTAATTTCATCACTTCTACTCTGTGAAATGTTCCTGAGTAGATTTATAACTATTCCTTCTCGAAAAGTACTGGTAGCTGGAAGCAAATCCGCAGATATTTTATCTGCTCATGATAATTCCATACAAATAGGTAGTGCTGTAAATTGAGAAAGTCTAATATTACCTCTCCAGGTAGTATTTGAGAAATATTTAGGAAATCACTTCAGAGAAAATATTTATGGCTAAAATCAGTGTTTTGGGAACATTTTGTGCACCTGAAGCTCACTGATGTGCTCGAGGAGAGTCATTGTGAAGGATTCAGGGCCAACTAAAAATTAAGTATTTCTTAATATGCCAGTAAAATGATTGCTATCACTAGATCTGCTTAAATTAAGAGTCACAGCTTTGTGAGATAGAAACTCTCACCCCAGGTGTACAAAACACCCAGATATTGCAGTGCTCCAACACAAACTGTCAATTTTCAGCTAAACTTGTCTCCAGATTACTGCAGATCTTTATTTCCCTTGATGCAATTCCATTTTTCCTTTGAAGGTCTCTGTGCAGGGAGTTCAAATAGCAGGGAAAACACCTCCTGAGGAAAGGCAGGAAGACAGAATATGCAAAGTGTGTCCAGATCCCTGTTTTGGAGAAAAAATTGCATTTCTGGCGAGCAGCAGAGATCAAATCAGGCAGCAGGAGCCTGGCTGCCCCCAGCCTAGGAAGGACAATGAGAGTCAAGGGAGGATCAATAAATTTTGGGTAAGGCCTTGAAAGAGACTTTTAAATGTGCATAATTAGGCACTCTTGGAAATGTCACAGCAGCTCACAGCAAAGCTCTCCTGTGGGTGTGAAAGGTGTGGGGATGCAGCTTGTACCCCCTGAAACCTGGGCTGGCCACCATAAAACCATGACAATCCAAACTAAAACACTGAATTTATTCTATCAGCTGTTCACGCTTTAGAACTGGGAGAGGTGAATCCAAAATTTCATGTCAGGGGCTGCAAAGCAGCTGGCCTGGCCTTTGGGGTGGGAAATGTTCTTCAGAGACTTGTCCTGCTGTAGCCACACCTCAGAAATCCCATCCCCACTGCGGCTCAACAAGCGTACATTGAATTTTAGGATAACATTTTCCTGTAAACAAGGACAGGTCACCACCCAGCAGGGCTGTAAGGATGAGATCCAAGCCAGCTTTTACCACTGGTTCCTTCCTAAACCAGAGTTTTCCATTCCAGGTTCTTTGTGAAAGTTTGGGGTGCAGAAGTTTGGGATGTGTTGGGATTGGGCCCCTGCTCCAGTCCATTGGAAATGGGATTAATTCTGCTTTTAGCATCTGGGAGGTGTCACCCAGAGGAACTTTGTTTTGCAGTCAATGTTCACCCTGTTGGTTTAAGAAGTGTGGCTAAAACTCCATTAATTCCATGCAAAAATCAGATTTACAGAACGATCTGGTGGTCTGTTTATTATCCTCTCGGAATTAGTTCACGGCTCTCAATTCAAATGAAAGGAATTCAAATTAAAGCAGGATGGAGGGATGGTTTACAAATGTTTGTTGTTCTGGCTGCAGCCGCTCCAAAAACACCAACACAAAAAGCAGATCTTGTTCACCCATGGCAAAATTAGCTTTTATTTTGCAATTAATAATCCACAAACAGATTTATTCTCTGACTACCTAGCAATCCTCAAACCAGCAATTATTTCCTGGTTTGATGATTGAAGGAACACGACTGTATGAATAGATTTCCTTCTTTTTACTCTTTTGTGAAATTGGACTGGCGTTTGAGAATTATCATTAGAACTCTCTGGTTCTTTTAGAGCTGAACCCCAGGAACTGCAGGGAACTGCAAGATATAAAATCTCTTTTCAGGGTGGGATTGTGCATATCCTCAGCCACAATGTACAGAACACAGTGCCTCTGCTAGCACTGACTGCTACAGGATACACTCAGACTCTCAGTCTGTTTATTAAAGATCAATTTTTGTGATATCATTGATCCCCTGCACACTGGGATTGTCATCCTCGCTCAGGAGCAGCTGAAATTCAATCCTTTCTTCTCCATCCCTTGTGGATTAAACCCTGGGACACACATAATAGACACTCTCTGGGAAGATAATGTGCCACTGGTGTTAGACAAAAAAATGACAATAATGAAGGGATATGTTGTTAAAAATGGTGAAGAATAACAGCCTGATCATTTCCTGCTCTGTGCCCAGGAAGATACCAGGATAAACAGTCAGCCAATCTATTTAAGCACTCAGAAGATAAAGGATGATAAGAAAAGAACCAGCATGGATGTTCTGAGAAGAAATCATATCAGGCTACCTTCTGCAGATAAGGTGGATGGGGAGAAGGGAAGCAGGAGCTGTGGTGGTGGGTTAGTAACAAAGAAAAACAGAGAGAAAATCAGGATAAACGAGCAGGAACAGCACATTTTCAGTGTGGAGCAAATTTCAAGGCTCCTCCTTAGTGAGTCTGCAGCTGGAATGTCTGGCCTGTCTTGGGGTGAAGGGAATTCTCGGGAAAACGTGGCCAAAACTGCAGAAAAAACAGAGCACAAGGAAAGCCTGGGATAATCTAAGAGGGGCTGGAGAGGGAGGGGAAATATCTTCACACGTGGAAACCTCCTTTTCTTTTAGAACCTCCAGGGCATCAGAGTTCCAGCTCTGTCCTGGAGGAATTTCCACGATGAAATTGCCAAGGAAATTTTGTTTAAACACCAGGGGAATGTCCAGCCTAAAGACCAGGTAGGTACTGGAGTAAACAGGGTAGGATCTGTGCAAGGACAGGTTAAGTCAGACACAATTTAAGTCTGGTTTATGTTATCTTGAGATAAAAATAATGTGGGCAACTTCACTAAAAAATCTTTTTCCATTATCCTTGCTTTCTACGCTTTCATTTTGTCTTGACATCCAGCTTAAGCTTGGAGTAATTAAAATATCTGAAACCAAATAATAAATCTGAAATTTTTAGTGTTTTGTGTTTTGCTAGGGGAAACTCCAGAGACACCATGTTTATTGTTACTTTTAAGGATCCCCTCAAACCCAACCTCAATTAAAGATATCGATCTTAATTTTTATATTTTTAGAGCAATGAAGATCTTGTTCCATGGACTTAACTCATTCTGCAGAGGCAGAGCCAAAGGTTCTTTAAATTAGAGCCCAATAGCCAACAAATATTTGTTGCTGTTGTTTATGAAGTCCTATTCTCATGAGATCAGAGGCAACTTTTACATTTTCCTTTAATTTTATGAGCTCTTCAGGCTTGGTGTTGTTTCCCTGCTTATTTTGTGTGTTTTGCTTTTCAAGATTGTTTTCATCCAATTGTCCTTCTCTAAATTTACAATGAAAACAACTGAGGACACTTTGTACATAACCCTTTCATCCAAAGTGATTGAAAAGTTCAGCTGAATATGCTCAGTGCATTTTTTTTTCTTCCACTTGTCATCTTTCACAGCTTCCCTTCTTTACATTCCACCTCCAAATATTGTTTTGTTTAAGGAGGGAAAAAAAAAAAACCCCATCCTGGTGACAATTTGCATAATATGTTCATGCTGATATGCATCCAGACATCTGGATGGCATTTTAATATCTCATTCTCATTCAGACAAGTAGGAACCACACAGATGGGAGAGACAATTTTAAGAGCATTGTTGTAAACAAATAAGGCAGCCAGGAAATCAAACACACTCCACGATGGGCTTTGTGTGTGAGGATGTGCTCCTGACACGCTGTGACTGCAGCACAGAGCTGCCTGCTCCACTCCCAGCTGCACCACCAGGTAAAGGCAGGGTTGGAAATGGAGATTTGGGATCATCTCATGGAAGTTCCCTTCCCAAACCAACAAAAGTGGCACCTCAGCACTCGGGAGATGGAGTTATCTGGGGCTCTGCTGTGGGAGACCGTGGGGTTTGGTTTTCAGTCAGTAAAACCTTATTTTCAATCAACAACAGAAACATAACAATCCTGATTGCTTCAGGAAGGAGACTCGTGAATGGTTTTCTCCTGCTCCACATCATCAGGTCCCTTCTGTCAGTGATCTGCTGTTAAAAATCCATCTCCACGGAGCCTTGGGAATCCCTGCAGTCCCCTTTAATCTGCTGCTTGTTTGCAGCTCTGTACAGGAGCTCCTGCATCCACAGCAGGATGGATATCAGAGCTGATATCAGCCAGAGCTGATATTTTGGGTGTCTGCTCCAGATTTTTGTGCCAGAGCCATGAAGAGCCTTAGCTGCAGGTGGAGCTCACAGCTCAGCAGATGCTGCACGTTGGTGCCTCTCCCAGAATTGCACTAAAAGCCACAAAATCACAGAGTATTCCCAGGAATCTGAGCCCCACAGGGATAACCCCAGGCCAGCCCCAGAAATTGCTCCTATCTTTTCCAAATAATGCCATAAACTGATTATTTTCCCCACTACCTCTTAGCAGCTATGGCTGCAGATCGCACACAACTGAATTCCCAGAAATTTTTAGAAATTCAGCTGTGTTCAGCTAAAATGAAATATAGCTAAATAAATAAAATGAAATTCAGCTAAATGTGAAATATGTGATAAAAGAGTCCAGGACTTCTCCTTCATCTCCTGGAACACAGGTAAGAAGTTGTAATTTGAATTCTACCCCTTCACTATGGAATTAGACAGGGCTCTGAGCAGCCTGGTCTAGTGGAAGGTGTCCCTGCTCATGACCTTTAAATGTCCCTTCCAACCCGAACTATTCTATCATTTCAATTATAAAGAAATGAAAATGTGAGACAATCTATTAATTTTACATTAACAAAATAGACATCTAAGCCTTTACTGGAATATTTCAGATGGTGAAACATCAATTTAGGAAAACAGATAAAAATCTCTGCCTGGTTCAGCCTGGTTAACTGAAGACTCTCCTGAATAAAAGAAAATGTGATTAGAAGTTCAAAGACATGGGTGGGCAGTGACCTCAGAAAGCAGTTTAGCAAGGGAGCTTGTGAAAACAGCAGCTCCTAAAATAACTCTGCTTTTCCTCTCACCTCAAAGCTGCAGTTTTGCATGTGGCCAACGCTGAGGAGGGGTGGAATGAGAGACAGAGGTAATGGAAACACAGAGAAAGGCCTTAATTTGTGTCTCAAAGCTAGGAATAAAAACAAGGCTGCAGCATAAAATAACCTGACAGGAACCTTTCAGAGTGAATGGTGAATAAATCAATTTTCCTTCACTGTTACAACCTCTTCCCTGTGTTGTAGCAATGATTCCAGGGACCATTCCCATCAACCCGTGGATGATTTCCACCACTGGATCTTTTTGTTTTTTCATGAGAGAAGTTTCCCTCGTGCTCTGTCTCTCTCACTTTTCCTTTTTTCTGAAAAAGATTTGGGTGCTGTGTCCAAGCTGTGAGCCAGGTAGCAGCAGATTGGAACTGTCACCAAGAACTGTCACTGGAACTTGGAATCTGGGCCAGGAAGTCTTCTGAAATCTTGGTGTGCCATATCTTAAGTTTGCCTTAAAATAAAATAAAATAAAAAAGTCAATAAAACTTTAATCCTAAGCACACAAACGTTGACAAATTTAGTTAATGTCTGGTGGTTTTCCACCAGGATAAAAATAGTCACTTAATTTTTAGTCTGCAAATTGTGAGATTGCAAACAGCACTTGCTCTCCAAGAGGATTCTGTGCTTTGTTCACACAGCTGGATTTTTGTGATGGCTGGGACAGGCTTGAAGGAAATCACGATCTAATTGTTCCTCCCTCAAACCTGGTGATGACAGAGCCATTGTGGCAACCACAATGTCTGGGAAAAAACACATTAATAACAAATGATTCTCTGCTCACAGAGTGCTGGGAAGCAGGAAAACGATTAAATTATGATGGGAATAGTCAGAAAACAGGAGACCGAGGTTTTAAAGCAGAGATTTGTTTGTTTAAGGCAGCTGGGGCTGGTTCTCTCACCAGGCTTAGCAGGTTGTGCTCATTCCATGCTCACTCCTCCACCTTCCCTTGCCTGGAATTTCCTCCCTCCCTGAATTAAGGAAGCAGCTCAGAAAACCCAAAGTTGTTTCTGAAGTCAATCATTTTCCCAAATATCAATCTTCCTGCACCTCAGCATCCACCAGAAGCCGACTTTTTTATAGGATTGCAGGAGCTTTTGGTGAAAGGTTTCCATAAAATATGTATGAATTCATTGTATACACACAGCAAAAGGAGAAGAGATATATCACAGCAGATCATATTTTTGTGTCATCTTTGGTGAGAAAATATAGATCAATCGATTCTAAACTGTTTTCTGGGACTGGAACAGCACAGAAAGCACGGGGTAACTGATGGTGACACCCCAGGAAGAGTTATTGCCTAATGAGTTTTCTCCATTTGGATCTGTAACACACAATTCCACCTTGAATGGAATTAAATTTGTTGTCTCCTATTCTTTATCAACATTTAAAACCAGAAAAGGAGTTACAGCTCAGTGGTGTAAAGCACAGCCACATTAAAGCCCTTCAGCTGAGAATTCACAATTTTTTACGTGAAGAATGTGATGTCTTGCTCCTCAAGCCTGTTTCCAAAGAGAATGTCTTTTCAAAATCATTGAAACTTCTCCAAAACAATGAAGCTGCTCGTTCAGGCTGCATGATTAAATTTGAGGATTTGAAAGCAAGTGAACACAGAGTATTAAAGCAGCCAGTATTGATCTGCATTATGAACATAATCCCCACTGCTGGAAGAGGTGGAGAGGAGCAATCACAGAGCCTGGAGATGGCTTAAAGCTGCTCTTAATTTGTGCAGCCCTGGTCTGGTAGCAGAAGATCAGTCAGTAAATTGAGGGATCATGAGGGCTGATCTTTTAAAGGATTTTTTAAAATATTCTCAGGGACTTGGATGCCTTGATCCTGTAAAGAAGCTCTCAGTGCAGGTATGTTCCACAGGTGGGCACAGTAAAACTTCCTAGCAGTGATTTCAAAACCTGCATTGTTAAAAAGAGGTTTAATTAACAGGGAAGGGGCTCCTTTCAAGCTGTTCCAGACTTAAGCTTACCTTAAACAATTTTAAAAAATAAAAAGGTGGGATTGTCTCCTCCAACAGATCTTTTGCAATTGCTGCTCCTTTCTCCTCTCTCATCTCATGTTTTTAAAATTCCCTTCCATCCTCGATCTCCGTGCAAAATAGGTTGTGTCCTAAAATGGTTAAACTCAGCAAACTCATCCTGAAAGAACAGGGAACACTCCTCAGATTTTGCATCAAAATTGTGGATAAAAACTGTGGGTTCATCCTCTCTCCCTCCAGCTGCAGCAGAGAGGAAAGGCTTTGTTTTTATCCATGTACAGTATTCTTAATTGAAATGGTAATTTTTAATGTTCTTGGCTGGTTTTTGTTCAGTGAGATCCGTTTCACTCTCCTGCCTTGGGAGGGGGATATCTTAATCATATTTATAGCATTTATAAAAGTCATTCAGACTTTATATTTTATGAGATCTGAGGCAGGTAGTGAATTTCTACTGAGAATCCTCTTTTTTTTTCCCTCCACCCTAACAGGAGATAGGACTGCATTAAATTATCTGAAATTTAAATGCATTAGCTGTTAGCCAGGGTGAATTTTCATATAAATTAATATTGTTATTGTATTTTAATAAAGCCACAGCATTTATGGAATTATGCAGACATCAATTACTTGGAGATATCTTGGAACAATTATTGACTTCATGCATCAGCTACTCCCTCCCTTCCACACCAGTTGCACTCTTCAGGATCACCATCCATCAACAAGAAATAAACCACATTTTCAAAGCCTTCCAGCCCATCACTGCTAGAAAAAGCCCCCTGAGCCCACGACATCCTAATGTGTGGCTGTGTAATTAAAATTTTGACATATGCAAGGAGTTGTAGGATAGATAAAAGAGCCTGGGTTGTAAATAGAAGTTGAAAGGCTCCCAGCAGATGGTTGGTTTGTGGGCAGAGCCAAGAGATGACAAACAGATGGTTTAGGTGTGAAGGACAGGCTGGGAGAGCTGGGGAAGGAATGGGAGACAACTCCGTGGAATTCTGCTTGGAGAGGAGGTTAAACATTTTACATGTTTCCATTTGCACCCACAGAAATGTGGCAGTGGAAAAGGGCCAGCAATACAGGCTGAGAATAATAAAAATAATAATCAGTATCAAGTCATTCCAGACAGGCTTTAGGGAGGTAAAATCTGTCTGAGCTGCAGCTCTCCCTCGAGTGAGAACACAGCCACTTCCACCCCGAGTCCTGTGTGTGGGCTGGGCTGTCTTAATTCAAACAGAAATATTCAAAACTGTGGCAAAATCAGATTGCCAGTATCTGCAGGTGCCTGAAAAGCAGATTTAGTCACGTTGTAAATGGACTGGAGCTTGCAGGCTCCTTGCTTGTCTCTGTTAATTGTGTGATGAGTGAATTCAGTTCAGACTGAGGTGATTCTGCACCAAAATCATCACCAAAAGGAATCTCCTCTGGGCAGAAAGATCAAATCAAATATTATTTTTTTTTAAACAATGGCAAGTCTGAAATCACCATCAAATTAAAATTACAATGCTGTTAATCCTGTTCTTGAGTTTAGTTCCCTGTTATGTTTTCACTCTCTCGTATTTGTCAGACAAGCTCGAAAACTGCATCAGCAGCTACAAAACAGAAGAATTTCTGCACAATAATGGGCAAAAGACTCTTTTTAGTAACCAAAATCACATTTCTAAGAACAATAAAGGTGCAAAGATTTTGAGGGTGCTCTTTTACCAGATTCTGTGGGAAAATTTGATCCATGCAGTAAAAGGGAGACATTTATGAAAAATATCTTTCCTCTTACTACAAAAAGCTGTTTCTATTTGAAGCAGCATTTCTGTTTATGAGAAGTGAATTTCTACAAAGCAATTGTTACATAGGAAGTATTTTTTAGGCCTAAGTTTTATTTGCAAAGCCGCAATATAATTGTGAGTTTCGTGTAGGTTTTTGCTCAATATTTCTGAGAAATTGTAGTTTTACTGTAGGGGAACACTGGGGTGCTGATAAAACTGGTGCATTGTATAAAGGCTTGGAGTTTTTTCTCACAACTATTTGAAAGATTGGCACAACTTTGCTCCAAGAATCAAAGCAGTGTCCTGGAGGAAATATTCCTGAAAGAAACATCTGCTTGTCTTTGAGGAGTTCCCACAAAGTGGTGAAAGAGAATTGATGAAGATAATTCCTGTTTTCCTGCCTCACCAAGCCCAGGAGTTGTTCCAAGCCTGACCTGGGTAGGAGGTGCCTTGGAGATGCAGGTTTAGATTTTATCCCTGATTTTAGATTTTCCCCCTGATTTAGATTTTATCCCACCCACAAAGTGGTGGAAGATAATTCATTGAAATAATTCCTGTTTTCCTGCCTTAGGGAAGTGGTTCCAAGCCTGACCTGGGCAGGAGGCGCCTTGGGAAGTGCAGGTTTAGATTTTAGCTCTGGTTTAGCTCCATCTGCACTCACTCTGCTCACAGAATCCTCTGTTCAGTCCCTGCCAAGCTCCCTTCCTTGCTCTTTTGTGGCTGTCTGTGCCTGCTGGATCCTGGCTCAGCGTTTCTCCCAGCTGTCACCACTCCTCAGGGTGACAATCCCTGCTCCTGCCAGCCTCTCCCTGATTTTTACACTCCAAGCCCTGCTCTCCACCCCTCTGGCACTACAATCACGCAGCACCATCCCCATCACTGATCCACGTTTTATTTCCCAGGATGTTGGCAATTTTATCTTCTTTTTCTGCCTGGAGAGGAGCTGGGTATTTGAACTATAAATTATTCTCAGGATTAACTTATTTGACCTCCTCTCTTTTTTTATTTTGGCTAAGAGACTGTCACTTATGGTGGTTTTCTTATTTTTTTTTATCTCACTCCTGTACCCTTGATTTTTCTCCTTGATTTTTTTTCTCTGCCAGGTACCACTGTCCCAAGGAGGTGAATTTTAGCAGCACTCTTTGTGCTCTGACAGCTGAGGCTGTGTCACAAAAATATTACAAACCACATCCTGCACAAGTTGTTAGAGCCATAAACATTTGCTCTAGAAATCTGTGTCAGATTTTGTTGTGGATATTATTTCTAAAAATCTGAATTATATTTATATAAATACTTATTAATAATGTGCAAATAAAATATATTGGTATATTCTCAAGGCCTAATAGAAACCACAGAAACACAAATGTCTAACAGAAACAACAGAAGCAGATAATAATAATTTTGTGATGGAATGTTCTCATGTAAAAATGATATTTGAGTATCAACCATCCAGACCTATTTGGGGATATGTCTTTTTCAATGCATTTAAAGCATTAAAATTATATTTACAGATAATATATATTGATACATTCACAGAGGGTGTAAAATACAGGGTGTATAAAATACAGGGTGTGTAAACTATGGGGTGTGTAAAATACAGGGGGTGTAAAATACAGGGTGTGTAAAATACAGGGTGTATAAAGTACAAGGTGTGTAAAGTACAGGGTGTGTAAAATACAGGGGGTGTAAAATACAAGGGGTGTCAAATACAGGGAGTGGTAAGTACAGGTTGTGTAAAATGCAGGGTGTGTAAAATGGAGGGTAAAATACAAGGGGTGTAAAATACAAGTGGTGTAAAATACAAGGTGTGTAAAATACAGAGTCTAAAATGTAGGGTGTGTAAAATACAGGGTGTGTAAAATGTAGGGTGTGTAAAGTACAGGTTGTGTAAAATACAGAGGGTGTAAAATACAGCAGGTGTAAAATACAGGGTGTGTAAAATACAGGGTGTGTAAAATGTAGGGTGTGTAAAATACAGGGTGTGTAAAATGTAGGGTGTGTAAAATACAAGAGGTGTAAAATACAAGGAGTCTAAAATGTATGGTGTGTAAAATACAAGGTGTGTAAAATACAGGGGGTGTAAAACGTAGAGGGTGTGTAAAATACAGGGTGTGTAAAATACAAGAGGTGTAAAATACAGGGGATGTAAAGTACAAGAGGTGTAAAATGTAGGGTGTGTAAAATACACGAGGTGTAAAACACAGGTGATGTAAAGCACATGTGAAAGAAGTCGTGCATCAAGACACAGGACGAGCTGAAAACTTTGGGGTTTGGGAAATTATCCCGCTTCATTTGGGAGGGAAAGCCACAAAATCCAAAGGGGAGCCCCAGCTCCTCCCTCCTGCAGCTCCTCAGCTCCTCCTGAGCCTTCTCCACACACATGCCCTCACCCAAAGGTCCAATCCCAGCTGGATCCTGGCAGAGCTGCCTCAGAGAATTCCATTTTCTGACCCAGCTCAGCTTTGCTGCTCTGCTCTTGGCCTTCCCCAAAATTGTGCTGTGAGATTGTACACAAACATTCATATGTGAACATATGTACGGGTCATTGTGTGTATATTTATATAAATATATATATATTTATGCAGGTTGAGATTGCAAATACACATTGAACCAAAGCCGGTATATTTTAAAAGAGAACAGAAGCTTTTAGCAAATGAAGGTTAAAGGGATCAGGTTGTCAGTGACACAGAAAAATTCCTGTTAAAAGGCAAATAAAACAGGGCTAAGTACAACCATTGTGATCTGGTTTCTGATACATCATTATAAAATATTAAAAAGTATTAAAATATATAAAAATATATAAAAAAGAAAATATTTTAAATATTTTAAATATTAAGATATTAAAATATTTTAAATATTAAGATATTAAAATATTTTAAATACTTTAAAATGTCAAAAAATAAGGAGGAAGCAGAAAAATTTGTAATGCTGACACTGAAGCAAATGGATCAGCAAACCCCCAAAGCACAGCTCTCCTCAGGGCAGAAACACATCGTGGAGAGAGGTTGTTTGACCATTCCATTTGTTGACAAAATCATCAAGATCACTAGGTTGAGCAAGGAGATGAGGTTTACAAGAAAAAAGGAACAGTAACATGGAAAAATAGAGGTGAAGGGGTTTATTTGAACTGAGAAATTGCATTTATTATTTAAACACTGCCATCATCAATTGTCTGGATGCCAGAAGTAGCCTGGAAAGATGAGATTTAAAATGAACTTAAACATGAAGCTGAAGAGAAGATCAGCACAAGGGCAATGCAAACCAGCCCAGAATGCTGTAGAGTAGGTTTGGATGGGATTTTGAGACAAATTCTTTCTTGTGAGGGTGGGGAGGGGCTGGGATGGAATTCCGAGGCTGCCCCTGGATCCCTGCAGTGCCCAAGGCCAGGTTGGACACTGGGGCTGGGACAGTGGGAGGTGTCACCATGGCAGGGGTGGCACTGGATGAATTTTAAAGTCCCTCCAACTCAAAGTGCCTGTGCCATGAACATTCTCCCTGTGCCACGGGACCAGCAGCAGCAACAGCCTCAAAATACCCAGACACTGCATAATTTATAAATTAAATAATATATTATGCCCACAAATGCAGACTCAGAAAACGCCCTTTCATCCTTACTCAGAGTTTTGAGCACACACACACACATGCTCACACAGGGGGATAGAAATGCATTTTTTTCTGATGGTAGGAGCTTTCCCTGTCTCCTCTGCTAGCATGAAAAGCCAAAATAATTCAATATCAGGTTGGAATAGATCTGTTGTGAGCAGCAATGCATCTGGGGCTGTGATACCATAAACAATTCCAAACAAAATTTTATTTCTCCAGAGAATCTCCCTGTTGAGGCTGCTTTTCCTTATCCTTCAAGGCTATGGCCTGTATTCATCTGGAGAGAACTCCTCTAGCTCTAAAGCACATTTCTGAACTCCCCTCAAAAGCCAGGGCTCCTCTGAGTGATGAAACCATGAAAGGTCTCTGTCACTCCTAATATTGAGGTTACTCATCAAGTGGTTAAAGCAGTTAAAATTCCAGCTGCAGCAGGGAAAATGCAGCACCCACTCTGAGATCAGGGAAAATGCAGCACCCACTGTGTGAGATCAGGGAAAATGCAGCACCCACTCTGAGATCAGGGAAAATGCAGCACCCACTCTGTGAGAGCAGGGAAAATGCAGCACCCACTCTGTGAGAGCAGGGAAAATGCAGCACCCACTGTGTGAGAGTGGGAAAATGCAGCACCCACTCTGTGAGAGCAGGGAAAATGCAGCACCCACTGTGTGAGAGTGGGAAAATGCAGCACCCACTCTGAGAGCAGGGAAAATGCAGCACCCACTGTGTGAGAGCAGGGAAAATGCAGCACCCACTGTGTGAGAGCAGGGAAAATGCAGCACCCACTGTGTGAGAGCAGGGAAAATGCAGCACCCACTGTGTGAGAGCAGGGAAAATGCAGCACCCACTGTGTGAGAGCAGGGAAAATGCAGCACCCACTGTGTGAGAGCAGGGAAAATGCAGCACCCACTGTGTGAGAGTGGGAAAATGCAGCACCCACTCTGTGAGAGCAGGGAAAATGCAGCACCCACTCTGTGATAGGGAAAATGCAGCACCCACTCTGTGAGAGCAGGGAAAATGCAGCACCCACTCTGTGAGAGTGGGAAAATGCAGCACCCACTCTGTGAGAGCAAGGAAAATGCAGCACCCACTCTGTGAGAGTGGGAAAATGCAGCACCCACTCTTCTGTGAGATCAAGGAAAATGCAGCACCCACTCCGTGAGATCCAGAACAATCCCCAGTGGGTTTTACATGTCAGAACTGCATTGAAATGCTGCTCATTAAAAAGCAACTTAAATTATTGTTCCTAATGCTGTGACAAGAGTGTTGGTTGATTCCTCTTTGCACTAAAGAAATTTACCTTTCATTTGATTTCAATGTATTAAAATCCTGCATTAATTTGATTTACCTGAGCTCCTTTAGGTTTGGGGGCTGAATTTGCTTCCAAGGTGGGGAGTGACAAACCAAGAGCAACGCTGCCTTTGCTCTGGACAATCTTTGATCCCAAAAATCTCTGAAACCAGGGAGTACAAAGTCCCTAAACATTCCACACACAATGCTCACACATAACTTTTTGACTCAGAATTTTTCCAGCACACAGGGAAGAGCTGGAGGAACAATCCTCGTGCAGAACCAGCCTTGGGGTGAATTTAACTCCCGTGTTGGACCCACCCTGAGTGACACCCTCGGTCTGCTGGAACAGTTCACCTGCCAAGAAAGGCAATTCCAGCATGGAGCACCCCAACACCATGGAAAAGACAGAAATCTGACTTCCCTCGGATTTCTGCGGAGCAGCAACTTCAGTGTTGGTTTATTTGGGTTTTTTTTTCAGCTGCTCAAGGCCTCGAGTGCACCTAAGAGCTCAGACTTACCAAATCTTGCTTCTAGGAGCAATCTAGAAAAAAAATCCCTTATTTTGGGCTGATCTCTCAGAATTTTCTGTCTTCCTTCTTGTTTTGTGGAGGATGACCACTCAGTTATTTGTAACCCCATCAAGCAATGCTAATTTAGTAATGATCACTCCTGCTCCAGCTTGTTACATTCTGGATTTGGGCATCCTTAATTAGTTCCCTTACTGCAAGCACCAGAATTATTCATGTGCTCATCTGTGTGTCTGAGCATTTGGCTGTTCAGAAACTTATTTTTTAAATGCTAACCAACAGCTGGAGTTAATGTTATGTGAAAAATATTAATTCAAGTGATATTTTCAGTAACTCTTTGCCTCCTGAGTTTCTGCATTTGGATTGGGATCATCCAGACTTGGTTTTTTAAGTGCAAGCTGCTCCAACAAAAAGACAAAAAGTGGATTACTCAACAATTACATGTAAATGTATGAGTGTGTATACATATAAATATCATATTTGCAAGTGGTTTTTAATAGGCAGTGGAAAGTTGGGATTTGCTGCAGAAACCTTTGCTGCAGAAACCTTTTCCTGGAGGAGAGATGTGTTAAAATTCATTCAAGAAATCTTGCTGACAACTTCAGAGAATTCTATTTTGGGCTGGTTTGGGAAGGATTTATCAGGTTTGTGAAAAGCTAGAGGATGGTGTTGTGCATTGTGTGGTGACACAAGGAACTCAGCCTTCCTGGTGCCACTCAGAGTCGTGCAGAATGGTACAGAATATTTCAGCTTCATGAGGGGATGCAGCACCTGAGCTTGGTTCAGAGAATGAAAAACAATTATGTAATTGAATGAGAACGAGGTGTTGGGACACACCAAAGGAAAATTGTAATTAATGTTAGGAACATCTCTAATTATGAACTTATGAACTAAACCAGAAATAAACCAGGATTGCCTCAAACCACCATTAATATGTCATTAATATGTCTAATATGTCATAGCATAAAATGCCTGTTTGGTAATAAACAACGTCACTTGTGCTTCTGCATTAAAAAAATAATCTCAGGAAACAGGGAAGCAATAGAATAATAGAATCCCAGAATGGTTTGGGTTGGAAGGGACATTAAAGCCCATCCAGTTCCACGGGACACCTTCCACTACCCCAGGTGGCTCCAAGCCCCATCCAGCCTGGCCTTGGACACTTCCAGGATCCAGGGGCAGCCACAGGAAGAATTCTTCCCCAAAAAAGTCCATTTTTCATGGGACAGAGCTGGGCTGGAGCCCAGCTGGGGAGGAGCTCAGGGTCCAACACGCCCTGACTGCCCTCAGAGTCAGCCTGGCTGTGTGTGAGGGCTGTGCAGGAGAAAATGATCCAAATTATCCAACTCAAGGCAGTTCCTTCAACAAAGCCCTCCCAGAGAAAGAAATAACCCCAAACAGCATAAAACCAACTCTTCCTCCTCAAACCCCAAAACAAAGCAACCGCAGGGCTAAAATCTTGTTATCTTTTATAACTCACAATAATTACGTTTATGACTGGCTGATTTTAATCCTCATTAGACACACTAGAAAAACATTTTCTTTTCAAACTGAACAAAACATAGAGTTTTAGATTACTTGTATTTATGACAGGAATGATGGGATGGGATGTGCCAGCAGGAGACAGGATATGCCAGCCCAGGAGATCTTTTCCCTTTTCTATTTCCCTTTCAGTGTTCCTGTGTTCCTACTTAGGAGCCTCTATAATAAAAGTAGTGCTCATAATACGCATTATACTTTTCCAGATTACTTTAATAGTGCCAAAAAGATAACCAATGAATAGTCATAATGAAGTATATGTAAAGGGGATCACAAATCTCACTGATGCAGAACAGGAAGAATTTATTATCAAACTGTTGCTAATGACTTTCTGCCTGCCCCTTTGAACATGGCTCTGAGCTTAGCACTATCCCTTCGAAATCCAATTCGTAAATCCACAAGCAGCATGAAATTCCAGCAGGAAATAAAGCACTTTTATCCCAATGAACGTTAATGCTGTTTGTTAGAACACAAACTGCCAGAAACACCAAAACACAAACAAGGAGTGATCTCAGTGAGGGGGTTTAGAAAGTTCTGGGGTTAAAAACCAAAGCTCAGCTCACAGACAGCTCAGGCTAGGAAAAAGCAGATCCAGATGAAATTCCTGCCAATCCAAGTGCTGCTCCTGGGAGCAGAGAACCCCTCCCTGCACAGGAGCTGTGTGTGACACACAGGGTGACCCTGCTGGGCACAGCCCTGTGCAGAGCAGCTGTGCAGGCCTGGCAGGGCTGTGCCGTGCTGCAGCTGCTGAGAAGGGATCATTTTTCCTCTCTCCAAAGCCTTTCTCCGAGTGCCTGCTCCTCGTGACTGCCTCTGCTGCCATTTCCCTCTGAGAGCTCCTCTCCAGCACACTCAAGTGATCTGCTCTGCCTGGAGAGGGACTGGAAGGTGCTGAATTCCTAAATATTGCCATAAAACACGCTGGCTGCTAACAGGACTCTGGAAAGTACTGGAAATCTCCTTGTTTCATGTTCCCATAGCTCTGCTGAATACTTCTGCTTGCTGCAGCTGGAGAAGGTTTCTTGTGCCACCCTGCATTGCCAGGGCAGATTTGGCTGCCTCATGTCAAGAGCTGCTCATTCCCTTTTCTCTGTTTTCAAAGGAAAACAACCAATATCCTTAGAGAGATACACGAGAGGAAACAATAAATGTTTATGAGTGAGAAAAAAAAAGGGGAGCTCAGAACTCCAGAGAACCCCAAAATGGTCTGGGTTGAAAGGGATTTAAAAAGTCATTCACTGCCATGGGCAGAGACACCCCCCCATTGTCCCAGGCTGCTCCAGCCCCAGTGTCCAGCCTGGCCTTGGGCACTGCCAGGGATCCAGGGGCAGCCACAGCTGCTCTGGGAATCCTCACCACCCTCACATGGAGGAATTTCTTCCCAGTATCCCAAGCAGCCCACATGGAAGCCATGCCCCTTGTCCTTCCCATGCTGGGAACTCCAGAATCAAATGGTGCCTTTTTGGGAAGAAATTAAAAAAAATCCAAAAATCCTTAATTACAGATCAGAGCAATTACCTCTGAAAAAAGAGAAGATTAATTAACCACAGCTCCTGTAGGTCCCAGGGAATGGGAGGCTGTCAAGCCCAGCCACCTGGAACGGCACCACCAGGAAGGCTCCGGAGCCACCACAGCTTCCATTGAAAACCTCACGTCTCTGTCAGCTGCAGCTCCCTCAAAACATGAAAAGGCAAATGAAAGTGACCTCTGCCAAACACAAACTTCTTCAATAACCACGGAATCCCCCTGTCAACAGTTCATTTTTAATGGTAATTCCATATTTTTTAATAATATTGTGAAGTGCCTGATAAAGGAGAAACGGCAGCTTCACCATCTAGGATGACTGGATTGCTGGGATGCCAGAAAGAGGAAAAGAAGGGGTGAAATATAAAGAATTGTCTGATTTGGGATCAATGCTCAAGAATCAATATGGATCCATAACTGCTATCTTAATATCTCCACAGCAGTATGATTTATCTTCATTATCAGTGTGTTAATTTATGAGAAAGCAGGTAAAAGCTGCCTCTGTTCCTAAACAAACATTTTCATCTCATCCTTAGCCCTGGACTTCTTCCCTTTCCTTTTGAGCTCCAAGATCCCAGACGGAGTAAAACATCTTTGTGACTCAATGGATAAAGGAGCAAAATCTGCAACAGGACCTGCCCAGAGCAGCTGAGGCTGCCCCTGGATCCCTGGCAGTGCCCAAGGCCAGGTTGGACACTGGGGCTGGAGCAGCCTGGGGCAGTGGGAGGTGTCCCTGCCATGGAAGGAACTGGATGATTTTTAAGGTCCCTTCCAACACAAACCATTCCAGAATTTCAAGTTCAAAAGCTGAGAAAGAACCCAGACATTCCTATCCCAGTTTGATGGCAAAAGCCCAATTTTTGTGATTTCCACTTTGCTCTTTCTTCCCTCTGCAGTGATGAGGATGAAGAGCAAACACTGCTGCAGGGACTGGTGGCCTCTGCTACTGAACCTGCTGTATTTGGTATTCCTGCTCTGTGGCCTGGGAAGGGTTTGGTCCATTATTAAACACAATTCCAGCTCTGTCTTGTCAGGTTTAATGCAGCTGATGCTGCCTTTGAACGTCAGGGCCCAAGACAAGCACCTGAATGTCCCATTGCTTAAAATCAGACATCTAAATCCACCTTACACATCCAAACAAGCCAGAGGAGCTCTCAAAATGCTGAGAATCTCCAACACCCATGACCTCAATGAGAGCAGGTGACACCCAGCATCTCTAGAACAGAGAATCTGATTAGTACCAAAATAGTTGTGAAATGCCTGGTTCCCACAGTTGAGTATCTTCTTCAGAGAACTCTGTATTTCATCCCCTGAAATGCTTTCATTTCCTGGAACAGCTGTGTTTATTACTTTAATAAACTGAATTAGGAAATATGGTTATTGGCTTCCTAACTAGGCTGAATTAAGTTTCATTAAAAAAATAAAATCCAGGATTCTAGTTTATACATCGTATAAATGCACTTAAAATGTTAGAACAACCATACTCCTTTTCCTTTTTCTTTTAATATGTAGATTAAAAAAAAAAAATCCTTCCTGCATTAAACCCAGAGCTGTTCTCAACATTTCAAATGGACTAAAATACCATAAAAAATTTAATTAAAATACCTAGTATATAATATTTCTGGACTTATCATATGTATTTTTTTTTCTGCTTGCTGCAGAACACAGAATAAGACCTGTAAAATATCCTTATTAAAGGATGATGCTCCAAAGATGTCACCTGCTGTGGTGGTGGTGGCCACAGTCCCTTCTCTGGGGTGAGGGCAGGGACAGGGATGTGGCTGCAATGTCCCAGCAGAGAAAAAACCAGGCAGGACCAGGATGGAGGCAGTGACAGGGATAACCCACCCTGACACATCCAGAGCCTCCCTGATCCCTCCTGGATCACCCCCCTGAGCTGGAGAGCAGCAAAGCTGCTGGAGAAAAGCTTTTTTTGGTGGAAATCTCACATTTAAGAGAGAGATCCTCCATTACCTGCAGGCCTCCTATGATGTGGCTTTGCTCCCACTGAATGTGGAAAGGCAAAGGTCCTGCTCTTGAAGAGTTTTTAATTTCTCACCTTCCTCACAGGCCAATTCCAGCTGCACTTATTAATGAAAAATCACTGAAGCACCAGCTAAGTCTTTTAGCTACAATTCTGTCCCAGCAAACTGGTGTTTAATTGTCTGAATGAAAAAAATAATAATGTGGGTAGACACTGTCCCAAAGACAAACCCCCATCAATTCCCATCTCAGAAAGAGTTAAAATTCTGTTTATTTCCACACAGCAGCCTGTTCAGTGTATTTTAAAAAGCCACAGAAGTGCTTTGACTGTGGGAGGGTTATTGTGGACTGATTTCCACTCACAAGGTTTTCAAATGACAGATTATCTCCCCAAAAACAGTTGTGGGGCTGAGCTGAAAAGGTTCCCTGAGCTGAAAAGCTTTGGTTACCTCTAAATATAACAGCAGATTCACTAATGTTCGACTCGTGTCATGAAAATTACTGTCACTGTGTCACAGGGAACTCCTGCAAACTCTTTTTCCACATTCATAATTAAATCACTGCTCTTTCTACTCGCCTAATTTGAATATCGCAGGGCTATAATACAAGAAAAGCATTAAAAACACTTGGTGTGACAGAAGTTAACAAAAGAAGAAATCCTGGAAAAGCTTTGAGGGCTTTAATAAGTCACTAAATGACCAAAAGCAGACGAAGTGCTCAGCACTGGGAAGTCAAACTGTGCCAAAGCTCTGTCTGCAAATTTGAAGGCTTAATGACACAACTGTTTAATGCTTTGTTTAATTCTTTGTCTCCTGGCAGCCTTTTCTCTGTCAGCTCTGTCGAAGGGGACAATGCAGCTTTAGCTAAGCCACCTTCCTGTGAGAGCCAGCCTGCTCTGCCAGAATGCATTTTCACACAGCAGGGTGGAGGAAAATCATTGGTGCTTCTATTTTATAACAAATCTCACGTCCTTCCTGCACCCCAATCCAGCCCAAAGCACCTTCCTTCCTCTGGTGGTTTATCCATAGTTAAAAAAGGTAATTTATATATGTAAAGTGAATAATCTGTCAGAGTGTAGGTTCAGAAATCAGTGGTTTAAAATTCAGATTTTCCTGAGTGAGTGAGCATCTCCAAGGTGCTCCTGTGCAGGCAGCAGCTCAATCCACGTTCCCCAGGTGCTGGGTGGCACAGACAGAACCCAGGAAATCCCAAGAAAATGAGAAGACACTCGAGAACAAAATGGTTTTTTGAGGGTTGCTCCACGTGTGGGGTTGTTTCCTTCTGGAGGAGGGCAGGACAAAAGCTCTGCTCCTGGACTGGGCATTCCTGCCTCTTCCCTGCTGCTGCTCTGGGCCTCTCCAGCTCTCATTCCTGGAAGAGCATTAACTGAAGGGATCAATAATGCTGAGACAGCAACAGTGAAGACTCCAATTCCAATCTCAGGTTTTGGCTTCACATCTGCCCTTCATGGAAGCAACAAGAGAACAGAGCAGGCACCACCAGGCAAGAAAGGAAGAGTAAATTATGAACTAAACCAGAAATAAACCAGGATTGCCTCAAACCACCATCAATCTTCATGAAGGCAATAATTCAGGGGAATATGGAATTCTGGCTACTGTGGTTTTGTCTCAGAAATAACCCAAGCTCTGTTAGAGACAACTCAGCTACACTCCCCCCACACACTCACTGCAGAAAGTGCATCCTCCTCTAATCTACGGGAAAATCCTGCTAAAATCCACAGGAATTTGGCATAAGGAAATATTACAGCATCTCACATCATCATGTTTAGATGGGATAATAGGAAGAAACTCTTCCCTGTGAGGGTGGGCAGCCCTGGCACAGGGTGCCCAGAGCAGCTGGGGCTGCCCCTGGATCCCTGGCAGTGCCCAAGGCCAGGTTGGAGCAGCCTGGGACAGTGGGAGGTGTCCCTGCCATGGCAGGATGGCTCTGGATGGGATTTAAGGTCCTTTCCAACCCAAACCATTCTGGGATTCTGCACAGAACTGGGGTGAATGGTCAATTATAATAAACACTCTGAGTACAGCTGGCTCTCAGCTCCAGACAAACAGAAGGGCAATTAAACGGGCCAAGATGCAGCTCACAGAAGCAAAGTCAAGATCCCAGGTGTTAGAAAGCAAACGGAGAAAGAACTGGCAGGTTTTAGATTTTCCATGGCTTGGAGAAGCAGAACTCCTGATGATCTGATGTGTTCCACGGAGCTCGCTGTGAGCAGCACAGAGAGCCAGGCAAACGTTGTAACGAGGAGATGTAGGATGTAAAAATAATTAGTCAGGCTTTATGGAGCCTACCAGCGAAACACAGGGAACTGTGAAGTTATCAAAGGCTCTGTGCAGGGTATGATAATAGGAAAATGTGGCGTGGCAGATTCAGAGAGACAAGTGCAGGCCCTCATAGCACAACTAATAGAACTTCATTGCAGTTACTCTTGAGATTAGTCATTGTAAGCACAGCAAAACACGGATAAAACAGCCTATTTGCACTGTATCAGCACCTGCTTTATTGATCCCATAAACTGCTCCTCCAGCCCTGTTCTTAACACGTTTTGAAACAAAGAATCCTTGAAAGACACGGATGGCACTCAGACACCAGTTCCCCTTCAAACAAGTGGGCTCTGAACACCAAGCCCACAGCAGTGGCTTTGAAGGTGCCCACCTTCATCTTTCCCTCCCCTCATCATTAAAAATATTCTTCCACATTGCCAGTGATTTTTCAACAGGGAAGATCAGAGAATTCTGCATGCTGGGGAGGACTTTTGGAGTCACTTAAAACACCAGCACCTCCTGCATTGTATCACCCACAGGTAATGCAGTCACAGAGCACAGAACAGCACCTGCAGAAAGCTTTGGAGCAAGCAGCCATCCCAGGGGAAGGTGCAGACTAATTAAAACCAGTGCTACAAAAAGATGCTGCTGTTCTAACATGTGTTAATGCGAGCTGGTGCACGGGAGAGAAATAAAAGAAATGTCAAAGGAAGCGAGGAATCGTGGAGGAGCCTGAAGTGAGGGAGGCACAAACGAGTCTGGGGAAGCAGGGCACAGGCTAGAAAACAGAGCTCTAAAAATGTAAGTACAGGGGAAGGAAGGTGCAAACAAGTCTGCCATGGGGCTGAAGAATGGGTGGGAATGGAGTCAGGCCATGGATAGGAAGAGAGAGAGGAGACAGGTGCTCATATCAGAATGGGTGACACTGCCAAATGTGACATTTGGTTTAGGGCATGGACTCACCTGGGTGCATCCACAGTCCAAGATAACCATTTCTCCAAGGTCCTTGTAGCTGTGCTGGAATAGGAAAGAGGAGAGATGCAATGCCCAAATCCCTCCCCAGTGCTGCTGGTCAGCTCTGTGCCCACCTGTACCACAGAGGTGCCCTGGAATGAACCCCTGGTCAGCTGGGGAAAAAGGATTTGTCTGCTTGTGTCTGTCCCCTCTGGCTCTGGGATCACCAGGGCAGTGGGCAGAGGCTGACCTGAGGGCCTGACTTCATTCCCAGCTCCTACCCATGCCCTGACTTCATTCCCACCCATTCCCAGCTCCCATCCATGCCCTGACTTCATTCCCACCCACTCCCAGCTCCCATCCATGCCCTGACTTCATTCCCACCCACTCCCAGCTCCCATCCATGTCCTGACTTCACTCCCATCCCTTCCCTTTTCCCATCCATGCCCTGACTTCACTCCCACCCATTCCCAGCTCCCATCCATGCCCTGACTTCACTCCCATCCCTTCCCAGTTCATTTTCATGGCCTGACTTCACTCCCATCCCTTCCCAGTTCCCATCCATGATGCCAGAGAGCAGAGCTGGATCTTTGCTGGCACAAAGTCACTGTGGTTCCATCAGAGTCCTGCAAACCGAAGCCTAAGGAGAACCCAACCCTTCTCATAAAGGACCAAAGGATTGGGAGTCCAATTTCTCTTCCTGGTGCTCATCCTCCTGGAAAAATGGAAAAAATTAAAATCCCAAGTGCTAGAAATTGGGCAACAAGAAGAGCCTGTGAAAGCTCTGTGAGAAATCCTTCCCCATCTGGTCGGGCTTCAGCTAATTAACCGACATGGTTGCAAATGAGCAGCAGCTAATTAGAGCTCTCTGTTCTGCCTCTCCCTGGCAGGAATGGAATGGATTCCAGGTGACCAATGGTTCAACATTTTCCAAGTAATCTCCATTCTGTGCCGGGCCAGCCTCCCAACAACTTGTCCACATCCTCACCTTGGAACCCAAAGAGCATCACCGGGACTGGGAAGTTGTTATGGGCATCAGGCAGATGTGTGCAGGCTCCAGGTCCAAGGATATTTTGGAAAACAACCTGCAGGCACCACAGGCCAGCTGAGTCCCAGCCACGGCTTCTCCCTGCAGCCAAGGGAGCTCTCCAAGCCAGCCCACAGAGCCTGGAGGCACACAGGCCATGCCTGGTGCACTCTGCAGGAGAATTGCAATGGAAGAGCTGCTCCTGTGGGTCTGCAGCAGCTGATGGGTGCCACATCTCCAAATATGAGGTCCTAAAAAAGAAAAAAAAAAAAAAAAAAAAAGGCACCAGGTTTTCCTGCTCTGCTAGCATTCCTTCCCTGAGCTCCCAGCTTCTTTTCCAGTTATTTATTATTCACCCCCAAACACCAGGAACAGCTTTACACCAGCAAGAAATCCCTTAAATACTCTCCATATCACAGAATTACAGAATGCTTTGGGTTGGAGGGGACCTTAAAGATCACCCAATGCCAACCCCGTGCCAGGGACAGGAACACCTTCCACTGTTCCAGGTCCAGTCTTGAACACTTCTCCCATTGTACAGAACCAGTGGGGCAGGTTAAACTGGGACCAGTGATGTCCCTGTCCCGTTGTGGTCATTGCCCATAGATGGTTTAAACACCTCAAACACAAACGAGCAAACAGAAATCCCCTCCCCAAACACCCAGGTGAGCAAAATTATTTGCCAAAATACTCTTGAGTAACTCAAGCACCACAATGCTCTGAAGATCAGACCAGATGTTGTGGTTGGGCTGGACTGGGAATAATATCCCTAAAGATTTCCCTGAAAACCAGGGATGCACACCATGTCCATGTGAGCACATTACAGACAGAGATGTCCTTTAAAGCAAGAGCACATCCAGTGATGGATGCCAGCCCCAGGGGTTCTCATGTGTTTTGCTCTTAATTGCAATATGGTAAAACAGGGTTAAGCCCACTGAGATATTTTTTGGTTGGGCTGCAATGAACTCAGAATCTATGAGGAGACTCATATCTGATGAGGTTTTTCCCCATTTCTCCACAATATGGAATTTTAAAAATTCTCTTGGCCTTTCCAGTTGTCTGCTCTTCAGTGGATGCTAAAAACCCCCACAGATTTCCACTCCCAAACCATGGCAAGTTCAAGGAATTGGGGATTATTTTTCTATTTTCATCTCAAACTATTAAATTCTAGCAAAATTACATTAAAATCTGGATCAACTAAGAAGAGTTCTATGTTTCTGAGTTTGGTGTCTGTGTTTATCAAGTTTGGAAATAAGAAAGCATAAATAAAACATCTCCATGGGATACAGATTCACTTCTCTGCCTCAGATACAAGAACTGCAGCTGTGGAATACAAATCATCTTCTAGCCAAAAACATCATTTAATATTTATTACTGCACACTTGGCTCTGTGGATTCAGGGAGGGCGTCCCCCATTTCTTACCTGTGACCTCACAATGTGCCACCACTAAACGGTGCTGGAGCAAAATATATTTTACCCCATTTAAAATACATCAGTTTGGATGTTCCCCACTCTTAGGCTTGTAGAAACACCAACAAAAGTTGTTTTTTTTTTCATTGTAAGACATTTGGAAAAACCAGCTGAAGGATATACTTTCACTATAAAAATGGGAGAACAATCCAACTGGAAGAAATCTCACAAGTGAGGGCAGGAATTGCCTCTGCAGAGGCTGCGTGGAGGTTTTGGCTTCCCAAAGGGCTGCGGTCATCAAGAGCTTTCCAAGAGTTTCCAGGAAAAGCAAATTACTCATTTTGATCAAAAAGTAAACTCAGGTTTGAGGAAAACATGAAAATATTAAAAAAACCTATGATGGTGTGAGGCACCTGTCAGAGAAGGCTGACCACAGGCAGTGGTTTTGAAGTGCTGGTCACCTCTGTCCTTATTCTGTGCACCTCAAAAATGACAGCTCAGAAGAGGGAACAACAAATTTGCTGGCAGAACTGGCCCTGGAGTCCCTGTGCTCCCAGTCTCTGGGTGGGAATGATGGTGTTTGGCTGAAGGTTGGATTTAATGATCTTGGAGAGCTTTTCCAACCTTAATAATTCTGTGATTTTAATGCATTTTGAGTCCTGGTAATAGAATTACCACCATTAAGGGCCTGCTCCATCTCCCCAGTGGGTGTGACACAGGGTTGTCTAAGGAAAAAACACTGTGGATTTCAACAGCTTTTCAAGAAAGTGTTTTAAAAACAGGGAGAGCTCTTGGGCAGGGAAGATTTTTGACAATCAGGACCCTTTGAACAGGAGGCAGAACAATTTTTCAGCTGTGTCTTTCCACTCCCTTTCAGCTGGCACCACTCTTCCTTCCAGCACGAGAAATGGGTGCCAAAAGGAGGATGATTTTTGGAAAAAAAAAATAGCATTGAAAGAAGTGCATTTCTATGATAAAAGGGTAAAAAAGGGCTAATTGTGAATTTCTATCTCTGCACCCCAAGATGCTTCTTTTCTGAAAGCCAAAAACTGATTTATGTGCCACACTGTCATTTATGTCATTTACAGACTGAGGCAACAGAAGCTTTACCTGCTTCACAGAACAAAAAATAATCCAAAAAAAGTAACTTTCCCCTCATCATTATGCACTGGCAAAGCAGAAAGCAGCCAATTATCCTATGAGAAATATCAGCACCTTCCCCAAACGGGGACAGCCCTACAGTGGCAGGTGACAGAAACACTGAGCCCGCTGTGACAGTGCTCATACAGCCCATGGGGCATCTCTGTCCAGCACCCAGGGCCCCACTGCTCTCCTCTCCCTGGATTTCTGTATCATCCTGGAGATTTTGTCAGAAGCAGCAGCAAGGATGGAAGGTTTGAGCTCTGCAGGCAGATGGAATAACCAGGACTGCAGCAAAACTAAAGCTGCTGAAACCCAGGTCAATTCAGGGTCTGCCTTCAAGCAGTGCTGACCCCGAGGCTGCGGAGGGTCCTGCTGGCCCCCATTTATCAGCTGCTAAAACAGACTGCCAAGAGTTCTAAATATCCTTAAAATATGTCCAGCCACTGCCAGGGCAGAGCTGGTGACATAAAACACCGGGTGCTGCACAGCACAAAATTTAGGAAGTGAACGCTGGAGGTGAGGACACCCCAGTGACCCTGAACACCTCAGGACATTGACAGCCAGCCCTGGCACAACAGGGTTTTCTGTCAGTGTTACAAACTTCCAGGGGTTTTCCATTTCCAGAGGTGGAACCACCCTTCTGTTCCCTGCACCAAAAACCAGCTCCTGTTTTCTGATCACCTTTGGCTCTTGCTTATCAAGGTTACACACATGGAAATGATTTTTTTTTACTGCTTTAACGTGAATTATTTCATGGAGGCTCTTGGAGCACTGATTCTGCAGCTGCTGAGGTGAATCCTAGAATGGTTTGGGTTGGAAGGGACCTTAAATCCCATCCAGTGCCACCCCTGGCACGGCAGGGACACCTCCCACTGTCCAAGGCTGCTCCAGCCCCAGTGTCCAACCTGGCCTTGGAGGTGCTATAGATTATTTTCCTGTAGTAGTAAAAGCTTCTATGTTTTTCTCTGTGCTATCACTTTTTTTGTTGTTGTCTTTGCCCAGCTGTTTTCTCCCCCTTTTAATGCTCAAATTAATCACAATAAAAGAACTCTGGGACGAGGCCATGAGCATCTTCAAAGCCCCATTTTCCTGTGAAATGTTCCCTCACAGGTGCTACTTGCTCCCAAGCAGATAAGGATCCCTGGAAAAGGCTCCAATCCTTTAGGAGCTCTCATTCCCACTGTTCCATAACTCTCCTTGCCACCTGCATTTGTCTAATTCCAGCAAAACCAGTGCCAGAGCCCCCATTTTGGAAGAGCAAAGAGCACAGCGGCTCAGCCTGGGGGTGGGTGAGAACAGCCCCAAACTGCTCAGCCTGGTGATATTTATTACAAATTGGATTGCTTCAAAAATTACCACAGCAGTGGATATTTTAAAAAAAAAGCCTGGATATTGCTGGCCTGCTCCTTTCCAGCAAATGCAGGGAATAATTTCAGGTGCCAAATCCTCCTCCCCACCTCGTGCACCTCCAGGGCTCTCTGTGAGCAGTTTGGTTTTGTTGTGGAGAAGGAGCATCCTTTGGCAAGTGGTGGTCATTGCCCACAGAAGGTTTAAACACCTAAAATGCAAACAGGCAAACAGAAATCCCCTCCCCAAGCACACAGGTGAGCAAAACAATTTGCAAAAATAATTCCAGTAAGTCAAGCACCCCGATGCTCCAAGGATCAGGTCAGAAGTTGTGATCTGCAGAGGGAACAAACCCTTATCCCACTCACCCTCAAAAAAACCTCACCTGGTTTTAATTCAGCAGAGCAGAGAGTGGAAATCTGGGAAACACTGGGAAAAAAGACTGGGAAAAAGTAAAATAATCATCAGATTCCCTGTTTTCCACCAGCACAGCCCCTACACAAACCAAAGGTCAGGGATGCAGCTGGGCAGGGGATGGAATCAGCTTCAAATGCCTCCAAATTCACTCAAAAAGTCCCTGCTTTGTGCTCCTGCCTTCTCTTTTTAAACTTCTGTTTTGGCAGAGCTGCCACAGCACTTGTGGCACAGCTGAGGAGATTTTGTGGAAGGATGTCTGAAGCTCCCAGGTATGGAAGTGGCTCAAAGTCTGCCATTGTTACTGCCCTTCAGGAAAAACATCTGTGAGAACTCCGACCGTGCTCCCTTTCAGGCTGGCTGTTACACTGATAAACAGAGCTGGTGCTGAGCTGGGCTTCTGAAAAGCCAAATTTGCCTTTCATCTGTAGGAAAAAACACCAGAAAAAATGCATTCCACAGGGATGTCTTAAACAGCACAACTTGGAAAAGTTTCCCATCTGCTGCAAGTCCATTAAATGTGAAAATGTGGAATTTTCCAGCCTGTGATTTGGGTGGGGAAGGTTTCAGTTCTGCTCACAGCCACATTTGCAGCCATTCGGGCAGATGGGGATTGTTTGGGGATGGCTGCAAAAAGCCTCGATTTGTACACATGGACAAGAGGATTTTTATGAATGGATCATATTGACACATCAACCTCCACTCGTGTGTCACAGACTTGGAGTACACAAACAGCTGCTGAGAGGGGAATGTGCCATTTTTATTAATTAATTAATTATTAATTAACCATTAACCAGAAATTCATTTTAAAAAGTTCTTTTGAGAATAGACACTGTTTGTCACTGCTCTAAATCCCAGTATTTTCAGCCTTTCCTGTCTTTCACTACATTAATAAATGAAATAAATTTAATTATTAAATTATTTCATTGAATTAATAAATTTCTTCATGAATTAGCTCAGTATAAAAATTGAAAAAAAAAACCCCAAGAAATATGTTCTTTTTTGGTTCCAGTTACATAATGGAATAGTCTGGATTTTTTTTTTCTTAATGAATAATGTGTTTTAAGCTCACTCCTACTTAGCACATCTCCATCCTTCTTCTTTCTAGTAATAATTACACAACATGAACTGTGTACTGGATAGTTATTTTGAAATTTCACATCAATAATTACTTCCAGCACAAAATTTAGGTATTTTACACCCTCCCTGTTCAGAGATGAACTCAGGAAAGTAATGGATGTAGTAGATACAACTGAAATATTAAATTTTAAGTGCAACTTGCATCTGGCCGTGATTTTTCAGTCATCTCAGCTTTGTTTCATATGATTTTTAAATGACAAATAAAATGCCATATTCTGTATAAAAGGGGGGAAATCCCAACTCAATCCTGCCTCAGGCTCTGAAGGAGAGTCAAAATTTGGTGATGATAATGATAAAAACAACTCCATGAGCTTCTGCTGGTCAACTCACAAAATCAGAATAGAAATCCCTCCAGATCTTCCTGCTAACCAAACATAAAAATGAAATTATCATCTTTATGCCCTCCTCCTTCTTTTAATATTCTTAAATTTTACTAGTTTCTTTTCCTGAGTTTTGGGAGTTTGACAGTTCTGCAGTTCTAGTCTAAATAAAAATTTCTTCACCTTCTTTAGCATCAACTTTAAGTCCTGCTTTGCCTTATGAAAAATCCTAATTATATTAAATACCCATAAGTTATTTATTTAGAGTGATGTTTGCAACAATGTGGGAACTCACGATGGAGTTTTGTTTTGGTTTTACTGCTGCTGGTTTTACTGCTTTTTCACGGATAAAATCCATGAAATCTGAGACACACGTGGCAGAACAAAATCAAAAACCTTTTAACAGAACATTTTAGCTTTTAGAACCCCATAAACTTTGTGATGTTCCTCTATTTAATAAAAATATTTCCATTGCAAACAGCATTATTTTAGTGAATGTTGGTGCTCAGTGTCACAACCACCAGTGGAAGATGCTTTTCCCTGCTCCCTGTTTTTTCTGGAAAATAGCACTGCACACTTTGCTGTCCATCAGATATGCTGGAGGATGTGCTGGAAAGCTGAGATACCCACATATGGATTCACTAAGCCTTTAAGAAGAAGAAGGTCTCACTGTTATCCACTTATCTCAAATTAGAATCCAATCCCAGCAAAGGGAAAGGGGAGATAGAGGTATTTATAATATCAAAACTAGACCACATGGCAACAAATGACATTGGGGAACAAAGAAGAGAAAAACGACTTTATCTCTGCTGAGGCCACCTTGGAAAGGCATAGCCTGCATTTAACTGTAAAGTGGAAATCTCCTCCTCCTCCTTTGGGTAACGACATTGCCTTCTTCTGTAAAACATACAAGATATCAACAATTGATCCCAAAATCTCAGTAACACCAAAATTTGCCTCCTGTTGGTTCCTGAGGGAAAGCAGCACCTGCAGCACGAACATGTTTGGGGCAGGGGCTGTTCCCTCTCCTACAGCACGCACTGGATCACATCCAAACAGCCTTTTAAAGTTATAATTGAAGTTTTATCCGTGCAATAACCTGAGTGCTGAAATGCAAATTAAAAATCATTGCTGTTGCTGCCATACAGATCTGTCTTCTCCAGGCACCACTTGTCCTACAGCAATAAGAACTGGGGGCCTGGGGGATCATTTCAGCTTTGATGCCTTGTTGTTTTTACAGGAGAGGGGAGCAGAAGGAAAGCAGCTGGAGGAACATTTACCCCCCATTTGCATGTAGCTATTCAAGCTTAAAATCCCATTGCTGGCTTTGCAGGAGGTGTGGAAGACACAAGCAGAGATTCTCCCAGGACAGTGGAGCAGCGTTCTTGTTTCCTCTCAAACCACTGTGTAACCAACTCCACTTCACTGTTTGTGTTTCCTGCCCAGTTTATTACTCTGCTGTTGCTCCAATGTGCCCAAGGAGGGATTTCCACACTGTGTCACACAGAACTCCCTCAGAGGTTCAGGAAAGCCTGAGTGAAAAGCTCAGTTTCCCCCCAGGCACGTGTGTGGGTCCTGTGTGTGGAGCTGGGGCAGCACAAACCAGGAGCAAATTACACCTGGTGATCCAAAAGTGTTGGCTGAAGGCTGAAGACGATGAAATTGTGGGTGGCTGAGCAGAGATCCCTCCTGAAAGAAGAGGTAAAACTTTCCTGGAGTGCATTTATCCACCCTGGTGCCACCTGATTCTCCAGAATCCTTCCCAGCACTCGAGGAGCAGAGCCTGGGCACTGCTGTTTGGCTCAGCACTCAAAGCACTTTTCCTCCCTCAACATCATCACTCTCTTCCCCAAATCCAGCCTGTGCCAGCTGCTCCTAATCCAGCAGCTCCTCCCCTCCAGGCCCCAGAAACCTGATGGGAGAGGGTGAGAAGTTTGCAGAGCTGATGGATAAACTCCCCAAGAAAATGCCATGTGGGTTACGTGCTAAGATTAACCAAGGTTGCCACACAGGGAGCAGATCTGCTCTGCCTGATGAAGGAACACGAGGATTAGCGGATTTTAGATGTCCCATTATTGTCCTTTTTTGGAAAACATTCCTGCCCCTGTTACAAACGAGGCCAGGACTCGGATGGAAAAATAAAAAAAATTCCTCATTTATTAAAAATTTCCCCAAACATACAAACTTAAGAGCTGTTATTTATAACCCCACAGAAGCATCTATCTACTTTTAACACCCCTGTTAAACCCTGGCATCAGAGCTGGCACACAGGGACACCAGGGGGCTGCTGCCACATCCTGCACCAGGGAGATGCAGCTCAGCCCTGAAAATCACAGCCCAGATCCAACCATGAGGAAATCAATCTATTTAAAACATAAACCCTGCCCTTCCCCATCTCTTGAAGTTATCCCCAAACACAGCTTCACCTCTCCAAGCCTCCCTTTGCTCAATTTGTGCTTCTGATGACAACATTCCTGTTCTCCCTCAGATCCCTCACAGAGAATGATGCCAGCTCACCACTGGAGAATAAGGACTCTGCAATCTCCTTTTTTTATATACAAAACAGGCAGCAAAGGAGAGAAAATGCAAAGAGGAGTTCACCCCTTTGCATCCACACAGGAAACTGCCAACACAAGAACTGGAGCTCCTAATTCCTCCAGCAGCCCATGAAGCAACCAAAGCAAACATCTGCTTTTCCTAAAAAACCCTTTCTCACAGAATCACAGCACCTTTGGTATAAAATAAGAGCTGAGATGTGCATCTGTTACATTAAAAAAATGCAGCAGAACTTTTTAATATGTTAAATTAGGCTATATTGGCTAAAATTCCATTTTAATTTGAAACTTGTTGGATATTAAAGGCAAGTTTAAAAAGTTATTATCTAGGCTTTAATTGCATACATTATGTTTGTAGCCTTAGGTACTGCAGGCAGATCTTTAATATTCCCTGCAATATATTGAGAGCATGGAGCAGCCATTTAATTCTGCTCCAAGAAACTTCCAGAAGTAACTATGGGAAAACAGATTAGAAAACGCCAAACTTTTGGCTGTTGAGTGAAACTCCAATGGATTTGGGCCTGTTGACAGGGAATTTCCAAAGTTTTAGCTGTAGGAAATACATTGGAAGCATATGGGCTGTCATGAAAACATTATTGAGTCCACCCTTGACAGTCAGACACCAGATTAAAAATAGAAGGATTTTCAAGCTGCAATATGGGTGCTTGGAAAAATATCAGATATTTTCCTTCAAAAATATTACAAAAAATCAAATGTGTCCAAACATTTAAATGGGACAGCACCACCTCCTCTCTATCTCACGTGGCACAGAAGGTTGGTTGTGTGAGCACTTCCATCCTTTGGCAGGATTAAGCAGCAAATTTGTAAAATCAGGCTATAAAATAATCAGAATTCCAGTCCTGTGCCAAAAGAAGCTGGAAATTTGGTAAAGAGTATTTTTTTTAATATATGCATGAATCCCTTTAAAGAAACAACAATATTAATAATCATCATCATCTTCATCATCACCCAACCCAACTTCAGCTCCAAGGTATTTTTTAAATTACCCAGAACATCTACCCTGATTAGAATGTTACTTCCTGTGCTTTTCCTTCATCTTTGAAGAGGCAAATCTAGAGAGCAGCACTCCGAGCATCTTCCACGCCTCATTTTGACACCTTCTGTAGGACAGAACTTGCCCTGTTCAACATTAAAGAAGAATAAAACCCAAGTAATGCAAAAACAATTCCAAGTCATGCAGACATCTTCCAGAAAAGGATTAGATACGACATCAGGAAGCACAGATCCTCATTTCCTTCAGAACACATGGAAAAACTCCTGACCCAGGAGTTCTGATGTTGCTGAAGAACTCGGGCCCACGACGGCAGCTGGAATTCCAGCCCGTGGAGGATGAGCAAAGAATCTTTGCCTCCTTATTTTCAATTCCCCTGATTATCCCAGAGTGCTGCGTTCACCAAATGTTTGTTTAACTCGGAGTGTTTGCTTATTTGAAATAAATCTCTGCAATGGGAATGTGCAGCCTGGTGTCTGGGTGGGTTCTGCTGAGTGCAGGGCAGGGGCGGGAGGAAGCCGAGCTCAGCTATTCCAGACACACTCCACGCTCAGCAAACACAGAGATACAGAGTTTTCATCTTTTGTTCAATCATTTTCAATGAATGCAAACTCCTTTTTCTTCCTTGCCATTTAATTTTAAATTAGTCTAATCAGACATCTGCTAGGATGTGTCTGAATTAACAGAACTGAACACAAATCTTGTGCGAGTGCTCAAGTGCTGCTTCCCTCAGACGGCATTAACTCACACGGACACTCTGGAACTAATTGAACATCCCCAGCACAACATTCCAAACTCTCTGATTTAACTTTATTGTAGTCAGAAGAAATCACAGGATAGAAGGAAACATGTTGTTAAGGACTCTGTTCTGAAGCAGTTCAATAAAAGCAGGCTGCTTATCCTGCTTTATTATCTTTATTATTGCCGCTCGAAGATGAAAAGAGAATTTCCTCTCAATACAGAAAAGCAGAGTTTGTCTCAAAGCTCTTTGTTTTCTTTTCAATAGCAAGGTACAGTTTACTCCTTAGAAATTCTTTTCTTGCCTGTACAGGGTATTTTGATATTGTGGAGCTCTCTTGTTCCTGTCACAAATTGTGGTGGCATTTGTCAGCATTTACCCAAGGTTTTGACATTACTCAACAATGCTGAGGTGGATTCTGCTGACTCTGGCCATGTTCTGAACTAAACATCTTTTGTCAAACTCCTGACATTATCCAGGAGCTGCACACAGGTGGTCTGCTCAGCTCTGTGGTCCTGGCCTGTGCAGGGCACAGGAATTTCAAAATCAGATTAGCTCTGAGGGACTTTTTTTAGCCTGTGTTTGTGGGGTTGATATTGAAACCAACACAACCACCTGAAAACCCCACTAATTTCAGGAGCCAGCTTAGATCTGCTTCAAGTGACACTTCAGCATTGATTAAAATAAAAATTCTGAATAAAAAGACTAGACTCCTTACATATTTTTAACCAAAAGGTTGGGGTTTTTAAGCAATACTTTTAAAGGCATCTAAGATTTCACCCCACAAGTTCTGCAAGTAGAATAACACTGCAACATCCTGTAAAAGAAGCATTTGCCTAAGAGTTTTAAGCTCTTGCCATATTTATTTGTGTTCTTCAGAGGATGGAGAGAAGTTTTCATTCTTGGGGCAGTGCTGTCCCTCCAGGCTCCTGCTAAAGCCCTGCAAGCAACACCAGGGAAGTTTCCATGAATTTTTCAGCTACCTGAGTCTCTGTCATCTCTTAAATGCAAATAAAATCGAGCCCAAATGTCCCTTTTTTTTATGAGCAGTGGCAAATGAGACAGAAACAATCGTTGGGAAAGTAAAGGATGCTTAATATTGATTGTTCTTCTGAAGGATGAGGAAGCTTTTCTGAAGCTCGTTGGGGACACGGGGAGGGGACAGCTTATGGATTTGTTTTCCTTTCTGCATTCCCAAGGGAGAAGGGAAAAGATGAGGCCATGATAGATGATAATTCTGCAAGGAATGACTAATGAGGCACTGAGCTGCCTCTGTAGCAGTGGTGAAGGCAGTAATAACCAGAGTAATTGGGTTTATTGGGTTTCTGCTTAGCACACATCCAGCCCTCTCCAACATCCTGTCCCTCCAAAGCATTTCATGCTCTCTGTCCTTCCTTTTTATTATGCCTGACTTGAGTTATTTCATGAAATTTGACCTTGTACTCTTAATCTCATCTGCTTGTTCTGCATAGTTCATCTTCTTTATTTTCCTCAGTAGCTGCTCTGTCAAACACTCCACGTCACCACGACATCTCCTGACTCAGGGTGGATCTGCATTTCTGTACCCCAACAGCTCCATTTCATCTTCTCAGGGAATCTGGCTCAAGAAATAACACTCCAGGATAAATTTGCTAGAAGTGCATTGACCCTCTTTTACAAATCACAATGCTAACTCTGTGTTAGAATTAATTACAACTTCCATTTTCAACTAAATGCAATTTTTTTTAAAGCGGTTGGAAACAGCAAGAGTTATATGCAAGTCAGAAAAAAAAAAATTATTATTTGCTATGTTTTTTTTTTTCTAAATGGCTTTTACACTCCTGCTGGGGAAACATCTCTGCAGAAATCCATTCTTGCAGGGAAAAAAAGCAAAAAACAAAAAACCCAACATTTCATATTTCCTGCCAGTGACATTCCACTTCCAATTCCCCAAGAGCAAAGCAGACCTTCCATTCAAGCCTAGTGACACAGCTGGTCCCTACAGCTGGGTGCTCTGCACAGTGAATTTATTCCTCTTGCAGGGTTGTGTCACGCTGGAGCTCCCTTTAGGGAAGAGTTTCCAGCCCCTCTGGTGCTCCCAGCCTCTCTGGCACTTGTACTCACACATTTCCCAGGGCCTGCCTCGTGGTGATGCCTTTTGGGGCTACCTAAAAACAGAGGGCAGACAGAATTGAGGGAATAAAAAGCTGTTCTAGTTATTGAAGGGCCTTCAGGTGCATTTAGGGCAGACAAAGCCCCCCAGGGGCTGCACCCAAAAATGGACCCCAGGTCACAGGTTTGCACACTTTGATCAGTTTGGTCCATTTGCATTTTGGGGTTCATCTCCCAATTCCAGCTTCAGGGAATGAAGTCATTCACCCCAAGTTTGCTGCCCCAGCTCCCTTTTGTTCCCATCTCTCAGCCTGAGGCAGTGAGGTGTCCTTGACTGCCAGGCCTGGAGAGGAATTGCTGTGTGTGCCCAAACTGGGGGAGCAGCAGCTCACCCTGTGTGTGGAGTTTGGAGTTCTGCACTGAAGAACTGCAGGGTTAGGAATACATGGGAAATATAAAAGCTGAAATCCTGAGGCATCAGTAGAACCTTCAGGAGATGAGCAAAGCAATGCTACAGAGGTGTCCCACCAGTATCAAACACCTTCCCTCTAGCCCAGCAAGAGCTAAAAGAGATTAATGAAGCCTCAGTTAACACAGAGATTATTCAGGTTTTTGTACTTCTGGACTCACTGAAGTTGCCCATTAAGTGCAGCCTCAGAGTGGCCTTCCTCCCCTATCCACTAAATCCTGAGCTGGCATCTTTGATATCTTGAGCTGATACCTTTATTTGGTGCACTAACATCCTCCAGCTCTGTTAACAAAGAATTCCCGGCACTCCTCAAATGCCTGGAATGTGGCTGCAGCACAAATAATAAACACCAGAGCTCGTGCCTTCAGTGAAAGAGACTCACCAGTGCGGGCAGAAAAGGGACTGAAGATAATAATAAGTATAAAAGTAACTGCATTAGGCCAGCAGGGTCAACAGCTCACCTTGCTGCAGTCTGAATTGGGTGATTTAATTCCAGTAATTGGCCCCAGCCAGCAGCAGGAATTGATGTGCTGCCACTTTTATCTGTCTGCTGCTCGCCATGTTCAGATGCAGCAACACCGCCCGATGAAAAAAAACAAAAATTACCTTGTGGAGTCAATGAAAGCGATTGCTTTGCTCCCATTATTGATCAGTTGTGGTGCTCAGACAAAGCCTCAGCATTGTCCCATCCCCAGCTTATTGAAGATGAGTGGTCTGCAGGTACCACAGCATCCAGGGAACAGCTAATTGTTATTATACTGCTGATCATTATTATGATTCTTTTGCTTAACAACCAACATTTATACGATGCAGATCATGCAGTTACCCTAAAGCACTCTGCAAGCTTCACAAAAGGTTTTACAAATTGTGTTTATGAGCCTAAAAGCATTATTGTGACTCTGCCACTCCGTGTAATGGGCAAAAGAAAGATCAGGATTATCCTTAAGAGGTGTTGAAACAAAACATTTTGTCTGTCTAAATACTCAGATTATCCAGTGGGACCTGCAGCTGTGCTGGATGTGCAGGGACTCAGATCTCAGATTTACCAGCACAAGGAATAAAAATCTACAAAGTCACCCAAAAAGGGCTGGGGGAGGTCACAGGAGTCCACACATGTGGGTCACAAACACCCAAAAAATGACATGGTCACCACCTCTAGAGGCTCCTTCTCACTCCCAGCTCTTCAGGGAGTGTAAAGCTCCTGACACACCTTCAGTAATTTTGTTAAATGGGGTGGCCATGACACAGAATGATGCTCTGGTGTGAGTGCTGGAGCTCCATGTCACAGATATTGTTGTAATTCATATTTTTGCTCATACCCCATTCCTCTGCAGAAAGGACTGGACAAAGAGGGTTTGGTCCCTGAGCTGACTCAGTGTCCTCACAGCCCCAGCCCTGCCATCTCAGGGGTGTTCTCAGTACCTGCACCTCCCACTGGCATCCAGATTTTACCTCCTGCTCCAGGCCCACACTGGCTCTCACTTTTCTACTGTTCAGCACTGAAGGGAAAAAAAAAAAAACCAAAACCACAACCCCACATAAGTCTAAGAGCTTTCAAATTTAAGGCATTATTATCTCATGAAAAGCAAAACAATAAACAGGGCCAGGAGTTGGACTCCATGACCCTTGTGGGTCACTTCCAACTCAGGATATTCTGTGACTTTCTAAATAACCTTATTTAGCTCAATCTTACTTGGGTAAAATTCCCAGAGCTGTAATAACCAAGGGAGAAAAACATGATGGATAATCCTATGTCATAAAATAAGGAAATAGGGTGCCTTGAAATTTGGGAAGCTTCACTGGGCAGGGGTTTGGCTGCCTGAACAGAGAGAGTCTCCAGTTCAGAGTCATGGGTTGATAAATAATAATGGGTTCATAAATAATTTGAAAATGTGTGAGTTTGGCCACCCTTTGTCCCACAAACAGGGCACAGGGAGGCAGCAGCAGCTTGGTGGAGAATCCTGCCTTTCCCACAAGATCAGGACACCTCTAAATGTCTTTTTTTTCCTGGCTGCTTGAACTTCCCATCCCTGTGCTAAAGGTGGAAGGAATTAATTACAGAGATTTCAGCAGAGCTGAGAGCTCTTCCCAGGAAAGCACCTTAATATCTGGTGTAAATAAAACAATCCAGGAGCCTTGGATGCACTCCAGGAGCAAGACTTGTCTCCTTTCTTTATGGATACTCAAGAGAGCTGCCCCCATTCCCAAAAAAATATTTGAGGAAATTAGTTTTTCCACCTGATTCTTTGGCCAATTTCCCACAGCAGAGATAAGACCCGCAGCGTGTGCATTTACAGATTACTGCTCTCTGTTCTCCTTGTCCTTGGAAAAAGGGACTTGTTTCCTCCAGCAGCATTTCACCCTAAACAGCTGCAGTACTTTTTTAACAATATAAAGAGAAATTAAATTAGAAAGTTGTGCTCAGCAAGGAGAAATGCAGCTGTCTAGATCCAAGCCACACATGAGATGATAAAACTTTTTTAATTTTGTTTGTTAAACTCCTTCTCATGGACTTCATTAGGAACAAAAAAATAATAAACAAATAAACCACCAAGTGTGGCTTTGGTAATTTTGTTGGATTTAAGAAAAACGAGCAAACAAAAGCAGCAATTGGCAAAGAATTCTGCCCTGAACCCCTGCAACTTAATGGAAGTAAGATATTTATAATATGGAGGGAAACAGCAGGTTTGTGATTTTCCATGCCATTTTCAAAGGTGTTTTGTTTAAAGTGTTGTGGAAAGAGAGAAGATTTTCACCAAATTTAAAAACATTGATTTCTATGCTTAGAAGATGTGTCTGACCTGGAAGAAAACCTGACTAATTCCTCCAGTGATCCTGCACACACCCCATGACCTGCGAGTATTCCCACATAACTAAGAGAGTCATTTCCAAGCCTGGTATTTATCCAGACCCTGATGTTTCAGGGATTGGTGTCCACATCTTAATTTTGAAGCTGGCTTCATCTGGATCTGTTGTCTGGCCCAAAAATTACACGTTTTTTGTTGCTCCACAGTGGCAGCAGGTTTAGTTGTGGCTGCCCCTGGATCCCTGGCAGTGCCCAAGGCCAGGTTGGACATGGCAGGGGTGGCACTGGATGGGCTTTAACATCCCTTCCACCACAAATCATTCCATGATTCTATAATTTCAACCTTACAGTGAATTTCTAAAAGATTTGGAGGAATCTGGCACAAACAAGTTCAAAAAGCAGGGCAAAATCCCAAATTCTGCAAAATCCCCCATTCTGCAGGAAGGAAGAGATAACTTAAAACCTTTCTTTCATGTTTAACTGTGGTTTATACGTTGTTTCCCATCTAATTGGATGCAGATTAAAAAGCAAAATATGTTAGAAGCACTCACACCAATCAGTTGGGTAAATAAAGGTAACTAAATTACATGTATTTTTGCTAATTACTACCCTAACTACATGGGGATTTGTCAGCAATCCCGCTCTTTATTCAGATAAAGGCAAGTACATTCCAAACAGCAGTGCCTGTATTTCTGTATTTCAGTCACATAAAACGTGGTTTGAACACGGTTGTTTTATAGATCAAAAGCTTAATTCATAAATAAAATTAAATTGTTGTTCTGTTAGAGGGTGTGCTCAGCCTTGCAGTTCTTTATAAATGAGCTGTGACTACAGTGGCTGTTACAGGTTTTATATCAAAATGTTTCAGGCCTGTTTTCCTGCCTTTTCCAGAGGAATCACAGAGTGGTTTGGGTTGGAAGGAACCTTAAAGATCATCGAGTTTCAATCCCCTTGCTGTGGGCAGGGACAGCTTTCACTGGAAAGGGAGGTATTTTGTAATTGCCTTCAATTTCCCAATTTCCATTCTTTATGTACCACACCCTCAGCTCACACAAACTGCAACAGCTCGGGTTTTACAAGCAGAATAATTTTTTCAGAATAATTTTTGGTACCAGGAGCTTTGGCTGATTGCTTTGCTCTGGGAGGAAACACCAAACTCCTCATGGCTGCCCATGCATCTTCCACAGAAACAAAGAATTTTGGGAGCTGAAGGGACTTTACAGTCCCAAATCCTTTTAATGCAACACCTTCCACTATCCCAGGCTGCTCCAACCCCATCCAGCCTGGCCAATTTGTCCTTGGACACTTCCAGGGATGGTGACTCCACCACATCCCTGAGCACCCTGTTCCAGTGCTTGACCATCTATTCTGTGAAGAAATTTTCCTGATTTCCAGCTAAGCTGAGCAGCTTTTCCTTCAGAAATTACCTCAGTGTGGGCTTCAAAGGGATCTAAACTGGAGTTTTGTGCTGTTCCAAGGCTCCATTCAGGTTGGACTGTGATAAATATCTACACAGAGCAGAACTCCCAGGATTTATTAATTGAAATTAGGATGAGGCAGCTTATGACACTCCAAAACAACAGTTTCAGGAAGCACTCACAATCCAGTGAGGCAGTTACAGCCATATAAAGCAGCCAGTGATTAAAGATTTAACATGTTGTCCTGGACTCACAATACAGCTGTTCTGGAAACCAGGAATGTGCCTGTGGGGTTTATAACTCCTTACAGAAAGCATTCTCATTTACTTGGATGAAATAAAACCCATTTGATGGTGATACCATTTCAAAGAATGCACTGAAGCTTATTAAGAGCAGCAGATTTTATTTTTTTTAATTGAATCAATGGTAAATCTAATGAGAAACAATGAAAAGTTTTGGGATTTATTTTTTTTAAAAAAACCCAACAAGAACCATTATGAATTTAACTGGAATTTTCCAAAATTCTTTGGAGTGTGCTTTATCAATCAAGATGCTGGACTCAAGGCCAGGTTGGACAGGATGAGCTTTAAGGTCCTTCCAACCCAAACCATTCTGGGATTCTACAATTCCATGAGACAAACAACAAACAACCCCTTAACCCACAGTGTAGAAACATTCCTGGTAGCATCACTGAGACTTCCCATTTTCTATTAGCTATTTCCTTTTCTCTGAAATCATTTAGAAATTTTGGAGGAAAAAAAACACCTGAGCCTTAATTTTAGCATAAAGCACATCAAACATTCCAATGCAGTTCTGCATGGGAGTTGAATTCCTTCCACGTATTCCAAGAAGCTGGATTCTGTCACCTCTACTCAAAGCAATCACCTGAGCCTAATCTTCCAAGGAATCCTGGCACTAGAAATGAAAAAAGACTTTCAAAGGAGCTCCCTGAGTAACTCATTTTAGCATTAGTGCTTTTATTAAAGTAATAAAACTTAAATAATTAAAGATACACAGGCAACCACATATGCAAATAAATGTCATTGCAGGGCTCTAGACAGGTGTCATGCACCAAAGCTCCTCTGAAATTTCCAGCTGAGAGCTCTTTATGTTCAGGTCGACGATTATTCTGAAAATGTAGCTCTTAGGTGTTTTCATGGACTTCTCTGGAAATAAAGATAATCTCTGCCTGTTGTAAAAATTAATATATTTAAAGACTGTGCCACTGACTGTGCTCAGACAGCAGAGTGAAAGAAGTGTTCTGAAAAGATCAGAAACAAGACACTAGAAATGAAAACATTACTGTGTAAGGGTTTATGTATTTCTAGGAAATTAAGAACTGATAGATCACAGACTTCAGAAAACTGGGGAGAACTGGAAGTCTCAGGAATGGGAAGAATAGTTTCATTTCTCTGCCAAATCTGGCATATTGCAATGTAAAATATTTAAATCTAAGTAAGAATATCTGCTTTTAATAAAATGGATTTCAGTCAGGCCCTTTCTTGTCCTAATATCAATAAAATCATTATTTTGACCACTTGTGTCCTTCCTCCCCTGCACTGCTGACACAGCTCCAGCTGCTGGAGCAGCTTTGCTCCCTTTTATTTTCCAAGTGCCCCAGTAAAGTCTTTGCCAAGTTGTCCAAGAGCATGAGCTGAACATGTCAAAGTCTTTGGAACAAGGGCAAAGCAGTACCACACCTTGGATCCCCCCAGATCCCCCCAGACCTCGCTTTGACAGAGCAAGTGAGAGATTAGGGATAACAGAAATGATGGTTATGAAGAATTAATCCCTCTGGACGTTTGCCTTCCCGAAGCTTAAATCCCCCTCTGCCTCCCCCTGCAGCCTCAAATCACCGAGGGCTGGCTCCTGTAAATAAATGTTGTAGGGTGGAAGAGGCAAATCCTTCATTACCTTTCGGGAAGAACTCATTTGGTGACCTTGACGTGGTTACACAACCTCGTTTTGCAATCCAGGGTGAATCCAGGACCACGGTCAGAGCCATCTGCTGCAACTCATCCCGGCCTTCCCTGCCAGGATAATTGCAGTACATGTTGCAAATAGATTAATTTCCCTGGAGCAATCTATTTTTGGGTCCCAACTTGTAATCCCAAATTACAAACCCTCTGTTGTTCGAGGGCGGTAGAAATGGCCGGTGCAGGCAGCTCGGGTGTGACATTGGTGTCACCCTGGTCCCTGGTTTTTACCCAGTGAGGGAGGTCCCAGGCTTTTGAGAAATGACCCACGGGAAGGAGTGAAGGGCACACTCGAGTGCTTTGGGAGTGATTCCACGTTTGCTGCAGAGCAGTAATGGTGGAGAGGAATTCATCAGGTCTCTCCAGAGTTCTGCACCTCTCAAAACCTCGTGTGGACGGCCTGGGATTCCACACCCTCCCAAAATCCAGCTGCCATCAAACCCCAGGAGGATCTCAAAGTCTCAATAACCTGGCCACCCTTTCAGTGAAGAATTTTTTTTTTCCTAGATGAGATATTAGGAAAGATTTTCTCACTGAAAGGGTGGTGAGGCCCCAGAACAGACCTGGACTGGAACAGGGCAGTGGAGTCACCATCCCTGGATGTGGCACTTGGGGACACGGTGCAGGGGTGAACACGGTGGTGTTGGGTTCATCAATGATCTCCGAGGTCCTTTCCAGCTTTAATGGCTCTGTGATTCCATGAAAATGCTCCGAAATGAAAGCATCTTGTCATAACCAGAGTGCAGCGATGTGTGAATGTGATCACTGCTGAAATAAAACACCTGAACATTCTGAATAGGGGAAATTCAATCCAATCATGGGTTGTGTCTGTTACCGGAATTTTCATTTATTCTGGCATTCTCAAGCACTAAGAATAGTCAAATCTGAGCTATTATCTCCATTTTGCTGCTATTTTAATTTGGGGTGTTTTGTGCTGCAGTGAATACTGAGACATCACAATATTTTTAGACTCTGCAAAATAACATCACTCTGAGGCAATGGCATGAACATTTGCATTTGGAAAATAGGACAGGTGCAGCTGAAGCATCAGCTGCAGGCAGAAAAAATGTGGCATCAGTACCTGGAGAATTACTTTAAAGTATTTTTCTAGACCTAGCTCTTGTTTTAACTTTTCCTTGTTGAGTAGTCTCATAAAAAGTCCTTTTCCAAGGCACTGCGCTTAATCCAAACCTTACTGAGGGTAAATCTTGTGCTTTAAACTAAATTCACAAAATCTCCTACGATAATTTTGCCCAAATAAGCCCAAGTATTCACGGTGCAAAGGCCCCCTTGCCTCGGCAGAGGGATGTGAGGAGCTGCCAGTCAGGTCCCACTACTCAGCTCTCTCCACAACTCCACTTAAAACCCAAACACAGTGAGACAACAAACAGCTGGAGCTTTTCAGCTTTTCTCTTTTTCCTTTTTTTCCTCTGGTTTGCTTGACCTTTTCATAGCTGGCTGAACATCACGAGGAAAGTCCACACGGGATCAGGCGTGAGGATACAAGTGATGAAAGATCCATGGCCTGCAGCCTCTCCCCACTGGATGCATTCTTTGCTGTCAATACACTTTACTCTACCCTATTCATTATAAACACTTCCCTGAAGTCCCCAGGTTTTAAATACCATGTGTTTTCACTTCAAAACCCAGAATAAATCTCAATTTATTCTGAGTATGGAGCTTTTAGGCTCCAATTTTTTGCCCTAAGTGAATAAATCAATTTCTGTTTAAGTTGTAGTGCCTTTGTCTCGCTGTTTGAAGCTGCAAGAATAGTTACACTTATCTTACACAGAAAAAAATCACCTCATTGGGTACTTTATAGACTTTGGTGCCAACTGAGTCACTAATTTACTCTGTCAAATCAGATTAATCTTGTCTTAAAATTCACTCTCTTATGGTCAGCAGATCAGAGATGAACTGCAAGGAATTCACTGGAAGGCCATGCTCGGATTAAACAGCGTATTACAGAAAAACACTTGAAGAAATTAATGGAATTACTCTGGCTACAGGGCAAGATTCCCATTCAGAATTTACTTTCAGAGAAAGGCCTGGAGTTTTTCAGCTTTACTACACAAACATCCCAAGTTTAGAAACCTTCGGTCATTCAGTTTAGTTTTAATTATACAATGGAACTGAGACATCATAACACAAACTATTCAAAAGTTACCCTGCCTTTATTGTACAGAAATCAAGATACTGTTTGGAAATGCCAGAATTAGCTAAGCCAAAGCTAAATCCTTCGTGCAAATCCTCTCCTCCAAACACTCGACTGGGCCACTTTGGATGCAGCAGAGCTATTTCTATTCCAAACAGCTCTGGTGCTCTCGGATTGTTTTCTCTTTAGCTCAGAAAAAGGCACCAGAACAAACAGAGGAGGTAAAGGAGAGCGGCAGGCGGGCGCTGAATCATCCGCTGATGCAAACAACATTTTGGCATTGTTTTAACTCACTGTGCCTATGCTTAACCTCTTCAAAATTCCAGCAAGAACTTTTTTTAAAAAGCAGTTTGCTAGGTCCTGGGTAACCCAATTAAAAAGTTTGCTCCTTCCTTTTTTGAGGGATGAGGCACAAACCCAGCAGGCACGATTAAAGCTTGATCCACCCTGGTGAGCCCCACGCTGTCACACACCAGAGCTGGCAGGATGCAGATAAATGGCAAAGCAACGCTGGGCACAACACCCTTCATTCCTTTTATTAGCAACATTTAATGGCCTTGCCACTTTCTGCCATGAATTAGAGGCGCTCATGTCTGACACTTAAGAAATTAGCACGACACAAATCATCTGTAAAAAGACTTTTTAACACGGTGACAACTGATTGCAGCTTGCAAGGGAGAAAATTAGTCTTTTGTGAGCAGCCCTGAGAGCACTGAGCGAGAACCATCCTTTTACAAGGGAGCTGGGAATTTAACAGGAGCACTCAACCCTCGGCAGAATCAGAGCTTTAATTTTTTATTCCGCAAAAGGAACTCGGAAGAATTTGCTTGAGGAGAATTTATAGAGATGTACTTTATACACCCAGTCCATAATACAGATGAATAGCTCTAGATGTTTACGGTATATTTAAGTACACTCATGGGACCCATCCCAACTTGATTCTGTAATATCAATTTTGTTATATATTTGCTGTGGGGAAGATGTTAATAGGCTGTTAAAACAGTCACTAGGAAAAAAAAAATTGAATCAGCCTCATAAATCCTAAAGCATCTGATTTCAGTTTTATGTTTATTTCTTTCACTAGGATATCGAAAAGAAGAGTTAGATTCCCAGTAAATCTTTTATAGGTTACACTGGTTTATAGGCTTAAAATGATGGCACTCGGTAGTTAATTTTGCTGCTTGGAAAAAAAAAAAAAAAGGCAACATTACCCCTATATCACATCTTCAGCTTATCTGCATGTTCTGCACCCACTGCTCTTTAAGGAATCATAACTTAAAGCCAGGATTTTCATCTCTCTCCCTCTTTCCGGTTTCCTTGGGGAGAACACTTGATGAATATGAAGCAGGTTATTATTTAGAAGAGGAGATCAGGCTGAGGGTGGGTTACCCTGCCCAGGTCAGCAGCAGCAGCACTTTAACCACGGTCACAGGGACAGGACAGCCCTGGTACCTCCCCAAAATCCCTCAAAAATTGCCCCAAGGCCCCACAGGACCCCCCAAAACCCCTCAAATTTTGGGCCTGCCCAAAATTCGGGGTGTTTCTCCCCAAATTCAGGGTGTCTCCTCTAAATTCAGGGGTTTTCCCTGCTCCAAAAATCCCCCTGCAAACCCCCCTGTGAAAGACAAACACAACAGAACCAGCAGCACCCAGTTTGCTGTGGCAAGGCTCATGGCACATGCTGAAGCCAGGGGTAACTGAAGAAAGGCCCATCCTATTCCCAATTTCATTAGCCACCTCAGGAAAACTGAGTTTTGTCCATCTGCAAGAGGTTGAAAGCTTGGCTTTCAGCTCAGGTGATCTGGGTCAGGATGAGGGGAGTCGAGGGAAATGCTGTAAATGCACATTGCAGGTTAAAATGCTCACAAAATAAATGACAGAGAAGGCTCTTGGCCATGCTGTGTTTCTTTTTTAAAATTATTTCAGGTTTGGTTTGTTTTTTCTTCACAGCAATACTTCCAGGTAACACCTGACACCACATGGATGGCACATTTTAAATCACAGGTTGAGCAGTGGAAGTGTCCCTTGAGGTGAGACCTCCACTCCCCCCAGATTTACTGTGCCATTCTCCCTTTTCTCTGCACACCCCTCTAGGACATCTGATGGATTTAATTTCTTGTGAGACCACATCACACAATGCAAACTCAAGAGAGCTTTGCAAAGCCTTCAAAGCCTCACACCCCTCTGCTCCCCATGGCAGATAAATGACAATAAAAGGGAAAACCTAAGCAATTCCACAGCCAAGTGCCAATAAAAGTGACTGAATCTGGGAGCAGCACGGAGTAAGAGATAAGTGCTTCTAAAAAAGAAGGAAATTTGCAATCAGACACTCCTGGTGGCCCAGTCTCTCCAGGGGTACCAGCTCCCTGTTGGTGGGGAGGAACTGCCACTTTCCAAGGCAAGAATCTCTCCAACATCTTCCTTCCCAGTTCCAAAAGCACCTCAGAGCATATTTAATAAGTTTGTTTGGTGCCTGAGTTAATGGAAGGAACTGGTCTGCAAGAAGGTAACTCCAGGTAAAGGTGGTAAATGGTGAAAGGTAAAAGGTGAAACTGTTTTTCCTTTGCTTCCATTAACACAGAGCTCTGCAAAGCTGCATTTTCTCCATTTCTCTGCCAAGGCTCTTCCTCTTCTGCCTCATCCCAAAGCAGCAGCTCTGGGTTTTGGCCACAAGGATGCTGAGGGCACTGCTGCATTTTCTACATATTTTAGTTCATTCTGCCTTGCACTGAGCTCTGTCTGTGGCTGTCTAGGGATAACAAATTCAAATTCCGATGCAGGCTCACTCCCATTTCGAGACACAGTTTAGCTGGCTGGTTTCTGGTTTTCCTTGAACAGCCTTTGAGCAGCCCTGTGTCCTTTCCCAGTCCCACAGGAAGGTTGTACCACCACCCCCAGTGCCTCCAGTAAAGCCTGGCTGCTCTGTGTGCATGATCCCTGGGCTGGGCACTGGTGTTTTTCCTCTCCTGGGAGGCTCCACTCTAAAGAAATTATTGGGAAAACCTTCTCTCCTGAACACCAACCTGCTTGGCTACCACTCTAAAGAGAGGTATAAATATTTTTGAACAAGTTCATTCCTGGAACAGATATTCTATTCCTACTTCTCTCATTTTGCATCAGGGGTTAATACTGAGTTAATTCCAAGACAAATAAGCACAGTCTCCCCAAATTCAGGCTGTTCCTTGTCTCCTATCATAGGAAAACACCCAATTTGGTTGAAATCCATGTTTATTTCTAAGGAAAGCAACAACAACTTCAGAGCCATCAAGGCCCTCATGCAGTATTCATTATTAATAAGCATTCAGGTCAGCAGTGACAGCAGAAAACACCACCTCCTTTGAAGCTCCCAACTTCAGTCCCCCAAGCCAATATAAAAATCTCATTTAGCAGTGTTTGGCTGTGTGACGAACTGGGGGGACTTGTCTAAACATGATTTATGAATTCCATCATGCTTTTATGGACTACCTATACTCTTATATCTTGTGACTCTCTCTGCTGTCTTGACTCCCTTTTATTGTATTGGGCCTCATGGTTCTTATGCTAAGGACACCAGAGAACGGTTTTGGTACATCAGCTCTTAAATAATTGATAGTTAAGGACTACAAGTTGCTGAACAGACCTGTCTGGGGAGAACAAACTACCTATGGCACTCAAGAAAATCCAGTTTTCTCCAATTTCCTTGCAGAACCCTGGGATTTGAAAGGTTGTGCTTTAGCCAGAAGCAAAACAAACGTGAGATATTAGTGAGGGTTCTAAAAACACAGTCTGAGTCACTGCTGAAGGGACTGGGATCAAGTCCACTCAGCAAAGAGAGGTTTTAGTGCCCAGCTCTGATTGCTAACTCAGAGCAAAGCCTCACCCACACCAGCTCCAGCTGAACTGTCCCACATCGGTTTCAGCAGCAAAGTCAGGAGTGAAAAAGTGTTTTCAGAACAAAGCCAGAGCAGCAAAACCCCCACAATAATTAGAAACTCAATCTGACCACCTGCAATCAAGAATTCTGTTCATCTTTCATTTCCAAACTTGTCAGAGATTCAGTCAAAGCAGGGTCAGAGAGGTCCAGCCACTCCAGCTGACAGAGGGTGAAGGGCTTTAAAACCTGCTGCAGTGTGGTTCTGCTGGACTGGCTGTGTGAGAGGACTTTCATGCTCAAATAAACAAAGAGTATTTCGTTGCTGACAATTTATACCAGATTTTATGTTCCTAACAAGATTCCCAAGCCCTCCAGTCAGCTCCTGGAAGAGGCTGAGCTGACAGTACAAAGGCAGAGCAGAAAACAGAGCATAAATGATAAAACAGAGCTTGAAGCAGTGGACAGGTTTGGCACAAGCATCTCCTTCGTGAGGGAACGTTTCTCTGTGTAAACTTAGCCAAGAGCCTTTTCATTTCTGCAAAATGGGCCCATCTCTAACATCTCTATTTTCTCCTCTGTAATGTTTTGCCTCTCAGAACAACAACAACAAAAAAACTGCTTCTTACAGTTCAACTGATTCCACGAACATAATTTTGTTTTGTAAGTAGGAGGATTTGTCATGCTACAGGAAAATTGGGAATTGAGGTTTAGGAGGGATCCACACTGGGGTTCTGTGTAAGCTTTGCAGACATGAGAGGGACCCAAAGATGTGATCCCAAGAAAAATATTCACAGTGGAGGAACTCCCTCTGATCTCAACTCCACATAGAGGAGATAAAGGGTTTTTCTCAGACTCCCAAGACCTAAACTTGTGCTTGGTCAGAGAACAGAACAGTTGAATTCCTGAAATGGATCCTTCTGTCCACCAGGGAAACGTGTTCCCGCTGCAGAGAAGTTGCATTCCTCACTGCCACGACGGAGAATCTTGGAATCCCAGAATCCCAGAATGGTTTGGGTTGGAAGAAACATTAAAGTGCCACCCCTGCCATGGCAGGGGCACCTTCCACTGTCCCAGGGTGCTCCAAGCTCCATCCAGCCTGGCCTGGGACACTGCCAGGGATGGAGCAGCCACAGCTGCTCTGCTGGAAGTGTTGAAGCAGGGCAAAAGTTTCTCCACTTGCACAGACTTCTTACCCTGTTCTGTTTGAACACTGCAAATATTCCAAGAAAAAGCCAAAACAAACAGGGCTGGGCCTTGTTATCCCAGCTGATAACCTGAGCTAAATAAAACATTTGAAATCCATAATTCTAGGAGGGTTCCTTAGATCTGCTGCAGCATTCCCATAGGAAGGCTGTAGGCAAGACAGAACTACATTTGTATTTATAATTGTGTCTTGTGTAAGAGATAAACAAGAAAGGTCCACCCAAAAAATAAACTCTATTTTCTTCTAAGAGCATGTTAAATATGAAAGCAGTCAGCACTTTGTGAGGGAAACAACTAAGAGCTGTAATTTAAATAATGTCAGAAGTAGAAGCTTTGGAGTGGGTTAAAACTCACAAGATTATTAAAAAAATAAGTTCTCTCAAGACAAGAATCTAAAATGATTCCTGCAAACACCTTTTAGATCATTTTATGAGTTCCACAAACAGGATTAATTTAGTATGTTTATTTTTAACAGTTCCTCTGTGTAGCAAAATTCAGATGATGAAGTGGTGGAGAACTAAATTCGAACAGCAAATAACGATTGGCATTTAATAGTGAGGGAACATTTAAAAATAGTAATTTGGGACAGACATCTGCACAAAACTCTGTGCAGGGTGACATCAGCTGCCACTAGAAAGGGTGAGATAATCTGAAGTTATTTATGCTCTATAAAATGATTGCTATTTTGAGACAATTTTAGGAGAAATAGATGCCAATGTTAGTTTACAGTGACTTTGTTTTGGCTGTGTCAGACGGTTCCTGCAGATATAACAGCGTCTGCTAGAAACATTCCTGTTCCTGAGCTGTTGCTGAATATCTGAATGACTTAGGGGGCAAATGGGATCTGTCAGAACTAAAAAATAGTTCTTCCTAAGAGAAGCAGGGATAGCTGAATATAATAATGAACTACTGAAGAATTTGCTCATCCTGTTTCAGTGTCATTGGGATATGACAGACTCATGGACCCCTACAGAATTTACAACAGAGAACTCACATCCCAAGTAGAGCTGTGGGTGAGTTTAGCACTTATTTACCCCAAGGGGTGATTTTACTACCAAGTTCCAGCAGCAGTTAGCCCAGCAGAGTAAGTTTCTCTTTTTAACTAAGATCCCACGGTAGCAATTAGTAAATAACTCATCCCTTCACAGCCAAACGTGAGCAGACACGCCGAGGTCACGGCAGAGATCTCCACCGTTCCTCAAAATTTCAGCAATTATTAAAGCAAGCACAGGCAGGGATGCTCTGGCCTCTGGAAAGGGAAGGGAGTTTTGATCCTGACTTCCAGCAGGATCTGTGTACAGAGCTCTTTGCCTGGCAGCACAAAGGGAAGCAAACAGTGCCCGGCTCTGCACCGCAAATGAGCGCAGCTCTGGCTGCCCAGCTGGGCTTTTCTTCAGCCTGGGAACACAGACTCTGCCCTAATGAGAGCAGGCACGGGCAGGGACAAAGCAGCTCCTGCTCCTCCCCATCTGGGATGTGGCTGTGGTTTTGTGGCTGTGGTTTTGTGGTGGAACTCACGCCCAGCAAGCTGGTTCTGTTCGGGAGGCACAATCAATCTCCTGCCGTGATTTGGGCTGAGAGCTGAGTCTAAAAAGGAAAGTACTCACATATTATAAGTACGTCCTAAATCTGTTCAGAAGGGCTGACAGATCACATTAAAACATGTGCCCTTAAGCTCTGGGTGACATGGCAAGTGACTTGTGATACATGATACCACTACTGACCTTTGAATTGGACAATTCATAAGAGGAAATACCATTTTTTTTTGCCTGGCACATGAGCTAAACCAAAGGGGGGAAAGCTCCACGCTGACATCATAAGGGAAGTTGTCTGTAAAGCTAAAAGTTCAAATTAACAGCAGGGAAGTCACACACAATACAAACCCAAATTCTACCATTCTTTTGTTGTTTGAGATTTTAATTTCTGTGCATCCCACACAGATGAACTGCAGTGGCTGACCCTGGTGCTGGAACAATTTTCACACACGAACACAGCGCAGCTCTCACTGCGTTTCCAGCACTCACAGAATACACATGTCAAGGCCACAGGATTTTTCTCATGGAATGGTCGGTGCTGGTTCAAAGGAATCCTCCAAAAGGAAACATTATCTGTGACATATGAATTTCGTTTACTACAATGAATATTTAATGTTGATTAAAGAAAGAAGAGTCAGGAATGAACTCCTGAAAAGCTTTTATAATGCAGGTGAACTTCTTCCTGATGAACTTTTCAGTGCTGAATTTGGTGATCTTAAAGTCCTTCTCCAACCATATCCATTCTGTGATTCCAGTCCCTCCCAACTCTTTTTTGAGGGAATACTGCACAGAAAAAGCAAACACAACATTTACCTCATTCTTTCCATTTATAATGCACCAAAGGCTGGATTTTAATTCACTTTTCTCCACTAATTGAGGCAAACCATCTGCCTGGAAGTCTGCCTTGGATGAGGGCTCAGCTCTCTGGCCGTGGGAGGAACCTGACCACCTCCTCCAGGACCATCAGCAGCCCTGCTCATTATCGGCCTCTCCCTGGAGAAGAGAGGAGCCAGGGCAGAGGACAGACAGATGGCACATTCACCATGGCCCAGAGCTGGAATTCCAGCACCAGGAGCAGAGGAAGAGACATGGAGCAGGTCCAGAGGCATCAGCAGGACCAGCAGCATCAGCTGACAATGGCCTCTGGATTAATCACTTTATAAAACATAACTGGGGTTTTGTTATGAGTCCAAGCAAATAGAGAGGCATTTACTGAGACATGCTTTAGGACAAAGAGTTCAATTTCAGCTGATTTTGAACCTCACAACACCAAACACTGGGCAATTATCTCTGATCACATTGCAGCCCTATGCCCAAAACCAGAATCCAAGTGATTAGTGGTGCTGCACTTGCTTCTGTCTCAGCTCTCCCTGATGTAAAGTGGGAACAGCAGCACTGAGTTCCATCAGTGAAAGACTAATAAAGCATTATCAGAATCAAGTGGCTGATTCAGGGTGTGTTTGGAAGGCTGTGCACACTGATCCTGCTCAGTCCCTTTTTCTGCAGCAGTAAACTGGGACACATCCACTGAAATCAGGGGAGCCACAATAATTCTGCCCAGCTGAGCCCATGGCCTGTGTTTTAGAAAACACTGATTAGAGACCAGAGTCCAAGAAATTAATCACACTTTGTCCTAAGGGGAAGCTCTGCTCCTTCAAATTCCCTGTCTGCAATGTTTTTACAGACCATTTTGAAATTTCTGTCTCAGTTTTCCTGATTTTTTTTTAACATAGTTTGTGAGCCTCTTGCAGACTTTTTCTGCCTGCAGAGCCAGAAAAAGAAAGAATTGCAGCGAGACTTCTCTCAGATTGGTCTTCCCTGGATTTAAAAGCCTTCAGGAAACATTTGAGGTAATCCAGAAAGATTGAAGAGTACAGATGTACCTCCCAGGATGCGAGGACTAATGCATGTAATAACTGTATTTCTTTAAAATGACTTTCTCAGGCAGAGTTAAAGGCATAGATGTAACTAAGGGATTGGACTCAGGCCAACTTGTAATGGCTCTGCTGTTTATCTTTTTTTTTTTTCTTTATCCCCCTCAGCAGAAAGAGCAGAACAAGCATTTTACTAAGAGATTTAAGGTTTGCTTTCACTCCCTCTCTTACTCAGCCCTCCTGCCCCAAACATTGCTGGGTCACACAAATCAAAGGCTGAATTGCCTGAACCACAGCAGAACCAGAAAACCCACTGCTCCAGCTATTTTTACTTTCTCTGTCTGCTAGGAGAAAGGCAAGATAGATAAGACAAAGTATTCATCAATATTTTAGTATTAATTTATCAGAGTAGAAAGAGTAAAAAATTGTAGGTTATGCAGAGTGCAATTTAGCAGCGGCCACTCTGTCACCAAGGTGACTGAGCTTTGTCTTATACAGAAGTTATTTTCTTAACATTTTTATGAAAAGACAATGGAGCAGACTCTAAAATGAGTGGAGATTTGGGGTTTTTTTCACTGTTTTTTATATAAATACAGTTTTTGCTGCTTATCCACCTCTGCTGTGCTTACCTGTACTCATAACTATGGGATTAAAGGCTGCCCTAAAACCCCTTTTCAGTCCTTATTAAACCCACAAGGAGCAGAATTTCTCCTTGGATGGCTCATCCAAAGCTTGAAATGCCTACACAGAGCTCAGAATACAGTCTGGAACTCTGTGATGATGTTTTAAATTGTTCAAGGGTGACTCCACCTGCTTCTGTCCCTCTCCTGGAGAACACTGTCCTGAGAGACAACCCTCATGCAAAGCACATTTTACATCCTATGGAAAGGGAAAATCTCTCACCCAGCATGTGGAACAGGGTGGAAAAAACACCTTTGTGGCTTTCATGCCTCTGGATTTTATTCACTTCTGGTTTTCAGGGCTTTTCCAGCCAGCGACCTGCTACCCCAGCCTTTAGAACACTAATTTACATGGTGTTTTATACACATGTTTCAGGTGCATGGCTAAAAAGCCTCAAATGCCAAGCACAGAAGTGATTCAATTCTGCTTTTCCCACTATTCTCATTCCAGTCTCCACTAGGACAGCACAGCAGCAGCCCCAGAGCCCTGGCTAAGAGGACAGACTTTTTTTTTCTCCTACTCTCTTCATCCGTGTGATTCCAGCTTATTTCCCAGTGCCCGCCCCTGAGTTAAATTCTGCTTTTTGAAATCTAACCTCTTCCCATCATCTCTCAAAGTAATTTTCAAGGTTAAGCACAGGACAGGCAGGTGAATTATGTGGAAAGCATCACCTGCAAAGCCCTTTTTTCAGGTGGTCTCCCCCACCTTGGCCATGGACACTCACAGCACACTCCTGACCAGAAAATCAGCCAAAGAATTCAGATTTATGCAGTGCAGTGATAACCAGCTTCACAGCAAGGCTTGCATGGAGCAAATAAAGATGAAAACTCTCCTCTGCTCCTGCCAAAATCTCTGGCAAACAGAACAACCCCGTAATAGAATCCTGCTTGTAAAAATGCTTCAGGGTGCCCGTGTTCCAGAGCTGGGAGCATAATAAATGAAGGAGTGGATGCCTAGGACAAAGCCCTGTGGGATACCTGAGCCAACCCAACAGGTGGAGAAATTGAAAACAAATTGATAGCCTTGGGAGAGGAAATATTAGAACCAAGCAATTATAGTGCCAGACTGTCTGGGATGAAAGGCAGGCAGAGCCAGCAATGATTTGCATCGATGCAGCACCAGGAGTGGAGTGTGTCAGGTGATGTCCCAGAGCTTTTCACAGCAATGGAACAGCAACAGCTGAAGGCAGAGAGGGGGGAAAAAGCAACCAGCATCAAAATCCACACCCAAACAACAGAGGCTGCAGTGTATTTGAGAGCAGCAGAGAGCGGGTTTGTCATGTGGGGGCAGCTGGGTTGGGGATCAGCCTCCATGGTGCTCTGAGGAACTCAGAAAATCCAGTTATTTCCACAGCACCCTGGAAATCCAGCCTTGCCCAATGGTTCTGTTCTCCAGCAAACTGATGAAGCAAAGAAGGAGATCCCTGGTTACACAGGCTGCCCCTTCTCCCTCGCCTCGTTATTTTACCTCTGCACTCCCCCAGCCTGCACGGCTATCCCAGCTCTACTCCTGGCTCAGTGCAGCAGGAAGGGATAGAAACCACCCATTTTAATTCTTATTCCATATTTCCTGATGCAAACAGGCACTTGAGCCTCCCCCTGAAAGCTACACCTGATGGATAGGTTCTGCAGAATCAACCAATAATCACTTTAAATTGTGACCTTTGGTTGAATGCACCTTTCCTGGGACAAATCTATAATTAACTGCAGCTCCAGCCCCACTGCCAGCTCCGTGCTGTTCTCTCTCAGTGGTAAGTGCATCACTAAGGTTCAGAAAATGCCACACTCCATAGCTGGCTGCTCAAGGGTCTGTTACATCACAGAAAAGTGAGCCCATGACCAATTTTGCACAAGTTTTCCATTTTTCCCTGGGCCTGGGTGTGGAATGCAGGGGGTGTCACCTCAGCTCTGAGCTCCTGGCACAATCCATCCCTTGAAGGGAAGTGTGGCCTTGTGGTAGAATGGGAGGGAATGGGGTAAAAATGCTCCAGTTCAAGGCACAGAGGATCACTGAAGTTGGAAAAGAACTCCAAGATCATCATGTCCAACCCCCACCCGTTCCCTCCTAAGGAGTCAGGAGCTTGGCACAGGAAACACGAACGCAAAGTTTCCCCAGGAAAATCTTCCTCACAGATGTATTCTGAGGGCTTCATATTTCGCAAGCAGCTACCCAATGGAAAATGCCAGAGAAGCACTCTCTGTAATTACAATTTTACCACTTGAAAAGCTTGGCTGTGTCATAGCAGTGGCTCAATTAAGTTGAAATGCAGGACTGCTCCTGATGGTGCGACGGTTGTGAGTAATATCATAAACCATTTGCCAGGCTGCTGGAAACATGCTGATTATGGGCACAAAGTACACTCTGTTTTCCTTCTGAGCACTGAGGCTCGACACATTCACTTATGTGGGGAATCAGGACAGCTCCTGCCTTTTTTAATACAACCTGCTGTCATTTATGGTTCACATGAAAACAGCTCTGCTCCACGCAGCGCAGGAATAGGGGCTTTGGGGAGCCTATTTCCCAGAAAAAACCAGCTCAGGTGGAACTGCCACAGCTTCCCCTGACTGCTGGGGAGGTGAAGGCACTTTGTGGGACCACAGAGAAGCAAAATGAGCGAGCCAGGAAGCTCCTGGAGTCCTGCTGATTAGGCTGCACCAATTAGAAAGGCTTGGGATTCTAAGAATTCCACAGGAAACGTGACTGCAGACAAGATCTGATGGAACTGGGCAACTTCTGCAAGGATTTCAAGACATTCTCCTTCAGCTGCATGCAGGAGAGCAGGCAAAGAGCAGAAAAGCATTTCTGGATAGCAATCCAAATGCAAGAGCAGCCACCCCATCTGCTGAGACGGGTGAATCAGGGCAAGGGAATGATTTAGAAATCACTCCTGGAGTTACAGGGCTCCTGTGGAGGGATCTGATCTTTGCTGCTCGAGAAGCACCAGCCAAAGACAAGAGAAAGAAGGAAGCTTTCATCTGCTTGCTTGCCCATGGAAGTAGAGATTGCTTCCCTGTCTTCTGAGCAAAAGAGAAAACATCGGTCAGCTGCTTTTGTCAAACATCAGATCCAGCAAAAGAAATCCAAAATATTTTTTAGTGGCTCTTTTTCCAGGATGGTGCAGCTACATACCCATAAAATGTAGAGGCTTTGACTGAAGAATGTTCCCATCATAAATAAAAATGATTCCCTCACTGTAAAGAGTGTAAAAATAAGCAAATACAGAGACTTTTAGAGTAGGGCTTGATGAAAATGTTGTCTTGAAGCACACTCATTTTACTGTGTTATTTGCCATGCTTCGTGTCTGTGATGCTCAGGACTTAGACTCAAAAATTGTCAATTTATACTTAGCATAAAATAACAACAGCTACACGCCCTGTACATCCAATGCCAAAATTATTCTCAGGGCTCTGAATCTGGGCTTCACACAAGGACACCTGAAGGTTTTACATTAAAATTTCCTAACCCTGAATGAGAGCAGCCAGTGCTGCCCAGTAATGCCCCAAAGCCAAAGTGTGACCGAGATCTGCTTCCCTTTGTGCCCAAATGTTAACCCAGTGTCACAAAGCTCTGCACAGCAGAGCCACCAGCTCTGACAGCTCAGGGCAGCCTCTGCCAGCAGAGTTTCTGGCAGGCAGGACCCTGCACAAGATCTGCTGGTGCAGCTCAGTTTGGCATTGGCGTTATCCTTGACAAGATAAATCAGATTAAAATGTGCAAGTAGCCACTGGGTCTGGAGTTTGCTGAGGGTAAGAGAGTTCTGAGCATGTTCATTTTGGCCACTCAGCTGGACAAAGGACCCTGGGGGAGCATAAGTCCACATTAAGCTCTTGTAAGGAGATATAAATCTCCTCTGACTGGATGGCCACTGGCTATTAAGTGGCTCCATAATAAATGTTAATCATTCCGGGCCTGATGGAGGATTAAGAGAGTCAGACTTTTGTGTTTGAAGCTGGGGAAGGCTGAGGATGCCCTGACATTGATCTGTGCTGTGCAGGAGCCAGGTGAGTGCTGGGGTTTGAGGCAGGATTCACTCAGCAGCTGCAGTGCTCCAAGAAACTGAGATTCCTAAACCCTTCCTAACACACATTCCTCAGTTTTCCACATTCCAGTATCATGGGTGATGCTTTAGCTCCATTTACAGATTTATTTTTTTGGACCAATCAGCACTGGAAAGCTCCCTTTAAGAAATGTTAGGAGCTTTTTCAGGGACAATAGTGTAGGAGAAATACGAGGCGGGGGTGATTTAATGTCCTTTGAGCATTAGATTCCATTCATTAGATTCCATTCATACTGCTTCCTTTTCCTGCCACAATTATCCCAAAATTTTATGAAGCACAAAAAACCCAAATCATCCTCCTGGTCTGTTATATTTATAAAAATATGCAGTTAAGGTGATGTTTTATTCACTTCATTATTTGCCTTCTTTGTGGAGTGTAATCTCTCAGCCCCCTCTTTGGGTAGGACTTTGTATTTCTGCAGTGACAATCACCCAAAGTCTGGAACTCCCTAAAAACAACTCCCTTCCACCTGTGATCAGCAATTCTGCTGCTCTTGGTCTCTTGGTTTCTCCATTTCAATTCTTTCCAAGCCTTTATGCAGTGTGCCCAAAAGGAAGTGGGATGTTAATGTGAGCCATGTATTTATAACCACTTTGCTTCAGCTTGTAAGTGACAAATACTCCTTGTTTCTAACATTCCCTCGAGCCTTCTGTAGAGTGTGATTTCTTATTTTATATGTAAAAACCTCAATCTCTGTTCTGCTACAGCTCCCAATGAATCTCTCTAAGTTATACACAGACATGAACACATGTAAAATTGCCAGTCCAAAGCTGGAGGCAAAAAATCAAATGTATTGATAAATGATGCTAACTAGATTTGACAGTTGACCAAACTTGTTAGAACAATCAGAATATCTGATATCACTAAACCTAATAAAGATGAAATATCCAGGATTATAAATTATACCATGCACCCAAAGGTTTATTTTCAGTGTAATGGTACTGAACTAAGCTGCCTTTATCAACTCTAAGCATGGTCTTGTGTCCAAACTAACAGCTATTGCAAACACATTTAAAGGCTAAAAATTAATTAAAGTTGCATGAACTCATATTTTTACTAATTTTGGAATGTTGCAGCCTTGAAAAACAAAATAGTTTGGAATCATTCAAGAATCCAAACTCTTACTTTTTTTACTGAGATCCTGTGTCTCAAAAAACCCTGAGAAGAATCCATGAAGAAAGAGATTTCTGTTATACAGGACCACATGGATATGAAGAGAATTCCCACTTCTTGCCAAAATTCGTGGGGAGTTTGTTTGGTTTTTTAGGGGGAAAAGGTTTGTACCAGCTGAACCAGGAAATACCTCAAGGAAAGGGAAAGCAACACTTTAATTCTGGTTCAGCATTCCTGGGGATGTCTGCAAGGAAGGCGGGGAGTAATGAAAGGTCCTGGTGGTAAAACTCCTGAGGCAGCAGGAAAAGATGCCTCAAAACTCCACCATTTGAACATCAACTTCCCTGTGTGCCCCACAGAACATTCCATACCTGATCCCTCTGAAACAGAGCCCAAAACCCAGCCTGGAATAACAGGAATAACTCATAAAACCTGCCCAGAGCTGGGTGGGGAGCAGAAGGGCTGAGCTGGACATTGGAAAGGAGCCACGGGCAGGGTCCTGGGAGAGCCCCCAGCTCTGGGGACAAAATTCCCAGGGCAGGAGGAGCTTGGAATGAGGATGTCTGGAAAAGCTGAGTGGGTGGCAAAGACCCACAGAGAGGTTTCTGCAGGCCCTGCTTCAGCTCTGTTCTCTACACAAGCTCTTCATTCTGGTCTCCTTTCTCTCGCCCACCAAGCAAAATTTCCTATTAGAGAATAAATTTGCAGGGAATCAAGGCCATTGTTTTACTGGAATCTCTGAGTGGCTGCTGTTTATCCCTTGCAGAAGTGATAATCCTGGCTTTGTCATCAGCACCAAATGCAAAGCCACAAATGGAATTATGACAAACATCTGCATCCAATGAATCCCCACGGAACAAAGGCCCTGTTCACATGCAGATCAGTTCAGTAATAAAAATTAAGAAAAACCCATAAATCCTCTGGAAATACACTGTAATGGATGAGCAGAATTCCCTCTGGATAAAGGGAATTGTCATTGGATGTTCCCATGCCACATCAGCCAGGAGATTTCAAAAGAACAGATCTATTTTCATTTAAAAGTATGCATTTCAAATGAATCTAAGCCTTTTATTTGTGACTGTTGCCAAAAGCTTTGTGTCCTGTGACAGCCATGTCCACTGATCTTGACCAATTTGCATATAAAACTAATTGAAAAGAAAACATTTGGAGGGTTTTGTTAAAAAAATAATAATTATAATCTTTAAAAATTACCATGGAATAGAAACATTTGGATGAAAATCCAAGATGTGAATCCTAACTTTTTTTTTTTTGTGATTTCTACTAAACAGATATCTCCAAAATAAACCGTATTTTTTTTAAGGATTAAGAAATATTGGTATTTTCAGGATGATTATTATGAAAGGGAAATGAAAGAATTCCAGGGTCTCACCACCCTCACAGGGAAGAATTTCTCCCTAATATCCCATCTAAATCTGCCCATCATGTTCATCATTAAGGAATGCACATCTCCATAGATTGGATTTTAGCCTGTGCACAGTTTTCCAAAGTTTCCACCAGATCAGAGACAAACACAGTACACAGGCCATGAAAACTCAAGGCTTTTTGGGGAGAAGTTTGCACTGATTAAACAAACCTGAATTTTCCACTTCTTGGAACACTCCCCATGTTTTGTGTGACACGGCTGCAGCTCAGGTGCCTTCCCAGGAGCAGTGGGGATGGAAGATGCTCTCAAAGAGGGATCAATTCAGGTACCAACCCCTCACCATCCCCTCCAAGAAGCGCCAGTTCCCAGCCTGACCATCCACACGGAATCACAGAACCATTTAGGGTGGAAAAGACCTTCAAGATCATCGAGCCCAACCACTGCCAAGCCCCCCATTAAACCACATCCCCAAATGCCACATCCCCACATCTTCTGAACACCCAGCTTGGGGTTCTGGAACAATCCAAATCCACAGTTTGTCCAGTTTCTCCCCAGTTAAAAGGCTGACTGCAAACCCATCATTGTGCAGGGAGTTTCCAAGTTTCCAAATACAAGTTTGTTGCTTGTATTCAGCACCCAGCCTGCAAGAACATCTGAAGGAGCAGAGTCCTTTCTAATCAGCTCGCCCTGGAATTTGCTCACAACAAGGCTCTCTTTTCTCACTTTGACAATTCTCATTAAGGGCTGCCTTCCCTGCACCTCCCCGTGGAAAGGCTGATGTGAGCTGCATGCTGATGCACAGGGAGAGCTCCTGCAGGCTGCTGAAATTCAGCCAAACACGCCTGGAAAGAGAGGGAAGAGCATGTCAAGAACCTTTGAGGAGCAAATGAGGTACACGAGCTGCAGAGAGCCTTAGGATGGACTCAGGAACATGGAACAGCGTTCTGCAGTCCTCACTCCCATCTGTCTTAATTTTGCCTTTTCCAGGCAAAACTTTCAGCATGAAAAAGGAAATTTTGAGTCATTTTTTTCTTAATATCCACTATTACTCATCCCACTAATACTCAATATATTAATATCTAAATACCTACCAGCTATTCTCAAAAGATTCCACAATCCCAAAGCTCCAAGTGTGACTTCAGAGGTTAAGTCAGGAAAACCAGGCACACAGCAGCTGACTGGGGATCTGGCCACAATTGGAAGTTTTCAGTAAGGAAATTTGGGTATTTCTCTAGAGAGAAGAGTTATTTGTCAGAACAGAGCCCTGATGAATGAAACCATAAAGAAAGAATTGTAGCTCTGGAAGATAAGGAGAGAGTTCAATCAAACATTTCCATTGACTAAACATCTTTTTCATGAGGAAGAGCAATTAAGTGTTACTCTGACCTGCTCTGCCTTTTTTTTTAAGTCACTAATGTATTTTATTAATAATTTAGTTTTCTTTTTAAACACACTTGAAATCTCTATTTTCCATTCTGGTGATGCACAAGGCAGCACACAGATCTGACAATTCTTGATTTGACAGAAAATACTGTTTTCTCAAAACCAACATACCCACAAACATAGATTATGTTTGGGAAATCCCTCATCAAAACCGTTCCAAGCAACAACACATCTGTTCTTATTTACAGACATAAAGAGATGCAGCTCCCCATCAACAAGCAGAGTCATTAATTCTGATTTACTCTTTGCAGACTCTCAAAGTGTTTTAGAGGCCACCCCCTCCCCATTCACACAAACTTTCCCTCCTTCATTGTTTCAAAAAATCTTCAACTCTGGATGGAGAAATAACTTGGCCAAAATCTTCTTGCTGATCTTTCCACCTCAAAAAGTAAAGAATTGTTTATGCCTCCAGAATCAGTCTAGTTTGCATTTTAAAGTGTTTTTTTGTGTACACAATTAATTGAGGGGGTTCAAACCACAGATTAATGGCTCCTCCAATTATGTTACAGCTTTGTGCAACTTGAAAGTGTTCACAGAAGAGCAAAGCAGATTTCAGTGCCCAGAGCAGTTGCACAGGTTTATCTCCAGCCTTGAATCCAAATGCCAGAAACTCCCTCTGGGTATGAAACATGTGAATACTTTGTCTTTTTAAACAGCTGAGGGAATTTATTTTCATGCTTGGGAGATAATCACGATCTCCCTGGCTCGGAATTTGGATGAGGCGTCACTTGTGAAGAGCTTTATGGTATTTTTGATGATCACCAATGATCAATGACAGCTCCAAGGAACAGCCACAACCCTCTGCTGCCCATTCCTGACCCAGCACAACCCTACAGATGGCACAGGGGAGGAAAAGGTGAAACAGGACAGTCAAAAATCAGCAGGGTTGGAAAAGCTCTCCGAGATTACAGAGCCCACTGTCATCCCAGCAGCACCAGCACGTTCACCACTAAAAAACCCTGTTCTCAATTGGCACAACCAGGCATTGTTTGAACACCTCCAGGGGTGGGCACTCCTCTATCCCAGCCAAGGTCAGGCCCTTCCCAGCAAACTCTGTTTTTCCAAGTGTGAAATCTCTGCCTGAGAACACATCAGGGCTTTTTGGCAGCCCATCCCTTCCTCCTCACTCTCCCAGGAAAATCTCTTTGGAACAAGACTCTGACTGGCACTGGAGCTGCTGGGAAGGCACCTGGGCACTGGGAGGATTCACTCTTGGTGCCTTCCTGCCATTCCTGGGAATGTGCTCCGACCTCCCCTGCATACTAATGATGATGGCATGCAGTAAAATGGTTTTGGATGATCAAGAGGGAAAATGAGGAGCAGAAATGTGAGGAAAAGATCCTTTTGCCCGTCTGTGCCCACGAAAATGTTGGTGAATGGTAAAAGCAGTTTCTGCTCCAATACAGACCCCCTGTAGCTCTGCAGGGATGGCTCTGATTTCAAGGTGTCCTCATTTGTGTGGCAGTGACAATGATGGGCAGCGTCCCCAGCATATAAAATACAAGAAATTGGACTTAAAGACCAGCCTTACCTGATTTCTTACCTCTTACATTCCACCTAACATTTCTACCAGAATTGCTTGGTCTAATCTAATAAGACAAACAATATTGGAAGAGATTTACCGTTTTTGTCCCTTTTTTGCGGGGAGGTATTAAGCAGTAAAGTACTGCTGCTGGCCTTTAATAAAAGGTGAAAATGCTGTAAACAACGCTCACTCCACTGCAAGACAGAGAACTCAACTGCCCGGCTCTTCTGGAATAATGAGTGAGTTTACTAATCTGGCATACTGAGCTATTTTATATATATATATATTTAATACTGAGGTATTAGGCACACAGATATAAAGAAGAAATCCTTCCCTGTGAGGGTGGTGGAGCTCTGGCAAGGTTGGACAGGGCTTGGAGCAGCCTGGGATAGTGGAAGGTGTCCCTGCCCATGGCAGGGCTGGAAAGGGATGGGATTTAAGCTTCTTCCAGCCCAAACTCAGTGATTCTGTGATGATTTTATGAGACAGGCATTGCATCCAAATTCTTTTGTCCTGCTGGGAAGCTGGAATGCTGTAGGTAATGAACACTGTAAGCTTTTATGAAAGGATAACTAGGAAACAGCTTTTATTATTCCAATAAATACCATTTGCATTCAGACAGCACTAAATAATGTCCACAAACACACGAAAATAGAGTCACTGGCTGAGAGAGCTTGCCGTGGAAAAGACAAGTTTTATTTACTTTTTAGAAACCTTTTAGTTCCTTAAAGCAGCAAAATATGATTTCATAATTATTACCTTATGCTGTCCTGACATTTACATTACCATACAGTGCTGAAAGCCAGAAAATACCAACTGTTCTGCAGAGGATTTTGTTCTCTGCAGGGTAAAAAAATCTATTAACTGCATTCAGACCTGTATATATATTATATAAAAAAAATACACTGGTAGATTGCAGGATTGGGAGAGCTTGGAGGCTGAACTGTGAGTGGAGTTGCATAGTATGGATCAAGGAATGATGGTGGGGGTTTTTTGAGGTCTCCTATTCCATGGATAGGTGGCCTGTACTCAGGGAATTGGGCTGAGAAGAGGATGGAAAAATGTAACAGAACTGAAGATATATTCCTGTTTTTCTGTATTTCTTGGTGCAAAGGTCTGAGCACTCCTGGAAACGTGTGCAGATGCGTGTAATGATCAGAAATATTGCATTGTTCCATATTGCCATCGCTTCCTGAAATGTGCACACTGTGCCCACAAGGTGGGAATTAGAGATTTACTGCAAACCCTTTTATATCCCGAGCAAGGTCTCACCCCTGAGGGTCACCCAGAGCCCTGTTCCTGCACAGAGATTTAATCAATCCCCTCCCAAACTCTGCACCTCTCTCAGCATCCACTGCTCACCCCAGTGACATTCAGCAGGGATTGGGAAGGGTTTAGAGCAGCAATCCTCCTCTCTGTGGTTCTCACTGGACTGAGGAATGACTGCAAAATGTTAAATCCTCACTTTTGCTGCCTCTCAGAGCAGCAGCATCTCCCAATCCAAACCGTGCCCTGAGCCCCTGGGGAGAAGGGTGTGAGCAGCAGCAGCTTTTCCCTCACGGCAAAGGGACATTCCCCAAAGTGCAACCACCTCTCATTCCCTCTGCCTGCAGCCTTCCCTCCCCTTACCCCTCATCCTCAAAGTGAGGGTGGGACAGGGATGGAACAGGGAATGGAACAGGGAATGGAACAGGGATGGAACAGGGATGGAACAGGGATGGAACAGGGATGGAACAGGGATAGAACAGGGATGGAACAGGGATAGAACAGGGATGGAACAGGGATAGAACAAAAATGGAACAGGGATGGAACAGGGATAGAACAGGGATGGAACAGGGATGGAACAGGGATAGAACAGGGGTGGAACAGGGATAGAACAGGGATGGAACAGGGATAGAACAGGGATGGAACAGGGATAGAACAGGGATGGAACAGGGATAGAACAGGGATGGAACAGGGATAGAACAAAAATGGAACAGGGATGGAACAGGGATAGAACAGGGATGGAACAGGGATGGAACAGGGATGGAACAGGGGTGGAACAGGGATAGAACAGGGAATGGAACAGGGATGGAACAGGGATAGAACAGGGATAGAACAGGGATGGAACAGGGATGGAACAGAGATGGAACAGGGATGGAACAGGGATAGAACAGGGATAGAACAGGGATGGAACAGGGATGGAACAGGGATAGAACAGGGATAGAACAGGGATGGAACAGAGATGGAACAGGGATAGAACAAAAATGGAACAGGGATGGAACAGGGATGGAACAGGGATGGAACAGGGATAGAACAGGGATGGAACAGGGATAGAATAGGGATAGAACAGGGATGGAACAGTCCCGCGCTGCCTCTCAGCTTTGCCCAGACCTTCACCCATGGCACTGGATGGGTGCCATCACCAATTAATTAATTTCTCAGCTAATGATGGGAGCCCAAATATCCGCAGGGCAACCACTGGGGTCTCCAGAGGACTATCCCTCATGGCCAGAAGCTGGGAAGAACTGGCACAGGGTGCCCAGAGCAGCTGTGGCAGTGCCCAAGGCCAGGCTGGATGGGTCTTGGAGCAGCCTGGGACAGTGGAAGGTGGCAGAGGATGGAGATGGACGATCCTGAAGGTCCCTCCCAACCCAGAGAGAGAGAAGGGACAATCAGCAGAGATGGGAGGAGGCCTTGGCCAGGCAATGGCTGCTCCACCAGCTCAGGGAGTTCCACAGCAGCAGCTCTGGATGAGGAATGCCTTCTGTGTTCTGTATTTCTGGATTCCCCACAACAGCCTCAGTGGGAAGGACGAGCTGGGCCAGGAGCTTGTTCCCCACTGCCCTGACAGACTGAAGATGTCATTGCCTCCATCCTTGTCCTCCTGTCACGAGGAGGTGCCAGGCTGTGCCTCACTGTCCCCCACCCCAAACACGGCCAGGCAATATGTCATTGTGCCACTTATCTTTAAATTAGAAAAGAATTTAAAGCTGCAGTCCTGACACTCCATCATGGAGAGGCCAGCACAGCCTCATTACAGATAAAAATCACAAATTAAGGTGTCTCCTCTCATTGACTGAAGAGTTTCCTTCAGAGATAATTCAGAATGGGAATCTAAGTTTTGTGCTCTGAATTTCCTGTGGAGGAGCCCTGTCCCCCTTCCCATCGCTGTCTGCTCTGGCAAAAATGGGAAATTATCCACGACATCCACGTCAAGCACCTCAGGACATCAGATTTGCTTGTCCTCTTTGTTTCTGGATTAATTATTAGTTGGACGGTCACAACAGTAAATTTTGATGCTCCACTGTTTCCACAGCACTTCAGTGTGAGAGAAATGTCTTCATTTCCAATTTAGAAGCAATACAGAACTTTCTGAAAACAAGGATAAATGTAATTTTCCTGAAATGAAAATCCTTAAGTTTACAGAGAAAATACCACATCACAGGTAAGATGATTTATGTAATTAAAAATACTCATGTGCTATTAATAATCTTAATGTGCATGAGCATTAGGTCATTTTTATGTAATTAGCTGAAGCAGAAGGTTTTTTGTCAATTAAACTAATTGTTTTTCACACTAGGTGTAGACTGAATATTGATCTTTTTATTCAGCTCACTTACATAAGCAAATGAGATCTAATTGCATCCTTACCACATCATTACTCAGTTATTGTAAATTACAGAACATAGATTCTCTCACACAACAACACTTTCTTTGTGCTATTGCTGTCGAAGAGATGCTGCTTAATTTGGGAACTTCAAACTCTGTTTTCCATCTGTCGATTTAGGACAAATTTGCATTGTAGAGTTTGTCTCCTTGGTAGTTAAGATAAGGTTCAAACATTGTTTTAGGAGGATAAAGGAAATGTCCCAAACAGCACCTGTGTCTTTCAAAAACCAGCCAGAAGAGAGATCAGTCAAGCAATGACAGCTCCCATGTACAAACCATGACAGGATTTTTAGATTTAATAATTAATCTCAACTTTGTAAAGAATTTATGCTTTTGGCTTAATGAAGGTTCAGAAAACCAAGGATTTTCACAAGGATTTTTGCTTTTGTTGATGTTTTTGTTGTTCGTTGGTTTTTTGTGGTTTTTGTTTGTTTTAATGTCTCTACCTTGGGGCAGGGGAGCAAAAATGACTTGTTGTGTTTTACGTAGCAAATTCCAGACTCTCAACAGCTTTTCTGGGTGTTCCACTTCACACTGGCTGTTTTTATCATGATGGGACAGAGAAATGATCATCTGTGCCTGATCCTCACCTTGTCCCCAGCCCAGAGCACTGAGTGTCACATCCAAGCCATCCTTGAGCATCACCAGGACTCCACCACATCCCTGGGCAGCCCCTTCTAGTGCTTTCCATGAAGAAATTCCTCCTGATACCCAGCCTGAACCTTCCCTGGCACAGCTCGAGCCCCTGACCAGGACATTTTGCCTCTGAGCCCCTGAGCTGCTGTGCTGAAGCTGCAACGTCCCCAGCCAGCCCCCACTGCTCACTCAACCACGGGGTTAATTTCTGCATTCCATCCAAAATGAAGAAGTCTTCAGGAATTTGTTGTTCCAGCACAACTCTGAGTGTTTTGCATGGAAAATCCTCGCAGTGTTTCTGCTGCAAGTCAGGCTGGAAGAAATGCTCCTGAAGAGAAGCCACTGGGAACAACAATGTGTCTTGATGCTGTACAAATTGCTTCCCTTAAAAAATAAGAAATGAACAGTGCTTAGGCTTGATGGATTGTTTGTTCTCCTCACTTGTTAAAATCCTCTGGTGCTGAAGCTGGGCCATATGGAGCAGAGCTGTTGGTGTCAGAGCTCAGATGCCAGCTGCCTACATTCTTCTAGCAACTGCATCTGGATTTCTCAGCGCTCCGGATTCAGAATTAAAAGCAAAAATCCCTATTTCCAAAAAAGAAAACACTTTTTTCCCCCATCAAAAAACATCAAGACGCTCCAGTCCATGAAAGTGGAGGCAAAAGGATTCCACACAGTTGTCTGCCTGCTGAGCTGCTTTTACTCATCCCTGGCCAGTACTCGCCCAGTGCAACTGGGAGGTGAAATACATTCCCTGTGGCATGGCCAGGGAGGGTTTAGGGGAGAGCATTTATTGCTCAGTGAAGTGCAGCTCCCAGCACTTGCAGAATCAGGGAGAAGCTCAGCTGGCGAGCAGGAACTTGTTAAATCACTATAAAACAGTCGTGTTCAATCTTGTACCACGAGCCTACACAACAAGGGGGGTGGAAAGAAAAAAAATCCTTAAGAACAGTCTACCATGAGCTAAATTTAACCATTTCAGCAGGATCAGAGCTGTGGAAAACACACTTCCCATGAGCACAGGGCAGCTGCTGCAGGGAGTGAAAAGCCACTGGGTTTTTTAACGTGTTCCCTAAGAAATGGGAGCACCTGAGTTTGGGGTCTTGGTCTGGATCTGCTGATTCTTAAAAGTGCAAAGAAAGCCTTCCACAACCCTAAAAAACCACCCCACTCAAAAAGGAATGGGACAAGATGTCTGAAGCTGAGCCAGGGGAGATTCACACTGGATATCACAGGAAATTTCTTCACTGAAGGGGTGGTCAGGCATTGGAAGTGCCCAGGGCAGTGGTGGAGTCACATCCCTGGAAGTGTTCACACACACCGTGGACAGGGTTCTTAGAGCCATGGTTTAACTGTGATTTAATGGTTGAACTCAGTCTTAAAGGTCTTTTCCAACCTTAACGATTCCATGACATCAAAATTCATTCATAATTTAAGCCTGTCCTGGAGAAATGTAACATTTCTCTAGAACAGTGAGAACCACCCTCAAACGCAGCTGGGACAAGCCTGACAAAACAGACTGGCAACAGGCAGCAAATATTGACACGGTTCTAAAACATCTCAAACTCACCAGTTGTGCAATTTTACTTCTGTTTAATCAGCAGCAGAAATCAAGGTGATAGCACAGTCCCTTATATACAGAGAATTTTTCAGCATTAGGGCTCTGCCTTCTGAAGGCACAAAAGCCACGGTGCAAAGGCCACGGTGCAGAGCAGAAGGCCATATATTAATTTAAAAATCCCCATTTATCCAGCAGCTTCAGGTGCACAATAACACATTCAGTTTTAGATACGATTCACATCAACATAAAGCCTGTTCTGTTCCACGGCAGAAGGAGGAGGAGTCCTTTGTTAGCAGCACACAAAAGCACTGCAAGGCATACCCAGCCCCACAGGGCAAAGTTTGGCATCTCCTCTGAAATGCTGCACCAAGATAGACCTGGAGACACAAAATATCTGCTTGGATATTGGATACTGGGGAAAAATAGAATTAATAATCATCTGGTGGGCCATAAGTAGGATTTACTTCTTCATCTACCCCTCAGATGTCCAACTTGTAACATATTCTTAATTTACACTCTGCACTGGAGCTTCTGGGCTATGTCCCTGCTTTGAATTTTATTTTTTAAGACTCAGATATTGCTATCCCCTATGTAGGGAAACCAACAGCAGTCATTCCACTATAGGCAGCTTAGCCAGATACAGGATTTTAAGTTCCAGCACATTAATTTCTGTTTATTCATCACTATTCTGCTCCACAAGGTGGTGATTTTGCATATTTGAGAGCCCAGGATGAAAACACACCTGAAGCCCAGCCTGACACTCAGAAGGGATTTGGAGCAGACTGAAATCCTGCTCCTCCTTGCCTTGAGCTACAGTTTCAAATACCTTTCTACATATTCCCAGACTGTTAAGTAGAGAAGTTTCCTTTGAAATCTGCAGCCCTTTGCTATTTTTCTTTATGCAAAAAGAACAAGCTTTGGGTACTGTTTGCTGCTTTGGTTTCAGGCACCCAGGAATAATGAACAGAGAGAGGAAGGAGGACTCTGAGCAGCAATATCCAAAAAACACCAAAAAGGGGTAATATACCTTTGGAATCATCTCTGAACAGCTGATATTGGTTACAGAGAATTGATCTTCATGAATATTTCTAGAAAATCCTGTGATGCCTCTTTGTACCACTAATAAATAAAAAGATAAACCCATTACCACTATGCAATTATTGGTGTAAATTAGACATTAAGCAATAATGATTTAAACCAGAATTAAAGCACTCTATCTTTCTATTTCTCATACCTCTGAATGCTGAACATTATGATCTGGAAGCTCCTAAAGCAAGTGAAAACCTCGATCCATACTCCCCCAGCATCTTTATATTTACCTCCTTTAAAGTTAACACACTGAAAGGGTACCAGTTTTACTCATCTAAAATATTTATTCCTACAGTATTTTTAACCAGCTGTTGACAAAGTACTGCCACACAACATGTAGGCAACTATTTCAAGAATAACTTTCTCCTTGAGCAATTTCCTTTGCACACACAAAGTCTCCTCTGGCACCAAGAGGAATCCCAGTGCAGTCAATTAACACACGGCTGCTCATGGGCAGAAAACCCAGCCCTTTATGAATCAGCTTGCAATTCTCTTTTTGTTCTGTGAACAAAAGCAGAAATATGAAGGAATGGAGAATGTCAGAGTCTGGAAAACAGCAGGAGCGTTTTGTTTATGCAACAGGTTGAAGTTTCAGCAGGGCAGTCTTTCCTGAAGTGTCTTATTTTAATGATCAGTAAGTAAAACATCAAAGGAATTTCCAATTATCCCTTGCTTTTATTAAGATAAAAACAGTACCCTGTTTTCCAGAAAGTTTTGTTAATATCTGACAATACCTAGAGGCTTTTACTGACTTAATACTCAAGTTGATATTCCCCTTGAGGAACCAACACACTTTTTCTCTTTTGGCTTTTCTAAGCAACCTGGTCTGGTGGGAGGTGCCCCTTCCATGGTGGGAGACTGGAATGAGACGTTCTTTAAGGTCCTTTCCAACCCAACCATTCCAGGATTCCATGATGATGCCACAAATAAGAATATTCCTGTGTTTGTCCTGTGCTAGATAATTTTCTGGTATTTATTTCCACTGGGTGAGGCATTTGCACAAACTCCTCACCATCCCATCTCACAGCACAAAGCTCCCTCACCACCCCCAAGTCTCTCTATTTCCAGCCACTCTGAGCAGAGCCAACTAAAAACACCCCAAGTCCAAGAAATATCATTTGGGTTGACTTCAAGCCTTGCTGAATTTTGAAAGGCTCTGGTTAATTGAATCTTCATCTACAAAACTCTTTCATATTACAGCAGAAAGCTTGGAAAAGAAGCAACTCCTGGCTGACTTTGGAGAATAAATTCACTTTATAATATTCCTGTACTCAACACTCCGAGGGTGCTGCTGGGCATAAATTCATTCCAAACCCCACATCCTGCACTTCCCACAGGTCCATGGACGGAACAAAAGGATGACACACCATCAAGAACAATCCATTTGTCACTTTTGGGAGGAATCAGTTGTGTTCTTCAGGCTGGCATGAAGGTGTCCAAGTGTGCACACCCCGGGAGTGTCACACATTAAACACAGCTCCACAAATGACCTTTTTCACAAAAGGCTCTTTGCAGCTCACCTCATGCTCTCAGCCTGAGACAAATTCTGTTTAAAGCACGCTGCTGGCCTTGAATGATGCTCAGCACTTTCAGAAACCCTCGCCAAGTGCCTCCAGCTGCCTCTGGAATCACCAGGAGCTGCAGGCACTCAGATGCTCGATCCCCTCCTGCAGGAGTGTTTGTGTCTCCTGCTGTGACTCCCTTGCCTTCTGCAGCTGCTCCTCCAACCTTCCTGCTCCACGAAATCCCTCCCAGGGGAACATCCTGACTCTGGCAATCACTGACTGCCTCTTTTTCCAGTGGTTGTTCAATTTAGGATCATTCTTTGTTCCTGGAAGAGGAAAAATTCCTCTGCTCCTCTCGGTTTTTATAACGCGTGTGTTATTACAACACATTCCCCGTATCATTGGTTTATTTTATATATATTATAAAATCTGGCATCAAGTTTAATCCAAAGGTTTAAAAGCTCCTTTGGTTTATGGACAGATTTTCACTCCAGATGAGGGGGAAAAAAATCCACCAAGTGGCTTTTTTTTATTTCCAAAGACCTATCTTCCATGATTCCCCTCTTTTCCACTTGCTATTACACTTAGGCTTGAATATAGATTAAGAATTAAAAGTGAAATGAACCCAGTAAAAAATTTACCTGCAGATAACAAGCTCAGACAAAAAGAGAGCTTCATTGGCTTTTTTTTTTTTTGTTCCCCATGTCTTGCTCCTTTTTCAATTTTAAAAAGTGAAATCTCCTGGAATGGTTTTTACAGTCTTTATGACTTCTTTAATGAGTCTTCTGAGTGATAAAAAGTACAATTAAAAACTATAGCTCCCTCAGTTAACTCAGATTTTCTTCTTGTGCCACTAGCACGATCAGCTTTCTAATCAAGTTGCTACACCTTTTCTGGGGCCCATAATTAGGTCCCTAAAAGCTCCCTAAGATCTTAATTTCAAGTCCATCTTCTATAAAAGATTCTTTGCAAGAGAGATGTCAACTTTTCAAAGTAGAAATACTTGAAAAAAGTGTTTCAGTGACTAAATTAGCGAAGTCCTTATGCTGTGAGGTAACGCTCCTGGATGGCTGGAGCTGTGTCAGAGAAGGGTTGGGTTGGATTTTTGGGAAAAGTTCTTCCCCCAGAGGGTGCTGGGCACTGCCCAGGCTCCCCAGGGAATGAGGCTGCCACAGCTCCAGGAGCCTTTGGGCAGTGAGAAATTATTGAAAATTTATTCAGTTGTTGAGATGTCTCCAAAGATAACAAAGCTATTCCAGGACATTATTTGAAGGAAGACTCCCTGGGCAGCACAGACCACCTAGGAAACTGCAAGGGAAGGAATTCAGGGTAAAACCAGCTGCTCCCCCAATAATGAGACTCCCTCTGTCAAGGGAGGGATGCAAGGCAAGGGATGTAAAACTGCTTAGCTTTGTTAAGAGAGCTGCAGAGAGCGGAGAACCGGTGATTCTGATTCCAGGGAGCTGCAGAATCAGTGTCCAGGGCCAGGCTGGGTGGGATGTTGAGCACCTGGGATAGCTGAAGGTGTCCCTGCCCATGGCAAGGGGTGGGATGGGGTGGTCTGGAAGGGCCCTTCCACCCAAACCACTCTGTGATTCCATGAAGAGACCAAGGGAGCTCCAAGGCAGCTGAAGTGAGCACCCAACACCCCAGAGCAGAGCCCTGCAGAGCTTTCCTTGGCCTCCCTCAGATCATGGTGGGACACGCTGACACTTCACAGCTTTGCTCAAGCCTAAGCAAATCATTGCCTTCCTTCAGGAGATGAGAAGGAATTGAAATGCTGGGGGTGGGCCTTGGAGGGCTCCAGGACCACTGCTTGCCGTGAGATGCTGAGCTCCTTAGAATAACAAACACTTTGTTATTTCAGCTTCACAGAGGCTTTTATCTTCTCTGAATGCTGGCACTGCACCTTCACCTGTACCTTCACGTCTTTCTCATTAGAGCCCCTTTCTTCTGCCTTCACTCCTGACTTTCCTTACACTGTTTGCACTTCTTTATTCTTGTTCCCTATCCGTGTATCAAAACTGTTCTGTTGAAGAGCAAATGTCTGAGAGTGAAGGGGTTTGAGCATCAAAAAGCACATTGGATACCCAGAAAGTGCAGCACAAAGGATTAAAAGAACTGAGTGATGCAGTGGAGATTAGAGAGAGCAGAGAATGCTAAAGACACACAAAGAGTGCAGGAATGCTAAAATCACTTCAAACATTAATATCCTTCTTTGTCCCATATTCTACAAAAAAGTGTTCTGTATCTCAAGCTTGAATCTTTTATTCTTTTTTATTTTATTTCAAGCACTTCTCTGATAAGATGAACATCCAAACTTTTTAAAAATTAATGTTGTTATATGGATATTGGTTAAAATATGTATTTCAGAAATAGAATACCCTGTGAGGACTTCTGTTAAACCAATGGTTAGTGCCTGAAAAACACAATCATAGAAGTCTTAGTACTCAAGACCATTAGAGAAGAAAAAAAGGAAAGGGGCAGATGTAATCTTGGAAATGTGATGAGAGGGCAAAGAAAAATGGTTTGCATTTTTCTTTCTCGTTTTTTTGTCAAATAGAAGAGAAAAGAGCTTTTACAGGCTACAGCCACCAGTGGATGCTGTGACAGAGAAGGATATCCATGAGATGTCTCCTTAGGGAAAGGATGAAGGAAATGTTTAGGAAGGGGCTATGGGGGGTTTGGTTGTTGCTAGTTTGGGTTTCCTTCTTGTGGTTTTATTTGTTTGTTTGTAATTTTTGTTTGTTTTTATTTCTTCAATACAGCTGAAGATTTTTGTCACTTCCTGACAAGTTTCACTTCGACATTGTCCAGCTCTTCCTGGTTGTGCTCTACCCACTACATCCACTGTGACCAGGAGAACCTGATGGAAAGTTCTTCAACCTCACAAAAAACCCAAAAAAAACCCCAAACAAACAAACAAAACCCTCAAAAAACCCAACCAAGTAAAGGGATAAGAGGAAAACTTCAATGAGGCTATACAGAATTTTAAGGAACAACTCAAAATTTAAGAACTTCAAGGAGTTCAACTGCAATTTGTCCACTCACAAGAGTTTAAACCAAAGAACATGAAATGAGGAGCTGGAGCAGACAGGCCCTTCCCAGAGAAGAAGGACACGCTCTGCAGTGGATCCAGCTCAGTGCACAACACTAAATGTTTTCCTTGGAAACTCCTAAAGATATTTCACCTGCCATGAAGGATGAACAGTAACTCCCAAGAATGTCATGTAAATACAGATTTTTTTTTTTCACTGTTTACCTCGAATTTATCATCTCTGCTTCTAAAAACACAATGAGGCCATTCCCGTTATTTCCTGCCATGGAGCACGGCAAGGAAAATGTAATATTCCGAGCAGAACATGGGCTTGGATTGATTCATCACATCCCTTTGCATGGAACAAAAGGGACACATTTGTTCTCACCAGGGGAATGGGAAAGTGCCAGTTCCCCTGGCAACAATCGCTTAATGACTTTTCCCTCCTTAATCATGCAAATTTTCGGCAATTCGGGACAACTGCGGTAGGAGGGTTCCACTCTGAGCTTGATCACTTGAACAGAGTTTCCACAGTCACATGAATTCAGTATTTGTTGCCCTTAACACAGCCAGGGTTAACCAAGAACCCAGTGGTGCATCTTGACTCCTTTTATTGTCACAGAATAATTAAGGTTTGGAAAGAGCTCCAGGATCACCAAGTCCAACCTTCCAGGAATTCCACCATTCCCACTAAAGAGATCCGCTCTTCTTTTAAATAGCCTTGAAATTGCTTTTAAATAGCCTTTAAATAGCTCTTAAATAACAAGGAACACATTCTGGCCAATGCTTTACCTGAGTTTATAGGAGAGTAAAGTTCTGAGCTACTTTAAATTCCTAACCCATACCAGCACTTGTCTAATTGTCCCTTATTTCTCCTCTAAATCTAAATAATCTGCTTTGGCAATGGAGCTGGGGATTGTTTAAAAGGGGTAAAACCCTGCTGAGTTGCTTGTGTGTTTTATTAAATAGTAAAACCCAGAGGTACAAAATGCCAGCCCTACACCCAGAATTCAGAAGTTTCCAGACAGATATGAGAGCCTGGAAATGTAATTTATAATTAGAACTAGCAAAGACTCTTTCATCCCATTAAACATCACCTCCATCCTATTTTTCCAATATCATGTGATTATGTACTTCATTAAGGCAATTAGAGCATATTTATGAGCAGTCCCCGCTCTCTCCAGGCACGGCCGCCGACTGGGGGTAGGGGGAAATCTTATTTCCAGCTCTTCCAAAGCTTTCTTTCCTCTTTCTGTATTTCAAAATATTTTAATTAAATCCCTGGGCACAAGTGGATATGAATTTAGGAAGCAATTCAGGTCTTTAGGCCTACACAGATGTCACTTAAAATCATCTTTGAAGGATGACTTCAGAAACAACTAAAGCACCATTAACGAGAGTAAATTGGAGGTGCAGCGGTAACAACCTCGATTATTTTGACAGCATTCAAGTCAAACAGCAGCTACAAGGAATGTCTGCCCATTAATGCTGATCAGCATTCAGCAGAAGAACTCATTAGAATATCAGTCAAGCTTTTTGAACTTTTTTTTCAATGAAAAAGCCTCGATACAATGAAGAATTTGTGAGATGCAGATAAAAACATGAATTTTCATAAAGCACTAAACATGTAGGAAATGAAACTGATTCACAAGGTTAAATATGTCTGCTGAGATCTTTTCGCATGTGGCTGTGCTCTATTGAATTATTTGCAGGAGGTGTTTGATGGTTCTTTCAAAACTGAATGGTGCAGCAAGCAGAATCTTGAAGTTAAGATGAAATCAAATATAAAACAAGATAAAATTCAGCTGCTGTCAGGTCTCTTTGCAAATTGAAACTTGATTTAGTGGCATGGAGAGGACGGAGTTTTTTCCAGTGAGTTTTGAGCAAATCTGGATCCAGTTTAGAGCAGGTGATTGTGGGAGGCATCTGGGCTCTGTCCCTCCTAAAACCCCTAAACCTGGGGCAGCTCCTGAGAGCTCAAGAGATGATTTAGGATTTATCCAGAATTTTTTTCACGACAAAAATGTAGTGAAAAGTGCTGTGGGTGAGCTGCTGCAGGCTCAGCTCCACTGGCAGGAGAGGCTCCAGAAGGAGCTCACCATTCCAGAGCAACACGGACCTGTCCTCTCCCATCATCATTTCCTCACAGGATCAGAGAGCCCCCGAGCTCTCCTGCACACAGGGGTGGAATAAAATCCCTTCTGATCATTCCTGCTTCACAGGCACCGCGGGGAAGGCAAAAATGCCACAGCACAGAGCCAAAATGCAAGTTCTCATGGCAAAATCAAGAGCCCTGAAGCACCACAGCTGCCTTGCCTGCACTGAGCTGAACACAAACAAATCCCCGAGATTTGGGGTGCTTTGAGAGAGCCACACACACAAAATTATCTTCAGGCTTTTGGGATTCAAAACGAACTCTCTTTATCAAGCACCCCATTTTTCAGTAGATGCTTCCCATAGGCTTTTATGCCTGTGCCCAGCTGGGTCAAGTGATATTATCTCTGATTTCTGTGACTACTTAAACAACTTAATGCATTCTCCTTAAACACGCAAAGGGGAAAGGCAGTGCAGAATCCGCATAATTGGGGCATTTTGTGGTTGTGAACGTGCTGCTGACAAAACTCGGAGTAGATAATGAAAATTTTAGACATGATCTAGAAGGAGGCAGTTCCAGGGAAGGCAGGAATTCAGAGGTAAAGGTAACCTAAGGCCTCATTGCTTCTACAATTCTAATTCCTGCCTTCCCAGCTATTGTCACCGGGGTCATTAATCCCAAAGGAAAATAACCACGATACTGCTTCCCGTGGCTACATTTTCTCTCATTACCTTATAAAAGAGAATTGGCAGAGTTTTTTAACCTCGAGGGAATTGGAATTGTTACCCAATCGCTTCGAGAGCAGCGGAGGAAAAACACAAGGGAATACAAAGCATCGCACAGCCCCCAGTTTAACAGAGACCTGGTCCACGGGTCCAAAAGTCAAACTTAATTCTTAAGGGAGGTCCTCAAAAGCCAACCAGAACTGCAGTCAGGTTACTCACCCCTCAGTGCCATTGTTCCCGGCAGGGCAGCCCTTCCTGGGACACTGCAAGCTGCAATCGCAGGCGGTGCAATCCCCACAGAGATCCCAAGGACCAAATCCCCTGGAGAGGGCTAATCCTGCTTTTCCCCACACAGATCCCAAGGGACAAACCCCCCAGAATAGGTTAATCCTGCTTTTCGCCATGGAATCCCAAGGGACAAACCCTCCAGAGTGGGTTTATCTTGCTTTTCCCCATGGAATCCCAAGGGACAAACCCCGCTAGTGCAATTCCAGCAATTCCCATCACCCTCATCATCTGCTGGAGCCGAAGGAAAAGCACAGGGTCAAGGACCCTTCCTCTCTCCTCTTTCCACACCACTTAGGGAAGTTTTGTCTGTAACAGAGCAAGCTGTGCAAGGTTTTGGATGTTTCTTTCCTGCTCGGAACTAAAACAAAATGATCTTTTTTCTCATTTGTTAATGTTGAGGCCATTCCTTGAGCTGAAGGGAAGGAAGGTGGTAACACCAAGGGCTGAGCTGCAGGGAAATGCAAGAAATGCTCAGAACGGGTTCCTTGGGCAGAGCTGGGATTGTGGAGTGGCACAAGTTTCCCAGAGAAGCTGTGGCTGCCCCTGGATCCCTGGAAGTGTCCAAGGCCAGGCTGGACAGGGCTTGGAGCAACCTGGGCTGGTGGAAGGTGTCCCTGCCCATGGAACAGAGTGGCACTGGATGGGATTTAAATTCCCTTCCAACCCAAACCATTCTGTGATTCTATAATTCAGAGATTCTAATAAACAATTTAACAGGTTCATGGAGGTGCTGTTAGTTGTATTTTACCCCTCTGTTTTTGAAACTGCTTTGTGGAGAAGAGCAGAAATGGCAGAGGATCAAGCGAGGAAAAATGTGCCCACTGCCCACAGCCAGGATGCTTCACCCCTCTGGGATTGTTTCTGAACTCGAGCCTGGCAGTCTGTGCCAAAAATGAACTCTGTAGAGTTTCTCAGGTAATCAGAGGAGAGAAACTTTTCCCATTCCTTGCTTTTCCTTCGGCGGGAGCAGGGCATGTGTCTGCTTTTATCTGTCACTTCAGCCCTCGGAGACCCAGCGGGCCGAGGTGACACCTCTGGGGAGGCTGGCACCAGCCTTGCCCCTCCTTTAACAACTTGCATTTCTTTTCCTACTGAGCTCTTCACTGTCAGCACCCTCTCCTTCATCCGATCTGCTTTCTTAGGCTTTTACACTCTGACTGTTGTGACAGAGGGGAAAAAATACAGGAAAATCGGGATTTGGGCTCGTGTAAAGCACACGTTCAAGTGTCAGCCTGTTTGCTGAGTGGTCTGCGTTGTGTTACTGAATCTCTGAATTGATTTTGGTCTGCAGCGGAGTTAAACTTCCGAAAGTCAGCTGAGACAGGCAAGAAAACTTCTTGGGAAGGGAACAATAAAAGAATTCCCAGAGGGAAGGCTCGGGGTGGATTGTTGAGCCCCGGGGCTCATCTCTGCAGCTGGGGAAGGACAGGTCCGGTGATCACCCTCGGTGCCAGCATCACCTCGGGTCAGGATGGAAGTGACATGTCTGGTGCAATCCAAAAAGAGAGAAAACAACCCCAAACAAACAAAAATAAAACTACTTTCCCCTCTAGATCGTCACAAAATCTACCAAGAGCTTTCTCCGCTAGAAAATCCAGAGCAGAGTAATTCTCACTTAAGCAGTAAATTTCCTAAATACCTTAAAACAGAGAGTGGCACCAAGATTGCCTGCAAATCTGCTGGCACTTTGTAGAATATCTGGTTTTCCAAGAGCTCAGGCTATTAATCTGCTGGGTAGTTAGCAGCTTATCTCATTCTTATCTCCAGAGCACTCCCCAAACCTGTCTGTAACATTTAACTTCTGTAATCACTGAGGGGTTTCAGGGTGAAATCCAGGCACAGATAACAGCAGCCAAGTGCCACAATTCAAGGTGAAAACAGCTTCCTCTGGCAAGGTAGAGATGGAACAAGGACAAAAAAAAGGGAAAAGGGGTGGATAATGCAGAGATGGTGAGGCCCTGGATCCCTGGAAGTGTCCAAGGCCAAGGTTGGACGGGGCTTGGATCACCCTGGGACAGTGGAAGTTGTCCCTGCCCATGGCAGGGGTTGGAATGGGATGATCTTCTACCCAAACAATTCTATAATTTTATGGCCAGGGTTAATAACTCACAACTCCTGTGGCTTAGGCCAGTCAAGACCTCAATTAAGTTTTTAATTGCTACAAGTCGGTAGAAATCAGTGTTCATTTTTAATTTGCATTAAAACAATTTTGGGTACGCTGCACTAAGGGAACCCTTGGCTGAGGCTTCCCAGCCCTGTCTGGCTGGAATTGCTCAGACAGTGACTGATCAACACTAAACACAAGAACCACGGAACATCTCCCAAGGACGCTGCTCCTGTGAGACTTCTCAGACTCAAAATAGGATTTTTCCCAGAGTTTTTCAAACCAGATGTTTCAAGGTAAGCAAGAATTATTGATTGTGGTCATAAAGTGTTGGTAGCTTTGAAGTGCACCCATTTTTCCGACAAAATGAGAAGTTCTTTTATACATGTTCTTAAAATACAGGGCAAAGATGGAGAAGGAGAATAGGGAGGTTTATATCAGCAAGGCCTGGTTGAGTTGTTTGCTTTTCCTCTCTCTGGATACCCAGAGGACTCTGAAAACCTCATGTTTTTCTTACCCAAGATGGAGAATATTCAAGGTCAAATCTCTTGTACCACTAACAAAGCCTGGATTTGAACCTGGTTCCCCTGTAACCTTTTGTTCCCGAGGATTTGGGGAGGGCTCTCTCTCTTTGATCAGATGTTCTTCTACAGGAGAATAAACGCCCAGAAAAACAGATGCAGGAAGGGTCCTCTGCCTTCAGAAAGGGCGTTCACACAAGAGAATCTGTGTCTTTCTTTTTATTTCTTGCTGCCTGTAACAAGGTGAATAAGGGATAACAAAAGTTTAAGTACCTGGAGATCAGCCTCTGATGTTCTTATTTTATTTTCACAATATTCTTTGACTTAAAAAAAAGAAAAGGTGAATAAAAAGCTGGAAAACTTCAGTTTTTCATTTTCTGTGTATAAATGGAAGCACCACAGAAGATTTTTCATTTTCAAAAAATACAAATTAATGTTCAAATCTTTCATTTCCTTTGTTGGGACAGACGATATGACATTTTTGTCAGTTACATATGCAAATAGGTGCCGTGTATTGTTTGAATTCTCAATCATCTGGAGCGTAAATGCTGCTGACATTGAACTTTCAATACTGTGTTATTAAAATCCCACATTTTAGGGTAGCAAAAAAAGATTTTTTTTTTTCACTTCGTGTACAAGCTGTGCTTTTGTTCCCAGCAGACAAGCTAATAGTGTGTGGGGGAAAAAAAGGGAAAAATATAAAATCTTGAGATTTTTCTCTCAGACCAAGGCAAAAAGAATAGAGCTGGCTTAGAAACTTGTATATTAAATTCTGAGGTCTAAAGGCAAACATGCCTTTAACTTCACACTGAGCAGAACGTGCTCTTGCTGCTTTGGCATTTATCACACGTTTGACAGTGAAGGAACTGCTGAATCCCAATTAGGAATGGGAAGATTTCCCAGGGTCCAGGCTTTTTTGAAGATTTTTTGCAAACTCACTGCTTATTCAAACTTTATTAAGAATTTTAGGTAGGACTTTTCCTCTAAAATGGGACATCTGAAGGTCTGAAAACCTCTTGGTACCAGAGGGTTAAAGCTGGTGCTTCTGTTTCTCTGAACATTTTGTTGTCCTCTAATCATAAACCTGTAATTCAAATAAACCTGTAATTCAACACTGAGATAAGAGGAGCTGGAAAAACTGAATCTAAAGGTCAGATTGATGAAAGGTCAGCTAGAAAGGTGGAATTGGATTCCTTCTGGTGGGGTTGAAGGTAGGCAAACCCCTGGAATCAAGGGAGTAACAGCAGCATCCTACTGGGAGCCCCCATCCCTGGAGGTGTCCAAGGAATTCCTGCTTGTGGCACTCAGTGCTCTGGGCTGGGGACAAGGCAGGGATGGGGAATAGCTGGGACTCCATGGGCTGGGAGGGCTTTTCCAGCCTCAGTGATCCTGTGACCCTTTGAAACTCCAAAGGGGACGGTCACAGCTTGGACTGGATGATCCTGGAGCTCTTTTCCAGCCTCAGTGATCCCTTTGAAACTCCAAAGGGGACGGTCACAGACTGGACTGGATGATCCTGGAGCTCTTTTCCAGCCTCAGTGATCCTTTTGAAACACCAAAAGGGTTGGTCACAGTTGGTCTGGATGATCCTGGAGCTCTTTTCCAGCCTCAGTGATCCTGTGACCCTTTGAAATTCCAAAGGGGACAGTCACAGCTTGGTCTGGATGATCCTGGAGCTCTTTTCCAGCCTCAGTGATCCTTTTGAAACTCCAAAGGGGACGGTCACAGCTTGGATTGGGTTATCCTGGAGCTCTTTTCCAGCCTCAGTGATCCTTTTGAAACACCAAAAGGGTTGGTCACAGTTGGTCTGGATGATCCTGGAGCTCTTTTCCAGCCTCAGTGATCCTGTGACCCTTTGAAATTCCAAAGGGGACAGTCACAGTTGGACTGGATGATCCTGGAGCTCTTTTCCAGCCTCAGTGATCCTGTGATCCTTTGAAACTCCAAAGGGGATGGTCACAGCTTGGACTGGATGATCCTGGAGCTCTTTTCCAGCCTCAGTGATCCCTTTGAAACTCAAGAGTCTGTTGCTGAAACACGACAAGAGCAGATTTTGGGCTAAAGATGATGACTTGGATTCATTTCACCCGACTTCACTCAATTACATGTTTGGAGCTTAAACTGCTCATGTGTTTCCTGCACGGTGTGAAAGTCTTTTGTTCTGGGTGAAGACGTGAACAAACCCTCCAGAGTGATTTGTTCCACCCTAGGATGATCTGTTCTGTTCAATGCTTCACTCTCTGCTGAACTGGGCAGGGCTTGGAGTGTAATTCCCCATGTGGAGAATTCAGCCTTTTACATGCTTCTACAAAGATTCTCCTGGTTCTTCTTTCACCTTCATTGGCATAAATCTCGATTACACCCATGTAAATCCTTGACATAAAACCAATTTCTAAAATTGAGTACATTTTTGTAGTGAATAGATTCTCTTTTTTTTCCAAAAGGAAAATACCTCAAAAGGCACCAAATCCAACACAAGAAAGCTGAAAAAATTATATCTTGAATATTTAATCATTTTACCTGGAAAAGAAATCCCTCCACAACTCCTTCAGATAAATTTAAGAAGGATTTTGAAAACATGCAAATATTGATTAGAGCTGAAAATCAGAATTTCCATTCACCAAGGAATTATGAAATGCTATTTTTTTTAACATTCCAGTACAAACTGCTGAAGCATCAGCATATTTCCACATATGCCACATTTTTTATTAAGAATTTAATTAACAGTTCTAATTAAAAATACCAGTGTTTGGCTGGCTAAATGTGAAATAACTGGGATGATGAAAAATGATACCAATAAATAATTTTAAAACTCAGTAAACCCCTCTCCAGAGCTGCACTTGGGAATGTTTTGATGATGTCTGTAATCATGAAATTCTTTTCCAATGCTTTAAAGGGATTTGTGCAATGTTTTCCATAGAAACCAGAATGGTTTGGGTTGGATGGGACCTCAAAGCCCATCCAGTTCCACTCCTGCCAGGGACACCTTCCACTCCAAGCCCATCCAGCCTGGGACTGAACACTCCCAGCAAGATGAGTAGCATAAAGAATTGACAAAATTCCAAGGAAACCTTTTAAAGTACAAATTCAGAGAGAAATAATAAATAGAATTTTATAGGCATTTAGACAATGATAATAGGGAGCATGCATAAGTGAGTCTGTGCCTAAGTCTATAAAACTGGACACAGAATGGCAGTGGTGACACACAGGATTAACCTGCAAACTTCTCTGTACCATTACATCATCTGACATGTTTCTAGAAGCACTTTCCCCAGGAATATTCTTCCTGCACCAGTTTCTCCATGCTTAAAATTCCACATGATTTCCGCTAATACATTCATTAGGCTTGCAGCAAATGGAAAAAGAACAGTTGTTGCTGCTCTCAGCATCACACTTCCATCTCACTTCCTAGGCTTTAGCTCCGGGCCTGACCTGACTGCTGATATATTTATTTTCACGCTGCTCAGAGTGGGACTTTTCTCAATGAAACGTGACCTACTTGCTTCCTCCTGTGTGTCCCAACTCACCCTTGCAAGGCTTGTTGCACTTCAGAGCTGTCAGCCACGACAGTGGGGTGGGAGAGGGAATTTGGGAGCAAAGCCTCCACTGCAGGTACCAGTGGAGGGATTTAAAGTGCTTATGGAGACATGAGGAGGGTTTGATCACAGCCTCTCCTCTGGGCTCAATCCCACCTCCTGGATTCATGGATAATTCCCCTGCAAGGAGCTCCTGTGAGCTCAAATTGGGTCTTTTATTATTGATATTACAAGGTTGGATGTAAGTGGATCTTTGAGGTAATGCAGGAGGGTAAAAGACAGGAACTTTCCCAAGGCAGGTGCGATCCAGGATGGGAAGAAAAGCGATGTTTGACCTTTACTTCCAGTGCTAGACCTGGATGGTGACCAGAGGGAGGAGGGATGAAGGAAGGTTAATGGATCTCCAGTGCTGCCAACACTCCTTGAATGCAGGATTCTCTGAAATTGGCTTAAAACTGAAAGAGAGTGGCTTTGGATGGGATATTGGGGAAAAAACCTTCCTTGTGAGGGTGGGCAGCCCTGGCACAGGCTGTGGTTGTCCCTGGATCCCTGGCAGTGCCCAAGGCCAGGTTGGACACTGGGGCTGGAGCAGCCTGGGACAGTGGGAGGTGTCCCTGCCATGGCAGGGGTGGCACTGGGTGGGATTTAAGGTCCCTCCCAACATAAACGAGTCTGGGATTCTGTGAAATCATGAGACACCTTGCAAAGCAGCACCTGCTGATTTCAGCATTTCAGTTCTGTGCAGTTCAAGCTCGTTGGCTTTGCACATCGAAGTTGTTGTTGTGGGCTAAGATTGAAAAACAAAAAACAAACAAAAAAAAACAACCCCCCCCCAAACCAAACAAAAAACAAACAAACAAACAAAACCCCCCCACACCCAAAGAAAAAAACAAACAAACAAACCAACAAAAAACCCCCACTGCTTTGACAGGATTTTATGAGTTGTTCTCTGCGATTTCTCCAGCACATGGAGCAGGAGCTGTCCAACCACAGGGAAGGAGAACAGCAGAAAGCAGCCCTGTGCAGCAGTGACTGAGGATGAGCCCATCCCGCAGGCTCGTTCTCTCCAGTTAATGTCTTTTTTTATGCCTGGAGAGCGATTCCGTGGCGCTCTGCTCCCTTTAGATCCACACTGGCACACTGCAGGGCTGCTCCCAGTGAAAAGCAAACCCTGGCTCTCTCCAGAAGGATTTGCACCCTGCCTGCATCCTCGGAGACTCTGGGGGTTTTCGTCTTGAGACCACCAGAGGGAAGAATTCCAACCGAGGAGGAGCCAGAACCCTGCAGGGATTTAACATTGTTTAGAGCAGCTTTAATAAAAAATGTGTCCCGATAACACATTTGAACTTTGATGAACAAAAGATCTTTAACTCACTCTAATTGGCACTGGTCTCTACTCTCTGTCAGAGAATAAGTACCTTAAATGTCCTGTAAATGTCCTGTGAAAACCCTCCTCTCCACAGCCGCAAACAAAAGCGGGATGCAATTAACTCTGCTTTGAATAGATCTTGAAGACCCTTCATGATAAAATGAAAGTCCTGGCTTTGAAAGTTCCAGAAACTTGAAAGTCTTCAGAACTAAATTTAGCAGCGTCGCTTTGAGAAAATTATGGAAAGTTACTCTTACTTCTCTTTCAAAAGCAGATTTGTTTTGCTCATGTAAATGAATCCCTCGTGCCCAGTTTCTTGGAAAACTACCTGCTTCCCAAAATAGTCCTTTGCTTTCTTTTCTACAGTGAATAAATAACATGCATCATCAAAGAAAATTGCCTTTTCAATTGAATTAGAAACAGCAAAATGAGGCACCGTAATGATGAATGCCATTAAAACAAAGACTGCTGACGTACAAGGTCAAGGAAAAGTTTCCATAGTAAAAGTCAGCTCCTTTATGGGATATGAGCAGCGTTTCCTCTTTTCCTGTCACTCTCATGGTCACTTGTACCCACCTAGAGGAGTGGGTTTGTCTCCTAAAATAATCCCTGTGGTTTGAAATTAAAAATTAGTCTGGAATTAAAATCTAATGTGTCAATTGTGTGTTCAATTTCTGGTTAATATTTCAGAGAAACGCCATTGAAACACTACTGTGGTAACAAAATAATGCAGGTTCCAGGAAGATTTCTTTCTTATTAGCTGGACTAGAAATTAATAAAATAAGCAATAATTCCCCGTTCTTTTCACTGCTGCTCAATTTGAATGGAATTTATCAAAGCCAGGTGCAATATTCTCTGGCTTCTGCTTATGTTTATCCACAAGAAAGACACGAGACTGCAGCACAACGGGGGTAGCAGAAACTCTCTCCAAAGGCAATCTGTAACTTTGGAAGTTTGTGAAGTCTGAAAATTATGTTTGCCATAAATCTCCAGGAACTCTCAGGAGCCAGCAGCACACAAGGTGTGTTATGGGAAGTCATTCTGGAAATGTATCTTCATTGATTAGAAGTTTTAAAGAACACGGGAATTCATTATACAAGTAACTCTGAACCTTCAGTAGATAAATCTTCTCAGGACTGAAAATTTATATCGAGACATCCAGGAAACCTAAGGGTGATTAAAGAACTGACTAGAAACAATGCAGGGAGCCTTTCTGGAAAATAATTTTGTTCTGCTACAAATCATTTGTAGCAGAATGGAGAAGGTGGATTACGAGAAATCGTGGAAAGTCACCCTGCTCTGTACAGAGAGAACACAGATCAAGCAGCACAATTAGTTCTCTTGTGAGTGCCTGAACTCTTTGATTCAGCTGATGGTGGAATCCTCCTTGGATTCCTGATGGATCAATAGTTCCAGGCATTCCCAGTATGATGCTGCATCAAATATCTTCACGCCCTGGGTGCCAGAGAAGGGTTCAAAAAGGGTCAACACACAGGGCTGGGGTTGGCATTTATAAATATGCAAAGCAACAACAATGCAAGTTGCAGCTCTGTGGCTTCACTATAAAGTTATTTATATTTACTGAGTCACTGGCAGGGATTTGTTTCAGTGCTTTGCTAGTAAAGAAGAGGGGAGGTTGTACTTCACCAATTTCATATCAAGATTTTTAAAACAGAGTAGACAGCTGAAAGTTCAAGCAAGAAATAATCATGTTCATTGCCCCTTCAGGAGCCAATCTCTGCCTCCACCATGAAGCCATTTGCTGTCATTCAATATCTTCAGTGTTACAACGCACAAAAGCTCAGGACAGAAGGTTTAACCCCATTTCTGTATCATTTATGATCAGAAATTTCCAGGATGATTGATACAGGTGGCCCAGCATCCCGACTCTCTTCAGAAAATCACAGATTTGTTAAGGCTGGAAAAGACTCCCAAAATCATCAAGTCCAACCTTTGACCAAACACCCCCATGGCCACCAAACCATATCATCAAGTGCCACATTTACTTGGGGTATTTGTGATTGCACCACTTCCCTGTTCCAATGTTTAGCCACACTTCCAGTGATTATTTCCTGATATCCAACCTGAACCTCCCGTGGTGCAGCCTGAGGCTGTTTCCCCTTGTCCTGTCTCTTTTTACCTGGGAGAAGAGCCCAGTCCTGTCCACATCCTCCTTTCGGGGATAAAGTGCTCTCTGAGCCTCCTTTTCTCCAGAGTCTCATGTGGAAATCTTTTGTTCAAATGTCCTTGGGCTGATGAGATTTTAATTCATTCCATTTCCACTATTACATGGTTTTCAGACTGGAACTGTCAGAGTTTAACCAGCTCGGAATGAAGAGCTGAGGTCTGCCTGCACCCACCTGTGTATATACAAATATATCTGGATTTTTGCATCAGCAGTCATTTTATAGATGCTGTTAGGTTTAGTTTCCTTTTATTGGAAGAAAAATGACATAAACAAGTGGCTTGTATTGTCTTTACCTGATCAGACAGCTCTCAGCAGCAAGCATCCAGCTTTGCAAAAGTCATCTCACCTGTGGTATTTATTTTTTCTGTTTGCATTCCATTAATGGGAGCTTAAGATTTCCTTAGTGTTTGGACAGAACTGAGTAAATCCCAGTCCTGAAAGTCCATTTCAGACAAGCCCCAACAAGACATAAATCAGGAGTCAAAGCATCGTGCTGCACTTTTTCAAATCCCTCTGAATTCTCAGTCAGAGCACTCAGGTTTCTGTCTCAAGTGCCATATTTTTAACTCTCCCTCCTCTTACCTCCCATATTGACACCATTCATTTCACCACTTGCTAATTAAATCAAATTAGATGAAGGCTTGATATTTCATCTACTTGTGGATTAGCAAGAAAATAAGGCTCCAGCTATGACAAGAAGTTGCAAGACAATTTTCAACCCCCAGGTAAGCCCACTTGAGTCAATCATGTTACTCATATGCTTAAAATCAGGTACAGATCCTGTCTCTGCAGAGTTATGACTTGGATTTCCTCACAGGTTCCATGACAATGCTCAGTAAATTAGGAGCAGAACACGCCAATATAAATATAGACACAAATATATTTCTTTTTTCAGAAATATATATCATTTTGCCTCTTGTCCTTTGTTGTTATGATAAGTGAAAGGAATGTTTTAATAATTTACTGTTTGATTAGTGAACTTAGGTTTTTTTCTCATTTGAAATACTGCATCAATTTATAGTCACTGTTATTCTCTCTCCTTTTACTGAGAAGTTTGCATCACATGCTGAGAAATAAATACTGTGTGCTGTTAATCCATCCAGCAGCAGATGCCTGATAGAGACTCGCTCCGTAAATCAAAACATGAACAAAAGCAACTTTGAGCTCTGCCAAAGACACAACGAGGAAAATATTTCATTTTTCTTTTAGAAACCGATTACTTCGGGCCAAATCTCAAACTTGCTTAAGTCTCCCGAGCCCACAGAAAATTCCTGTCTGGCTCCTGTGTTTTTGCACTCTTTGTAAAATTCCTGTTCATCATTTTCCATTTCGGAGAACCACAGAAAGGTGGAATGGTTTGGGTTGGAATTGACCTTGAGGTTCCTCCAGTTCCACTCTGCCATGGGCAGGGACACCTTTTACTAGACCAGAGCTCCCTTTGACCTGGTCTTAAAAGGTCCCAGTTCTTGAGAATTGTGGTGTAAATCCCAGTCCCTCTATGATTTTTCTTCCTGCTGAAGCATTAATGCTCAGTAATATCCAAGGATGTTGTCAGCCTTTGCACATTCCAAAGGTTCTTCCCCCAGAGGTGCTGGCACTGCCCAGGCTCCCCAGGGAATGGGAACATTCCCGAGGCTGCCACAGCTCCAGGAGAGCTTGGACACCACTCCAGGGATGCCCAGGGTGGGATTGTTGGGATTCTGTGCAGGGCCAGGGGTTGGATTTGATGATCCCTGTGGGTCCTTTCCCACTCAGGAGATTTTATGATTCCATTTGAACAGGACAATACACCTAGAACAGCCCCTGGCAGCCCCTGAGGCACCGATGGCCCAGAACAGTCAGATTTGCCCTCTTTTTACAGCTCCAGTTATATGGGAAACAATTATCCTTCACCACCATTTACTTCCTAATAAAATGAAACTTTATCTTCTTATCATCTCTTCCTGTGGTCAGTCTTTACTCCAGATTGTGATTCCCATTTATTGGCAATGCCTCCTTTCACCTGCCAACCCAAAAGAGAGACAAGGATTTATGGCACATCCATCACACCAAATAAAAGCAGTACCCGAGCTTATCTCTGTTTGCTCATTAAAAATACAGATTGAGAGCTGACTGCAGAGGAGATTTGCTGTTGGTACAAGAGTGGGAGCAAAAAGAAAAGAGACAAGAGAAGGATTTGCTGCACGCGCCAGAGATATCACCCATGTGAATCAGGGCTGGCTGCACTGCACCTGAGGAAATTGTGTAGCACAGCCTTTGATCCTTTGATTTCAGAGCTTTTCTTTCCTTCAAGGATTCCCACAAAAAGCAAAACAAAACTCTAAAACTCACCAAAGGCCATTTTCTTTTATTATTCATAAGTGGTAGATATTACCAACGATGGCTCCATAAACTGGGGGAAGGAAAAAAAAAAAAAAGAAACTTTTCTCAGTCCCATCTGTGTAGTAACATTTTATGAGAGATTTATTACACACATTTATCCGGGAGTGAGAAAATGGTGACATAACTTTAAAATCCACTTATCAGGGGGGAAAAGGGGCGTAATAAGCTGCATTTGGGAGGGAGGGAAAAGGGGAGGCTGGAAGGAAATGTGTATAAACATCCTTGTCTGGGGGATACTCGTTCTGCACGTGCTCCATCTTAATTCAAGTCATCTCACACGGCTCCATCGCGTCAGCCCACGAGGGCCGAGGAATGTGGATCCTGCTCTCCCTGCTTTACATCCAGAACAAATCTATTTCACACAGCTAAGTGTTGCTGCTGGTCTGGGAATATTTGTTAAATGGCTATAATGTGATACAGTTTAGTTATTTGCTGCTTGTGACTGGGGAGAAATTTGAGGTTTGTGAAATGCTACATTCCGAGAGCAAGGAAAGTGCATTTATGAAAATAAACAGTTTGGGTCTCCTTTGACATTCTCTGTTTTTTACAGGGTAAAAACAATGCATTAATATGCTTTTAATGTCATCTAGATGGATAGGAATGCAAAGTTATTCATGTGGGACAGGCTACACAAGCAAATGACTACACTTAGTAAAACCCATCATTATTGAACACTGATTTTTTTTAAGTGCCAGAAAAATTGTGTTGGTGCAGCTCAAACCAAAATGCTGTGCTGATCCAATTTTTATCAAGTCAAAAAAAAAAAAAAAATCTCTTTAACCACTTGTTGGGCTCAAAATCTCACCAGAATATAAGAATATTAACAGAAGTTGGAGTTGAAATCCCTCAAGCTATGAGGGTTCAGCACTGCCTGGTGTTGATTTACAAGATACCACTGGATCCTAGAATGGTTTGGGTTGGGAAGGGACCTTAAATCCCACCCAGTGCCACCCCTGCCATGGCAGGGACACCTCCCACTGTCCCAGGCTGTCCCCAGTGTCCAGCCTGGCCTTGGGCACTGCCAGGGATCCAGGGGCAGCCACAGCTGCTCTGGGCACCCTGTGCCAGGGCCTCAGAACCCTCACAGGGAGAAATTTCTTCCCAGTATCCCATCTAAACCCACTCTCTGTCAGTGTGAAGCCATTCCCTGTGTGCTGTCCCTCCATCCCTGGTCATTGTCTCTCCCCATGTTTCCCGTAGCTCCTTTAGGTCCTGGAAGGCCACCCTGAGGTGTCCCCAAAGCTTCTCCTGTCCAGGTGAGCAATGCCAGCTGTGCCAGCCTTTCCTCCCCAGAGCTTCTCCTGTCCAGGTGAGCAATGCCAGCTGTGCCAGCCTTTCCTCCCCAAAGCTTCTCCTGTGCAGGTGAGCAATGCCAGCTGTGCCAGCCTTTCCTCCCCAAAGCTTCTCCTGTGCAGGTGAGCAATGCCAGCTGTGCCAGCCTTTCCTCCCAGCTCTGCTCCATCCCTCTGATCCCCCTGTGCCTCCTCTGGGCTCTGCAGCAGCTCCAGCTCCTCCCTGTGCTGGGCAGGGCTGGGGCAGCTCTGCAGGTGGGTCCCACCTGAGAGGGGCAGAATCCCCCCTCTCCTGCTGGGGTCAGCCCAGGGCTCAGGGGATTCTGGGTCCCAGTGGTTTCTGGCTCTGTAATGAATATTTAAACATCATTTTGCCACATCAACTTCCCATTTTTGCAATATTTTTTAGGCCTGATGTACACTCGATGCTTCAGTGACATTATTATGCCAGCAGCAGCAGGGATCAATGCAGCAGCACCACCCTAGGCCTCCCCATACCTATTTATTCATTTTCTAATGACTCCTCATAAAGTCTGTTTCAATTCACCAACTCAGAATGGGCTGTAGCAGGTTAAACACTCATCTAACAAAATGGTTTAATCTCCATAGTGATTATTGTTGTCTTCAGCAATGCTGCCACAGTTACATGGCTTAACCCAGCCAACTGTTCAGTTGGTTTTATGCAAATGTGAAAAAAAATCAAAAATCACACATAATCCTATGGCCATCATGCCACATTGGGAAAGAGTGATCTTTTTTCTTCTTTTTTAATGAAAGCTTTAATGATACTGAATATTTTATCTGCTTTATTTACTAATTCATGCTTCATCCAGGTATTTTAAGCTGCTGAGGTGGGAAAAGGTGTAGATCATCAAATGCAATGATATTTTCCTCATTTGTTCCATTTAGGACAGCATTTCTCCTGCTCCCAACAGCAGCAATGCTCACAGGAGTGTTGCAAGACCTCAGTGAAATCTCAAAGGCCACTTTGATCTGGATTTTTGGAGGTCCCAGGGTGTGAAACCTGAAGTTATTTATTGTGTCTGGCTTAGCAAGCAGAAAAGTTTATTAAAAAATCTCAGCTGACAGCCGGTGCTGTCACTCTGGAGGGTCAGACACGAGTGTGAGGGCCCACAAAGGCAGGTGGGCAAGGAGAAATCACAGCTTTCACATTCTGAGGCAAAAATCAATACACAACAGCAGCAGGCTTGGACTGTGATGCTGCTGAGGAGCAAGAGAGCCTAAGCAAGCTTTTAATAGGAGTTTCTGGGGTTTTTGATAAAGATCTCCCGGGCTGGCTCGCTCCTGTAAAGCCTCACACCGGCTCACCAAAGCAGGGGAGGGGAGGCAGCAGCTGAGAGGATAAAGCAGGTCAAGTGGTGTATCTTCACTAAATGCATCATTTTAATGAGAGAACACCTCAGCAAAGCTTGTTTTCCTCCTCTGACACGGCCAACAGCAGCCTGGAAAGGGTGGGAAGGCTTTGAGAGCCACGGGGACAAAGCTGGAGGGTCATTTCAAGTCTTCTCTGTGGGAAGTGCCAAAGGGGTGATTGAATTGAGTATGTGGCTGAGCTGTGATGAAAAACAGAGCTTTTGATGAGGAATGTTTGCTGTTGGCTCCCTGAAAACACCTGCTCATCCCTCATTGTCCACTGGAAGTCACTGACAGAAAAATCCAGTTTTATGTCCCCAGTACTCACAACCAAACCTTTTTTTTCCCCCACAGTTTGATGAGAATTTTAAGGAATATTGCAATATAAAGAGCAACTTGCTGGGTTTTTTTCCTCAACACTGACCACAAGTCAGCACTGTAAATGATCCATTTCTTATTTTTGGAAGTAATCTATAAGTGAGCTAATCTTAAAGGCTTCCTACACCAAGAATCTGTTTGCAAAATGAGTAATAGAGAACTTTTGCCTTCAGCTTCACCATTCACCACATCACCACGGTCCTACAGCTCAGACAGCTGAGAGTTCATAGGGTATAGAGGTAAAGACACTTTTCCCCTGCAGCTGTGGATAAACAGCTGGGCTGATGTACCCCAGAGAAGTTTAAATCAGTGTCAAAACCAGGGACTTGTGTTTGACCAAACCCAATCATAGAAATGCATGAGCTTGGCCCTGAGGCCCGAGAACAAACACCCCAAAAGCAGGGGATTTTTGGAGGAGGAAGGTTGCCTCTGTGAGGCAGACAGCTGAAGGAACTCAGATTAACTGTGTGATGACAAGTAAATCACTGGAACTAAGTTTTGAAGGATGGCCTCTGAGTACGTACCCTGTATTTCACGTGTTACCAGCTTCACGTCTCAGGTCGTATTTCAGAAGAACAGAGCAGCTGAAGCACTCTAAAATTATTCCCGCAGCCCTGGGAAATGCTAACTACCCAGAAAAAATCACTGCAAAGACCTTCCCCACTGGCTGTTGGAATTGGAGCATGTTTTTGGCATCAGTGTCAAAATCCTGTGTTTCTGAATCTGCACCCACTGCCCCTTTCCCAGCCAGGCTGGCATTGGTGCTCCCCCAAACTGTGGTCAGAAAGATGATGAAAACCCAACAGTTTTGTACTTGGGCTTCGATTACAACCTCCACAAGCTCTGGAGCCAGAGATTAGAGTAAGTAGCTGTTAATTTTATGGGCTCTGTCCCTCACGTTCACCAAGGGGAGCAGAAGCCCGGCGTGAAATACGGCGCAGGCACAGGGTGCTGTGTATATAGTGCTGACAGTAATGCTGACAGAAACGAGTCCTGCAACTTTGCAGGCTCCCAGGGCTTCTCTGAAGCATTAAATTATTTTAATTTCAGTAATACATAATGTACCACCAGAAGTTTATCATGGCAAGAACACCGGTGGCTCCACGTTTTTGTTTCAGCGAGGACGGTGGTTTAATTCAAACATAACCAGTCATTTGCTCAGGCTTTTTTTTTCTGTGAGAGGACGTTGTTAAACCTTGCTTAATGCTGACTGACTGAAGAGTATTAGCAGCTGACAGCTGAGGTGCAGGGCTTTTAGAATTTGGGTATTTCTAGACTGCAACAGCTCAGGGGTTTATTATAAAACACTGGGAAAAGTCAGAAATGAAGTAGAAGATTGATAGGTTTGGTTTTTCAGGGGTTTTTTTGGTGGTTTTGTGGGTTTTTAACTGGACACTGTATTAAAAAAAGAATATAAAAAAAGAAAACCAAGGTTCTGGAAAGGCATGGCTTTCACCTGATTTATTCCTGAATTTACTGCGAGTTCTAGCCTGCTGATGGTATTTCTGTAGGTTAATTTTTCAGCTGTCAAACTCTGCTCAGCCCCAGGTGCTGGTGGCACTGGGCAGCTCTTGCAGGGTGGGCAGTGGCACCGACCCCGTGTCCCCACCCTGTGTCCCAGAGCTGCTGGCACAGGATGACAAATCCCTGAATCGCAGGCTCTGTGTCACTAGAGGGTGTCACAGCCATGGGAAGCAGCACAGGGTTCGCACAAACGAGGCTCAAACCGAGCTCAGTGAGGAGCTGAAATAGTTTTTTTTTTTTTCCCGCACACCCTTCAGAGCCAGCAGTGGTGATTTTCCCCTGTTCTGGATGCTCTGCTGGGGCTCCATCAGTTATTGCACCTTTCCCTGTCCCAGCAGGCAGCACCAGGCACTGAAAGCTGCTGCTGATAATCCTATTAGGGGCTTCTGTGTTTATTACCTGTAATTAAACGTTGCCATTTCCAGTGCAAAGTAATACAAGACAATAAAAGAGTTAGAAAGTGCTTAAATCCTCCCTTCAACCTCCAGCCTCTGACAAAAGGGAAAGCGTTTGGGTTTTCCTCCCTTATACATTTCAGTCTCATGAACGTAAGACTCTTAAATGGATTTAACAAAGCCTAATGTAAAAGCAGGTAGCACAGCCTGAGCTCCTGGCCAGACAGCGATTGAAGATGATTTTCTTTCTTGCTTCCTTTGACTTCACAGAGGACATCAAGATGGATCCAAGCAACACAGGCAGGCACCACATCTATCAGAGAGTTCTCAATATTCATGAGCATTTGCTTCCCCCCAGTTCCAGTTTGTGGATTGCTTATTAGCTTTGCTGACATAAACACAGTGGTGGAGGGGGGATGTTTTTGCTGTTTTGTTAAGTGAAGAGCCTGGGTGGAAAAACAACACTATAATTAAAACAAAACAGGACATGTATGTGTTGTAAACAAAAGGACTGGTGATCTTCTTCACACCAATCTTCACTGAGCTGCCATCTGTTCATTATAACGAGCTTATATTTCTTGAGTGCTCGCCGTCGTTTTAATTTCTGGTTAAGTCTGAACAAAATGAAGGGAAATTAATTTCTGCTCACTCATGAAATTGTTTCCCCGTGAAACAAATATTCTTGTAACCCCATTCTGCCTGCCATAACCACCCAGAGGTTCATAAAACCACAAAAGGTTTGGGTCACTCCTGCCATGGGCAGGGACACCTCCCACTGTCCCAGGTTGCTCCAAACCTGTCCAGCCTGGCCTTGGACACTTCCAGGGATCCAGGGGCACCCACAGCTGCTCTGGGCACCCTCCCACCCTCACAGAGAACAATTTTCTTCTAATATCCCTTCTAAACCTACTCTCTTTCAATAGACTTTTTCCATTTAATCCATTTAATTAGGAACAGTCACTGCCAAAGGTACCTTTAAAGTGATCTTCAAGGAATTCTCATTTTAATTATGCTGTTATTAGTAAATTCCTGATTTGCAGCCAAGCCTACTGTGCTGTGCTTGTAGTACTGAGTGTCAGTGGCACAGTGGGGAAGACAATGAGAAATGTCTTGGTCTGTGCTTTGGTGAAGGCATGTCCAGGTTGGCCTGGAAAGCCCTGGTTTCAAACACCCAGTGAAAATCCTGCAGTGAAATGAGGGTGGCATTGGTGCTCCTGCTTGCACCTCACCAAAAGAGCGATAGCCATAAAGAAAGAACACGTGAATGTTGTACAGCAAAAGCATCAACAGCAAAAATCACTCTGCAAGTGCTGTTTGTCTCGTCACACCGAATTTAATTACAGTAGGCATTTAATTAGAATGAGTCTGTTATTCTACTATCTGTTTTTTCCACCTTTTTTTTACTTTTTCCACTTGACTGATCGTTTTGTTGTTGCGCTGATGTTCTCTTTATACCCTGAACCTCAAACAGCTCCATGCCCTGGGGATGACAAAATACTTTTAGGCTTGATTACTTGTAATGATGGATGCGTGCACTGCAGGCAGGGACGGGAGTGATCTCCTGTGCCCCTTTCTGCTCTGCCAGCCAGGTTTCTTGGAGGCAGCTGCCTGGCACTCACCTGCCTGATCCTTGAGCACTGAGATGTTATTAATTAATGGCTTGTTTTCTGGTGGTGACTCACACCATATATTTTGCACACCACGGTGATCTGGCAGGAGGGGAGTAGCTCTCACTTCAGCAGAGGCCCCAGTGCCATCTGTTTTTCCTGGCGTTCCTTGGGAAGTTACAGAGGTGGAGGACCAAGTATTTTCTCCTCCACTTTTCTCTAAATCGTTGTCAAAGAAGAAATGATAAGTTTTGAAACACTCTGCCGCCTCGTTTCCCTGTGAGGTCACACACACAGAGGTTACACCTACTTTTCCACAACATGATCTTATGTATTTTTTTCCTGTTGTCTGACAAAATCCATATGTTCCCGGCTCAGACCATCTGTCACTCTCAATTCTTTTGCACAAAACTTTTTGATGCATTTCTCCCCTGATTGATTTATTTCTATAAGTGCACCGGGGTGCATTTGACAGAAGGAATTTTCATCCCTCACCACCCCAAAGCAATCTACAGGCACAGGTGTCCTCTGTGACCAAAGGCTCCAGGAATAAAGAGCTTTCAGCTCCCAAACAGAGAAGAGATGAGTTTTTCTAAGTTGCCTGTTCTTGGTTTATTTTTTTTTCCTCCAAGAAATCAAAATACCCCTGGCAAACCAGCACAGCAGAGAAAGAGTTGTTTGCTCTTCCAGGATTAGCAATTCCTGACCAAAGCCAAGCCCCAGAGAATTCAGCAACTCCAGTTATAACCTTATAACAATAAACGTCAGGGTTTGATAGGACCACATTCCCTAGTGAACTAGTAATATATATAATTTTTAATTATTTTCTCATTATTGGCTGTAGAAATGGAAGATCGGAGTGTGTTTCAAACAGGAATTAAATCAGACAGGTTTATTTTGCTTTGTACTATGGCTGTTTGCAAATAACTTTCCAATATACCCTGTGTTTTCCAGTTTTCCTTTGAAGCAGTCACTCATGGAATTGTAAAGAACATATTTTATTTTAATTTTCCAAACACTATTTTTTCATTCATTACCAACAATCACATTATTGCTCTTTTACAAACAAAATGTAATATATTTGTTCTTACTTTCGTTAGCTTCAGTCCCTGTGGAAGCAAGAGAAATTCTTTCCTTTGAAAGATGATCTCCACAAAAGAATTAATTCTGTCTTTAAATCTTTGAGTTCGACCTTCTAGCTCTGATTTATGGCAATAAAGACTCTGTAACACAAACACAGCAGCCAAAAAAGAAACAACACGTGACTAATTAAGAAACCACTAAAGATGATGTTAGCAACCTGTCAAAATTTACAGTCCATTAATTTCAGTTATACAGTAGAACTACGTATTGCCATGCTAATAACAAATGAAATCCCCATAATTAACATTATTTCAGTACAGGGGAACTTTAATATATCATACATGCTTCTATGTCTGATTAGTTCTGTGTGACATTAACAGTCCAGGGGATAATTTATGATCTCCCCTACCAAAAGCAAAGCTGGGAATTGTTGAAAGTAAACTCACGACCTGAATTGGAAACAATCTGAATTATTTATTGGGAATAATGAAAGCAGGAATGAGGGGGGTTGATTGGTTCTGTACTATCAGGTGAATTTTCTTTGGTTTGTCTCTGTATTCTCTGGCTCAGTCTCTGAATCTGTTTTACTCCTCTGACTCCTAAATTACCCCAGTTCCTGTTCGTTTAATGCAGGAGAATGGGGAATCCTCTCAATTTTTTAAGGATGTCCTTGTACTGCTATCACCCACAAAATATCCAAATTCTCTGGTATTTTTAAGAGATTCCTCACCCTGTGGGAGCTGTGCCTTTCCTCTCCCCTTGGTTACTCCACACCCTCAGCTCTCTCCTTTCACCCTCTAACACCAATTTCTGTTGTGGACAGACCCTCTCTAAGTTTCCAGTTCTGCTTCATTTTCTTTTATGTTCAGGTCCATTAAAATGAGGGGAAAAACGGAATTAACAATGTCACCTTCACTTTAGATGGGCCCTTTAGCCGTGCAGCTCTTGTTAGAGTTAATGGGATTTTAGTTCCTCTACTGGAGGGTCAAACAACATCATTTACCCAGGCATTAAAACCCACTAATTAGCAAAGACAGAGGTATTTCTTTTGAAAAGATAAAGCTTTTTTTTCTTTACCATTTGCCACATCTCAACATCTGCAGGTGTCCCACAGCAGTGTGGAGGGAAGGTGGGAGCAGAATTAAGGGTAAAAGGGTTTTTGTTGGGGACCCACAATGTTGACTCTCCTAAAACAGGCAAAACCCACCCGTCCTTTACAAAGGTTAAAGCAGCTCTCAGCTGAAAAGTTTCTAAACTGCATCCATCAAAGTTCTCCGTGGAAAGCAGTGCTTGAGTTTCTGTTCCATTTACATTCTCTTATCAGGAACAGGGACCCAAGAGATGACACTGATTTTGTTGTAGACAAAATAAAGGAGTTTTGACTTGTTAGTAAACAGCAAATTCTGTTTTGTTTCACTCTTCCTGACACAAAGAGATAGAGACAATGCCATCAACCTCCACTTGATGGGTGTCCCAAAGATGGGAGTGATATCCTTGTTTTTACATGAGAATAAAGATAATGAGATAAAGAGAAGCCGATTTGTGTTTCAAACACCACCCAGGACTCACCAGAGGCTCCAGCAAGGTGACCTGCCCTGGGTCTGAGGGACATAAAAGCCTGGGGCTGATCTTTTGGGATTTGCCAGCTGGTGAGAAAATGGTTTGAAAGGGGAGAAATCACCATGGTGGGAGACTGAAAGGAAAAGGACGGCGGCAGATTTTGCTCTCAGATCGTTCTGTTATTTCAGATTTTCCAGTTCCTGGTGCAGCTTGGCAGGTACAGAATCCCGGGGTCATTTAGGCTGGAAAAGCACCCCAAGGTCCTCAAGTCCTGCTGTTATCCCAGCGCTGCCAAGCCCAAAAATGACCCAGGTTCTGCCCCACTCTCAGAAAGGAAATGAGCACACACATCGTGCCCCTGGTGACCCTGATGTTGCCCAATGTTAAGACAATGAAAATAAAGAAATAAAACTCAATGCTGCAGTGCCACCCCTGCCATTTAATGCATTGCTTGGTTCAATAAGGTTTGGGGACAAAGATCTTCCTAAAACAGGAAAAAGAAGCTGAAGCACAAAGAGATTTTCATGATTTTAAACAAATGCGAATTACCAGAGAGTCACATTTGAAGTGCATTGCTCAAACCAGAAGAAAATTTGGTTTTTCTGACAGAATTTTCCAAGACTGTAAACAGAAGGATGGCCTAGAGCATCCCACAGGTCCTGTCTGGGCAGAGGTGAGGCCCTGGAGTGAATTATTGCAGCCAGGACTTTATGCACTGTAATAGTTACATCGGTTCTTGCTCAGTTCCTAAAGGAGGGTGACAGACTTTCTCCTGCTTTCTCCTACTGGGATTTGTTGGGCAGTTTTCGACATGAATCCTTGCCACAGCCTGAGCTCTTTTTTTTTTTTTTTTTTATCTCTAGGAGCCCCTATGCAATAAAATAATGAGTCAGAAGCACCTTCAGAACCCTCTTTAAATCCCTAAAAAGGCCTGACTGTAAAATCGGCTTAAAAACCAGAACAAAAAGGAGACCACATCTTCTAAGACTCTGAATAAAAAGCAGCAACAAAGTGAAACACATCTGGAGGCTGCTAATGAGTGCTGAGAGACACCTTCCAGACAGGGAATGGAAATCTGGTCCCCAGTCTGAGCCCCCAGAGCTCTCCAAGCACAGGAACAGGAACAGCAAGCACAGGACAGCACAGCATTAATTTGTTTTTCAGCAGTGAGCAGAGAATTCTGTGGATTGCTTCTGCCCACCTCATTCTCATTGACTTGTCCATTAGGGAGGGTGGAAAGAGGATCTGTTATTTTCCCTTTTAAAGAACAAAATGGGAAAGTGCCCTCTCAGTTCTTTAAAGTCATTCTGTTTTGTTCAACCATGTTTTTACAGTCTTTTTTATGTTGGGAATAACAATTATTGCTAAACTACACATTTAAAGAAACCCTTAAACTTCAGACAGACATCGTCATCAAAATTCAGAGTGAGTGGTCTTCTGAACCTCCAGCAAAAGTATTTTCTATGAAACCAAACTGTGCTGTTGGTGCCTTTGAACTGCTCTTTCTGAGTGTTCACCACATGCAGAGGCACTCGGGGCACGTCAGGGGAAATGTCTGAACTGCCCAAAGACAGTGTCTGATTTTCTCCTGATTTTTATCCCCTAACATTTCACCCATTGCTCCTGTGTGTTGCAGGCTGAGGGGTTTAAACACCTTGCAGAGGGTTTTATGGTGTTCTATGAATGCAGCACTCTACCTGTTCAAGCTCTTTTAATTCCCCTTTCCATAACTGGGACTGTGCAAAGGAAAGGAATTGCACTTCAGTATAAAATCCCTGAATATGCCTGGGATGTTGCTCCTTCCTTCCAGGCACTGCTGCTCAGATTTCCCTCTGCTCCCATCAAGCTCCAGCCCAAACTCTAATCAGACCATCCAGTAGATATTAAATGAGATCATTCAGCTTTACAGCTTAGACCTAATTAGACTGCTGGATCCTCAGAACATCCACATCCTGTTCTTTTCCTCTCCCAGAACTCCACAGAGGCTGAAGACCTACAAGACTCCAAAGCTTTATTCACTTCCTATAAAAATTGCACTGTACACTTGGGTTTGCTCACTGTTGTCCTAAAGAAGAAGGTCACTCCTTATGAAGAAAACATATCAGAAATTGTTGTTAAGGACACCCTGAAATGTCCTCCCAGAGGAAGGAGATAGAAGGACAAGAAGAATTTTGCCACAAGATGACATTTTGGGAACATGGAGAATGATGGAGTATAGCAAAAGCTTAAAAAAAATCAATTTATATACAGAGAGTCTGTGCTTCAAGTAACATTCCAGTAATAATCATTACATAATGGTTCAACCAGACCAGCAAAACATCTACAAGGTTTGAAATTGCAAGCTCAGGAGAAAAAGATTTTAACCTCAAAGCGTTCACATTTCTCCCTTTCCAAGTCAGCAGGAAGAACAAGAACTAATTTATGTTTACAATCACTCAGTTTGATTAAAAAGTCATACTTCAACAGCTCTGAAGATGCATTTTCTGAACATCCTCTTTTCCATTCAATTAATTCCAAATGATATTTGCCCAGAAAATGTAGAGCATGTTTAACAGCAATGGAGATAATGCTAAAGCAAGCAATCCCTGCTTAAAACTCGGGCTCCCTCCTGTCAGCATCCTTGCAAGAACATTACACCTTGATTCCCTCATTAATATTGTTCTGCATTAGCCTAATGGAAAGCTGAGGGATGTGTGAGGCAGCAGAACCCGGCACACAAACAGCATTTTCCATATGGAACATTTCCAGTGACCTTCTCCATTTTCCTCACTGTAAAATCCCTTTTTTCCAGGGCTGCAGTTGAGAGTTTGCCATGTCCTTAAGTGCTCAGCATCCCTGTCCATGAATCTTTTGGGATAGGGGCAGGGCTGGGATTTAGGACACTGATTCTATTTTTAGTTCCACCAGTGGCTTTTTTTTTTGTGGGTAAATCCCATCAAATGGGACATGACTGACACAAATTGAGGAGTCACAGCTAATGCTGAGAGAACAGGGATGGATCTCTGTTTATATCTGCTTCCCAGGCTGCTAAAATAGAGCAAATTAAACTTTATTAGCTTAAAAAAAAACCCCAAAAAACCCCAAAAACAAAACAAAACAAAAAACCAAGAAAAAAAACCCCAAAAAACAACAAACCCAAAAAAAAACCCACCATGAAAAAATGATGTTCTATATGAAGTTACTGAGGCTTTAACAATCACAGCAAATACAGGAATGAGCATTTGACTGTGTCAGATGGGTCACACACTAAAAACATTTATTTTCTGTCTCTCTGACAGAGTGTCAAAAATGAATGAGGCCGGGAGGGACCTCACCAGGTGATTTTGGGCCATTTTTTCCTTGTTTTCCCCTGGATATTCTGTTGATCACGAGCCAAAATCTTAGGATTGTGCTCTTGAGAGGTTCTTGGGCAGGCAGCAGCTTCCAGGAGCACATCCCAGCTCCGCTCTCCCTGCTGGGGATCTCTCAGGGACAGCCCAGGGAGGGGGAGAAGCTGAGAAAACCCTTCAGGAGGAGAACTGGGAGGACAAGAGGTGCCCGAAGCTGCTGAGGATGGTTCTGCACCTCTCAGGAGTCAGAAGCAGAGCAGACAGCTCAGTTCGTGGAGTGCCTCTTAACACCTCTTCATTCCAGCTCTTCCCCTCGGAAAGGATTCCTCGACACCCTGCAGAGCATCGGTGCCTTGGAGCATTCCCAGAGTTATCTAAAAATAGAGCACTGTAAAAAAACCCCAGCAACCTAGTGATTTTAACTGGAATATTCCCACTTTTTTTTTCCTGTAAAAGGGCTTTTACTGCTTTCAAGTGTCCTGCAAGGCTGTGGGAAAGAAAAAAAAAACCAAAATCCCGGGAATAATTAAGCGGCGCAATTGAGCGGTGAACACCACACCTGCAAGGTTTGCAAGCCATGAAAATTTATGGTTTCATAATGGAACGTGGGTTCGGTTTAATGGGTAAAATACAGCGCTGCAAGGGAAACAACTGTAAATTTTCACGGCTAGCAAACTTTGCAGGTGTGGTGTTTCATGCTCAGCTGCCCTGTTTAATTATTTCTAGGTTGGTGGAGGTCCCAGCAGAAGATCGTGAAATCAACCATCTCTGAAAATAAGGTTCCTTGCTTTGAAATTGCAAATATGGCCAGCTGAAGTGGCCCTGGTGCAGGTAGAGTTGTGCTTCAGGTGTGTGAAAGAGAAATCCCAGTAAAATTAAAATATTTTGCTTTGAGGTTTTGGTGTGAGTAGAAAATATGAATTCATGAGATTGAGAAAGAGGGGAAAAGATTTGATGTTCAGCCTGTTTTAAATGGTTACAGAATATAAATCACTCTATCTACCTGCTTCATCTTGTTAAGCATTACTGCCTCTTTAATGTTGGTGAAATCTCTCCTTTTGATGTAGATCGTGGGGTTTTTGCTCTGGATAAACCTCAAACACAAACCCAATCTGCCATAAAATGGGATATAAGTGCAAAGAGTGATTGATTCAACGGCCACCAGAATTAACAGAAACCTTTCCATTGGTTTGAATCCTTTTTGGACCAGATCTTCTTATTTTCAGGAGCAGGACCTTTTATCCTCCCGCAGTGCAAACATTTATCAGAGCAATTTTTCATCTCTGTGCTCCAGCAGGGGCTGGTCTGGAGCCTGAACTTTGTCCCTGCTCTGCCAGCAGCACAAGCTGTGCCAACACCTTCCGTTTACAGATCCCTGTCAAGCTGTCAAACCAATCAGGAATTCAAAGCACCCCAGACCTTTTAAATGCTGCCAGTGTTCTGTCAGGAAATAAATTCAAATACGAGGAAGCTTTCAGAGTCAATGTCATTTCTTACAGTGAAGGGCCACGAGGAATTGTTAATTAGTGTATTCTATTACTTTTGGCTTACTGAAATGATAAACTCAGCGTCTTTCAAACCAAATTATGGATTCAGGTTCCAGTCAGACAGGAACTCTTTTATCATGGTGAGTTTCCAGACCTGCAGATAACACTTGGTAACGGGGTTGCTCCTTGTAGATGAAAAGGTTCACAAGCATCCTCCAGTGGCTCTTTAAATTAGAGGAGGGAATATTGGGATGTTGCAAAAAATTATATCTGAGGGTAAATGGAGTTGAGAGGAAATCCATGAGGATCAAGATCAAGGGTCCTGGTAAAGCGACTTTTGAACTGGTGTAACCAGAGACTACATAGAGCTCTCCAAGGGATTGAGAAACTTCTAAAAGTGGCCAAAAACAATGATTAAGAGCAAAATTCCTTGTTCTCTTTCCTTCCTGGAGGTTCTGGAAGCTGTGTAGAGGTGGCACTTGGGGATGTGGCTTTGTGGTGGTCTTGGGAGTGCTGGGGGAACAACTGGGCTCAGTCTTAGAGGTCTTTTCCAACCTAAACAATTCCTCTGTTTCCTCTGTCACTGCCAGAGCCTCAGGAGTGTCTCCACCTCAATCCTACCCCAGCATTTCCTCCTGTGAACTCCCTCCAGCCCAGCAGAGGAGGGTTCAGGCAGAGCTTTCAGTGAATATTCCACTCCCTGCTGGGATGGCAGCTCCAGAACAGACACCAAAACCTCTCCGTGTTCTCCAAAGCTCACACAGAAACAAAACCACCAGAAAGAGCTTTCTAACAAAAAAGAACTGAAAAACTTTATGGAATCTTGACAGAGGAGGGACCCACATTTAGGAGGAGTTGGGGTTGTGCCCTCAAAGGAAAATTTGAAGCCCTGATGGTGAGATGCTCGTGGTTTCCTGCACACCAATTTTTATATAAATGACGGCTTCTAGAACACACTGTTCCAGCTGGTCAATGAAGATTTGGATAATCTAAACAAATTTTATTTAATACAAATATCTTGAGGACAAGGCTGAAGTTCTAACTTCAGTTAGAAAGAGTTTCTTTGCCTGGTTAAAAAGTTTCCCTTCTCTTACTTCCCTGAAGAACAATTCCACAGGGCCACGGTACAGGAAAGGAATTATTCTGTATTAGCATAAGGACAGAAATTGCTTTAAACCCATCAAAACACTCAATTCTCCACAACTGTGTGAGATAAAATAAAGCCTCCTATTTATTTTTATTCCTTGAATCACAGGGTGGAAGTTTTCTTTCAGTTAAGGAATCCATTACCTCCTGCCTGCCTGCCCCTCCTGCTGGGTTGTGTTGCTTCTCTCTTACTGGGGGTTTTCTCCAGCATAAAAATAATGGCATTATTTACAAAAATGTAAACTTTTTGTGGGAAATGCATTATTTGTAAAGCAGATTTTGCCTCAGCCATCAAAGTAGCAGCAGGAAGAGCTCACTTGAGCTAGACACAATCATGTTTTCTTACTTGACAGAAACATTGTTTGAAAACATGTTTGGGGTTTTTTGCTTGGTTTTGTGTTTATTTGTTTGCTTGGGTTTTTTTGCCACAGATTAGTGGGAGTACTTTTATTTAAATACAGAAGTCAACAAGCTCCTACTTTCTGGAAATATTTGTCTTTCCAAGTCTGCATTTCTCAGCTGTATTGCAATGAAAGAGTTGGGCACAATAATTTGGAAAAAGAAGCAGTAAATACTCAATGCAGTAATTAGAGAAGCAATTCTATCCAAAATCTTTCCATTAGACTATTCTCTCTTTGTTGCTCGGCTTTATCCCATCCCTTCCTGCAAACACAGGCTGCTCATCTTCCTTTTAAACTTCGGAAATCTCAAGCTCCTTCATTTTAATAAATGCTGAATAAATAAAGCAGCCCATCAGAGCTTTCCCAAGATCTCAGGGTGTGTGACAAAGGAGGGCAGGGGGACTGAACTGAACACAGCTGCCAAGAGCTAAACTGGATTTTGTAATCATTAGATTATTCACTTAGCTCCAAAAATATCTATTTCTGAACAGCTTTTCAGGATCCCCAAAGTGCTGCTCAAGAAAAGCTCTGACTACTGCAGGAGGAGGGGTTTTGTCTCCTTTAATAAAGTCACTGTTTTCCACAAGAAATATCAAAATAAAACATGTTTGAGCTAAAAGCCAGTGACTGATTTTATCAGCTGTGCCTGAAGCAGGGAGCTGCACTCAGTGATTTCATTAGTGGGGAAATAATGTTTTAATATGATGTGATCAGCTACAGCCTCCCTGAGTTATTCCAATATCAAACACATCCTAAGAAACAAGGCCCTGGAGAGCTTAATTATCAATTAATCCAGTTTCCACCCGAGTTCCTCCATGGAAGTTGCCTTTCTGCAGGCACAGAATTCCAACCTGAGGGTGCCTCTTGCTGCTGCTGGTGTTGGATGGAGCCTCCTTTGCTCTTCCCAATGGGCTGAGGCACAAGGAATCAATCCTGGGCTCATCTGGGATGTGCCACAGGCGCCTCCAGCCAGGCTGGGGAGTGTTATCCTAAATAAAAGTGCCCTGTGGGATATCCTAATCCCATTTTGTGGGGGTGCTTTTTGTGCCTCTTATCGTCTGCAAATGAAATCCCCAACTAAACTGAGGCCACAGAGAGCTGGGCTTGACTGGGCTCGAGATTAAAAAGGCAAATTGTGCTCCCCTTCTCATATTTGCAAATATATTTCAGAGCTGCTGAGTAGAAGAATATGCAGGTGTGATATAATTTTAATTATTTCCTGTAATTATGGGGAGAGAGCACAAATGAAACTATTCAATATCTTTTATTTAATGCCTTTGAAGGCAAAGATTGCACTTCTGGTCCTTTTCTATTGCCATAGCATCTGTGCTTCAGAGGAGAAACCCTTAAAATAACATATTGTCTAATCTTTTGTTTGTTTGTTTTTAATTAGAAGTGATCAAAGTCGTGATTTTTCTGTGTCCTTGCTGCAAAAATACATGTTTAAATATATATACACATAAATATGTATATATTCTTTGAAATCAACAGAACAGGAACATCCCTGGGGTTCAGCCCCTTTGCCATCTCCACCAGGACAGTGTTTTGGGCTGCTGGAATGAGCCTTCCCTTGGATACTTTTCCAAATGAAGGAATGAAATGCTGATTAAATAAAACAATCAAATTAAATAAAATACTGCAACGTTCCCTCTGTTGCAAGGTTGTTGTAATATCTCATTTTATAAAAGAATCACACAGATGTCTGTAGTAGAAAATCTTGTTCCATCTCCATGCATTCCAACCAAAACACTCAGCTGAAAAGGCCAAAATTGGATGTTAAAAATGAACGTGATGAATTGTCCCCTCTCAGGGTTGTAGTTTCCCTGAGATTCTCCTTGGGGTTGCTGTTCCCCAAGGTAATAAGGGTCTCCCAAGGTTGCTGTTCCCTAGGAGTTTCCCCTGGGTTGCTGTTCCCAGGGGTAATCAGGTTTTCAGTCTTCTCTTTGCCCTGAGTGTTTCACACCAGAGGCAGAGACGACAAACTGAGTCCACCGGTGCACATTTCCAAGGTTGTTTATTCTTCATTATCTCAGTCCTTTTTCAGCTCTGGCAGGCACTTCCCTGGCAGGGAACCTTATCTTAGTTCTTTCTCAGCTCTGCAAGGTGTCCCCAGCAGAGCAGGACACGGGGGGGACTGGGCGGATCAGAGAGCCCCGCACCTTATGTACAGTCCCCTTGACCCAACCACTGTCCGAGACGTATTTTTTATTTACAAAATTTTACCAATACCTATTACCTATACTAACATGTCAGTTCTACTCTAAACCAATCTCTAAAACCCAACTCAGCACAAGATGGGGGACGAGAACAAGAACAAGGAGCACAGGGGCCACTCCCCAATTCCTCCATCTTGTCTCTTCAGCCCCATATGCTAAGAATCCTAATTTCTATATTTATGTTCTACAACAAACCATCCACTACTTATTTCAAATTCTTAGGATTTGTGATTCTTCCTGCATGTGAGTGTTCACTCCCATGGACAGGAATCAGAGTCAGTGTCCTCCTGGGACCTGTGTGGGTCTAACTGACCCCCCCTGTACAGATCCCAGACCCCCCTGTCCGGTCTCCAAACCCTCCAGGGTGGCCAGAGGGATGTTCTAGACTCCGACAGTCCCCAACCCTCCCGACTTCTGCGAGGTTTTGACAAAAGCATCTTTGCTTTAGCATTCCAGCAGTGCCACCAGAGCTGGGGAGAAGGTGCAGATTCCCTTCTGCCGAGATGAAAAGCAGAGTTATTTACTTTAGATTAATGCTGTGAGTCATTGTCCTTCTTAACGATTCAGGTTTGACTCGCCCGAGGTCACCCGAGGCGAGCCCCCCTGCCCAGCCCCTGTTTATGCAATAATTAATCTCACAAGTGACAGCCCAGCCTAACAGGCTTACACAGAGATGACGTTTTAATTTACTAAAATATTTTTAAGCAGGATTTATGCAGCCAGCACCTCAATGCACAGCTAAAAATACCGTGAGAGAGCAGGGAGGGGGTTTTGCACGGCCAAGTTTTGGGGCCATGTGCCATCCCCGGAGATGTGGAGCACAATTTGGGGTGTCAAGGAGGCCAGGGAAGCTCTGTCCTGCTCCCTCCAGGGTGAGAAAAAACAAGGAATTTACCGCAGGTGAACCTTTCAGAGCCATTCACCCTAAAACTGATGGGAACTTAAGCCTGAGTTGAGATCTAATGCTGAATTAAGCGGGATTTTGCTGCCTCACCTGTACCTGTAGCATGGAATTTGGGGGGGAAGGACATAATGTCAGGCTTGTCCCTGATTCAGCCCCTCTCCAGAAGTGCTTTTAGGGACAAAACAGCGATTTTAGTCTATTAAAACCTTTTAGAGGATCCCTCTGGCAAACAAACTCTGTACACACCACAATCATCACCAACATCACGAAACTTCAGTAATCAAAACACACTGAGAGTGACTTAAAAAAAATAAAGATAAAAAGGCACATGGTGCTGTCTGGTCTCATTTTTTTCTAATTAAACCCCTGATTATCAAAATATTGAACCGTTCTACAGAACACGCTCAAACCCTGATTTCCAACTCCTTTCCCCAGCGTTTAACTCTGTTGTAATGCATATTCTGCGTGGCTCTGGCTGTAAAGCACCTTCCATCCCCAAAAGATTCACACTTAAACATCCCCCCCATGGCAGGTGAGATGGAGGCAGAAAAGCAACCCCCAAATTCACCAATCTTGGTGAATCTCCAGCAGATTTACACACGAATAAACGCCGGGGGATGGCAGGAGTGGAACCTCCAGGTGATTTGGGAGCCTGGCCGTGTCTTTAAGTACATTTTAATATAAAGTTCTTGTGAAACAGAACCCTGCTTGTTTTTTAACCTCCGAAGCTGAACAGATCAGAGGGGGCATTATTGATTTAATCACAGCCTCGAGAGTAACAGCGCCTCGTACCTCGCTCCATTAGGATTTCATATTGCAATATTCAGCTGCAGCGCGCCATCTCGGGATAAAAACGCGTTTGGCACAAGCAAAGGTCACTCCCATCGAACCCGGAGCAGTAATTACAGCCTTGGAGTGCCAAATGTTCCTCGGGGATGTTTCACTTAAGGAAAAGCTGAATTAGCTGGGAAATCCCAGCCCGGGCTGGCTCTTGGGGGCGATGCCTTTGAGTAGGACGGGTCCGGGATGGGAAATGAGACAGCAGCAGCTGGAAACTCTGCTTTAAACCAAATTAAAAGTGCAGGCCCCAAAGGGCTTCGATGCATTTTTGAGTGTGTATTACCTTTTATCCACGCCTGGCTGTTCACGAGTCCCCACGCTGATCTTCAGTCATTTTTCTTTAAACAAAGTTCTCCAGCATCCACCCCCTGATTCCAGCGCTGCATCTCTTTGAGGAAAAGAAAAACAAACCAGAACCAACCAAACAAAACAAATAAATAATCAAACAAAGAAAAAACAGTAACTAAAACTTGGAACGTTTAAACTCTTCAATGGGGATTGAAGTGGAAGAGGGGAGCACCCATCACCACATCGTCAGGATGGCCATCCCCAGGGAGAGGGGAAAAAACCCACTTAAAGTTCCCTGGGCAGCTTAGGCCAATCCTCCTGCTTAATTATGGGAGTAAGGACTTAATAATGTTAATTAATGTTTGCCCCTTTTTAATCGATATCTGAAATAAAACTGATAATGAAGGTGAAAGTTTTCCTTGAGGGATTTCATGGTTACTGATCATTAAAATAGGGGTGGGTTAGGGGTTGTCAGCACTCGATGGACATCCAGGACTCCCATAACCGAGCCTTACATTGGGAACTTGGGGGTTTTTCCCTCCAGAATGCGAGAATTAAATGAGAATTAAAGCTGCTATTGTGGTTGCCCACAGGATTGCCCCCAGAGTGGGGAATTCAGCCTCCTGTCCTGCCTGGGAGTGGCAGAGTGGATGGGCTGTGCTCATTAAAGCTCCTGAGGATGGTTTGCAGCAGTGTTTGTTAAACAAACACCTCTGGAGTGCTGCCCTTCAGAGCATCCCACACCACCGCTTCAGGCTCTAATCCCTGCGCTGGGGTGGGTGACACAAACACAAACCTCTCCAGCTGGATATATCCGTAATCTCTGCAGGAACTTGCTGCCCACAGCAAAATACTGAGTTGGTATTTTGGGGCGTGGATATTTTCTTTGAAAAAAATTCCTATTTATTTTCTGAGTTATTATGATAAATTATTATAAACTATAATTTTCTGAACCCCCAAGAAATATTTCAGTCACTGAGTTTCAGTTCTGACCCCTCCCAAAGCTCACACTTCATTTTTTATAGAATCATAGAAGGGTTTGGGTTGGAAGGGACTTAAATCCCATCCAGTGCCACTCCTGGGACACCTCCCACTGTCCCAGGCTGCTCCAGCCCCAGTGTCCAGCCTGGCCTTGGGCACTGCCAGGGATCCAGGGGCAGCCACAGCTGCTCTGGGCACCCTGTGCCAGGGCCTGCCCACCCTCCAAGTAAAGATTTTCTTCCCAAAATCTGATTTACATCTTCCCTCTATCGCTTTAAAACTGTTGCCCTTGTCCTTTCACTATCTACCCACATAAAAAGTCCATCTCCCTCCTTTTTACTTCTTTTTTACTTTATTATTTACTTTTGTATTACTTTTGTTGCCTAAATACAAAGTATTTAAATTATTTGGGGTTTTTTTTGCTGGTTTGGCTTGGGGCTTTTTACTTAGTTTAGCACAAATAGACGGTGTAAAGTTTAATGTCCTTCCACCTCAAACAGAGCCTGGAACACGAAGATAATAAACAAGGCAAAACTGGGGCTGCTTGTCCCCACGAGGTCCCCTGGGGTCAGATTGTCACCTCCCAAATCCGAGTGGCTCTTCAGGAGCACAGCTCACCTGGAGAGCACCAGCCCTGCCCCGGGGTGGATTTTATCTTTTCTCTAAAGAGAAGCTGGTGCTTCTCTTTATCTCTGTTTGTGCAGCAGCCAGGGACTCCTTCCTGGATCCTTGAAATGCAGCAGTGATGTCCCAGCTGGAGGGCAGGGTGGGAAGAAGGGGAACACACACTCCAACAGTGATTTTTTTGGGTTTCAAGTTGAAGGGATGTGTGTGAAAACCATTTGTTGTAAAAGAAAAGTGGAATTGTGCAGCATAGAAGTGCTTTGTATCCATAAAAATAATTAATTTTAATAGCAAAAACTATGAATATAGAAACCAATGGAAGTATAAAACTAAGAAAATTTTGAGCTGTGACTGTATAAAAACCTCATTTTTGTAGCACCAACGACATCAGGGCTCATTCCTACAAATGGTGTTTTCCACAAAGGAAGGTTTAGTGTTGCAGCATCTCACTGGGGGCCAGCAAATTGCTAAATATCCCCGACCTTGCTGCCACCAGCACCTCTGGAAAGGAAGAGCCTGAATTTCCCCTCCAAAATCTCCTTGCTCTTCACCTGGTGCCCCATTGAGTGCTTAGGTTCAGATAATATCCTAAAGTGCTTCGTTTAGCAGTCAGCTCGTGGTGTATTAATTAAGACTTGTGGGGAGTTTTTCCCTTTTGAAAAACTTGTGGTGAGTTTTTCCCCTTTGAAGAGCCTGAGCTCTGAGACAGGTGAATTAAACCTGTGAAGCTCCAATTTCCCTGCCCTTCTCCTGCCAGCTGCCAGCCTCGTGTGCCACCAGGCCCTGGGTGACAGTGACAGCTCCTGACCCTCTGACTGAGCATCTTGGGGTGCTCAGAGGGCAGGGACAGCTCTTGGAGTGCTGAGGGGGTTTAGGAGCCCTGGGAATGGCAGATTCCAGCTTTGGAAAGGGCTGGAGAGGAGTGGGGCGGCCACTGCCCGTGGCAGGGTAATCACAGCCTTGGACAGAGCCCCTGCTCCCACAGGCAGAAATTCAGATTATCCAACTGCTGCCCAGCACTGAGTGACACTGGGAATGTGCAGGAGGCACATTTGGACCCAGAACTGGCTCAGGAGCCAGGACCCAGATGGCTCCTGCTGCTCTGGTCAGCAAATCCCTCTTTTTCCCATTTCAGGGGCTGGCAAATCCAGATCTGTGTCCTCCACCCCTGCACCACAGCACCAGCGGATGGGGGCTGGAAAACACAACCAACAACTTCACAAAGCTCATTTTGGGGTTAATTTGGGCTTGGGGTTTGTTTGTTGTGCTTTTCTTTGTTGTGAAAGCTGGCTGGGTTAGTTGTACTACATGAATCATTTATGAGCACCACAAAGTAGCCAGGCAATGTTCAAATCTCTGAGTCTGCTGCAAATTTGGGCACCAGTGGGAGGTTGGGAATGGCTTGGCCAGGGCCCCTGGCTCTTGGAAACCCTCACAGCTCCGGCTCAGTTTGAATCTGAGAGTCCTCTAAATACTTCACTGGAGGATGCAAAACAGGGATGCTTAAAAAGAATGGAGTCATTCCAAATATATTTCAGTCTGTGGTTCAATTTTTGAGTTTCTCTGGAGTGGTGAGTGAGAGGACAGGAGCAGCAAATCCACCTGGATGTGCTCTGCTGTGTCTGGAGCTGCTTTTCCAGGAGGGGATGAGCAGATCAGGGAGCCCCAGATCTCAGTCAGAGACTGCCTCGGCAGATCAGGGGTTAAAAACATCCCAAAGTGAGAATCTCCAATTCAAGGAACAGCTCAAAATCCTGAATGAATGAGAATGGTGAATTCCATAGGTTAAACATGGTGGATTTGGGCATAGGGAGTCAGAGCTCCAAGCCAAGCTGGTACCTTGGAAAAATTGCAAACAGAATTCTCTGTACAGAAATCCCAGCTCCTGCAACAGGAATTGTACCTTGGAAAAAAATGCAAACAGAATTCTCTGTACAGAAATCCCAGCTCCTGCAGTAGGAATTGTACCCTGGAAAAATTGCTGTCACAATTCCTACTGCAGGAGCTGGGATTTCTGTACAGAGAATTCTGTTTGCAATTTTTCCAAGGTATCAGAGTTTGTCCCTGCTGTGTTTGTTCCTCTGTGTGCAAATCCTGTGCTCATGGTGAGGGGATCCCAGGGTCCCCATCCAGGCTGATTAATTACCTGATTAATTACCCCACACTGGCAGAGGGCAGTGATGAACTTTTGAGGAGGTGACAGTTCATGCATTTCCTTGGTCCCAAGCGCTCTTACCCAGCCTGGGACACCAAATTAATCTGCACAAACATCCCCTCTTATGGGCACAGCCTCATCACTCAGCTGAAGAAAGAGAACCCTCATAGAAAACTCTTAATCCTGCAGCCTTTCCCCTCCCGAGGCTGTCCCAGACAATTCCAGCACTATCCTTATTAATCCCATATCCCTCTGCTGGGAAATGTCTTCATTTCCATATCAGCACTGCCACAAGGAGTAATGGAATGTCAGGATTTCCCTCCTTCCCCTCCATGGGAGGAAGCTCTAAAGAAGGTTGGCAAAGAATTCCCTTCTCTTGTTTTCTTCTTGTCCACTTTACAGCCTCCATGAGAATTGCTGCCTGCTACATGGAAAAATGAAATATTTAAAAACAAAAAGGCAGGATCCTCACTCTGAGTCTTTGTGGTCACTCTTTGGGATGTGTTTCTCTGGAGTATCTGGCTGTAAAATCAAGTTTTGAGCTCAGAGTAACAGCAAGAGCATCTCTCTGTGGTGGACTGAGGTGCTGGATCCTGGTGTGACAAAAAGGACCAGGTAAAATGAGACATTTGGGGTTAGTTACAACCTCCCTTTTGGCCTCCAGAGCTGCCAATTAAAAATATTTTAATTTTGGAGTGGTGCAGTGCCCACACTCTGGGGATGTGGCTGAGCCTCTCCTGCCTCACAGTTCCAGCATTGAGTTCCCTAAATTATCCCAATGGGTTCAAAGCAGAGCTGGGTTTGGTCTCTGCCTTCTGCTGCCCAGCACTGTCTTTATGTCACCCACACTGTCCCCAGGACAGGTTTATAGGGACACATCCCCATGGACAGTGTGACTTTAAATAAAACTGCTAAAAATTACAGATTCATGAAATTAAAACAAAAACCAAAAACAAAACAAAAAAACCAAACCAGACCAAACCAAAACAACTCAGATTCATTCCTTAGGCAGGAATACTTAGTGGGAAGGAAACAATAATTCAAACATGAAGTTTTTACATAATTTGGAGGGAATTGGGGGATGTAAAAGGGAGGGAATACATAAAATGAGTTGTAAACTCCTTGCAGACTATCCAGCAGCTCCCTTGTGGTGTCCCCTTGCTTTCACTGCCAGGTTAAAGTGAATTCCAGTGTCTGTCTGATCCCTGGGTGCGTGGTGATTGATCAGAACAATTCCTCATGGATGAACAGAACCCTCTGGATAAACTCACTTCACACACTGAGGGCTCTGAATGTGCTGCAGACCAGACATTCGTGTTTCACTTGGATTATTTAACCTGCTATTCACCAGGGTCTAAAAACACTTGTCTGAAAGCGAGGAAAGTGGTTAAAAATTAAAAGCATTTCTGAGAGAGTCCTGTCTAGGTTTGCTCTAGTGACAGGAGAACATCGCAGTACACAATGCATTAGAAATTTAGTAAAATAAGACAGGAAGAAAGTGATAAAACACAAAAAATGCCAGTGCACGTACATCTACAATGTGTTTGCATCCAGGGAATGTCTGGGTCATGCAAAAATCCAGAAGTTGCTCTGTGTTGAAGGTGTTCTCTTCCCCCAAAATAACAGTTCCTGGAGTTTCACCCACGGGCCATTCCCCCTCTGTGCATTTCAGGAGATCAGGTCACACCTGCCATCCCCGAATAATCGTGTCACCAGTTGCACATATATTTATGTCTTCATTTCAAATGCATCCTCTGAGCCTGCACTATTCTGCAGTCCTCAGCAGCTCCAGGCAGGAGCAGGGACTGTTCAGTGCTGGAGCTCAGCCACCATCAGGAGGATGGAGCTGAGTCCTGCCCCAGGTAAGGAGCTCTGGTGTCTTTAATCAGAATTGGGGTCTGGACTCTCTTGAAGTTGCTCAGCTCTTTATCCATATTGAAATTCACACTTATTTTCTTTCATTATGATGATTTCCCTCTCAGAGGAGATTTCTCCAGACTAGGAATGGGGAGAGAGGCAGGAAAGCTGTGTCAGCACAGGCAGAGAAGAGGGCATCTCAATTCCGAGCTGCCTGCAGCCAGAGGTTTCCCATCTTCCTTCCCTTCCCTAAATCCCCAATTAGCATATTCATTAACCGTGAGGTGCTGACTGCCGTGCTCCCATGCTGGGCAAGAAATCGCGGAGCTGCAGCTCAGCTGAGCTTGGATTAGATTGTAAATTAGAACCTCGGGCCACTCTTTGAAAAATTCATGGAGGTTCAGCTCTCTCTGTGTTAATTTGCTGGTGGTTTGTGTTGTGGCTGTGCCAGGGATCCCATTGCCCCGGAGTCGATGTGCAGAACGAGGGGACCTCTCTTCTTCCAATAAACCTGCAGCCTAAATTCCAGACAGGGACATCCTGCTGATCTCCTCAAGGGCAGATGAGGGAGTGGAAGGTGATTTTGAGAGGATCAGGTTGGAAAATGGGATTCACAAGTGATGGAGAGCCACAGCTGCCAAGCCCAGGCAGCTCTGCGTGCCCAGACCCCGCAGGATTCCTTCAGCTGCCTCCTCTGCTCTGTTGGTTCATCCTTTGGGTTCATGGAGAGTTCCTGAAGCTTCTGGTCCTCACGGCAAAGAAGAGAAGAAATGAGAATAATGGAGCAGGATGAGCACAGCCTCCCAAATCTCAGGGGTCCCTTTGGTCTGGGATGGCACCAGGGGAATGGAACCGTGTCCGAGCCACGCTGGGGTTGTGCATTTCCTCTCAAACACGGGAGAAGGGAGAGGCTGTGCAGTCTCAGAGCTGGGACAACTTTCCCAGGGATATGAAATGAGGTGCACACGGCAGCAAACCCATCCCTGCTGCCTCCAGGGTGTTCTCCCACCTGGAGACCACCACATCCCCTGGAAGAGCTCCTAGCTCAGCCTTGCCCTTGAGATGAAGGGTCCACCCTCCCTGCAGGGCCTGGCCTGAATGACCTGATGTGTTTGATGAGAGGATTCATTTGCTGGTTTGTCAACAAACGAGACACAGTGGCTTTGTGAAGAGCCATAACCCAATTAATCCTGTTTTAAAACAGAACAGAGCAATTTGAAATCACCCTCTGTAAACACTGGCCACAATTAATGAGGCATTCTTCACAGTCCTGGAGAAATGGGGAGACGTCCAGGCAGTCGTGGTGCTCAGGAACTTCCATCTTTCCACTGATCCTGAATTAGTGCCCTTTGGAGAACCGCTGGAGAAATTCAAATTAGAAAATAATCAAGAGCCTTGGTAATGTGTACATATGGTAATATGGGATGTGTTACACAATTAAGTCAATGTTAGCTCAAGGAAAACCTTTGGAAATCATTCACTGCTCATGCAGTGCCAGACTGGGGGACCTCACAGCCCCACATCCAACCCTGGCACAAAACTCATCTGGATTTCCACAACTTCCTGCTTGATATGGAGGGGGAAACTTCATTTTTCTTCACCTAATTTTTAAAATATGTTTTTTAACCCAAATCAGGTATAAATCCCCAGCTGTCAGCTGAATATCCACATAAAAGCTGGACACAACCCTGGTAGCAGGTGGAGGGAAGCCTGAGTGCAGGTCCTCGGTGTCCCCCCGCGTGGGGAGAGGTGGCAGAGGGGCAGCAGGGATGGGCTGGGCACTCCTCAGGTTTTCACCAGCCTTTCTGACAGCCCAAGAGTGGAAAATACAGATTTTGGGGCAGAAAAAGCCATTTTGCAGCAAGGATGAGAATAAACTCTGAGTGAGACTGTGCCATAGTGCAGCGATCCTCCCCTGGACCACAGGCAAATGTTCTGGCTAAATCTTCAATTTTTTTCCTGACTGATTTGAAAAATAAGTTTAGTTTCAGAGCTGTGCTTTTTCTTTTTTTCTTTTTTTTTTTCCCTCTCTTTCAGCTGCAGAGATTTTGTGATTTGTACTAACCTTGAAGATACAAAACAAAATATGTGCTAATGATATTCCTCTCTCCCAGCTGGTGCTGGCAACTCTTTTACTGCTCCACAGGACAAGTGCAAGTACAAATGCAAATACCAGAACCTTGTTGAGAGCAGAGTGTCCCACATTTCAGTGGAACCATTCGAACTACAAGACATGTAATAAAACAGTTTCTGCTCTGAATGAATAATTGAGCTGCTTCTGTGGGGAGGCCTCTAAAGAACCATGTGGCAGAATGTTTTTTGAGGCGCTTATGAAAGCCATCCCACCTGGAAACCATCCCACACACAGAGCCCACGTTGCTCTTCCTCTCAGCTTGCTTTAATTGCTCCTTCCATGGCTGTACCTTGGCTGAACGGGGAGGAAATTCAGCAGGAGACACAAAAAGCTGCAATTATTTTTAAGGTAGAACAAGATTCTGAAATCTGGAAGGCTCTGGGCAGATTTTTTTGTCTGCGAGTTCCGTCCACATAGCGAAATTCCTTCTGAGGATGTCAAAAAGAATCTCAGAACACTTTAATGCTTGGACCTTGAATTAAATGATGGAGCTCTTTAAAAGCTCACTGCCACACCCCTCACCTCACAGGAGCTCTGGGTGACACCCATCCCAAAACATTCCTCCTTAGGCAGGAAATATCCCTCAACCATCTGCTCAAAGTCACAGAGACCACAGCAGAGTTTCTACAACCAGAAGACATTTTTAAATTAAAAAAAAAAAAAAATAAGATCAGTCTTTCACCTTGGGATATAACAGAGAACAAACCCACCAGCAGCAAGCACAATTAATATTACTAATGCTAATTAAAAAATTATAATAATGGTAATTTTGAGAGTATTTGTGACATATCAACCTTTCCCAGCGTGAGAGGTTTGTCAGGAAAATCCAAGCAGCTGGGAGTTCACCACCAGTGTCCTGGCAGGGGCTGAGCTCCCCTCAGAGGGGCATCAGGCAGCCTGACTAACACAGAGGTGTAAACTGGGAGTAAGGACCAGGCTCCCTAACTCTGAGGATTATTTCTGCCAAAGTTAAAGGTAGAGGGAAGAAATAAAACTCTTCAAAGGTTTTCCTTCCTGAAATGCAGACACTTTGGTGGAGAGGGATATTTCACTGCGTCCTTGGAGGATCTCTTTGCTTCCAAGGACTACCAGGGAACCTGGAGCAATCAAGGCAGGAGGACAAATTCCATTATTTTTCTGGATAATATTCCCTAGAATAATCCTACCCACAGCATGCAGTGATACTTTTTAATTCCAGCAATGCAGATGTTTGCTTTACACGGGACAAAATGATGTCAGTGCCAGATTCCTGTTCTCAGGGAGCTCCAGATGAGTGAACACAATGAGCTTGGGATCCCCACATTTCCTTTATTGCCTTATTACTCAATGCCTGATCAGCAGTCCTCATGCTTAATTGCCCTCTAGCTTGTATGACTTGTAAACTCTCTGGTTAACACCACATTTCCCTTCTCAAAGTAACCCAGTGACAGGATCTGACATCCATCATTTACTTCATCATTATCTCTTTTTTATTTGTGGAGAAAAGGCTGCAGAGACCAGGCCTGAAAATTTCTTTTTTTTTTTTTTTTTTTTTTTTTTTTTTGCTAAGGCAAGCAGTGCAGAACAGAGCATAAAGAAGAGCCAGGATATATAAAGAACCAGGAGATAACATTGATGTGTTGCAGGGAATCTTCTTCTCTTACAGAGCACACAAAGTTTTGAGTTTTTTCTGGAAACTGAAAAAAAAAAATCAGTTTTAGGAAGTGAACAGTTTCATTCTGGGTGGCAAAAGTTTTGCAGCAGCTACTCGAAACACAAAGGGATTCTATTAATGCACAGGAACTCAGCCCATCCATTAGAGGTTTTCCCAAAGTTTACTGCTGATTTTTGGTGTTTTCTTTTCAGTTTGCTCTTTTGGAATAAGCAAAGCTTGAGGTTGTTTGCAGCCAAGTGCACCTGGATTTTTTCCATCCACCCAGACCTGTTTCACCTCTCTGGATTTTCTGCAGCCTGTGCTGTGATTCCATTTATTAGGGAGCACCAATTTAATCCCCAGCAGCAGCAGCAGACTTTGCAGGAGCTCCTTCAGTGAGGGCTCGTGCTGAGTGTGGTGCTTCTCAGCATGAGTGATGACACCAGGATTTGGGCTGCACTGGCACAGGAATCAGCCGTTCTGCTGACCCTGGAGCAGCTTAATAATTCAATTACACAAGAGAAAACTAGATCTGTAGCTGCAGAACCATGTTCTGCAAGGTCTACATTAAAAATAAACAACAAACAACTCAATAAAAATGAAACAGCAACAAAAAAATACAAACCTTTACACAGCAGCACAAGAACAGCCTCCCTCTTAACAAGCATTTTGTGCAGGATCCTTTCCTCCAGCACTGACACAAAAACAATAAAGATCTCCTGGCTGGTTAATGTTCTGCCTTTAGGGGAGTGAAAAGAAAATTACCCAGACTAGAACGAGCCTCATGGCAAGTTCCTCTCGGGCTGATGGGCTCTGCCTTTTGCCCTGGAATAATTCCTGAAGTATTTCAGAAAGGGCTGTCAGTGCCCCATCCTTCAGAGGCAAACAGAGCCCACCAAACTCTGCCCCCAGCATTAAAGCTGTGCCCGGGGTGCTCAGGGCCCCTCTGCTCCTGCATCCTTCTTTTTGTTCACCCCGTCCCCGGCACCTTGAGTGTCCCCTCTGTGACAATCTGTTCACTGCCACTGCTCCTCTCTGGGGCGGGTGCAGGGGTCTGTGTTCTCACCAGAGGAGAATAAAGGGATCAGGTGATGAAATATCTCCCAAATGGCTGGAGAAAACCCAGCTCTTCCTCAGCTCCCACCTGGTGATGCTCCCAGGTTTACTCTGCGAGCTGGATTTTGAGATCCCCCATTTCAGAGTTAGCAGCGTGGATTTTCTTGGAATTTAGGCACCAAATCCACTCCCTTTTTATCTTCACAATGGCATAATTAAAGAACAGACCTGTGAAACCTTAGCTTTTATTTTGGAGAGGGTGAAGACCACAAAGCCAGAGAATACTGAAGGGTTTGGGTTGGCTGACAAAGAGCCAGGACAGGAGGTGGAGGGTGCAGGGAGAGCTTTGTGCAACACTGGATGTTCACAGCACCTGTGGAAATGATTCCTTTGTCTCGCCAAGGAACTCATGGGTGAAACAAATCTGTCACCAGGGCTGGCTGGAGAGGTTTTTCCAAAGCCTTCTGACACTTTCCCACTATTTCCTCACACAAAGAACATCATAAAGATCCTGTCTGCTGAGGAGAAATGTCAGTTCCACACCACATCCCCTGCAGTACCAGCTCATGGACACTAATGTGTGGTGTAAAGGTGATTTATCCCCTGGGTGTGTTGTCACTCGGGGTCTGCAGAGGCATTTGGGAATTTAACTTTTCCCAGTTTCCCTTCCACTGATGTGTTTCTGGGTAGCAATGTGATAAATTAGTGGCAAAGCAAAATGCTTTGTTTTCATATCACGAGGCACATAAAAAAGAAGCCTTTGATCTTGCCTCTCTAGAGCAAATAAACTTCAAATCTGTGAAGCTCATGGATGAAATTTGAAGTTTCCAGAGGAAAGAGCAGAAAGAAATGGAATCATTTGTGCTTTTGCAGAGGCTGGGCTGATCTTGGACAAAGGATGAAAACAGGGAGGGAAGTGCTTTTGGCTGGTCAGGAAATGAAGAAAATGAAGGCCCAATTCCCTGCTCCGTGGGCTGCAGACCCCCTGTGCAGAATTGTTTGTGCTGCTCATGCACAGTCCATAATATCCATTTAACGTGGTACTGTGAGGGAAATGACAGATTTAGGAGGTGCTGAGACATTTAGGTAACAGGACCACGGGAGCATCTATCTTACATAAAAGAGAAATACAACCTGTCCCTGCTGGCATTTTGCTTCTGTGGGGGTGGATATGAAGAGCAAAAACACATCCTGAATGTACAAAAATCTCTGTCCTCACTGCTTGGAGCTGTTCCTCATTGTGCACAGCTCCTTGTTCCACCTGATGGTGGGGTGGGTCCAGCACCAGCCCCAAAATCTGCTGCCCCAAATCCTACAGGGAGGTGTCTTCCTCATTCCAGCCCTAGATACCAGATTTGGGAAGTGTCCAAGGGTTTTCTCCAGCCTGGAGCCTGATTCCAGCAAGGAGATGTTTTCCCAGGAGCTCTGTGAGTGTTTAGCATTGGAGGGAAGAACTTGGGGTCTGTCACAGACACCCCTGAGCTCTCGGGGTCACAGGAGCCCTGGGAATGCCTTCCACTGTCCCAGGCTGCTCCAAACCTGTCCAGCCCAGCCTTGGACACTCCCAGGGATCCAGGGGCAGCCACAGCTGCTCTGGGCAGCCCTCATGGCCAAACATTTATCCTAATAGCTGATCTAAACCAACTCTCTTTTAGTTTAAAACCAAAAACCTATTAGCCCACAGCAGGTCCTGCTAAAAAATTTGTCCTCCCACCAGCTTAAAGAAACCCTCTGTTTCCAATGAGGTGCTCTAAAGGGGGAAATGATGCCTTCAGTTTTCACACTCCTGCCTGTCCACTGCTAAAAAAATAAATCTATATGCAACCCACAAATAATTGAAATCATATTTCCAGCTTTCTGGATGTGTAGATCACTGCCCTGCTCAGCAATCCAAACCACAGCCAGGAAAACTCCTGATCCTGAAGGACAACAAAGAAGGGAGCACATGGTCTTACAGCTTTCCTTGTCCAGTGGGAAATATCAGGAGATGACACCAGAGGCCTTTGCAGTGTCAGATAAATGGGACTGAAGCTCTTTGACTCATGGAAAGAGTGGGAATGAAATTGAAATTGTTGGAGAGGAGACATTCCCTGGGCTCTTGAGATGTTCTCCAGTGAGATTTTTCCTTAAGAATCCAGCCTAAGGTGGAAGTATTAGAAGATTTAAAAATACATCTGTAGTTTCAGGTAAGGAGTTATCCATCTGAACTGTAACTGGGTCATAGTTCTTGCAGGGTAATGGAAGTTGCATCTTGGAAAATTATGTTTTCATTCTTTCTGGGTTTTTGTTCCATGAAGTGAATTGAGAATGAATTCCAAACCTGGGTTTAAATGGTCCCTGAGACTGAATACAATGTCTGTTTGCCAAGCCAGCATGTCCCTGCTGAAAATCAGCCTTCCCAATTAATATGTATTTATTCATTGCCTTATTTATTTATTTATTGCAAGGATAACTTTCTGGAAGCTCCAGGAGAATGTTGCAGCAAATATTGCTTTACTCCCTACCTGGGCTGATGCAAAAAGAGAGACTGGAATGTAAATTCCATGCATTATTTATTATCCAAGGGTTAACTTAACAAAGAAAGAGATAAAGATATTTACACTTGCTAATTTGATACTGAAGCTGAGCTGATCACTGGGGTTCTAAAGTTGCCGAAGCTTTTATTGTTATGTCACTGACACTCCCTGATTTCTCTGCCCTCTGCAGGAAGATTTGTCAGAGCTGGGTTCAATCCTGAGAGCAGGGAGTTGTTCCAGCAATGCCTGAAGGACAATTAGTGATTGTAGACACAAATTATTGATACAGTTTGGGCTGGAGACTTTCCTTATCCAGAATAAATTTTAGGGATGTCTGTGGATGACCAAGGTCTCTTTGTGGGCTAAGAAGGGTGTGAAACCACTGGCCAGCATCATTCAGAAGATTTAATATTGTATAATAAAGCTTTCAGAAGATATTTCTCCAGACTGAGGAAAGAATAGCACATCATTTGTGCTGCCTGAACTATTTTGGTATAAATAAATTATCTGGAATATTTAGGATGGTTCTTTCCTGACCAGCACCATTTATGCACTCACTGCTTTCTCGGGGAAGGGATGCTTTTGCTAAGTTCTCCATATTTCCACCTACAAATTTCTCTCAAATGCTTCATCTCCAAACCTTTTATTTTTCACCTGGCTGTAGCTCAGATTAATTATGACGATTTGCTTTCTTAACTGACATTTTCCATCTGACTCTCTCCAGAGCACTTCTGCATCTTCTTCCTGAAAATTTTAAATATTTCTACTCATGAAGAGTCTTGATCTGGTCCAAATTAGATGTGGATTTGTCTAAATCATCTACAGTGATGACTTTAGGAAAGAGGAACACGGGAGATTTGGCTTTTCCCAAATTAAGGCACCCATGGGTGATGCTTCATGAGATGTTCCACACTTGTGGAAAAGGGAAGGAGTGATGAGGAGAGGCCTCTGTTCTGCCACAAAAATCCCTCTGGTTTTATCTGACAGACCTGGAAAAGAGCTTTTCCCTGTCTCCTCCCAGACTGCAGGAATTCCCCCTGACCTGCAGAGTCTCTGCTGAGTATTAGAACTTTTGGGTATTTATTTGACTGCAGTAACTTTCATCCTTTCTTGCTCATCACAGTAAATCAAAGTTAAAAGAGGGAGATATTGCTATGGAGAAATTATAATCTTAAAAAAAATATGTTTAATAATGTGTCCAGAATTGTCTTGATGGACCTGTGGGCCTTGGAGGGGACCTGACAGTGCCTTGGTCACCACCACAGGTCGGGGTGAAACCTCCATCCACAGGGGATGCTGCTGGACCCACCTTTAAATTCAAATCAGATCCACTTTTCAAATCACCTGGGAACTCTTATCAGACTCCCTGGCTACATCAAAGGCAAGGCAAGCCTTTATCTTCAGTGCTGCTGAAAATCATCTGAAAAAACTCCAGTGCCCCAAGGTGCAAAATTATCCCTTTGTGCTCCCGGGCTGTTTCAAAATTGTTCCAATTTTTCCTTGCATCAGTACATTTGTTTTCTGTTGTGGGTTAACTTTTCTGCAGTTAATTCACTCGAGGAGCTCTGGAGAGTGGAGCTCTCCCTGTCACTTGATTTTGCACAGGTTCTGCTCAGTTCTCAGCCTGTGACCCCACACGAGGATGAAAAAGGGATGAGAATTAACCCCTCTTACACTGCATCTCATCTCCAACCAAAAAGAAGAATTGGAGGTACAGCCTGAGAAAAGATTTTGTAGCTTATTTTCAATTTATTAAAGAAAAAAAGCAACTGAACTCTGTCAGCATGACATGAAAATTTGTCTGAGCTTCTGGCAGACTTAAAAATAATAATTAAGCTTTCTCTTGGAGTTGAACAGAATGTTCCTTTAAAATCCAAAATTAAACACCCTTTTTTACTTGAAAGCTTGCTTAAACATCTACAAAAGAGAAGAAAATACGTTTAGGAAGTGAACATTGAATTAAAAATTATGTTGATTTATGGCAGAAAGTTTGGACATGCCTGGGGTTTGGGGTTTACTCTTTGGAGGATTTATTTCCCCACAGTTTCTTTTGACTGAATAAACCTGGCAAAACTGAGTAGTTCAATAAAAGTTTCAGATTCTAAGATTTTCTGCAATGGCCCATAAGAAAGGTTACGCTGATCTTTGATGCTCGGGGTAGAGAGGTTAACACAAAAAACTGATTTTTGAGAATGCTCTTAAAAATATCAACTGGTCGATAGAAAATTATAATTGTGGAAGGTCTGCACTGAATCCTTCATCAGTGGTATCCCAAATTTCCAGTGGAATAGGGTCCTGTTCTACCTCTTGGGGCCAAAAATCCTAAACCCCCTGATCCCCCCAATATCCCAGGAGATGCTGCTCGTTGTGGAGTTTTGGGAGCAAGGAAACCCCTGGCAGGAGGTGAAGCCACTGAATTTCTGAGGCAGGAGCTGAACGTGGGCTGGGCTGGAAGGGAAGATGACAGCACTCGTGTTTTCCATGGGGATTGAGGTGTTCTGGAGAGATCCTGGAGCCAGGGAAACCCCCAGGGAGGGTGGCAGGTTTAGTGGCGTTAGGAACAGTCAGTGCACCACAGAGGGATTGCAAAGGAAAGTGCAAACTGCGCCAGAAAATCTGAAATTTAAAAGAAATACCCAACCCAACCCTGTCCCTTTCCCAGGAGCTGGGAAAACCTGCAAGAAAATGCCTGCCAAGTGACAGCATTGATGGTGTGGATGCCTGATGCAGCTAATGCCTGGGAATTTGAACAGTTAACATCTGGACTAATTAGAGAGCCCAGTATTATTGGGATAACTGATAACCAGGGCTAAGCAAGGTTATTTTGCGAGTAATAGGTTTGACTTTGCAAAGAACAGTGGATATTTGCAGAGCTAATGAAAACTGCGCTTCCCAAATTAAAGTGCGAGCAAGCAGGGAAGGAGCTGGAGTGCACCTAATTAAAAATGCATGCCGAGGCAGGGAGGCAGAGTCCAAGGGTAAACAAATGGCAGAATCCAGATTTGTCTGCAATGAATGCAGGAGGAGGGATGAGGTGACTCGGGGTGCCCAGTCCCGGGGATGCAGTGGTGGAATTGCCATCCTGGTGATGCCTCGGGATTTCAGCTTTTATATTTCCCATGTATTTGTACTCCTGCAGTTCTTTAGTGCAGAACTCCAAACTCCACACACAGGGTGAGCTGCTGCTTCCCCAGTTTGGGCACACACAGCAATTCCTCTCCAGGCCTGGCAGTCAAGGACACCTCACTGCCTCAGGCCTGAGAGATGGGAACAAAAGGGAGCTGGGGCAGCAAACTTGGGGTGAATGACTTCATTCCCTGAAGCTGGAATTGGGAGATGAACCCCAAAATGCAAATGGACCAAACTGATCAAAGTGTGCAAACCTGGGACCTGGGGTCCATTTTTGGGTGCAGCCCCTGGGGGGCTTTGTCTGCCCCAAATGTCCCTGAAGTCCCGTCAATAACTAGAACAGCTTTTTATTCCCTCAATTCTGTCTGCCCTCTGTTTTTAGGGAGCCCCAAAAGGCATCAGTGGAGTGCTCAAACCACGGGTGGATGTGGCCCTGCACAGCCCGGGGTGGTGGGAATGGTGGGATGTGGTGGAATGTTGGGCTTGGTGATCCTGGAGGATTCTCCAGCCCCGGTGATGCCGTGAGCTGCCAGCACTGCCGATGTCTCTGCTCAGACCACAAACCCCGGGGCTGCCTGACCCCAAACACTGCACCAGGCACTGCCCACCCTACAGAGCTGCTCCTTATGGCCCCTGCCTTTTCACATGCTAATGAGTTTTGATTTAAACTCATTAGCATTTCCCTGTCTCAGCCCTAGGTTGAGTTATTCTTAGACTCCTTCCTCGTGGAGGAATTACGATTTATTTATCTGGCAGGGTGACCACAGTCTCCCACCTCATTTTCCTAACCCAACGTAACCTTCACAGTTCTCCAGCTTTGCTGGACAGGGAACGTGGCACAGGCTCAGCTGTTGGCATCTGCCTTTCCCAGCCTGGAGTTCAGATGAACTTCACTTTGTTTTGGTGCTCTGGGTTGGTGCAGCAGGATCCCAGCTCTGGGAAAAGCTCCCGAGGAATTGGCAGCTCCAGCTGCTCACACTCGGGGCTGGGGTGGTGTTTCTGGCCCCCTCATGTCAGAGTTCAAAGCAAAATTCTCCTTTAACCTGCCTGATGTTCCATTATTTATTAATATTAATTTTTTATTGTCTTATCCCTCCTCATCTCTCCGACAGGATATTTACTGGGAACTGTACATGAGAAGGATATATAGGATAAGGCACAGCATGAATTTTCAATGTGTCATAAATTGGTTGGAAAACTAATCCAGCAACTGGAAAAAAGGTGGAAAAAGGGTTTGCTGAGCACTTGCTGGTATTTCTGGTTTCGTTATGGAAACAGCTTTGGTGTGATGATGGGGATCAGGAATTTGCAAAAGCAAAGCTGTTCACTTTGGATACGGAAAAAGCAGGGGCATTATATCAAATAATGAATGGCTGAGAGAGGTTCTCACCACCTCAGATTGTGCAAATGAGGGATCATTGAACATTATCCACTTTAGCCCAAGTGGATAAAAAGGAGCTGTTTTCATGGAGTGCCTGATTAGTTAGAGAAGTTAATTGATGCAAAAAATGGAGATGGATTCTAAAAGCTGGTCATTGCTAGGGATGGCAGGAGCAGCCAGTCTCTAATGACACCATTTTATCTTTTTGTGCTTTAATAGAAAGACATGCACATATTTAGAGCGTATTTAGCTCGAAATTTTAAAAGAGACACGAAGCTTCGTGCATCTGGGTTTAGAGCCACCTCGTTAATGAGTATGAATGAAGATGGAGTGCCTAACAGCCCAAATTGGCATGTTCCAGACATCTACTTCTTTCCAAAGCATCCTGTGCCAGCTCCTTGTCAAAGAGCAAACGTGGAGGTAAAAGCCTGCGGATGTGAAGGAAATGAGTCCCTGCAGGACACAGGGAAAAAGTTGGCGATGTCCCCACAGCAAAGTGGTGGCCCAGCGCACAGGACATTTGTCAGGGGTGGAAAACACCAGCAGAACCTGCCCTCAATATCCTGACATTACTGCACGGGCTCCTGGCTGTAAAAATTTCCACATTCCAAGGAAAACTCCGATCTGCTCTGTTCAAACCACGGAGGGCAATTTATCTTCTTAAGGGGTCATCCCAGCTCATCGAGGTTGAGCTGAAGGCCAAGGGCTGTCCAGAGAGGGGCTTCCATCTCTGAGTGCCACCTCACCACCCTCATCACCCTGGAACTGGATCAGCTCCCATCCTGCTCCTTACCTGGGCACGTCCCTTTGACTGGGTTTGGACTGAAACCCTTGATGCTGCTGCACTGAAATCATCAAGCATCTCTTGTTTTCCTTAACCTAAAGTCATTTAAATCACAAAGCTCCTGGAGAGTGTTACTGGGACTGGAATTCCCAGATGTGATCGTGATTTAATGCAAAATGAAGTCTTATCATATTAAGCATAATTTTTATCGTATCAGTGACTTACTTAACAGATTAGTAAATGTTGTTTTTCTAAAATCACCAGACAGCTCCTGAGATGTAATTGGATTATGGCAGTTCATTTTCTCCATCAGCTTTGCAACACTGCAAAAAGCAAGGATTTGCCATTAGGGTATGGAAATCACTCAAATTTCTCTTGTAATTAGACTTAGCCTGCCTTTGCTGTTGGCACATAAATATTGGGTTGTGTCTTCGTGCAGAAATCCCTGTTCCCTTTTAGATATACACAGAATAAAACCCCTGTGAACTAAGGAAAGCTAAAAAGGGATGAATTTCTAAACTCTCTAACAGAGGAGTTCACAGTTCATTAAATATTTTCAGCAGCATTTCAAAATGGATTCAGGGATTGTCTTTGTAGAGAGTGGCATTAGAAATGTTAAAATCTTTGGGATTGTTATTTATATATATATATATTACTAAACTCAGTTAAATCTCACCATGTTTTGATGTTTGGTGTCTTCAGACCTATTTCTGCTGCTTTCCCTTTTCACAGCCACTGGGCCATGAATTTGTTGGCCACTGGAAAGGTGACTGTGGTTCACAGAGTGAAAATAAGGGATGAAGATTATGTACACTCCCAAGGTCAAGTCTGAAATTGTATAAATCCATCTCTATAGAGCTGCTTTAAAGTTACATTAAAGTTCCAGCTGCTCCTCGTAGTGAAAATGCTTTTTCCATACCCTGATCTGAAGTTTTTAGGGTCGCCCTTGCAAGGAGCTTTGTTGGTGCTTAAAGACTGATCCAGTCCCATAAAATCAGGATGAAGATTTTTTTTTCCCTCTCTCCCCACTCCAGCAGAACTCATAAAACTCACCCTTTATTGACCAAGTGGATGTTATGTGTCAAATCTGAGCACCTGGAATATGTGGGGTTTATTACTGCTCTGCTATCAGCAAGAGGAACATTATTCCTGCAAAATCTCCTGGATGGAATTACAGTTTATCCAGCAATATCGAGTGCTATGAATTCATGTGCATGGAAATCTCTGAGAGCTCCACTCGTACAGCACAAAATTTAGACATCTGAGCCACATTGTCATTTTCATATCATTTACTCTCGCCTACTAATAGCAATATTTGGAATAATTAGTTACAATTCAGCCTGAAGGTCTCAATTTCCATTTAACTGGCAAACTTTTACAAGCAGCACACATTAGCAGTTTGAAATGTCACAGCAAAGTTTAATCAGGCAAGACAATGCATGAAAATGCTTTTAAAAAAATATTTCTAATTGGTAATGCAATTATTTAACTAGCTGTCTAAACTGTGGTGCCTTTGGACGCTTTGTTCGGGGCTTTCAATGGAGACTTTCCAAAATGAAAACTAAATCCAAGAAAACTGTAAATCCAAGAAAACTGTAGATCCAAGGCCAGGCTGGAGGGGATTTGGAGGAACCTGGGATGGTGGAAGGTGGGGGTGGAATTCCCGAGGGTGGAATGAGAGGGGCTTTAGGGTCCCTTAAAATCCAAACCATTCTGAGATTTTCTGATCAGCCGGGCAAAATCCTCACGCAATTCCTTTGTTATGGAGCAAGTCCTTAAGCCAGAACTAACCCCGTTAGAGCAGATAATGAGGTGTGAAGGGCTGTAAATGAGGGTGTTGCACCTTTTGGGACAGAGTTAAGAAAGCAAAGGTTAAGTAGAGTTGGAAGGAGGTTTTGTGGCTAGAGCAAAGGATATGTTTTTACATAATTTTACATATTTACATTCCTTTTACGAACAAGGGATAGGTTTTTTCCAAACAGATATAGGTCTTAGAAAAGCAAAAGATACCAGAGGCATATCAAATCCCATGGTTTTACCAAGCAGAAACAAAGTCTAAGAATTTTCCGCTGCAAGAAAACAGAAAAACAACCTTAAGCTTTAACTGTGACACCATATGGTAATGTCAGTAGTTATGACAGACCGTAGTTAAATGTAAAGGTGTTGTGTGTGATGCTGACTGGTTGTTATGCATTAGGATGCTCAGCAAAGAAATCTATGTAATGCATTGGAACCAGAACCAAGAGGGCTTCGGGCTGGTCTGAAAGCTGGAGCTGGCAGGTTTAGGCGTGGCTCTGTCACCCACGAGCCAAGGAATGCTGTAAATCTTCTGTGCAATAAACATAAATTAAAAAAAAAAAGGCATTTTAGGAGTCACCTGCTGTCCCCCATCTCTCGTTCGGGCTCTTACAGAACCCCTTTCCCAAAGGCAGCCTCGCAGGAACACTTCCCAGCCCTTTCCTCCCGATCCAAGGGACCATTCCCTGCCCATTCCTGCCAGCACCAGGGGCTTTTCCCTGCCCTCAGGTGGATAAAGGAGGAGATTTGGGAATTCCCGCAGGTCCTCGGATAAGCGGTGTCTGAGTGGTTTTTAAAGGGATCCCCAGGGATGTGCCCCTCTCCCTGCCCTCGCCATCAGTGCAGGGAGCCAGGCCTCGCACTGAGGAGAATAATTAAGTGAAATAATCTTTCTTTTCCGTGCCTTTCAATTCCCCAGCCCCCGCTCTGGCTTTACTCCTCCCCGGAGAGCTGCTTTTCACCGCTAGCACTGCTTTGGCCAGAAGGCTCCATAAATCACCTGCTGGAGGAGCCGGGTCTCACCTGCGGCTCTTCCCCAGCTCCTCAGCACATTCCACACCGACGGCTCAGGCACAAATCCGAGAGCAGAATTCAAACAATTAAAGCAGTTTGTAAGCTCATCCCATGGCCTGTTTGAAAGACAGGGTTAAAAATTACCCGGGCTCAAGCAGAAGGGAATGCCGTGTTTGTGATGCTCCTCTCTCAGGGAATATAAAGAACATAAGAACAGCACAGCGGGCCAGGCTGGGATGTTTTTAGCAAGATCCTGCTCTGTGGCAGTGATGGTTACGGAAGGATTTAATAACCTGACAGGTAAAGGATAATTATTCCCCCTCTTGGGAATCGTCCCCGGCAAACTGTGTCCATTTGGAGCTGTCATAGGGAAAGAATCCAGACCCTGACCCAGGAGAGTTGATCCGTGCTGCTCCCACCTTTTCCTCTCTTCTCAGTTCTGTGCCTCATCCTGGAGAAAGGTGATAACATTTCCTATATTCCATGTAGTTTTGTTTTGTTTTGTTTTGTTTTTATTTCCAAATCCTGTTCTCAGAGTACAGAAGGTGTTCATGAAGGGAGAGCACCTCACTCATCTACTTGAGCATCATGGCAGGATGCTGCTCTTGTAACAACACAGTAAAATAATGGCAACAATAATAATAACAAAAATAATTAATAAAAATACCTCTTTAAAAAGAAAAAAATAATCAGTACAATTTCAAAAACCTGCTTTTCATCGCTGTTCCCTTTCCCTTTTCCTGTTTCCTCGTTCTCCTCCTCCCTGCCAGCCCTGCAGAACATGAAATGGATTTTCCCCCCGCAGCTGGGAGCCTCTGCCAGTGGATATTGCTGCTGTGAAATGCTCTTATTTCAAGGTGCTGGCAGGGATTGTAAGACAGAGTTGAGCAAGTGAGTGAATTCCAAACTCACAAAATTACATGCCTACAGCACATCATATGGTTAATAAAATGGAAAAATCGAAGCTATGGTCCCACAAGTTCTCTCTTTTAAAGCTCAGACACCTTTAGTTTATGAATTAGTAAGCCTTTTTCATTTCATAGTCCAGAGGGAATTGCTGTTTGCTGCCCTGCTCCTCCCGGTCCTGCTGTGCTGTGCTGTCTTATAACTTTTATTTTAACCTTCTACTGCTTTTAATTTCATTTGAGGAAGAATTCTGCCTGGGAAATGCTCCCTTCCCTCCCTGCCTGACAGCAGGACAGACTAGAAATAGTCAGAAACATCATTAAAAATCAGAATTATTTTCAGCTCTCCCATTGATCATTTATAATGTTTCAACCTTAGTTTGTGTCAACAGGGTGAAGGCAAATGCAGAGCTTCTCCTGCCTTTCCATGGAGAAATCCAGGAGGAGTTTCTCCATGGGGAGGGTGCTCAGGCCTTGGCAGGGCTGCCCAGGGAGGTTTGGGGTGCCCACCCCTGGAGGTGCCCAGGGAAGGGCTGGAGGTGGCACTCAGAAAACGTGGGGACAGCTCAGACTTGATGGTCTTGGAGATCTTCTCCAACCTCAGTGATCCTGAGATTCCCAAGTGTCCCAAATGGATCAGCCATAGCTGGGGTTGCTCTGCTTGCATCCAACACGTTGGGAATCTGTTAAATTAAAAGTTGCACAAATGTTGTGGAACAGGAAACGCTTTCCTGAGCAGAGCAGAGCAGCACCAATCCTGCAAATGCAAATGCAGGGCTTCTCCTGCCTTTCCATGGAGAAATCCAGGAAGAAATTTGTCCTGAATTTCTCTGTGGGGAGGGTGGTCAGGCCTTGGCAGGGCTGCCCAGGGAGGTTTGGGGTGCCCATCCCTGGAGGTGCCCAGGGAAGGGCTGGAGGTGGCACTCAGAGCTCTGGGTGGGCTACAATGTTGGATTTGATGGTTTTGGAGATCTCCAACCTCAGTGATCCTGGGATTCCCGAGTGTCCCAAATGGAACAGCCATAGCTGGGGTTGCTCTGCATTAATCCAACATGTTGGGAATCTGTTAAATCAAAAGCTGCTTGCAGACAAATGTTGTGGAACAGGAAACGCTTTCCTGAGCAGAGCATGAATCCTGCTCCATCCCTCAATCCCAAGGATAAGTAATGCCTGGATAATGAATATCTCTAATCATTGTGATAAGAGGCTCTATCAATACTTTCAAAATGACTAATGGCATTTAACTCCCAGATTCTATTTTTATAAATAGGCTCCACTTAACTCCTTGGATAGTTGACTTTAATAAGTGCTCGTGGAAGGCTCGTGGAGCACAAACACGTTGCTGAGGCTGGGATGAAATGGTTCTCCAAGGAATACTTAGGAATACTCGCAGCAACGAGTGGTTTGCCTAATGACAGCAAACACACTTTTGTGAAGGTTTTATTTACACAGCCCTCTGATTTATTCTGGAGCTGGGGAAATTCTCCTTCCCAAACAGGCAGGCCCTGGGGAAAAGGGTATCGAACCTGCCTTTTTCGGGCCATTATTGGAGCGCATTCCTGACTGGGAGCGTTTTAGGAACAAACCATACCCGCAGCTCTGGGCTAAGCAAATGAGGCATAATCTGTGCTCAGATCGCGCTGAGCTGGGGCAGGTAAAGGTGTTTAACATGTGCCGAGTGTCAGGGCTCGGATTCACCTCCCCGCCCGGCATTTGCTGCTTATCTCTGACAATTAGTCGTGCCGAAATCACCTTGTTTATTCTCTTATCAGGGAAGGGAGACAGCTCCGCACTCACAGCTCTGCCCGCAATCTTGTTTTCTGACTTTACAGCGCAATGGAATTTATTAACCCTTCGCTCCTGCAGGTCTTTTACTTTCGGAAATTCATTCTTTAAGGCTTTTTAATGGAAAGGCAGGGATTTTTTTTTTCTTTTTTTTTTTCCTAGGATGTGTTCGGTGGTACCCCAGGGATATGTATTTCTTTTCTATATCATATATTTATAGCTTGTAAAGTTGATTAATCTCTTGAGAATCTTTACACAGACTGCATAGATGGAAAATATATAATGTCTGTTATTACTACAGACTGGGGTATCTTGGAAATTGAGATTACTTAAGAGGGAATAAGAAGAACACACCTAAAATTGTGCATAAAAATACAATATTTTGATTGTATTAGTGATAACAATTTTCCTAACAAACCCTGGTCATTTTTCATTTTGATTATAGTTTTACTCCCCCTTTCCCACCGGCTTTTCATCCTGTGATGAATTGTGGCTGTTGCTCTGCCTGCTCAAGCTCTGCTGGAGCCACGTGTATTTGGGATTTGCAGTGGTTCATTTTGAAAAGAGTTGTGTGAAAACGACCTTTATGTGTTCGGAGTCAAAATTAACCTTGGAGGAAAAGTCAAAACAACACAATCTGCATGGTTCTGATAAGTCATAAATCACAGGATGGTGGAATGGGAGGGTTTAAAGTTTATCCAGTGCCACCCCTGCCATGGCAGGGACACCTCCCACTGTCCCAGGCTGCTCCAGCCCCAGTGTCCAGCCTGGCCCTGGGCACTGCCAGGGATCCAGGGGCAGCCACAGCTTCCCTGGGAATTCCATCCCAGCCCCTCCCCACCCTCCCAGGGAACAATTCCTGCCCCAAATCCCACCTAACCCTGCCTCTGGCAGTAGCAGCCCTTCCCCTTGTCCTGTCCCTCCAGTCTCTCCCAGTCTTCCCTGCTGGCTCCTCCAGAGCCTGTTCTGAGTTTCCCTCATAAGAAGTGAATCACCCAACTCATTAACAAATTCAGCAGAATTGTGGCATCCCGCGCTCCTGATCCCTCCTGGTTTCTGCATTATTTAAATCTGTTCAGCTTTCTGTACTGGGTTTATTTTTCCTTCCCAGGGAAGCTGTGGCTGTCCCTGGATCCCTGGCAGTGCCCAGGACCAGGTTGGATGGGGCTGAAAGCACCCTGGGAGAGTGGAAGGTGTCCCTGCCCAGGCTGCAGTTCCACATGCAGTCAAAAATTAAGGTTTTAAACTCTGTTTGAGTGGAAAGACTTTATTTCTGAAGCAGTTCTTGAGAGAACAGATCAGGCTTTAGCTGTTGCTCATTAACACCTGCCCATTAAAGTGTAAATTTCAGTCAGTAACACAGAGGCACCACAGAGCTCGCTCTGAATATTTCCACTAAGAAGGGTTTTGGGGGTGAATTTCCAGGTTTGCATACAGTTTTATGCTTTCTGTCCATTGTGCTGTCCTGTAATAAATGCAGCCCTGGAGGACTCCTCTGAAGAGTAACTTCATTCCTCCCCTCCTGACAAGAGAATGATGAGTCCAGAGTGATGCTGTGTGAATTTTAGCCATCATGTTATTTAAAAATATGAATTCATTTACATTATTCAGAACTGCTAAACTTGATGGCCCTCATCCTGACGATCTTTACTTTTAATTTTGTAAAACTTGGCTGAAGGAGGGATGAAAATTCACCTGATACACTCAGTGCATCACAGGCAGCAGTGGTGGAAATCTGCTCTTCCTTCCACCCCTTCAGCTCCACAGATTTCAGCCCCATCGATTTTAAATGAGAATATTATTAATATTATTAGCACAAAGGCTACAGAATCTTTCTTTTTGCTAATTAAACCTCTCCCAATTGACATATCTCTCTTTATGAGCCCCCTCTGGAGGGTAGGAGGGCTTCATAAGAGGAAAACTCAGCAGAGGAGGGAGGATAACTCCCTGTGGGTCAGCCTGGCAGGGTGATGGGACAGGAAAAAATCACCAGCATTTCCAGGAATGGAAGTGACTGAAAATTACTCCTTTCCCTTCACATGGACAGAAGTTCCTCTGAAATCAACAGATTTTTTTTTCTACCTGACACAATTTTTTTTCTGCTGCCTGACACAAGCTTTGGATCAGCCCTGGAGTGAAAAGGAGAAATCCAAAGGTAAATAATGTGTGCAAACAAATTCACTGTGAAGTGACGTGAGATGAGAAGAGCCCAGAGACAGCACCTCTGATCTGAGCCCTCCCAGAGCTCTTCAAACACCAGCTCCTGCTCCTGCATGAAAGTTGCATCTCAGGGAGGCTTCTAAGGCAACACCACAACAGCAAAGTGATTGCCACAGCCCTGACATCACTTTGAAAACACTCAGCCTAATTCTCTCAAAATCTGACAATTAATGGAAATTTGGTTACTTGCAATCACTGGAATGAGAGAAAAAAGGGAAAAGGGTAACAAGGCAAAGCTGATGATAAATTGCAAATCTTCTGTTTTAATTTCATCAGAGTTGTTGATGAGCTTTTTGCTGGAAGTCAGATGTCCATGGACAGACAGAAATCACTGAGTCAAACCCTCAGGAATGATTCCAGCTGGCTGAGGCAGCGAGGGACCATCCCCAGGAGCTGGATAAAGCTGGATAAATCTGGATAAATCCCTCCCAACACCACGTGCTGGATTTCCATACACCGCTCAGCCACCGCACAGGGAGAAAAATGTGATTTCCATACAGGAGAGGCTGGCTGGATCAATCCCAGGAGCAGGGAGAGGGATGGGCATGGCTGAGCACTGGTTCCACACCTGGGGGTGCAGAAGAGAGCTGAAGTTTTTGGAATGTAGAGAAGAAATAAATGTCTAAGAGGTGAAAGAGTTTTAAATGACTTCTAAGGCTGAAGTTTTGCTCTCAGGGTCAAAAGGCCCCTGCACTTGCCTTGCAGAAAGGATGGCAGAAATTTTAATTGCTGGCTAGGAAAAAAAAAAAAAAGCCATTGTGGGACAATAATTCCTTGGCTTCTTTGGATAAATCAGGGCAAATTCTGGAGAGCTGTGTGTGAATACAGCCAGGGGAATCTAAACTGGAAGCAAAAAGGGAGATTAAAGCTCCAAAACAAATCTCCAAGTGGGAGGAAATGGAGTTGTCACTCACTCTGAGGCATGCTGCAGTGCCTGGGACAGCAGAGGATGCGAGGTTTGCCTCTCTAGGCTCAGCTTATCCCAGCTTAGGAACAGCCTAGAGGCAGGCTTGGTGTGAAACCCTCGGGGACCACCAGTGGAATATCAGGATAAAAACCTGCTGGGCTGTGCCTCTGTGCTGGGACAGCCCCGTCCGGGGCTCCTCATCAGGCTCTGCAAAATCCCTGCATTTTCTTAACAAATTGGACCATTAGCTGCAGAAATAAAACACAGCACGTGGAGGAGAAAACCTTACTCCCCGAACAAAGCAAACACGCTCTGATTAATTTGCTTTCTTTCGGAGCTGACAGCAGAGGTCAGCGAGGAAGACAACAGCAAATCCCATTTTCTCAGCGTGGTTTCGGGTTGTTTAGGGAGGTCACTGCCAGCAATCACCCACCTGGGCACTGAAACGTTACCTCGAATTACCTGCAAGTCCCGGCCACTTTTTATCCAGCTGCTTTGTTGTCACATCATGGGAACCATCGTTTGCACCTTTGGGAAGCTTTTTCCTCAGACACGGGATTTTCTGTTTTCTGGGTTTCTTTTTCCTCCATAAGCTTTCATTCTGTGATAATTGTAATCACAGAATCACAGAATTATAATGCATTATTATTATTATTATTAATTATAATATAATAATATAAATAACATAATAATAATTAATAGTAATAGTAATAGTAATAGTAATAGTAATAGTAATAGTAATAGTAATAGTAATAGTAATAGTAATAGTAATAGTAATAATAATAATAATAATAATAATAATAATAATAATGTTGTGCTGTGGTTTCCCATTTCTGGAAGTGCCCAAGGCCAGCTTGGAAGCTGTCCCTGCCCGTGGAAGAAGTTTGGAACTGGATGAACTTTAAGGTCCTTTCCAACCCAAATCATTAATTCTATGAAGTGGGGGAAAAAAACATTACAAAAATAAAATTCCATTGATTTTAAACAGCTTCTCTAATCCATTTTTTTTCTTTATACTCATTATTACATTTTTATTTACATATTGTATATTTTGAGGAACTCATCCCTACAACACTCCTACAATAACAATTTAAAGGAAGCATTGGCTGGCTCAGCATTAAATTTGCTCTTCAACCCTCATCCTCCACCTCTTCCTTCAAAGCTTCTTGCTCTCCACACTCCAGAAACCCTGAACATTAGAAATAACATTCAGACCACAATTAGCTTTTTCCAGAAAAAATAAGTTTAAATGTAATACAGTGATGGGAACTTATCATTGTGGTTTTAATAGAGTCAATGAATTATAAAAATTGAAAAAACACAAGAAATTAGCATTCATTTTATAATATAATTTGTATTTGTATAGAAAGACTTATAAAGAATAAAGATGTTGCTGGTTAGATTTTCTCCAGTGAAGTATTGCTTAATTTAGACATATTAAACATGCCCCTTTTTTTTTTTTTTTTTTTTTTTTTTTTTTTTTTTTGTTAAGTCAATAAAAAATACAAACTATGGAACTGGGTGGATTATTTTTGTCACTTCTGCAGTGCAGCAGAGAAGTCTATTTGTGGAGAACCAGAGCCCTTCTTTGATGTGGGTGCTCTTAAACAGCTTAATTGCCAGGCAGATGGTAAGAAACAACACGAAAAAAAAGAAAAAAATCAACCCTGATGAAACAAAACCCTGCACAAAGGTGGAAAATTGCTTGAGGAATGCTCTGGTCTCACAGGGAGAAATCTTTCTGTTTGTAGCTGGTGACTGCAAACTGCAAGGCTGTGATGAGGCTTTAATGCAGAAGAGGTAACACGATGTAGCTGATGGAAACATCAACGCAGCGAGAGGGCAACAGCGAGGAGGCGCCTCCAAAGGAGAATTTCAGATCTTCAAACACGCCCAGGCTGCAGCAGCAACAACTGGGGGAGGAAAAGCTTCAGTGTTCCTGCAAAACGTCCAAAGGATTTTATCAAATTTCTTCGGGGTTGTTAACATCGTGGGCTGCAGACAAGTTCGGGTTCTTTATCGGGTTCCCAGTTCTGGGTGCAGTGTGACGTTGTGGGGGAATTTGGAATGGGAATAAACAGGGCCTGCAGTCCAGAGGGACTGGAGAACCTCCCCTGTGGAGAGGGGAAGGGAAGGAAAGGAAAAGGGGCAAAGGAAAAGGGGCAAAGGAAAAGGGGCAAAGGGCAAAGGGCAAAGGGCAAGGGGCAAGGGAAAGGGGAAGGGGAAGGGGAAGGGGAAAGGAAAAGGAAAAGGAAAAGGAAAAGGAAGAGGAAGAGGAAGAGGAAGAGGAAGAGGAAGAGGAAGAGGAAGAGGAAGAGGAAGAGGAAGAGGAAGAGGAAGAGGAAGAGGAAGAGGAAGAGGAAGAGGAAGAGGAAGAGGAAGAGGAAGAGGAAGAGGAAGAGGAAGAGGAAGAGGAAGGGGAAGGGGAAGAGGAAGGGGAAGAGGAAGGGGAAGAGGAAGGGGAAGAGGAAGGGGAAGAGGAAGGGAAGGGAAGGGAAGGGAAGGGAAGGGAAGGGAAGGGAAGGGAAGGGAAGGGAAGGGAAGGGAAGGGAAGGGAAGGGAAGGGAAGGGAAGGGAAGGGAAGGGAAGGGAAGGGAAGGGAAGGGAAGGGAAGGGAAGGGAAGGGAAGGGAAGGGAAGGGAAGGGAAGGGAAGGGAAGGGAAGGGAAGGGAAGGGAAGGGAAGGGAAGGGAAGGGAAGGGAAGGGAAGAACCACAACCTTGATTGTCACCAGGGGATTTCACCTCAGCCCAGGCAGGGCATTAGGAGTGAATTACCCCTGGATTGAATCAATAATCAATGGAAAAGACCAGGTATTTAGAAAATAGATCACAATAATCATGCCAAGAAAAGAAGTGGAGTTTTATTTTTTCTGCAGAATGATTGTAAGAGCAAAGAAGAAGAAGAACCTGGCCTGAAAGTGAAAATCCAAATGCAGGCTCGCAAATCCTTCTGGTGACTTCAAAGTCTTTAAACTTTCTAAACTGTAGGTGTGGGCAGGGCGGATATCCTGCTTCTGAGACATCACAATTATCATTTTAGGGACTTTTTTCTACCTTTGCTGTTTCATAGACTCATAGGAAGGGTTGGAAGGAACTTAAAGCCCATCTTATCCCAACTCCCTGCTATGGGCAGAGACACCTTCCACGACACCACCAGACCATGGCTAAATCTAGGAAAATGGTAAAAAAATAAAAATAAAAATTAAAAATAAATTTAAAAAATTAAAATTAAAATTAAAATAATAATAAAAAATAATGCAGTTATAACTCCAGATAAGGGCTCTGTGATTGAAGTGTTGCTGTTTCAGGAAAGGGAAATAATTTCACATTTTGTGGGAAGAAGGAATAAAGGTAAAACCTGGACTTGGATGCGAAACTGCTTAAAGATCCTCAAATAAATATATTTACAGCATTATTGAGATCATTGTATGACAGGTTTTGACCACTGGCAATGGAACTGAGAGCTCTTTGTAGGGTTCTCCATCCAAATCTCACAACTGCCAGACGCTAATCTCAGGTCCGTGTCACGCCTTGTTTGTTCCACGGAAAACGCCGCTGTGATGCTCCCCACGCATCCATTATCCACACTTTTCCTCCCTCTCCTTTTCCCGAGGTTCTCCCAGATATATCACCCTTCCAAGATTAAAATCTAGGCCCAAACCCTCGAAGCAATCACGCAGACAACAAGCAGTCGTCTCCTCAGAGAAGACATTTCAGCAGAAGTGGCGGATGGGAAAGCGATGGGAGATCGCATGGCGGGGACGAGGCCCCGCCTGTCCTGCAGGAGGGATCAATACCTGCACAAACACCCCCTCCCCGAGCTCCGTGGAGCTGCAGGGCTTTGCTGCAGATTTTAATGGAAAGGCAATTGGACAATATGGATTTTTCCTTCCCCTTGGGAAGGGGTGAGTTTAAAGAGCCAAAGTAAAACAAACGAGGGGAGGAAACGGCGGCCTGGGTTTGTTTGCTGCTTTTGTTTGAAATACAATGCCACTGAGTTTTTTGGTGTCTTTGAGTACATTTTTGGTGTCTTTGAATACTTTTTTTGGTGTCTTTGAGTGAATACTTTTTTTGATGTCTTTGAATACTTTTTTCGGTCTCTTTGAATCCTTTTTTTTGGCAGGTTTTCTGAATAAGAATGAGTAAACAGAGAGAAAGAAGCTGCTGTTGAGGTCTTCAAGAATTGGATTTTTGGAGTGTATTATGCCTGTTTGTGTTCTAATGACTGGGAATGACATAAATGAATTTTTTTTGGTTTTTTTTTACAGATAAAGTGTTCTAGTGAATTAATCCTAAATCACTTTATACAGGCTTTGTTCTCACATGTACTCAAACAAGTCACGGTGCCTGGGATCACCACATTGGCATTTATTACTTATTTTAAAAGGCAGGAGGCAAGATTCTTAAAACATTTTATGTCATTATGATCCCACAACCAATAAAAAGTGAGGAGGGTTTTTTTTTTTCCATCACAAAGAGACAATTTCAACTTAAATATGAACAGCAAGAGACTTTGCCTACAGTGCCACCAGAGCTGGGATTCCACTGAGAGCTCTCAATGAACTCCTCATTTTCCAAGGGTGTTCAGGGCAGAAATCAGCTTCTCCCAGGCCTGATTCGTGCCTGAAGCTGTCCAAGGAATTTGGGTATTTTTAAACCATAGCTGCACATGGGAGGGGATGGGTAAACTGTGCTCTGCATAAAGCCTTGCCTGCAGTCCAACACAAACCAGGCTGGATCTTCAAACATCCCAACATTTCCAACAAGAACAGAATCAGAAAAAGGAACACCTGGGAGATTATGGATCAAAATCTCTGTAATTTTCAGATTTTACTGCATTACAGAAGAAATGGAGGGAATTTTTTCTTTTGGGTGCAGTTACCAAAGACTGCAGAAGACAAGAAGGTCAGAAAAGGATTAAAATAGAATAATTTAAGAGTCTTATCATTAACCACACTTCTTTTATGTTATTAAAAGCAAATCCATCGAGGTTAACATTAAAAAATGTTTTCTATGAAGTTTGCTTGATTTTAAACAGAAATAATTAAATACTGCTGTCTCAAGAAACAAATCCTTCTCAAGATCAAATATCTCCTTTAAGGTATAGAGGGGATTAAGAGCTATTGCAAAAATGTTCATGTAATTCTATTTAAAGCCATGAATTATGCAGGTAGCAAAATACCTATAGCAAAAATAGAATATTAGTAAAAAAAGAAAAAAAACATAGGTGACATTTATAATGTGAAATACAGAAGAATTTAAAATACAGAAGAATTCACCCCTTGGTGCATCCCACAGCTCTCAGCTGCAAGTGACAAAGTTATAGGATCCTAAACACTAAAAAGGGAAATTTAGATTTGGAATAAAAGAATTTAAATGGGATTTTTGCCTACCAGAGCCCTCCAAATCAGCACAGTGCACCGTTTGCACTAACAAATGGTTGTTCTACAAGGCAACACACATGATGTGCTGACACATTATTTGACATTATTGACAGGGAAGTGATGCTTTGTTAGAGTGAAAACTGGATTTTTCTAAATCAAAGAACAGTGTTTTGTTTACTGGTAACCACCTTTACCTTTCACTCTGAGTTCTGGTCAATATTTTGGGGTATTTTGAACATCTCCTGGTCTTCAGAGGAGCAGATAATCTGTGAGTTCAGAAATCAGAGAATTGCACCCTGTGACTGCGGCTCTGCCAAACTACCATGGGAAAACGTTCCACATTGGTGCCTCATTGCCTGGTTACACTTTGCCCTGGGTATTTTTGGAAAAAAAAACCCAAAACAACAAATAATCAAACAAATAAAAACCAAAACAAAAACCTCCTAAAGATCCAGATCTCAAGTCTTTCCCCTGGAAGGGCCAGGATTTCCCTATAAAATTGGAAGATTCCTATTTCATGGGTGAATTCTGAAGATAAGTAACACTCACAAGGTCTTTTGATGTATTCATGAGTAAAGTCTGTGGATTGCTCTCAGTAATTTCATTGGGATTCAAATTGGAGCTTGATTTCCTTTCCTAAAATTTATATTTCTTGCAGTTCTTTTTAAGGCTTCCGGAGGGGAAAAAAAGAATTGAAGATTGTAAACCAAGAAGAAAGAGTCTTAAATCCTTTGGTTCTACTTTTGTTCTAATGGTGGGGACTATCACAGAAAGGAAGGTTTTATGGCTAAAATATCATTAGCTGCTATCACTGAGGTGCTCAGGACGTGCTATAAATTTCCCTTAACTGCTGCTGATCCTTAAATATAATCCACATCTAAACCTCACATCTAATCAGCCGACTAATCAGCTTTTTAATCAACATTTCACAAGTGGTCTTGACCTCCCTGAGACCACGGCTTTACCAGTGATCCCGAAGGCATTGCTCCGAGATGGGAAAATCCTGGGCAGCGTGTGAGGCTCGGAGTTGGGGTTTTTATTCAGTGTTTTGACCTTGAAACCTCAGAATTCATCAGATTTGTCAGTGACAAGAGTAAGATCAGGTCCAGGGCTCTGGGGGATCCTGTGGCAGTCTCGTTTTGGGGTCAGAAGGAGCCACCAAGGGGCAGAGCTGGCAGCTCCAGCAAAGGGAGGATCCCAAGGGATGATCCCTGAGGGCCCAGGGGTTTTCCAGGGTTGACAATGGCTCTGGGCAGGACAGAGCCAGCACTGCTGCCCGGGAATTTGGCTCCACATCTGGATTTCTGCACAGCTGCCCCTAAAGGGAGCTGCTCCAGAGGGGGGTGTCAAGATTTCGGGGCGTCTTCATTGGAGACTGTGGTGATTCTACTCTTACATGAATTAATTTCGCTCCAAGTCATCACAAAGTGCAGATAAAGTGTTTAAGTAGGGGGTTGTACCCAGGGATAGCCTGAGTGACCATTTCCCCTGAGTTAATCACAGTCCTCAGGGCTGTTCTCAGTGAGGGATTTTGACACAGGGGATGCAAGGTGACTCCTCTTGTTCCTCCTTCATTTGGTGCCCCCATCCCTGGGAGTGTTCCAGGCCAGGCTGGACAGGGCTTGGAGCACCCTGGGGCAGTGGAAGGTGTGGAACAAGATGGACTTTAGGGTCTTTTCCAACCCAAACCATTCCTGTGGTTTCAGCAAGGGTGATACTAATAAATTAATAATTAGATGAATACACAGATCTTAAGGATGGAGCACCAGCCATTACCAGAGATACACAGAGGATAAAATATTCTGTTTACCAGCTGAAATAACAATCAGGCTGATTTAGGTTATCAGCACTCTCATAGCACAAAAATTAAAACGAGCTGCTGTGAAGTTAATTTGGGATGTTTGTTTTTTTCACTACGCTTTATGCACCAAGAGGAGAAAAATGGGTGGAACAATTTTCATAAACAAGTTGAAATCGCTGCTGTTCAGGAAGTACCAGGGAGAGCTCTGGGTGGAAAAGGATCTGGGAAATCATTCCTGTCTTCTCTTGCAGAAGTAGGCTAAGGAGCTGGGAGATTTCATCCAGGATGAATGCACTGGTAGAAAGTTAAATCAATTTTTTTGGGGATTTAAGTGTGGCTGATAACTCCTTGTGCCATTTCACAGTGATGGAATGATTTGGGTTGGAAGGGACCTTAAAGATCCCCCAGTTGCAGCCCTCCACATGGGCAGGGACATCTCCCACCATCCCAGACTGCTCCAAACCCCACCAAGGGGCTCCTCAACATTTCAGGTTGAAGTTGCAAAATCTTTTTAATAGACCAGGTGCAGGGCTGACTTCCCCAAAATGTAAAATTTAATTAAATTTCAGCTTCTCAGAACAGCAGTGGCATGGGCTCAAGGCAGATTATTCGAGGACATGGATTCCTTTGGATCTCAGTGCTCAATGCTGGAATCAAAAGGAAAGGTCCAGACTTAGTATCGGGAATAAAAAAAATCTTATAAAATGTCCCTCATTTAATAGAACCATTAAGGTTTGAAAGGACCAAGATCATCATGTCCAACCTCTCCTCACACATTTTGCCCAACAGTTGAAACTGCAAATTGATGGAAGAAGCAGCACAATTTCCAAGGGAATGTTTCACATAATTGTTTTATCCAGTGCATCTCCATACAGGGAAATGCACATCAGCCAAGCTCTTCTTTTATGCAGGGAACACAACCAAGCTCTGACCTCACTGACATTTAGGGGGTTTGATCACTGGCACTAAATGCTTAACAAGCAGAGATTTGATTGTGTGGCACAAAGCCTGCATAATTTATTTTTAATAGTCTGATAAAATCCCTTGCATGGGTGAAAGGTGCACAAGGATTTGGATGGTGGAGAGGACTCTCCCTAGAATGATTTATGTGGTGACTGTGTTACGGGAAGAGAGATGGGGTGTTAAACTGCTGGGAACTGGTTGAGGAAGGGCTAAATAGAAAGGGGTAAATATTCTCATTTTAAGGATGTGAAAACCAGATTCTGAAATATTCACTCTAAAAGTGGGTTCTAAAGCTGTGTAAAAGTACATTCTAAAAATACTCCTGGTGATGTGGTTTAGTGGGGACGGTGGTGTTTGGGCAAAGGTTGGACTTGGACATCTCAGAGGTCTCTTCCAACCTTAATGGTCCTGTAATTGTGTGAAAAATATGAAAGTATCTGACTCCAGTAAAGCTGTTCTTTGTCAGGTTTGTTATCTATTGATATCAGCCCCATAAACATCTCCAAAGAGGACAAGGAGCATCCAAGAACAAATCTCCTGTAGGCTGGGAAGATTCTGAGCAAATAAAACCCTTCCTGAGCTGAGCTTTGGCTCTCACTGAGCTGCCTCCTTTGCAAGGTTTATCCTTGTAGGCTTTTATGCCCCCCTGAAATATATTGGATATTAAAACACAAAGCCAGGCTGAGCCTTGGGTACAGCCCCTCTTGTTACAGTTCCACAAGGCAACAGCAATACAAAACCATCCTCCTGTGATACAAAAACCAACCTGCATTAGTTAATTTTCATTAGTTTTCATTCAACTTCATTACAATCATAAGCAATGGTGTGTTTTAAGAGAGTGGAGTTTTAATTAAGCTGATCTTTGAGGAGGAAGTTGATGGGATTACATAAAGAGAGCTCTTTTTCAGCGTAATGAAAGTTGGTATAACTTTACCAAATTCAATTATTTCTTCCCAACGCAGCATGAAAAATATTTGGGAAACGACTGAAACAATTCTTAGAGCAAATTATAGCCCTGTCAGAGAACAAGAAATCAGTGTGTCAAAACACGAGGATATTTCTGTACAAAGCATCCAGCAAGTGACTTCGTACAGACGATCCCTGTCTGAATATTATATTCCTCATTAATTCTATCTACAGCTGGAAAGAAGAATATTTTCTGTTTGCCGTTGGAAATTTAAAAAAAATAATAATAACCTGAATGAAAAATGTCCTCAAACATAATCCAAAGGAGGATGCAGGAAAATGTTATGTTTTAATTCATCTAAGCTCACTCAGTGCTGTAAAAACCTAGGTGCAGCTTTACAGCTTTTGTGAGCCCCAAATAACTACATTTCCTGCAGTAAAACCAGATCTATAAAATTCCACTCACTCTTCTCACGTATACATTTTAAATAAGTGGATTTTATATACTGGTTCCCTAAAAGAAGGGCTGAGTACAGCCACGGCTGAACCACAGGCACTGCAGTGTTCATATTTTCATATTTTCATATTTTCATATTTTCATATTTTCAGTCAGACCAGGCTGTGATGAGGGCAGGGGTGCTCAGATCATCCTGGGGAGGCCGGCTGGAAACTGAGCTGGTGAAATTCCCTCTGCCATGGTGTGATCCCACTGCCATCAACAGCTGGAAATGAAGGAACCACAGGAACCAGGAGGGAGCAACAGCACCTGAAGGGTTTTTGTATCATTTTCTAAAATCATTATCACAAAATCCCAGACTAGTGTGGGTTGGAAGGGACCTTAAATCCCCCCCAGTGCCACCCCTGCCATGGCAGGGACACCTCCCACTGTCCCAGGCTGCTCCAGCCCCAGTGTCCAACCTGGCCTTGGGCACTGCCAGGGATCCAGGGACAGCCACAGCTGCTCTGGGAATTCTATGCCAGGGCCTCATCACCCTCACAGGGAACAATTTCTGCCCAATATCCCATCTAAACCCACCTTCTCTGAGTTTGAAGCCATTCTCCTTGTCCTGTCCCAACAGCTCCTGATGAAATATCCATATTTTTCACTTTCTTTCTTTCAGACCAAGACAGATTTTTTTAATGTTTAGCCCCAGCATTTTCTTGCAGGGCTGAAATGTACTGAGCAGTGAGACACAAGTCTTTAAAGGATGCAAAAATCATAGAGAAAATTGAACACATTTGCTGGTTTTAATCCACTTTTCATCCATTTCTGTGAGAACTGTGCCTCTGATGCAGCATTTATGGATTTTAATTCTTAATGCCTTACCATTAACTGTAATACTTAGACATTTACCTGGTTAAGTGTAGCTACAGAATCCCAGAATCTCTGAGCTTGGAAAAGCCCTTTGAGAGATCACTCAGTGCCACCTCCAGGTGACACCTCCAGGTGCCACCTCCAGGGATGGGCACTCCAATCCTCCCTGGGCAGTTCCAATCCCTGCCCACCCTTTCCATGGGGAAATTCTGCTGCTGTCCATGCTTGAAAGGGGTTTGTAGCTCCACCAGTTCGTGTAAAAGGAGTTTCTGTGCATTTTCCTGCTCCAGCCTGGCTTTCTGAGCCCTCCCTCTCACAGCCCGGTGGCTCCTGGCAGGTGACACCCATGAGGTGACATCTGGATTTGCTGCCTTTGTGGTCTCCTCCTCCGCAGGGCACAGATGGTGGCCATCGATCCAGTGGCCACTTAGCACGACTGGGAGGGGAGGTAAGGGAAGGACACTGCAATTCCCAGGCTCCCTGCTCCAAGATTTCTCTCCCTGGAGGGAAATCAATGCAAAATGTCAGCCACTTATCAGATTTTTCACATCCAGGAAGGTACAGGCACGAACACAGCCCTGGAAACCTGGGAACGCACAGCTGGTGTTCTCTCAGATGGCTTTTTTCCTTTAAAAAAATAAATTTTAAAAATAGCAAAAGAAACACAGGCGTAAAAAGAAAAGCAAAACCCCGCATCTCACACAAAACCCCTGAAGAAACAAAGAGATAAGCAAGCTCCCCACGTTTTATGAGCAGAAGATGATGGCGGGATTAGCCACAAAGCCATTAGAAAGTCTCACTAAGGTCACTGTGATTGTCTGGAGAGCAAAGGTTGTTCAACAGTGATTGCGCTTCAAAACACAAACCACATCCAATAACACCACCAGCTGCAGCAAAAATAACTCCAGTAAAAACCTTCATGCCTCTTTTTGCTTTTCCTCTTTAAATTTCCCTGTCCAGCCGTTTCCATGGGGGCTGTCCTGGTGTTGAGGAGGTTCCAGTTCCATTTCAGATCAACTCCAGCTCCTGATCAGAGCATTTCCCACCCCAGGGACCAGGACTCCAGTAAAAACCTTCATGCCTCTTTTTGCTTTTCCTCTTTAAATTTCCCTGTCCAAACATTTCCATGGGGGCTGTCCTGGTGTTGAAGAGGTTCCAGTTCCATTTCAGATCAACTCCAGCTCCCGATCAGAGCATTTCCCACCCCAGGAACCAGGACTCCAGTAAAAACCTTCATGCCTCTTTTTGCTTTTCCTCTTTAAATTTCCCTGTCCAGCCGTTTCCATGGGGGCTGTCCTGTGTTGAGGAGGTTCCAGTTCCATTTCAGATCAACTCCAGCTCCGGATCAGAGCATTTCCCACCCCAGGAACCAGGACTCCAGTAAAAACCTTCATGCCTCTTTTTGCTTTTCCTCTTTAAATTTCCCTGTCCAAACATTTCCATGGGTGTTGAGGAGGTTCCAGTTCCATTTCAGATCAACTCCAGCTCCGGATCAGAGCATTTCCCACGCCAGGAACCAGGACCTGTTTTTGGAGCAGAGGAGCTGCTCAGGCTGCTCTCAGCGCATCCTGCCTGGCTCCAGAGGTCACCTTTGCTGGGGGGATCATTAATAAGCTGCACAATTTGCAAGGATTAACACCCACTAAACCTCGGCGTTTATTGCAGAGACGGAGATCAATGGGGCACTTTAGCACAGGACTAACAACATCCCTGAGCCGCCTCTCTCCCTCTTTAATCATCTTTGGTGGGGGGGTACGGAGGCAGCAGTTCAGAGGGTTTTGTTTTCTGGTTTATTTGTGGAGCTGGGAACTAATTAATCCCCTTGTTATCAAAGCAGAGCCTCTGACTGGGGCTGTCCGTGACTCTGAAAGGAGCCCTGAACAAACCACACCGAGACAAAGCCTGAAGTTCAGGCAGAGGAAGGAGCTTTGTGGAATACAAACAAGGGATAAAGTTGCCTAATTCTGGTTCTTTGATGGATCTAGTGTGAAAAAGAAGACCAATAAGCTTTATACTTTGAATTGTGTCTTTTTTACAGTCAGCAGAAAATCTGTTTGAACACTTATCTATGTTAAAATTGCAGATCTCTTTTTTTTGGTGTCACATCTCCATCACGTGTGTGTGTCCCAAGTAAAATAAAATCTACAAAAACTACAGAAGAAACAGCTATTCTATAAGAAAGTGTATTTCCTCTCATTCACATTATTTTTTCTCTATTAATATTCTTGAGTATAACTCACAGTGCTAAAACACATGGAGAAGGGACTCAGTCCTCTCTCCAGATGCAGGGTAAGAGCGTAATAAGGATTTAAAAATAATATTTTTTTAAAAAATTGCACAAAAAGTTAAAAAATGTGAACATCACTTCTTGAGCAAATTCCTTTCATTTTTCTGGAAGGCTGCATTTTGGAAAAGGTCCCAAAGGGAAGGACCCTTTTTCTGGAGCTTCACTGCTGTGGTGGTTGTGCCCCCTCCCTTCCTCGTGGTGGTCACTCGCCCAGAAGTCACCAACAATTCAGGCTGGTTGGGTTTGGTTGGGTTTTCTTGGTTTCTCTGCCCCAGCAGCAAACTTTTTTGGGAATTCAGAGTGCAATAATCCATTTTTGTGGGATTTCAAGGCGTCTTTCATGTGAGAGCAGATCATTCCCCAATGCCTGCGCTGTTCAATTACCCAGCCTGTCCAGCAGCTCAGTTTAATTCTTGGTACATTTTAATTCTTACAATGCAAGTGAATTATGATGGATTTTTGCTCTCAGGTTTCCAATATCTGTCTCTGACAAGGCTTCAAGGAATATTCACGAGACAAAGGTGGTGTAACTCCACGAATCTGAAATTACACCACCTCTGTATTGAAAAACAATTGCAAGGTTGCATTCATGAAAAATTATGTTGAAATTTACTTTAAAACGTGTCTAACAGGATTGAGGGGAAACTAAGCCAATAATTTGGGAAGTGTGTACTGAATTAGCAATTTAAAAGTCATTAATTCAACCTTACTTGAGCCCTGGATTCATAAAGATGAGCAACCTGGGACAGGGGAAGCTGTTCCTGCCCATGGTAGGGGGTTGGAATGAAATGATCTTTTAGCAAAAAGCATTCTGCAATTCTGTGATTCAGAATTTTAGAGTAACCAAACCCCCCTGCATGGAGACAACACCAAATTGCAATTCAGGTGGGTGAATGGATGAATGTCAGAGCAGAATGACTGAGTACAGCACCTGATGGGATGGGATCACATTTCTTTGTTAAAAACTCTCATCTCTGACCTTAAATTTTGCCTTTGTGGTCGCAGGGATTTGTCCTTGAGCAAGCTGGTGCTTGTGCACGGTGGAGAGTTTAGATCATGTTAGTCCTTGATCTAATTCAGCTAAAAACTTGATAAAGACATCCCGGGTTTATCTCCTGTGTCTAAAGGAGAGATAGAAAAGCTGACAGAGGCAGAGGGGTCTGGGCAGTGACAAACCCCACCGGTATCACCCCAGGACATCTCCAATTTCACCAGGCAGAGGAGAAAACGCCTTCCAGCCCCAGATTCTGCAAGAGACACCTTGGCTCAACTTCTGCCTCCCTCCTGCCTCCCAGCCTTGCTCCTGGTGCTCTCCTGTCTGCCTCACACACCAGATCCCATCTCCCGGGTATTTTTAGCCTCCGGCAGTGTCCTGACAGCTGCACAAGGGCATCGTGCACTTCATCCTCAGACAGGGAAACTTTTGTCACTCCAGAGCCAACTTTGGAGGTGACTGGAGGCCCATCCCAGGCTGCTGGGATTGCCCCAGTTTGCAGGAGCTCTGTGCCCTGACACTGTCAAAACTCCAAGAGGAGAAGCCCTTCCTTAACAGGGGAAAACATTTTTAAGGGGTTTCTGACAGCTGGGAACACAACAGAGGTTGAATTTAATTTAATTTAATTTAATTTAATTTAATTTAATTTAATTTAATTTAATTTAATTTTATTTTATTTTATTTTATTTTATTTTAATCATCAATATTTTCTTTGGGTGTTTGGGTTTTTTGGTTGTTTTTGTTGTTGTTTTTTTTTTTTTTTAATGGAATACCTCAATTCTTCAAAAACAAAATATTTGACAAGGAAATGTTGATCTCAATGAATTTTTGTTTTGACAGGATACCAGGCAAAGCCCCAACATTTGGGTAAGATGCAAATTTTCTATCCTGACCTCTAGGGAAAGACTGGTTTAATATTCAAATTTATCATCACTTTCTGTGTCATTTCTCAAAAATTTGGGTGGAATCTTTAATAGGGTATAAGATAGTTCAGAAAAATCTAAACCAGAACTTTACAGGTTTTAATAAATAGAAAATTCAGATGTTCAGAAGTTCAGAATTCAGCCAGTGAAATGTTACAGACTTTGTTGACTGAAAAAAAAAATGAGATCCTTGAAAAGTTTGGGTTGGGAGGGGCCTTAAATCCACCCAGTGCCACCCCTGCCATGGCAGGGACACCTCCCACTGTCCCAGGCTGCTCCAGCCCCAGTGTCCAACCTGGCCTTGGGCACTGCCAGGGATCCAGGGACAGCCACAGCTGCTCTGGGAATTCCATCCCAGCCAGGAATTCCTTCCCAATCTCCCATCCAGCCCTGCCCTCTGGCAGTGGGAGCCATTCCCTGTGTCCTGTCCCTCTGTCCCTTGTCCCCAGTCCCTCTCCAGCTCTCCTGGAGCCCCTTCAGGCCCTGCCAGGGGCTCTGAGCTCTCCCTGGAGCCTTCTCCTCTCCAGGTGAGCACCACCATTCTTGAAATGAATAATTAACCCTTTGAAGAGACATTTTGAATTTTTTTTTTTAAGTTTTAACAGCACGAATTTCCTCAGCAAGTGAAAAATTCTGTTCCCAGTCTTGTTAGACAAGAAATGCATAAGGAAATTCTTGTATTTTGACAGGGAAAAGGCTAAATTTTTAATAAACTTTTAAAACTGGTGACAAGAAGCTTGGGTTAATCTGTTGCAAGCAACTTTTCATCTATTTACTCTCGATACCACTTAGAAAAAGCCCCATAATTATTAAAAAAAAAAATTAATGAGGAAATACCTAAAATTCCGTTTAAAATTTTATTCCTAATTAAAAATGGAGCCGCTAATTATAATGCCTATCTCCTTTAGAAGGTGCTGCAAGGCTTAATTAATTGTCGGCAGAGCTCATTTGAGAAGCTCAGAGGATGGAAGTGCAAAATTGTTTCTGTTAATCAGGAGGAGGCCTGGAGAGCTCTGAATGGGGCTGGCAGGGGCTGCTGGGCACCTTGGGCACATTCCAGGGGTTGTCACCTCCTGCTGTCCCCATTTCCCAGCCCAGGGCAGACCAGGAGAGCTGAGATGCTTCCATCATCATCATCATCATCGTCAGAGTCTCCAGGAGAGCTGGAGAGGGACTGGGGATGGAGGGACAGGACACAGGGATTGGCTTCCACTGCCCCAGGGCAGGGTTGGATGGGGGATTGGGAAGGAATTCCTGGCTGGGATGGAATTCCCAGAGCAGCTGTGGCTGCCCCTGGATCCCTGGCAGTGCCCCAGGCCAGGGACTTTGGGGTTTGGAGCAGCCTGGGACAGTGGGAGGTGTCACCATGGCAGAGGTGGCACTGGATGGTGTTTAAGGTCCTTCCAATCCTTCCAACCCAAACCACTCCGGGATTCAGTGATAAATTCAAGTAACTTTTCTCACTGAGAGAAGGACTCTGCCCTGCCTGACTCTGCCTTTTCTCTGCTGAAGCAGTCCCAGGAGGGAAAATGGAAATCCAAGGGGGTTTGAAGTTCAGTCAGGATTTATGTCTGTGCCACTGTAGACGAGCAAGTCTCCCCTGCATTTTCATTTTTAGATTTGTTGAATATGTAACACAGGAAGGGGCAGCTGAGTGTTTGCAGAGGTGCTGGGACACGATCCAGGTGACAGCTCCCACCCATGAGCTGAACCTCACAGAGCCAGGACCCCACTGTGGGGACTAAACAAAACTGTCCCCACTCCTGCTCTGAGCCTAAGCCCGTGTAGTGACCCAGATTTGGAGGAGAGGTTTGTGATTACCTGACAGGAGCTCATATTTGCACGAGAGGAGAGCAAGAGCACGTTTAATCTTTCATGCTCCGCTCTGACAGCTGCGCTTTCGCTCGCTCAGCTTTCTTGAAGGATGAGGCAGGCAGAGCTGATTTTCCCACATCCCGAATTTCCAGGCAGGGCTACGCAGGGGCTGTAGGAGCTGTTTTTGTGTGATCCAGGCGCGAATTGCGCGGCTCCTCGCCGGAGCAGCGCGGGGAAGGCAGCGCCTCTCACGCTCCGCGCCGGGGGAGAGACGCGCAATGCTCGGCGGATAAAAGGCTGGGAAAAGCTGGGAAAAGCAATTCCATCATCTCCCAGCTGCTCAGAGCTTCCACACGGCCCCGTTCCGCCCGGCTGGAGCTCCAGGGAGTCCTGCAGGAGGCTGTGGGGATCCTGAGGCGTCTCCCCGCTCGCAGCTGTAAGTACGGAGTGGATGCTGCTCTGGGGCTGGGTTTTTATCCTTCCTCGCTCGTTTGCATTTGCATAAGGGGGAGAGAAGGGGGGAAAAGAGATCTTCTTTGTGTGTCCTGCGTGTCTGGAAATGGCTGGTGCTCCAAAGGTGCGCGTTCCGGGCAGGAGAAGGACGTGTAGGATGGGTTTGTGTGCGGGCTGGGAGAGCAGAGCCGTGCTGGTACCACAGGCTGAGCTCTGGCAGCTCCGTGCTGCAGTGGAACGGGCACACAGAGCATGACAGTGCTGATTCCCGCACTTCCACACCACTTTCTGCAGCCTGCTAAAAGCTGGAGTGGGTGATGAGAGCCCAGCCTCATTCCTGCCGGCTGGAGGTGGGAAAGCAATAAACATAAACCCGCAGGAAAATGTGGGTGAGTCCTCAAAAGAAAGTTTTTTCCCTGTTGCTGGTTTGAATCACATAAAGCGAGTTCACAGCCTGCACTGAACTTTGGCTCTGCATCCAAAGATGTTTGGATAACGTTTGGATGTTGTTATTTATTTACACTGTGTGACACAGCTTTAGAGGACAGGATTCTCCACTGAAAGTTTGGCAAGTCTGTGCTTCCAGAAGCAAGTGCCTGACTAGAACTTTCTGGAAAATCAGATATTCCCGTGGTGCTTTTTGGGGTGAACCCCTGGATTCAGGCAGGTGCTGCCTGTGGAAAGGGGCTCCAAGCAGGATGCTCCAAGCTGACAATTCCCTGCAGCACCTCTGGAGCTGAATGATCAAGCAAGATGCAAGCACTCTGTAAATAACACTCACTTGTCCTTTTATTAGCACTGCAACGCTTTGCAGATAAATATTGTGAGTTAAAATCCAAATATTTACTCCTCTGAGGTAGCATTTCCACCTCCCCCTTTATTTTTCTCCCCCAGAGAGAGGAGGCCTGTGACTTCCACACAAAGTCCTGAAAGTTCAGCGAGTTTTTCTGTGTGTGCCACTAAACCCTGCAGTGTTTGTGATTCACATCCCCACAAATAACCCATCCCCATCAGCCAGCTCTGCCTGTGGTGCTCCAGAGGCACCGTGTCCGTGTTTCACATTCCAGAAGTCTCTGCTTCACAGGTTTTATGACACTAAAAAGTCCCAAATCAGTACCTCTATGAAGTTAGCAACAACCATAGATCACCTTTTATTGTGTAAAAAAAGAAAAATAAAACCCCCCAATGTTTGCAGCCGTGGGTTTCAGATGCTGGTGAGGCACTGCTGGCCATGGATTACAAGTTTTACCTTCCATGCTGAGGATAAAATTATAAATAATCCATAACAACTTAAGTGCTTTAAATCAAGCAGGAGCCATGTCTCTTCTCCTTTGCTTCCAGCTTTATGACCACCATTAAAAGGGTTTGTGGTGCATAATAAGCTACCCTCAAATTAATTTCTTGCCATTGAAGCAAGTATTTCCCTCACAGAACAAGGTGCCAGTGTGCCCGAGGGGCCTTAAAACACTAAGCTGCATGGCCCAAAGCATTATTTGTGTTTGAACCCAGGATTTCATTCGAAGGTATTTTGTGAGTATGTGGGAATAGATCAGCTCCATGAAAGAAAGAATACAAATTTATATCTCCCCCAAAAACTGTGTTGGCTTCATGTTACTACAATATTCCTTCTGTTAAAAATGGAGTTTATTGCAGAAGATTGCCACAGATTGGCCTCTGCTTACCCTGGTCAGGGACAAAGAGACACAAAAACCCCATATTAATGGTGCCCTGCTTGTTCCCATCTGTCTCATCCTATGAGACTCTTGCAGAGGAGGAAACCCAGCAAAGTCTGGCCCAAAAAGTCATTTATTCTTTCTTTCCAAAGGCTGCTCTCAGCGCTGGTCATAACTCCGTGCTTGGGCAAGTGTGTGCAGGAGGATCCCTCCGGGAGAAGCGGAGACACAAAGAAATTCAGGCACAGTTTTACAGCTACAACTCCCTGCGGGGTAAAAACCACCGGGAAACACAAAAAACCACCCAGATACAGAGGGATTTAGGTGATATGGGGACCTTATTTGCATCACAAATCTCTTATTTACACCAAGGCTTTCCACAGGTGTAAGGAAAGGTGACTATTTTCCACTAAGGAAAAATAGTCACCTTAAAAAGAGAACAAAGCACCTTCAAGTGCCCCAATCACAGCAGACAAGAACAACCCCAAATAAAATAGATCGGGGCACTGGATTTAACTTTTCTCCATCTCTTGGAGGAAAAAAACACACACAAGCGTGAGACAGAGCATCAGAGGTGTGGAAACTCTACCTGGAGCTAGGAAAGTGCTAAACACACCAGGTCAGCACGGAGTAAAGAGCCAGCAAGATATTTTTGCACAAAAATCCCTCTTGGGGACTGGAACTCATCAGTTGCAGAGGCTGGAGGAGAAGCAGTGAGGAAAGGCTGGGATTTTTTCCATACCTCTCTGCTCTCAGCTCTGTCTCCTCTCCTCCAAGAGGCTCCAGCCGTGGCTTTTCCTGGTGGATGAGGAGCAGCTGCTCAGCACTTCCTGCTACTTTTATTCCTGAGGGCACTGAGGCTTCTTGTCACATTTTGGGACTGAAAAAATGATTGATCTGTCTTATTGCAGCCTCCCAGTGCCTGCAGGGGCTCCAGGAGAGGGACAAGGGATGGAGGGACAGGACACAGGGAATGGCTTCCCACTGTCCCAGGGCAGGGATGGATGGATGGGATGTTGGGAAGGAATTCCTGCCTGGAAGGGGCTGGGATGGATTCCCAGAGCAGCTGTGGCTGTCCCTGGATCCCTGGCAGTGCCCAAGGCCAGGCTGGACACTGGGGCAGTGGAAGGTGTCCCTGCCCAGGGGATGAGATGAGCTTTAAGGAACCTTCCAACCCCAGAAATTTCACTGTTCTACAATCTCCTCTCGTTATTTATTTTTGGGGATCTTTGTGTTCTGGGCTTCCTGCAAGAGTGAAACCTCCCGAGGCTGCAGTGCTCAGGGAAGCACTGAGAGACAGGGATGGGGAGGAAGGAGCTGGGGAGGAGAGGAATTTCCTCACTTGGACCCTTGGATGTATTTTTAGCCTACAAGGACCAGAAGGAATGGACCAAGTGAGTCAGAAAGGCAGTTTGTTTTATTAGAATTCCTGACAGCCTCTGCTGCAGAGCCCTTGTTAAAAGAGATGGAAAACATCAGAAAAGATGAGAGAAGCCGTGTTCTGTCCTTGCTCTTTGCACGACATAATAATATGGAAAGGAGTGTAATTGGTTTCCCAATAACTGGTTTTATTGGCTTTATCCAAACACCAGTGACCCAGGAGCACAAAAACCCTCCCAGGATTCTGATCCCAGCTCCCACCAGAGGCAGCTCAAGCAAATAAAAACATTCTGCCTGCTTTTCCTACAATAAATCCTTACTTGTCTTCAGGACACCCTGATGTGGTCACCAACAAGATCCATTTTGTTTTTAATAAGAATCTTCAGGAAAAAAAAAAAAATTGCTGTATCTTTGGTAATGAATTCAGCTCTCCCATGGCTGCAACCAAAGTATCCCAAATCCCTCTTAGTGGTGATGCCTGTAAGGAATTTTTAAAGAATATTCTCTTGTTAAACTTATATCTTATTATTAAATGGGGGAAGACTGGCTGGAAAACAAGGATCCTCTGCTGTAAAAAGTGATGTAAACATCAAGTTTGTACCTGTGAGCAGCATCTGATTTTAATTCCCATCCCTGTGATTCACACTGGCAAGGTAGAACGTGGCTGGGATGAAGTTCTGCACCAGGTTTCTCACTGAAATGAAGGAATTTTCAGGCACTGGGTGATTATTTCTGCTTCAAACACACCTTTTCCTTGCGTGTGTGTTTGAGGCTTCACCACATCCCACTGCCTGCTCCATTGTGGGGTCAGGATCACAAAGTGCTTGGCACTTGAGCAATTTAAATCCATTTCTCCCAGGCATGCCCTCCCCGAGCCTGGTGTGTGCAGAGCACGAGTGGCACCTTTGGTGAGAGGAACGGGGATTAAAAGCACAGAACTTTCTGCAACTTCATCTCTTCCAGCAGTTTCTGATAATCCTACCATGAAATTACAAAACCAGCGGGACCAGAGCAAACCTCCCCGGAAATTGTGCTGCCTCCATTTGTAAAGGGAGCCAGATAAGGTGCAGATTTTTATCAGCTAAATGAGAGAGCTGTGTCACATGGACTGCCCAGTCCCACCCCTCAGCTGGAAGCCCTCAGTCAGGACAGAATCCCGTGGATCCCTGCCTTTCCCAGGGTGTTGCAGCTTCCCAGGAGTTTGTCTTTGAGCCCAGGAAAGAAAAACAACCCCCAAATCCTCCACAGAACCAGCACAGGGCCACACTGGGCACCCACACCATGCAGAGCTGCTGATTCTCCCTTGGCGCTGTGGGACACGAACAAAAGACAAAAGGCTCCAAATATTTCAGAAGGCAAAAGGCATAAAAACCTTGAATTGTCTGATTTTATCAGGTGTTCCCATACAGACTGAACATGATGGGTGAACAGGAGTGACACCTCCCCAGTCCCATGGGTCAAACTAGGGAAATGGCCAAAATGTTCTTTTTCTGAGAAGCAGAAAAGCAAACACCACCTGGAGAGAGATTGTTTTGGGTAAGGATAGTTGTTTTGTCAAGATTGTTTTGGGAAGAAACTTTCCTAAGAAACTTTTCCCTTGGGAAAGGAGTTAGGAGGTACCAGCAGGCTAAAATCTCTAAGGCCCAAAAATATCAGGCCCACACTCATGCCTCAGTTTCCCTTCTCTGATCTACCAGCCAGCAGCCACGTTGATATTTAAATATTGGAATATATCTAGTATATTCCAATATTTCAATATTCCTTGATATTGGAATATATCTAGTATATATTCCAGCTGTTCCTGATGCTTTGGAGTGGGACAGCCCTGCCTGGTGGCAGCTGGCAGCTGCTTTACCCACGGCACTGTCAATTGTCCCTGCTCCAGCAGCCTCCAGGCTCTCCTCACGCTGATGCCACCCTGCCAATTTCCTTCATTTACCCACTCAGCCCCAAATGGGTTTGTTTTCCTTCAGCTGATAATGGCAGGGAAGCTCTGCAGCCCCCAGAGAGGGAATTTCTCTCCCAGAAATTGTTTTGTCTGCTGGTTTGGCAGGAGCGCTGGGGCTGCTCGGCGGGTTGGAGGTTTTACCCCTGTTAAAGTCACTTAAACTGCCACCTTTCCCTCAGCACTGATATCATTAGTGGTGACACTCTGCTGCAGCCTCTCCACAGAGGTCACCCAGCCCTTTCTGGAGCTATCACACAAAGCTAAAAGCCATAAATATCATTTTTAACCTTCTCCTTTCCTGTGTTACTCCAAACCCACTGGAGGTGCAGGTCTAATTTCTTCCCTGAGCACACTCTGGCTCCTCTATTCCACCCAGTCCATGAGTTAGGTTTGTATTTTCAGTCCTGGCTCAATTTTCCCACTCCAAAATCCAAATAAATACCAATATTTGGTATAAAACTTCAATGCCTGGGCAGCTGCATTCCCATCTGTCTGTGAGGGCAGAGCCACAGGGGAAAGACTTGTCAGAGGGGTCTTCTGCTTACAAGGAAAATCTTTGTTTGCTACACCATTGAAATAGGAGCAGTTATTCATGGATTCCTCTGCAAAAGCCTGGGCTGGTGGAAGGTGTCCCTGCCCATGGCAGGGCATTGGGACAAGATTATTTTTATGGTCTTTTCCAATCCAAAGTGTTCTGTGATTCTCTGAAAAACTTCACATAGAAATAAACAAACTCCTTTTTTAAAAGGAGAGGATTCTTGTAGAGCTGAACCTACTCTAAATATTTGTGGCTGCTGTTTAGGTAGCAAAGAGATTTTGAGCAGGATAAAGGCAGGCTGGTACCTGTGCTAGAATTCCCAGGAAAAACATCTCTGCCAGGCTGGAGGGGCGAGGTGTGGTGAGGAGGGTGAGGAGCCCCCAGCCCTGGAGGTGCCCAAGAGGGGCTGGAGGTGGCACTGAGTGCTCAGGGCTGGGGACAGGGTGGGGACTGGATGACCTCAGAGGGCTTTTCCAAGCTCAGAGATCCCTGGATCTGTGAAGTGTCCCCTGCTCGGGTGGGGCTCACTGACACTGAGCCCAAGACTGTCCTCAGCATGCTCCTGCTCAGTCCCACTCAGCCCTTGCTGTTCCCTGTGTGCTGAGCACAGAGCTGGGGGTTTAATGCACATTTGGCCACTTTTCCATGTTTTTCCCTGCCTGGGAATAGGATTATCCTCCCCCTGTGCTGCTGCCATGCCCCAGAAGTGACTCAGTGCTGCAGGTCTGTCCTTGCCGTGGTGCCAGCGCTGCTCCATCCCCCTCTGCTGCCCCTCTCCAGGTCTGATCCCACCTGAGACATCACCTCGGCTTTTACTGAAGCAAAGGAGAGCCCTGCCTCGTGAACCTGCTCCCAGCTGCTGCAGCTCCAGCCAGGAACAAGCTGCTCTTAATCTAAATACTCCTCTGAGGACACTGAGCTTGGGGGAAGAGGAATATCTGCACCAAATCTGGTGCAAGCAGGGATGGGGAGCCTGGACACGCTGGATAACTTGGGAGAGCAGCTGGAAAAAGAGGGGAGGGGAAGGAGAACAGTGGTGAATTACTGAACAGCAATCACCACTTTAGACTGCAGCAAATGCAACGTTTCCAAATAAACCACAGGCTGTCGAAGCCACAGAGTGAAAAGGCTGCCAAAGTGAGAGATTTGTCCAAAGGCAGCCCAAAAAACACCTCAGGGAGAAGGGAAACTCCAGTTTGTCCAAACCCCCTCCACAGTGAGGGTGAGGTGAGGCTGTGCTTGGTGCAGGGCACCACAGGAGCAGCACCCAGGGAATGGCTGATATAGCCATTAAAGAGTGATAAAGACAATATTAAAGAGTGATAAAAACAATAGAGTAAAGTGGGCAAAGCTCAGTGGAAGGAGGGCTGGTGTGGAGTTAAACTTGCAGGAAAAAGATTTTTTCACTTCAGTGCAAAAATGCCCACTGAGGTGAGCTGGGATCTACCACTGGATCTTAGAGAAGTCTTGATTAACAAAAGGCTTCAGAGGTATTTTGGGGTGCTCTGAGGAGAGTTGTGGGGTGTGCTATTTGGAATTATTCTGTACTTGAGGTATTTCAGCATTAACTGCACAGCTCTACTCAGAGATTACTCATCTTCAAGTTAGTCTTACCCAAGGTGTTGAATAATGGATGATATTAAACTTTGGGTTAGGGATTCAGGGGATTGATTTGGAAGACACAGGTGAGACCTCCCCAAAATCAAACTTCAGTCAAAAATTAGCAGAATAAAAGTTACCTTTGAAGTGCAAGAAATGAGGGAAAAAAAAAAAAGCACCTTTCTCACCGATTCAGGCAAAATAAAAATGACTAAGCCTGTCACGATTTTACCTCTTTGTCTGGCTGACTTTCTCAGCAAGATTGATTCCAAATCCAGCTAAGCCCTGAAAGGAATTAGCAGGAAACTGCTTTGTTGGAGGATGCTGAGGGGGTGGCTTGAGCAGCCAGGGAAGCAGCAGCAATACCCAAAAATAAAGCCCCAGCTCTGACTAACCAGGGGGCCCTGTTGGGCTCACTGAAGGATGAGTAAGACATAAAACCTCTCACTCGAATCCACAGAGGCAGGAGCGACACTTTGAGAGAATGAAAAGCAGGTGAGGAAGTGTTTGTGAGATAATAAAATCTCACAAAGAGAGAGCACAGAGTGGGAGGGAGCTTAGGGAACACCCAGTGCCACCCCTGCCATGGCAGGGCCACCTCCCACCATCCCAGGCTGCTCCAGCCCCAGTGTCCAACCTGGCCCTGGGCACTGCCAGGATCCAGGGGCAGCCACAGCTGCTCTGGGCACCCTGTGCCAGGGCTGCCCACCCTCACAGGGAGGAATTTCTCACCCAATATCCCATCTAACCCTGCCCTCCTTCAGCTTCAGCCATTCCCCCTTGTCCTGTCTTTCCACACCCTTGCAAAAAGTCCCACTGACCCTTCTCGAAGCCAGCAGCAGGAAGGCTTCATCCAGAGAAGGGCCCTGGGCTGGATTCATAGGCAGATTCAGAGTTTTATATTTAGCTGAATTTATACAAATGTATGTATATATATATTGAAATAGATCTATTGTATCTATATAGTATATATATTTCACTATATATATGTATAAATAGTGAAATTTATAAAGTTCTTTATAATTTAATGTAAATATAACACTATAATTAATTTATAATATAATTATGCATATATAATATAATTTTAAGACGTTCTGCAGTCATGCTTATGCTCTACATAAACCCCTGACCCTTAAGGCGAGGAGGTGAGGCACAAACAATGTGCTATTAATGATGTTAATTAACATTATTCTATCCCAAGCCAGGCTGGACAGGCTTGGAGCACCCGGGACAGTGGGAGGGGTCCCTGCCCATGGCAGGGGTGGGATGGGAGGAACTTTGGGGTCCCTTCCCAGTGAAGCCACCCAGTGACTGCAGGGCAGTTTGGAGCAGCCTCTGGTCACACCTGCTGGCAGGTGAGGCTGAGGCACCCCCGTGTGCCCTGGTGATGGGTGGAGCACGGCACAGGGTGAGCTGTGAGCAGCAAACCCTCCCGGCAGTCCCACTCCTGGTGCCTGATCCCAGCTCAGGCCAGGCCTTGCCCTGCCTGACCACCAGGCCTGTGCAATTACCCACTCCAATAATCAGTGGCTGGCTCTGATGAATTACAGCCCAGCCTGGGGATGGCTCAGAATAAATGAGCTGGGATGAAGGGTGTGACAGGTAGCAAAGCTTTGTAAAGGGTTGTGCAGCTATTAAATGCAAAATAAAAAGGGGCATTAAAATATGTGTAAAAATAATCAGAAATAAAGCTAAAATCTGTTTAGGCTGTGGTTGTTGACCTGGCATGAGAGACTGAAAATCAACATCACTCTGCACAAATGCAGGAGGGTGCCAGTGGGGTTCTCCTGGTGCTCACTCTCCAGTTTTGGGCAATTTCAGGGGGTTGTTTCTCCTGTCATGGTGCAAATTTGGGTTACTCCCCACCTGCTGCACCTGAGCCTGGGCTGGCCATGGGCAGCCAGAGGAAGGTGCAGGAGATGCCTCAGGAAGGTCTCAGAAGGAGCTGAGGAGATGCTGAGAGCTCTGGGCTGTGAGAGGGAGCGAGCAAGGAGCAGCACACAGGGACACCAGCAGGAATTTTGGAGGAATTTGTGAGCAGAACCAGACACTGGGATGACGAGGAGCTGGAGCAGAGCTGCAGGATCCCAGGAAAGAGTTCCTGCACCCAGCAGCCCCCAGAGCTTTGGGTTAAGCTCTGGCTTTGCTCTGGAGCCCTGCCTAACTCCACATTCCCCAGGGCTCAGCACAGCCTGGGAGAGGGGAAGGAAGAGCTGATCTCTCCTGGGTCACCCACGGGGAAGGGACAGCGGGGTCTCCAGGCTGTCCCCAGGAATTTCCTCTCCTCAGGGGTGTTTCTGATGGTTACACTGTTGAAAAACCCCATAATGGATGTCTCTGTTTTGCTTTCATTTCAGTGTTTTGGAGGAGCAGTAATGCTTTGGGTAAAATTCAAATCAATGCAAACCTCATAAGCCAATAAAATTTTATAGATGGTTATCCAATATGTAATTTGTTACACAATTTCTCTGTGGCTTCTGTTTATTGAGACATAAAGACCTTGCTTTTTTTAAGGGAGGTTTTATATGAGGAGGGCATAAGAAGGAATAACCTTTCATACCTATTGTGCCATAAACTAAATTACTCTTAACCCAAACCATTTATCTTGTGGTGGCAGCCTAATGAGACCAAAGGAAAGAGAAACAAACTGCCTGGAATTTTCTTGAAGAGACAACTTTTATTTCCATCAAGCCTGTAGCTTCCCACATTGGCCACATGGATGTCACAGTTGATAATACCAGATAATAGAATAAAAAAATAACCCAAGAAGATGATGAAGATATAAAGCTTGGGACAGGGAATGAGTGTAGAAGGGATGTTCAGGTGTAGTTGCACGCTCTGTTTATTTCCTGGCAGGAATTTCCAGCTGGATGTGAGTAATGGAGGGAAGGAATTCTGAGCAGCAGCCTGGGGGCTGCTCAAACAGAGATCAGCAAGGCTTTGGTGATTTGGGTCTGGGGCTGGAAAAGCTCTCAGGAAGAAGGATCCCCACCCTAGTGAGGAAATTCACTGTAGTGCCTGGAGCTCATGACTAAGATGTTCTTTCTCTAATACAGCTTTTCTCTTTGCAATCTCCTTTGGCCTGTACACAACATCATTTTTCCTGGTGTAATTTCAAAGCAAAGGAGCAAAACTTCGGAGCAAGAGCGACCTTCCTTTTTATGTTTTATTTTTTTTAAGCCAGACACACAAACATAAAAGGAGCTTTTGCTCAGTAGGTCCTGCTTGAAGTATGAGTGCACTGACCTGGAGTTACACGCAGAGTAAAAGCCCATTTGAGGCTGTCTCATAAGTTAAGTGAAGCTCCGAGGCTGATCCAAACCTTGCTGAAATCAGTGGGATGTGTTTCCCTTTTCCAGGACTGGATCAGCCCTGGCCTGCTGCTCATCAGCACCGTGAATTCCTGGGTGATTTCCCTCCACACGATGCAGTTGTGGCTGTGGGAATTCCTGGGATATTTCCCTGCACACGATGCAGTTGTGGCCGTGGGATTTGCCCGGGCACAGGGATTGAGATGTGCAGTGATGAATTTACACTCTGATGAGGAGGGATTTGCCTGCTAAAGAAAGAAAAGCTGAAGGCAGTGGATCCCTTCAGACCCCAAACTTGCCATTTTCCTTAAAGAATGACAGATTTTTGTGAGAGGAGCAGACCAAGAGAGGAATAGAAATAAGCTGTGTGTTGCTCTTAGCATAGAGCTGGTGAAAAAAATGGATTTGTGTCACTGTGAGGTAACAGCATTGTTTTATGTGTCAAGGGAAAAAGAGGAATAGTCCATTATTTAGATCAGCAGCAGTAAATGGATGTTTTTAAGACTGAAAAGCGGGGCCATCTCCTTCTTATCATCTCCATTCAATCTCCTCAACTCTTGCTGAACCTGTATCAGAGCCTGGGCTGGGAGAGGGAGCAGCGAGGCTCAGAGTGACACAGGGACACCAGCAGGAGCTGCTGGAGGGATTTATGAGCACAGTCAGACACGGGGATGACAATGAGCTGGGCAGAGCTGCAGCATCCCAGGAAAAATCTGCATTATTAAGAGCAGAGCTCCAGGGAAGGTGTGATCAGCTCGGCAGAGTGCAGACCCTTCATTGGGGATCCTCCTCACAGCCTCCTCCTCAGAACCAGCAGAACTTTCAAGCCCATTAGAGACCAAACCCTGTTTCGAGGTTTTACCACTGCAGTTCCAAGGAAATGTGTAGAAGCTCGGTGATGGAGCAGCTTTGCAGAGATGTGGGGCTGAAAATGAGGCTCTTCCAATGTTTTATTCTGCATTTTTGGGATGGATTTGACAGTCCTGGGGAAGCACCAGGTTGGGGTTGGCTCCAAAGGTGGCTCTGAACTGGTTCCAGTGTTGGTGTGAAACTGGTCTGGACCTCCCTGAAACGGGGCAAAACCAGCGCAGCCTCCTGAATTTAAATTAAAAACCAGCTCCCTTCCATAGCACAATAACAATATTCAAACCCTCAGGACATTTCTCTGGTTAATTCTGATTTTTCCCTGCCCTTTTCCTGGGTGCTCAGGACCGTGAGGGTGACAGGAATAATTCCCCAGCACCCCGGGATAATTTGGACACTTAATCAGCAAAATCATTTGCATCAGGACTTTGCCAAGTCAGAACGGCCTTGGGTGAGGCAGCAGCGTTTAATTCACTTTTTCTTTTCTGTATTACCACGGATCTTTTGGCATTGTCTCCTCTCAATTATTCTCTGCCATTCCAACAACACATCTTGGTGCATAAAGAGAGTGGAAATGAAAGCACTGAATAAAAATGGGATAAAAGAGGCTCCTTGGAGAGTTGATGTTAAAAGGCAACAGGTGAAAATCCTGTTGGATTTCAGTGTCCATTTTTATGGATGAGGAAACAAAGCAGAAATGAAAAGGAAGTTCTGCCTCTGGAAAAAAAAATTATGCACTGCCAGGAAAATTTTCTTGCTAAATATATTTATATCCAGTCCTGGCTTTTCACGGCCCTTCACGTTTCTGAATTTTAGAACTGATTTATTTTAAATAACTGCATACATAAATAAGTGCATCCTAAATATATTTCTCTGTGTATTAGGAGACTCTAAGTAATTTTTTTATCATAAAATAGATAAATTTAAAGAGTTCTTCTGCCAAATATTTTTGGTCCTGCTTCCCAGCTGGTGCAAATTTGCATTTTTCCATGAAGGTCAAAGTTTTCCCACTCTCACCCTGGAGCAGCCAACCCTGTTTACCTGTTAAAAACCCAGAACACCTCCAGAATAGCAAGTTCGAGTTCTTTAGTGTACCCAGGAAGGGAAAACATTCCTAAATCCTGATTACTATTCCAGCTAACATCTTGCTTTTCTAACCTGCTCTGAGTTTGTAGGAATTGTCTGCTGCTTATCCAGCAGATGCAAATGCATCAATCCCTGCATGTGTGACTTGTTTGGAGTGCAGGGCAATTATCCAGGAATAAAATCAATTTCTAACAAATCATCTGCCATGTGCAAAGCAGAACTCTAATAGTAATTAAAGTCATAAAATGGATTAATGTTTCTCTCCATCTCTTTCTTTTACCCACTGGTAAAAGCAGCTCATACATGAGTTCTAGGAAAGAGCATGAACTGCAGAAGAAATTAATTAATGAACAACAAATAATCACAAATCAATTCAATTTAGGCTTAGGATTACATCATGATTTTCAAGATGCTTGATACAATTGATCTCTGTCATGTGAACTGACTTTGAGGTGACTTTGAGGGAGTTTAGCTGTTCATACAGAATTTGTAGCAAAAATAAAAACATATTTAATGTGTAAAAAGAGAAAAATAGATAAGTCTTGTTTTAAATGCACCAAAACATTCTCTGTAATAAAATGAATCTCCAAAATTATACTTCTATTTAGCTCACATTGACATATTCTTCTCCAATACACTCATAATCAAGTTTTCTTCTCAAATCACCAATTTAAATACAAAAAAATAAATCTCTAAGTTATTCCCTGACTTGAAACAAAGCCACCTTCTCCAAATCAAAACAGTGGTTAATGTTAAAATTGGTAAAGAAAGACCTGGCTATTTATATTTGTTGAACCCTAATAACTCAGTAATTTTAACTGGGAGCAGTGGACCTTCTGTCCACTCTGGGCAGGGAACCTTTCCCAATTTCCAGTCCTTGTCCTTCCCCTCCTGCCTTGGGGGCAGCACCCTCAGTGCATCCCCTGTGCCCTCCCTCCACCCAAACCCTTTGGGATTTTCCATGGGGGATCCTTTAGGAACTGCAGCCTCTCTCCTTGCCTGCTGTTGAAAGCAGTTCCTCCTCTTCCTCTCCTGCATTCCAGCAGCATCCAGCTCCAGCAGGTGAATCATTTGCATTCCTCTTCCCATCTCCAGATCGTCTTGAAACCTGTCTAGACATTAAAGTGATCTGTTTGCTGCACTGACTATTCCACTTGGCTCTACCCCCTGTCTTAAAATACACAGATTATGCTGAATTAAGTCCAATTTCATCCAGAAACCAACTGATTATTTTCTCCCTTTTCCTCATTATCTGAGAGATTCTAAATGATAGCAATAAACAGCAACAGCATCACCAAGGAGGAAGGGAACGATCCTCATTTCACACTGAATCATTCACTTGTTAAACAATAAGCCCTGAAATTAACTTTCCCTCCTGACACCCCTGCATGCACAAATGCAAATAAAATGATTACAGGCTTCATCTTGGCCGAAAAATAATGGTCATGGATGGTTCAACTAATCTTGAAGTCACCCTGGAACTGCAGCCTTGCTTGTTCCTATTTATACTGGTTAGAATTCCACCTAATCGTGGTTTAAACCCGTGGCCACCCAGGTCAGCCCAGAACTAGTCCTGGCTGCTCTATTTATTGCTGCACTGCAGTACAGGGCTATTAAAAAATCCAAATATTTCCTGACAGCTCTCGGGGGAAATCTGCAGTTCATAATTTCCTTTCATGGTACTATTAATACTTCCTGACAGGCTGAAAGCCAATTGTTAATAATCTGGCAGATTTCCAGGTCCTTGTCTAAAATTATCTTCAGTTTCCCTTCTTCTTCTTTTTTTTTTTTTTTTTTTTTGATTTTGCAAACCTTAACCCCTGATCCAGAAATTTCTGAGGCAGGAGTGGCAGGGGGATGCCCTGGTCCCCCTCTGCTGGTGTTTGTCCAAGCCTTGAACCTCCTGCTTCAAAAGAGCAACTCCAAAACTCCAGGGATGCTTTCCTCAACTCCTCATTCCCTTTGGGAAGAAAGTTTGGGGGATTGGCGAGTTTTCTCTGTCCTGTGGGCAAAGAAATTGCTTTTTTTTTCTTTTTGAAGTGTTGTGAAGGCCACCAGCTGGAAGGCCAGACGTGTAAGAAGTGCAGCAGCAAAAATAATAAATACTAAAGATAATGTTTTATTTGAAAGGAGAGCCCCATAAAGATATCACAATGCTTTTAATATGGATTTTAATAAAAAGATCTGGGATCTTGAATGTGGAGAAGCAGAAGATTAAACTGCAAACACCCAATAAGAGACTTCAGGGTGGCACAAATGAAAGCATTGCTGGGATATCAGGCTCATGGAGAAACAACTGCTGCATGAGATCTTGAAAGAGATGAAGTCTTCAAGATATCATTGTAAAAGTTTATCAACAATTCCTTTATTAACCTCCGTATCTTTGAAGAAACCTGCTCACTGTCTTTTGATGATATTCTAATTTTGATCCTCTTTTTACTGAAGAAATGGCAATTTTGCTGCTGACTTCAGTTGAAAGAGAATCGATTTTTTAATCATTATTACACTGATAATATTTGGAAGGAGGTTTTCTTAAGCTTTTACTCATAAATATGAAGTAGATATTAAACTTTTCACCTGGGAAGAACAATGTGTGCTCTTCATTCCCGGTGTTTGGCTGCCATCAAGATCTGCAGTTTGTGAACACGTTTAAAGAAATGTGATAATTGGTTTAAAAGTGATATTGTAGATTTGGTAACTTTAACACTTTCAGATCTCTTCAAAACTGTATTTCATAATGTATGGAATTGAAAATTGATCCACACTTCCATTTCAGCCAGGCCTTGGAAGCCTTTTTATCAGACTTTGTTCCATCTCAATGTTTGCTCAAAAATTGCTGCAGACTGCATTAAATCTTCTTGCTGGAAATTATCTTTATGATGAAAACTTCTAAATTCTAATTCACACCAAAAACATTCTCTTCTGTAGTTGCCACAAATCCCTGAGGGCTGATGTACTCATCCCACCAGCACTCCCAGGACAGATTTCACACAGGTGTTGGAGCTCCATTCCCAGATATTTCGGGATCAAAACGAGAGCAGCCAAAGAATGAGCAATCAGCCCTTTCAGGCTGATTACTGGCATTGCATAGTATATAAATTTAAAAAAAAAAGAGTGTCAAAATACAGTTCCAAATGTGGTTGTATGAAATAGCTGCACCTGGGTCCAGCATCAGGGCTGGGATTGGGTTACACTCCATTTATAATGGAGTATAATTTATTAATATCCATTGTCACTTAAACACTTTAAAGCTATTGAAAGACATTTTAATGCTGATTTGTCCACAGCACAACCCACTGGAGTTTTTACCTTTCAGTCTTTCTATTTGGGTAAAATACAGCGAATTCTCTCATTGCTCTTGCCTGTAGGGATGTTTACAGCTGGGAATGGCCACACCAGGTCTGGCTACTGCACTGAACCAGTTCAGATTTCATTGAAGGATGGGTGGAAGAGTGGCTCTCCCTGAGACCTTTCCAGAATCCCAGTGGGATCCTGGAGCACATGGACACGTTCTGCAGTGCTCTGAGGGCAGGGGAGGGTTTCTCTTTTTCAGCATCCTGCTTTAAGCTCTGTAACTGTTGCTGTGAAAATAAAAATGGGGGAGGGAAAATCAAAATTAATTTTAAAGGTATTTAAACCCTGCTGTGTCTTGTAGTTGGGTGTTAAAGAATGTGTGAATCCTTCCAAGGATGCTTAGAATGATGTGGGTTGGGAGGGACCTTAAAGCTCATCCATGGCAGGGACACCTCCCTCTGTCCCAGGCTGCTCCAAGCCCTGTCCAGCCTGGCCTTGGGCATTTCCAGGGATGGGCATCCACAAATTCCCTGTGCCAGGCCCATTCCAGTGCTGGTGAATCCATCTGGGATGGTGAGGCCTCTTCGGGAGCAAAGCCCATCCCATTTCTCCTCAAATGTCTCAATTTGGGCAGTTTAGGACAACAAAAGCCTCTGTAGGATCTCAATGTCACCTGAAACACAAGGAGCTGTTTGCTCGGGTTTGGGGAAATGTTTTGAAAACACAAGATTTAAACCCTCCCCGAAGGCTTTGTGGGCTGGATTTGAATTGCAAACGAGCCACAATATTTTCCTATTTCCCTAGGAAAAGTAAGCAATAGCAGTCAGGAGTGAAAACAGAATGAAAATCCAAGTCCTTTTGTGAAAGAGGAAAAAGAGGAGTGATCAGTATCGGAAACCTTTGTTAAATAGCACGGGGTGCTTTTCTCCCTCAAAATATGGTTCAATAATTCTAAATAAGCAGCAAGTACTCCAACAGCATACGTAAATCTTGCTGGAGCCTGGAACTCTGGTGGCTTCTGCTCCTGCTCTGGTGGTTGCAAGTGTTTGCTATTCACTCTGTTATGGATATCTGGAAAATAGTTTGAGTGCAGAAAGCGCCTCAGGGATAAAAAGTTTGAAAAGAAAAATGTAGCCGTATATCATTGGCATTCATGAGAAAATTCACATGAGATGCCTCGGAATCAGGTGCTCAGGAGACAATGGAGAGATCAGGAGCAGGAGTGTGCCAGGAATGCAAGGCTGGGACAGCCTGGGCTCATTTCCTGGCACACCAGGAATACACAAGTGTGGAAGGCCAGATTCAAAAGATAATAGAGATGTGTGGAAGCTGGCTGAGGCTGCAGAATAAAAGGGCTGTGTGTGCACTCCCAGAGCATTTCCCTCCACATTCCCATTCCTTTCTTCTCCCACCCTGCAGGAGATCTCATTCTGTAGGTGGTTACACCAATAAACCACTCCTGGAGTGGAGCTCCTCCACCAGCACCGCTGGGGAATTTGGCCCCAAATCCCTGTTGTGAAACATTTTTTTCCTCCACCAGGTCAAAAAGTTGCTCTTCCCGTGAGCACAGCTACATTTTGCCATGGGTAAAAATGTCAATTTGCTGGAATTTAGCTGAGAGCAAAATCCCATCATTCCCAGGGCCTGACAGGTTTTACCCCAGTTTGATGTCACATCATCACCTGAACCAACTTTTGCAGAAAACTTAACAGAAAATTGTGGCAGAAGTGGGAAATGGGGCCTATTTTCATGAAAATTCAGGTGACACCAGAAGAGTCTTTTGTCACAGATTTGGCCTTGGAAATGTTTCATTACTCAAAAAAGAACTGGTTGTAGAAATTAAGGGTCTTGAAAAGCAAAACCTCAGCACCAGGTTGGGCTCAGTAAAGAACAAGATATTGGCACTCACGTTAATGTGTTAAATATATGTCAGATTATTTTAATTAATAGATTAATCCATGGCGTATTTCCTCCTAAATTCCAAGGAAAACAGCAGTGCAACTGCAACCTTCAGCCACACAACAGAACAGCCTCTCCCTGCGTGTGCTAAGTGCCAAGTCAACACTCAAATCCCACTTTCAGACTGAATTTTTTAACCCCCCAGACGTCCAGGAGGGAATGTTTGATGGCAGCAATAATTTTGTGTATTTTCTTTCCAGTGATATTACTCCTGCAAGGAGAAGCACAACTCATGCACCCAGAGCCATTGCTGACCTGGGTGTTTTATCCACCTTTTTCCATTTATTCACCTCCTGTTTATCCCCGCGTGTCCCACACATTTGGATGTCTCAGGAGCAGATATCTCTCCTTCCCCCACAGATAAGAAGTGAAAATGACAGATATAAAGTGTCTGAGGACTGAGTTCTTTCCTGTGGACTTGTTTTCTCTAATGGGAAAACAACAAAAAATGATGTTGCCTACTTCTGTAACAAACATATTTGTATAAATTACATCCTGCTGACAAATGGACAAGCAATCAGGATTTTTAGGGGGAAATGTAATGTTTCCCCCATGATCATATTTAACATATTTTGTTTTCCATCCATCTCTCTGCTCAAACTGTGGCATAACAATTAGAATAAGTGATAGCAGCACATCCAGAAAACAAAGGGTATGATGGCAGAATTTATCTTGTTACATTCCTTGATTTAACGCCAGTCTGGGATTTCTGGTCTGAACCAGATTTTTCTTACGCTATAAATATTTCAGTTTTTTCATTTATTCTTGATTTAGTTCGACAGTAAATAATCCCATGGAAGCTGCTGTTGGAAGGATGTTGTAAAAATTATTAAGTGTCTGCTCGCCAGTTCGGTCCTTGTGTTTGTCAAAGGGAAGGGAGTAAAACAGTTGGGTAACTTAAAGGAAATATGTGTGTGTGTATTTACAGTAATATCCCATAATTTGCAGTCCTGGGAGCAGAAGAATTACAGCTCTGAGGACTGATCAATATTTTGTATGAATACAAAGAGTTTGGGTTGTATATTCTGGATATTGGCAGCTGCAGGTTCTCATTTCAGGGTTCCAAAAGGCTTGTCCAGAACTCAACAAGAGGAGAATAGAAAGCAGAGAAGGTTTCAAGAGGATATTTCCTTGAAAAAAAAAACGGATCTGTCCTCTTGGAAAAGGCAGGGTCTGGACAGTTATTTGGCTTTTATTGGTTATTTTTGGTTTGGAATATCAGGAAGGATGTAACTCTGGATGCTCTAAGTCCATTCCCAATTTCCTTTGGCAACCCTTGCACCTTTAGAAGGGATTTCTGCACTAAATAACTCACACACCCCATGTGCAAGGACCAGAAACTGGATTTATTGGAGAGATCTTGAGGAAAAGGAGCTGGGTGGGACCAGCACTGGGAAGTGCTCCCTGTCCAAGAAAACAACCCCAGAAAAATACCGAGCAGGGGAGGCGAATCCAAATAGAAATGCCAAGGGGAACACGTGGGAATGTGCAAAATCCGCGGGAAGAGCTTCAGCAAAAGGGGAGAAATTGCAGACAAACGCAGGTTGTTATCTGCTGACAGCCAACCCGATTCCACCAGGATGATTTGTCAGCAAATGGGCAATTTGAGCCTCCTCACCCCTGTGGTCCTGTGTGCTTGGGGAATATTTTCCCTCCTGCTAAGCTCTAACCAGGGAAAAAAAGCTCAAACTGGGACATAGGTAAAGTTATAAAATTAGTACAGGAGTACCATGATATCTAAGCAATTAATTAAAATCCTAACTTACATTTTTTGGGCTGAAGGGATACCTTCTGTTCAGGAAGGACAAGGGAAAACAAATTTAAAGCTTTTCTTTTTCTTTTTTTTTTTTTTTTTGTCTCAGATATCACAGACATGCACACGAGCTTGGAGGCAAATATTGACAAGCAGGAGAAAGGGTGCGAAATAAATACGATGTGATTCAGGGAGGAAAAGCACCAGGTTTTCCACTGAAGCAGAAATAATCAATGCCTGCCTTCAGTATCGACAGGTGGTTTAAAGGAGGGCTTGGAGTGGAACCTGAACTGGAGGCAAATGTTCTAAAAAAGCACCCAAAAGTATTAAAAAATAAAGGAACTATTGACTGAGGGTATTTAGGCACAGTTAGTGCTGCTTGGGGCAGGGTTGATATAAAAAGGAGCAGCCCAGCTCATCCTTCTCTGTTTCTACTTCAACAGAATTATGATTTAGTGCTTTTTAATCCTTTTCCTTTCAAACACTTATAAATTTTGCAAATGTTCTCCAGTAGATCACAGCTGTGTGAGAAGTAGGACATCGTGAAAGGCTAAAAGAAACTCTGGGGTTTTTCCATCCTTTTTTTCCCAAAAACTTAGAAGCTTGTCAAGTTTTGATCGTTCCTCAGGTTTTTAAGAGACCACCTGCAATTTTTAGGTGAAGTTTACAGAAAATATAAACAAAGTTAAGTCCCTTAGAGAAGCGGGATGGCTTCCAGAAGATCTGGATTTCTTAATTTTCTACAAAACATCTCTCACTCCTATCAGCAGTAAGTTCCAGGGCAGCCCTGGATGAGATCTTTTCACACTGCTGTGAAAAATGAGACAAGTGAGAAGAGAATAGGGATCCGTAAGTGTGGCTCATAATTGTAATTTCTCAGTGGAAAATTTTTCAGCACTTAAAAGGTTTGGAATGATTTTACAGTTTTGTAAACTCATTTTATTAAGCGATTTCTGGTTTCAGCTGCTTTATGAACTGATCCCCACCAGTAAATCTCTCGTTTGCCCTTTGGGAGTAGAGGCCAAACAGATACATTTTCCTGGCTTAATCCATCATCTGTTGACTGAAATGTCAAAGGAAATTAGAGGAAATTGTTATGTAAATCCTTAGGGCGGATGGTTCGTTTCTGAAGGATAAAACTTCACAGAGAAAAGTTGTTTCTTTTTCTTTTTACACGGGCTGTGTGTGACATTGTGCTCCCTTCTCCTCCCGTGGGAGATCAATCATTCTGCATCAGGATCTGCTCACGCTGAGTCCACCCAAGGATCCTGGCTGGGATCAGAACCAGACCCTGTGGAACTGGGAAATCCCAGACTGGTTTGGGTTGGGAGGGACCCTAAAGATCCATTCCCACCCTGCCACGGCAGGGACACCTCCCACTGTCCCAGGATAATTCCAGCCTGGCCTTGGGCACTGCCAGGGATCCAGGGGCAGCCACAGCTGCTCTGGGAATTCCATCCCAAACCCTCCCCACCCTCAGAGGGAATAATCCCTTCCCAATCTCCCACCCAGCCCTGCCCTGGGCACTGGGAGCCATTCCCTGTGTCCTGTCCCTTCATTCCTTGTCCCCAGTCCCTCTCCAGCTCTCCTGGAGCCCCTTCAGGCCCTGCCAGGGGCTCTGAGCTCTCCCTGGAGCCTTCTCCTCTCCAGATGAACACCCCCAGCTCTCCCAGGGCTCCATGGAGAGGGGGCTCCCTGTGGTGGAACAAGAAATATCTTAGTTGGATGCAGATTTAGGAGCTGGGAAAAGCCCATTTTTCGAAACACCTTTCCTTCCATCCCAGCACTGTGTGGCAGAGGGAGCTCAGGCAGAATTTTCTTTCCATCTGTGCCACATGGATGGGAGGAACCCCAACACTCCCTGTGATTTCCATTCCAACTCTGTGTCCTTTTGGAATTATTTTAATGCCAGGATGATCCTATCCTGTGGCATTTGTTGTGTCTGAGCCTCCAGAATGTACAGTAGAATGTGATTTTACCTGGGGAAATTTGGGGTATTTATTTGGAGTCTGTGCTTTAATTGCCCAATATCTCTTCCTGTTTTTGCAGAATATCCAGGTAGTCACAGGAAGACACACTTTACTTTCTTCCACTGATTGGATGGGAGGAATTTTTGACCTTGGAAAGTGGAGATGGTGTTGCTATGGAAACTAATAAGTCTGCTGCCATTCATGAGCTGCAGCACAGGTAAAATGTTCCACTATTAGTGTTTGTGATTGATAAATCTCTATCAGTGTCGTAATTCTTGGAGAAAGCAGAAGCAATTACCAAAATTAACAGCCCTTTTTTGTATGAACAAGTGACTAAGGAGCTTTTCATTAGGGCAGGCTTTAATTTTAAATAACTCCAGGTGCTGCCTTTGAACCAGGAAAACACTTTTCAGGATCATAAGGAAGCTGGAATCCGGGTATTAGCTTTAAAAAAAATAGTCTAAGCTGGAACAGGGAGAAAAAAATAATTGTTATTTGGGTGACAACATCATGAAAACATTTCTTGGCCACAATAGCAGCAAATGAAGCTGGATTGAAAACCAGACCAGTTTGAATTAATGGTTTTGCTTCCACATTTCATATCACACCCTGCAAATGCTTCCATGTGAGTGAAGTGTCTTTAAATCACAGTTAACTGAAAGGCAAATTAAAGTATTTGTTTATGAAATCCAAAAATGGGTGAGAATCACGAGGACTATCAACAGAAATACACAAAAAGGAAAGAGAATCTTGCTTAAAGCCCAAAGCAAATGCACACATTCCTTGTTTGCCTCCTGCTGGAGTGAGGATGGAGCCTCCTCATCCTCCCACCTGACACTCCTCAGGCAAAGGACAGGAATGCATCCCCCCCGTTCTCCTTCTTGAATATCCCTTGTGCTTAATTAAAATATCAACAGTTTGTACCATATTGTGAGGTAAAATGTCCTTTTCTGCCTGGCTGGGCATTGCTCACAGTGAGGGTTTGGTATTCTGAGTTCATTCCTTCTCTGAACCTTTCTTCTAATTAAAAGCATATAACTTGACAATCCTGCTTCATAAAGCCATAAAAATGGGATTAACTCGTGTGGCTCATTACAGCCTCATCTCCAAACAGGCTCTGAATGGGAGCTGAACTCTTTGAGGTTATAATGAATTTGGGGATGGAGTGACCCTTCCCAATTGGCTGTGATAGAAACCATGACAACTGACTTTTGTCTCCAATTAATGTATTGAACTCTAAATAGCCAGGATATTACTCATGTACTTACAAGGAAATTGTATTAAAGTAACCTCAAATGATACTTAAATTAATTATGTAGTGCATGAGTCAGCAGCTGTTTGAAGTGAAGAAACAGAGCAGAGGGCAGACTTCAGTAGCATTTTAAAATACAATTTAAATGAAACTCGATGCTGTTTTATCTAAACGTGAAATGTAAACCTCAGGATAAAAAAAATGTAAATCTCAGGATCAGACTTTCTGTTAAATCAATACAAAGTTGCTACTTCAGTAACAAACAAGCAGCGTGGTAAGGACTAAAAGTCTTGGAATATATAAAATATTGTGATATATAAAATAGCTCAAGTTGCTCATTTAAGCCCAGCTCTGCTGAATTAATCTCAACAACCACGTTTAGGACCCAAACCTTGCCTTTAACTCCTCACTGCCCCTCTCAGCCCTCTTGGGTACCTCTCACAGATCATTCCCTCTTTACTACTCTGAGTAAAGCACTTGTAGCAATCTTTCAGAGCACAGGATTCCCTGTAATTCCTTGATTTCTTGGGAAATAGTCCTGGAATCTGAATTGCTGGAGGAGCAGGACAGCTGCATGAGGGACAAGATATTCTTACACCCATGATTTGTAGCTCCAAAAAGAACCTTTTCTTTCCCTTTTTTCTTTATTTTTTTCTTTTTTTTAAATCCCAGGCTTTCATTTTTGAAACTTTTTGTCATCTTCATCATTCTTGCCAGAGGATCATCTTTAACAAGCCCAGTGCCAGGCTTTAAACCTGAGTTAAAAGGTACTGGGAGCTCACTTCCAGATGAACATGTTCAGCTTTGAAAGCCTTAAAAATAGCCAAAAATGTAAATGCTCTGTATTCCCAGGCACCAGGAGTAGCTCACAACGGCACTTTTGTCCTGTTCCTTAATTAAAGGAACAGCAAAAGCTCCCACTGACTTCCCTGGGATGAGTTAATTTATGCCTGGGTATAAATTAACTGCATTGATTTCAGCAGAGCTGTGCTGGTTTTCACTCCATGGCATTGTGAAATGTGCCTGATGGTAACAAAGTGCACTCATGGCAAAACTTCTGATTTATCACATGGAAGGGTCACAGCAAGTTAGGAATAACAGAAAGGAGTGGGAGGATGAGGAGCCTGTCCTGATGCTGAGCAAAGCAGCTTTGTGGGGATGGAAAGTTAATTCAGGGTGTTGGATGGCACTGGTCACTCATTTCCTCCTTGTTTCTACCTCTCCTCTGCCTGACATGTGGGGTGAAAATGATTTTGACCCATAAATTAATTTTAAATCTAGGATTAAACGTGCTGTGCTGAAGAGCTGGACATTATTACCCCCCCACAAATGGCAATTCAATTACTCAAAAATCAAACTGCCCTCTATATTCTCTTTATAGGCAAAAATCGTGGAAAGAATAATGTTCCTTCCAACACTTATTTTCCAGCAGAGCTTTTTTATGTGTCTCAACGAAGGTCTTTAGGGTTTTCTTGCAGTGCCTTAGGGGACAAAATAAAATAAAGTAATGCATGCACAGTGACACAGTGAGATTAGATTTTTTTTTTTCTTCATAACCCATTGCTATTTAAATGAGATAATCTGATCTAAGCAGAGCACCAGAGGCAAGAAGGGTGATGAAGATAAACTCAGAGATCATTACTTTAAATTCTGTGTACTTGCTATAGGGATGTACAACAACCATCTCCTGACATCGTTGGAATTTAAACATTATTTGATATGAATATGTTAAGAAAGAGCCTTCACTTTCTGGGTTAAAGATGTAGACATGATTTTGGGAAGTTGAAATGAACAGACCTGTCCAAAGTGCTCAATAAAATAAAATAATTGTCTCTTCACACAAAAACTCTCCCAGGTTTTCTCCTCCTGGCTGCCCCTGGATTGTGCTGCCTCCTCTGGAGTTGTTGTGCAAGCCAGGTTGCCACGAATATCTTAATGAGGGAAAATTTTATTTTCATTTTTAATACAGTATTTCTGTCCCAAGTGTCCATCAGCTGCTGTTCTTTGGGTGTGGATGCCAGGTCAGGTTCTCCATCAGGAAATTTCCTCATCCCTCTCTCTGGTCCCTCCACTCTCTCCTCTGTCAAGAAGGAATCACCTTTGATTATTTCACGTGTCTGCCTCCCTCCTGGAGAGCTGATCCAAATTTCCTGTCCCTGCTGTTCCCAGAGGGAAATGACACCTCTGTGAGCCCATTCCTGGTGCTCCTTCCCTTCTGATAAATCCATGCCTGGAGAGGTGCCCTTTGTGCTGCCCTTTGTCCTGCTGACAGCCATGGCCCTCCCTGGGAGCAAATGGATTTTCCAGGATTAAAGACAAGGAAAAAGCAGTGAATTCCATCAGCCTGTGGACAGCAGAACTGCTCCAAGCCAGCCTGACCTGCGTTTTGGAAATGAGGCATCAACTGGGTTTTTACAGAGCCCTTTGGCTTCCTGCCTCCAAATCAACCAAAGACGCAGCCACAGCCCCCCGGGCTGGATTTTTGGCCCATCATTTTGGAACTGTTAAATTAGAGAGAGACATTTCCTGATGTAAAGTGTCCTGATCCTCCTCTGGGTCACAGCAGGATGAATATTGAATACATCACATCCCACACTCTGCCTGCGGTGTCTCGCAGATTTATTGTTGGCATAACAGCACCTTTAGGGATGGAACAGCAGACCATATATTTTAAGACAAGTGACATCTTTGCTATTTCTAACAGCAAAATGTGGAGATGAACTCGTCCAGCCTGGAAATGTTAAGGCTTCCCCCAACAACCAGAGGCATTTGGAGATCTGCTGATGAGTCAGACACTGGTGATAATGAAGGTGTCCGTGGAGGTTTTCATGGTTTGGGAAATAAAAAGCTGATTTCTGTAAATGACTGGCAAGGCTGTGGCAGGAGAGGCCTTCCCAGGAGAGGGGGCAGAGAGGTTGGAAGGACTTTTGTTTCCATGCTGTGGGGTTCAGCTCATTCCCCAACATCCGTGAGCAATAATCATCCCCTGGTGCAACAAAGCCAGGAGAAAAGGGACCCTCATGCCCTGAAGATGCATTATTACATTTATTGCATTATATTGCATTATTTTATTATATTTAGAGACTGTAAAGGGGTTTGAAGCTTTCCGCCAGACAGACAAACCCAGAGCCTGCCCTGAGTGGACACCAGTGCCACCCTTGTACTTCCCAAGGACCCCACACCACCCCAAACCTGAGACAGGGAATTCTGTTTAATGCTCCCTACCACAGCCTGGACTCACTCCACAGCAGAATCTCCCTATTTGTGCCTCATCTCCCAGAAAAACCCCTTTTTTGGAACTCCCCTGAGTGCACGGACGTGTGGTGGAGGAGAGGGGAGAGCTCAGGTGCTGCTTTGAGGGTGCACCCTGAGGTTGGAGCCTGCATCGATTTTGCTGTCAGGGAAATGTTATTTACAGTGCCTGGACTGAGGGGCAGACACTGGAATTCATGGATGTGAATTCACCAGAGTTTGATGTTCTCTATATGGCTTGAGTGTCTAAATTCTCTAAACTGAAAGGCCTTGTCTATTTTTATGCTGGTTTAAATAATTATGGCTTCCCAATCTTTTCAATTAGTTGCTTTACATTATTTTTTCCCCCTTTTATTTAAATTTTTACATGATTTCTTCCTGTTTCGTATCAAACCATTTCATCTCCCAGCACAAAAGGCTCATTAACTTTGTAAAATAACATCCTGGTACTTTAGAAGTCATTAATTTTTTTTTCCACTTTTTTGTTGAACCAGCTTCAAAGACAATTCAATTTTACTTTATTATCACTGCCAAGAAGTTGAAATTAGCAGGTGATTAAGCACTTCAAATATTTTGAGCATTTTCTATTGTCAACAATGGCAAATCTAAGTATAAAGAAATTAAACTTAAGAAGGCACAATAATATATTACTGAAACAGTTTAATGAAGCACAGAATTTTCAAGGAAAATTGCTGGTTTTAACTAATTGTTTGAACAAAGAGCAGGTTTAGATCAGATTTTAGAGATAAATTGTTCCCTGAAAAGGGTTGGTTGAGGTCCTGGCCCAGGTTGCCCAGAGAAGTTGAATTTTGAGGTGGGGATTTCAGAGTTACCATCTCGGATTTTTTGAAGTTTAAGAGCCAAATCCATTCCCTTCTTATCTCCATAACCAATGCCTCAATTAAAGATTTGACATTTGAAAACTTAGATTTTATTATGGAGAGAATTATGGCCATAAAATCACGGAATCACCAAAGGGTTTGGGTTGGAAGGGACCTCACGGATCATCTACGTTCTACATGAAATAGGGAGGAAACCCAGCTGAAGTCGAATTTTCCTGTAGCAGGAATGAGAATATTTTTTTGCAGAAATAATGACCTTGGAAATAAAATAAATTAAAAAGAACCCAAAAAAAACCCCCAAAAAACCCCACCAAAACCACCACAAACAAACAAACAAAAACAACAATAAAAACCAAAACAAAAAACCCCACAAAAACAAAACAAATCAAAACCAAACTAAAAAAAAAACCAAAAAAACACACAAAAAACCCACCAAAAAAACCCAAAACAAACAAAAAAATCACAAACAAACAAACAAACAACCCACAAAAACAAAAACAAAAAACATGAAAAAACAAAATAAACAAACAAAAACCCTCAAAAAAATTAACTCTCCTTTATTTTGACATTAAAAACAAAACCAAATTTCCCTGTTGTTTAATATTCCCGCCCAGCAGCTCTGCACACCCTGCCATGGGTGAAGGCCTTGCCCACAAATTTTTAAGTGCTGGAACAAAATCTGTGACATAATCCCAGGCTGCCCATCCCTCCCATTGTTTGCAGAAGCTGGAAAATAAAACGTCTGGGGTTATTGATTTGCTACTTCTTTTTCATTTAGCGCCCATTGATTGCTGTTTATGTGCGTGGGTTTTGTTGAGCAGGAATTAACATTGAAAACTTCTTGGAATTCGCTGCGTTCACACCTGCTTGACATTCCTGGGGAAATCTTGCTGCCACAATCCCACTCCAACTGGGGAGGGTTCAAAAATCAGAGTTTTCTCTTCTGGCCTCTTGTCAGCAAAACAAAAACAAACAAAAAAACCAAAAATAAAACAAACAAAACCCCCCCCCCCAAAAAAAAAACCAAAAAAAACAAACCAAAAAAAAAACCAAAAAAACCAACCAAAAAAAACCAAAAAACAAAAAAAACCCCCACAAACCAACCAAACAAAAAAACCAAAAAAAAACCAAACAAAAAACCAGAAATTTCTTTTTTTTTTTTTTTTTAATGTATTATTATTATTATGGTTGGCATTTCTCTGGGACAGAAAATGTGGTTGTCACAGGGTTGGAGCTCCCAGAGTCATTTCCAGCCCCTCAGGATGATTTAGGCCATGGTTATCGTGCCTATATTACAAATTTAAACCTCTTGGGCTTGGGAGATATTTTTTCATCCCCATCTGCAAGAGGAAATCTTGTGATTGCCACAAAAATTGCTGGTGGAGCGTGGATGGGAAGCAGCTCTGAGGGGAATAGGGATGGATTGGTCCTGTGGGCCTGGCTGGGTGGAAATGCCTGGGACAGCTCTGAGCTGTTCTCAGCCTGGAGCTGCCACAGCAGGGCCCTGTGCCAAGCCCTCCTCATTGCCCTGTGAAATTCAGATCCCACAGTTTGCCCAGTTTTAGCTCCCAAAACAATCACAACCACAGGGCAACCACATATTTCCCAGGAGACTGAGTCCTGAACCAGCCAATAATAATGTGAATGGATTATTTTTATTTACCTTACGTTTGTTTTTCACCCTCCAGGACACCCCTTTTCTCTATTACTTCATTCATATTTAGGATTCAACTCTTAAAAAATTATTAAAAATTAAAAGCAGTGTTTAATTGTCGTGCAATTACACAGTTTCAGGAACGGGAGGAACATCCCCACATGCACCACGTGAGGATTTATGTCAGTAATTGCTGTGGTTGCTGGCACAGTTATCACAATTAACATCCAAAGGCTCTCTAAGGCTTCTCTTGAAGGGGGTGAGAGGGGAACAAGAGGGCAAATTTTGAGTGTGGAGTTCGAGTTCAGGCACAGAGGGGACGTGCAGCCCCCATTTCCCTGCCTCTCCCTGCTTCCCCTCGGGTGCCAACCCCACCCAGAGGTGCCAATTCCTGTCCTAAGGGTCAGACACTGCCCAAATTCCCACCTGGTTTGCAGCAGGAGGTAAATTTAAAACTTTATTTTGATATATTTGATTTTTAGACCCTTGTAGAATTTTTCTACAGCACTTTTCCCCCTTCTCCATAGTGTAGCCAGTATTTTGTCCTGTGTTCAATATTAATATCTGCTTTATTGTTCTATTCTAATTACAATCTCATTATTAAAGGGGCCCTATGTTTTCCTGTGACAGATATTGCATCTCATCGTTAGTGGATCGTGGTTATTCCATGCTTATTGTTATTAATAATTTGTAGCAATTGGATTGGAATTACAATATTACTTTGCTAAATCACTTTTGCTGCTAATTAAGGCACTGTGTGTGACATTGTTTAGCTCCAAACATCATCGTCCTGCTTTTCAGCCTGCACTAATTACCTGTAACTCATTCATTTCGACTTGGAAATCAGATCTTTTAATCAAACTCCTCCCAGCTTTGCCGTGGTGGGAGCTGCTCTTGGTGGGAATGAAAAGTTCTCATGGACAAAGATATTTGTAATGACAAATGCACCTTTCACCGCAGCCCTGGAGCTCCTTAGAAACAGAATAATTGTCCTCAGTGCTCCCAAACACGATGGGAGGAGGAGGGTTCTGAGGGAAAAGTGAAAGATGGCTGAAAAATCCCAACTCTTCGAGGTATCAGCGGGGAAATCGCCGTGGCTTTAAATTGTCTCCTCTGCACAAAACGTCTGCGAGCTCAGATCTGTCACACTCTTTGCTGGGGCAATATTTCCTCTGAAGGAGCAACTTCACTTTGTTATTTGCTGGGAACTTCACTCACCCCGGCTGCCAGACAAACAGGAGACACTCGGAGGTCGTGCTTGAGCCACGAGTGGGAACCCCCCCGATGGCCAGGGGGATTCCTGGGGTGTGTCAGGCATTAGCAGGGCTCTCCTAGAGCCACAGCCTCTGACAGGTCCTGGATATTGCAGCAGCCTGAGGAAAAGCAGGAAAAAACGGGGTTATTTCTGTGCAGTTCTTTCTGCAAATGTCTTAGGGGAGTGCACAAAAGGTGTAAAAAAAGTGCAGATATTTGTGCTGGAGCTGTTCTGCCATCAAACCTGGGCACACGTGCAGCAGCTTCACCTTTCTTTTTTGTGGAATCACAGAGTGATGGGATGGTTTGGGTTGGGAGGGACCTAAGAGCTCATCCAGAGCCATTCCACTCATCCAGACACCTCCCACTGTCCCAGGCTGCTCCAGCCCCAGTGTCCAGCCTGGCCTTGGGCACTGCCAGGGATCCAGGGGCAGCCACAGCTGCTCTGGGCACCCTGTGCCAGGACCTCAGAACCCTCCCAGGGAGGAATTTCTTCCCAATATCCCATCTAACCCTACTCTCTGTCAGTGTGAAGCCATTCCCTGTGTGCTGTCCCTCCATCCCCGGTCATTGTCTCTCCCCATGTTTCCTGTATCCCCTTCAGTCTCTGCAAGGCCACCCTGAGGTGACCCCAAAGCTTCTCCTGTCCAGGTGAGCAATGCCAGCTGTGCCAGCCTTTCCTCCCCAAAGCTTCTCCTGTGCAGGTGAGCAATGCCAGCTGTGCCAGCCTTTCCTCCCCAAAGCTTCTCCTGTGCAGGTGAGCAATGCCAGCTGTGCCAGCCCTTCCTCCCCAAAGCTTCTCCTGTCCAGGTGAGCAATGCCAGCTGTGCCAGCCTTTCCTCCCCAAAGCTTCTCCTGTGCAGGTGAGCAATGCCAGCTGTGCCAGCCCTTCCTCCCCAAAGCTTCTCCTGTCCAGGTGAGCAATGCCAGCTGTGCCAGCCTTTCCTCCCAGCAGAGCTGCTCCATGCAGGGCACCCCCAGCTCCACCCCTGCACCCCAGGGAGGAAAGCTCCGAGGCAGGCAGGGATCCAGGCACGGCTCCAGCCTCATTCCAGAGCCAGTGGAAGGCTGTTTCCATGGGAGGTTGTTTCTGGGCAAGGATCTCCAGTCTGGGGGGTTGTTTGCCACTGGATTTCCATAAAAGCAGATGCAAAGTTCGTTATCATTTGGGAGAACTGTGTGGGAAAACAGCACACAGTTAGAAAATCAGAGCATGTTGCCCCTTGAGTTTGGCTTCTCCTTTGTGGAGGTGCTGGGTGCCCAGACCAGGGTTTGTTTTGTTTCAGTGCCCAGCAGGTGCCCAGGCTGCCACTCCTCCCTCCCAGCCCTTGGGATTGTCCCCATCTCAGTGCCATGAGCTCACTCTGAAAATTTAGAATAATTTAGAGTAAAATCTACCCAAACTTGGGCTCACATGCTCAGAAGGCCTTTTCCCCCAGCCCCAATGTGATTTATGGAATGCAATTTCTTCATCCCCTAACTTTGTCTCACTTCATACACTTATGCCAAATAGTTTTTGATGATTTATTACATTTCCCACAGCTTATAAAAAAATGGGTATCAATACAATGTCAACTGCAGGGGTTAATCTCTAGTAACTTACTGAGCATTAATCAGATTCATATTTCAGTCATATTAATCTAAAGCTACTAAAATCACTGATGGTATAATGCAACTTAAATCAGAATATAGTGTGATACCACCGTCTTTCTATTTAGATTTATTCTGATTTACACTACATATGGTAGAAATAAAAGACTTTTCTCTGTGTCTTCCTTGTAGGTTTGTGAGTTTGCAAAACACAAATAGTTTGCTCTAGGCCAGAGAAAATGTAACCATTTATGCAACAGATATTGAATTCATATTTGCCTGACAAGTGACCTTATCAGCTATAACTTGTCATCTCCTAATTAGTCTACATTTATTTTATTCACTCAATTAACCCCCAGCCTCTCCAGGAGATAAGCTGGCGATACACGAAATTATGTGTGGTGCTGCAATTAAAATGGTGCTGCACATGTACTCCACAAATTTGCCTTAAAGAAAGGTAAACCTCATTAATATCCACCAGCCTGACTGCAAATTAAAAGGGTTTTATTGCCAGTGATGCCACTGACTTTCAGTGCTCACTGGCAGGGAACAACAATGTCTTTTCTTCAGAGAATCTAAGAATAATCCCATGAAGCTAAGAGTGCACAGTGAGATTTAGAGAGCAGCAATATCTACCTATTGTTAAACCTCTCCTTCCCAGAGAAATGTTATTATTTTTAATTAAGAACTCTTAATTTATTTCGACCTACAATCTCATCCGTATATTCTTTTCACTTTTTGGATTTCATCTTTGCATTTCATTTGGTCTTTGCGTTTATTACATTGCACTGCTGACATTTCCCCCCCAATTTAAACCCTCCGTCCCAGCTCAAGTGACAAGAAGCAGCCCCTACATCGAGTGCCCTCCTTTCTTTGGCACCAAAACACTTTCCTTTTTTTTTCCCCTCAATCTGCTGCAGTTGGAACTCCACCACTGGCAGAGATGAGATGACTAATCCAATTTCCCTCCATGCAGAGAGTCCTCTTGCATTTCTCTCTGCACTTCTACTTTTTCCCTGAATAGCCGTCATTTAATGCCCCGTTATCTTGGATGGCACTCATTTAGTGCTTTATTAAGCAGTAATTCAGCAGCCTGTTATCAGTTCCTACTAGAGCTGGGGAAAATATGCCAGCCAAGTATGCGAGGTTTCCGAAGAACTACGGCGGTTTTGTGATTTTTGGATTAGAGAAAAATTACCCCAAAGTAATAGATATGAAATGTTTTCCCTGCATTTCATTATTGGCCCGGTGCTAAAGCTCCCATCAGGCCATTCTGACTGTAGATTGTCTGGTTTTTATTTCTGTTTCCAACCCAAGCAGCAAAATTCTACAAAAATCACAGAGAACTCAATGGACTGAGAAGTCCTAAACCTGGACTCACTTTTTCTTCTGCACTCGTGTCCTTTCTGGATGTTTTCATGTGGGGAAAAAGACATAAAATAATCTTTTAGAGCTTCTTAAAAACCAGGGAATTGAAGTGAAATAATGGGCAAGGGTAGAAACCGAAGCGTGGAGGGATCAATGTAAATCCCAGCTGGAAAAAAAATGGGTTTGCCAAATAATTTTGATGATTGAATAGGCAAAGGCTTGAATGGAAATTGCAACTTGTAAAAGTTGATGAAAATAGTATTATTTAATAATGAATGATTCCTGCTTCCTGAAATGGCTGGATTTTAACAAATAATGAAAGTAGAGATAAAAGGGAGGAGGTAAGAGGGTGATGGAGCAGCTGAACTGGCATTGGCCATGGAACAGCTGCCAGAGCTGTGGAATTTTTCATTTAGCTGCCCATGAAAAGCATTTCAGGTTCTGGTTTTCCTCTGGATACAGGGGACACAGGAGGACAAATGGTGCAAACTCTTCCCATGGCCTGGAGTTCCAGGCTCTTCTCTGGGGTGAGAACCTCGGGAAGGGTTAACAGGGACACCTCAGCCCCCGGGTTTGGGCTGCTGCTGTTGCTGTGCACCTTTAAAATGGTGCCAAACATTCAGGAGAGGAAAGGCAGTGACTAAATGGGACAGTTTCCAGTTTTCCCTGGATTTTCAGCCTGCTGACATGGCCAGCAGCATTTCCACCTCTCGTGTCCCTGGCTCTCAGCCCTTCCTGTTGATCCATTCCCTTTCCATCTCTGCTCCAAGGCAGAATTTCCCCTACCAGCCTGCTTTTCCCCCGATCCTTCCAGCTGGGTTTTGTTTTGTTGTTGATGCTGTCAATGCTTTTTTACTTTTTTTGGAGAACACGTCAGATAAAGGTCATTTTTCCTTGAATGGAAAAGCACAGTAATTTTGACAGTGAGACATTCCCAGCTTGCTCTGCATCAGAAATGTTGATATTAGCTCCTTTAAAATAGAGAGTGGAGGCAAAAATTGCTTGAGCAACTCAATGGCTGGCAGTCATTTCCCAAAAAAACAGCATTTGCAAAGTTATGCTTGTGTCTTCTGCTAAATTCCAGGGTGCCATTACTGGAAGGATTTTAAGTTCATTTGCTTTTGCTCAGGGAAAAAAAAAAATCATCATGAAGGTTATAAACAGCCACAAAAGATGATGGCTTCAAAATGTGTCTTCTGGCTGATCCATAATCATTTGCCTTGGCAATTTTATTGGGGACCATTAAGGCTGATCACTAACTCTGTGTTCCTAATTATTTCTGAAGTATTGTGCTGTTTTCTGTGCTGAAATGCGGAACGAGCAGAGCAGTGGGCTGCTCGGGATGGCAATGTTCTAACTGGGTTTTAATCAATGAGTGATAATGAGAGCTTGTGTTTTGACTTTCCCTTCTTAATTGCCAGTAATAAAGCAGATCCTCGTTGATGATATTTAGCAGAGTTCAGTTTCATTCATCTCTGTTTATTCTATTTATTTTGAAAGTGCCTGGGAGCTTTCAGCGTGCTAGACACAATAACAGAATATACAATGCTAATTATATTTTCCTTGCCTGATATTTTCCAAACAGAGGATGATGCTGCCTTTTCCTGGGGAGTGATTGCACCTCCCTGTTTTCAGCAGCTTTCTGGAAGGCAGGAGGAGTCAAAGGATAAAACCATGTCCTGTGAAATCTGTGAGATCCCAACCACATTTTGCTGTTTAAATCTCTATTTCCCTTCTGCTGCTCATGATAGTTTTTGTTTGTTTGTTTGTTTGGGGATTTTTTTTTGTGTCTTTTTTTCCAGGATGCCAAAATAAGAATTAAATACAAATATTCTCAAGATGAGGCACATCTACAGGTGCTGATGGCCAGGAAAATTCATCTTACCCAAACAGCCCCAACAAAGCCACATGAGGGTTGATCTATCTCAGACAGACCTTCAATTGTCAATTTTGCAACCTGATTTTTGGTTAAGAAAGACCATTTTCTTTCTAAAATTTAAATTCCAGATTTAGTTTTGGTCCTTCAAATGGATGTCAGTACTGTGATGACAATTGCATGCAAATCAGTCAGTCCACACAATAAATATTTTGATAATATCCTGCCTGAATAATCTAATTTAAATCAGGACTTGCCTTAGGTTTAAAATGTTTTAAATATCCTTTCCACTCCTCTTCAATTATATGTAAGAAAATAAAGAGTTTTTTAATCTTGCCTGGATCATTGCTTGGGATGATTTATATCCCAAGATTTTCTTCCTGAGTTATCAATCATCTGAAAGCAAAAAGTAGGTGGCAGCCTGAAATTTCTATATCAGATCTTTCTGTGTCCTGAGGATTTTTTTTTTCCGTGGCAGTAATTTGGGCTACAAAAATAAATGGTCTCCACATGTTTTTCTATTATCTTCACGATCTCAATTATTTCTAAGTGTTATCCCAGGCTATAAACCTTGTTATCTACATATAAAATCACTGCTGATGTCAGGGTCTTGCAGCTAATTCCTGACTGGTTTAATTCATGCCTCTTACTTAAGCCCTAGTGAGAAAAACAAGCGTCTGGGAAGGAGCCATTTTGTTCCAGTTATTCAAAATAAACAAATCAAATTTAAACAGCTTGTACAAGAAGCCTGAACACCCACCTGCATTATAGTGCTGTAGAATGGAGATTGTATCTGGATTTCTACAAGGTCTGGGGCTCTCAGTGCTGCAGAACCAAAATGCAACTTCACATTACAACGATTTTCCTGTTGAGCATAAGTGGGAATTACCAAGTGTGGCCTCTGGAAACAAAGATGAGTCACTGCTTGCTTTAGTAAATTCAGACTATTTGCAAGCCAGCCTTTCCCATGAATTCTCTCCCTTCCTCCCTGGATCTTTGAGTGCAGCAATTCTCCTTTTCTCCCTTCTGTTTCCAGAGTCACAAAGGGTTGTAAAGACTCAAATGGGTCTGAAATTTCCCCAAATTCCTTTATTTTTTCCTCGTTTTCCATATAAACAGAACTGCAGTTTCTCATGTTGTTATGTGCTTATTCAAGGCAATGTTTCACTCTCTCAGGTTAATAAGGCATTGACAGGGGATCTATCAATAAAATTTGGGAGTCATCACACCAAATTCCAATGATAAAACTCATCTGAGCTTAATTACTCCCCATCCTCCAAAAGAGCAAAGCACAGTTACATATTAAACAGAGAAAAGTTAAGAAAAAAGCCAAAGTGCTGGCTTTATTTAAGTGGCAGGATATTAAATGATATAGCTGTTATCTTTTCCTGTAGTATAAATTATTGAATTAAGCCTTCAGTCAGTTTGGCAGCAGTGCCAAATGAATTTTACAGGAGTACAATGCAGCAAACAGAATCTGTCATTGAATCTGGGGCTCCCTTGGAACTGAAATTACAGTGAACAAAATGCTCGTGCACCAGATTGGAAAAGGTTCATTATTATTTATTCAGCTTGCCTAGTAACACAGAAAACTGATGGAATTTCTTTGAGAAAGGCCCACGTCAGGATTAGTATCCATCAGAAAGGCACATCCCTCCAACTTCATCAGGATATTTGTCTCCATAATTAGATGTCTGTTCTCCATCTGAAGGATATGCCCAGGTTTGTGGCAGCAAACAAATCACCCTCACTAATGAAAAGGTGATTTTCATCTCTTATTTCACTTCTCTACAAGTCAACAGCAAAAAGTCTTTGGGAAATCTTTTCATAAAACCAAAATAAGTCAGGCCCATGTAGGAATTTCAGCACTGCTGCTCACTTGTTTGTTTCTTCTTCAGTAAAATATTCCATTATTAATACAGGTGACACATTGTGTATTTATAGCCCCTCTCCTGGAGCATCCTTCCACACATCCCTGCCATGAATTGTTCATAAATCTGTGCTCATCTCCAGTCAAAAGCTTAAATCAGTGCAGCTCCACTGAATGCTCCCCACAACCCATCCATTAGGAGCAATTTTCCTTCTCTGCAACTTGAACTCCTGGTCTGGAATCTTTAGGGAATATTTGGGGGTTTGGATGGAACACGGTATCTGTAAATCTGAGGTTTGATTGCTGCACTCAGGGTGATACCAGGAGAAAATGTCATATTTGGCATTTAGGGATCCATCCTAAATTATTTTAGGATTAGAATGTGTCTGTTAGATGGGTAATAAATTTGCTACTACCCAAATATATTCCTAGGAAGTGCTGAAGCAATACTGGTTATTATAGAACTCCTAAAAAGATGTTGGGAGCATCACATTTTGACAAAATCTTTTGTCACTATATATGTTTAATTGAAAAAGGCTCATCATTCTCATGGCTATGACAGTTTTTGCATAATACTTCCTTAATTATCACCTGTGATATATTACACCCTGATTCTCCATGCTGGGTTCTGACAATAACAGTTATATCAGGAATTAAATCCTTATTTTATAGCTTGGTTGTTTGTTTTCACACCCAAGGAAAATGTGCAGTCAGTCCATAACCTGAACATGTTGTTTGCCTCAGCTTGCCCTACCTGCCCCACCAGAGAGATCCTGTTCAAATAACAGCAAAAATATTGGAATATTTGACTCCTTTCTCCAGGAATACAATTGACAGGGCGCAGAATCAACTTACTGAAAACATTTCAAATTTCTGTGCCTTTTAGGGCTGCAGGAGCCCTGATTAAATAAAAGTTGTGTCTCCAAACTCAGATCAGGAGTGGGGTTCTCTGAGTGAGGCACAGGCAGCTTCCATCCATCACTCGTGGGAAGAGGGGACAGAGGAAGGGACCTTGGAGTGGCAGCTCCTGGGAAATGCCAGATTCCAGCTGTGCCTCCTTTCATCCCCTTGCCCTCATTGTTTTTCAAATCTCAAGGAAGTGGCACAATTTCCCCGCTGTCCCCCAGGTGGAATGGTCTAAAGTTGAGAGAGGCGAGGTTTAGATTGGATATTAGAGAATATTTCTTTATGGAAAGGGCTCTAAAGGATTGGAACAGGCTGCTCAGGGCAGTACTGACATCACCAGCACTGGAAGTGTTCAAAGAACAGTGTGGCAGTGGCACTTGAGGACACGGTTGTGTGGTGAGCGTGGATGGATGGGTTTGTTGCTTTGGAAGCCTTTTCCAGCTGCTGTGAATCCATGATTCTGTCAAAGGGATGCCTTTGGCTGTCATTTTACACACAGTTTCCTTTATAAACCCTGGGCTTGAGTGCCAAATTCCCCATCATTACTGAGAGTTTCTGTGACTTCAGCAGTGCCCGGGCTTCCCCGCGTGTGCCTCATCCCTGCCTCCCCTCTCCCAACATCACAGGGAGCTAAAAGTCTCCCTGGCTTGGTGTCTGCTGGCAGAGACGCTGTGGGACCCCACCAGTGCTCCCAGCTTGACTCTTTCAATAGAGGCTGAGACTTGAAAGGAGAGCCCTGTGTCTCTGGAGCTCTGCACATCGACATCTGAAGGGAGAGAACACATCAAAGCTGTGGGGCCCTTTGGGAAAACCCTGCAGCTCTTAGGTCCTGCTCAAACCTACAGGATCTGATCTGATCACACATCCTGTGTGTGGTGCTTCACTCCACGGGAGCTGGGTGGCACTGGGGGGACAGAGGGAGTCCTGCCTGTGCTCCTGACAAGGAGTTTCTCTTCCCACACAACATTTTCTGCATTTTTCTGCTTCATCTTTCCCCATCTTCTCTCCCAGTGTAAAAATCCGGCTCCTTGAAGGGATGGGTGTCACTTCAGGTGGCACCAAGCAGTGTCTCATCCATTGCCTCTCGTTTTGTATCTGCCAGGCTCCTTTTAAAGCCCTTGAACTGCCTGGTCCAGGCCTTGGAGGAGGGAAATAATAATTTCATTCTGTTTCTGATAAGATTCAGTCAAAAACCCCAGTGCTCTTTGCAGGGAAACCCTCCATGGCATTGAAAAATCCGTGGATTCCATAAACTCCCTGTCTTCCAGTTAAAGATTACCCGTATCTTCAGCTGAAAAATTAAGCAGATTTTGAATAAGTTGGATTTTTCATAATTTTAGAAGGGGGAAGGCTCTAATTCACCTGTCCCATTCCTTTTGCTGGAGCTGACAGGTGTTTTACTATCACACTGATTTAAAAGACGCCCCTTAATCAGGTGTCAGCCTTGGCCCATAAAGTCATATTAATGTTTTGGATCAGATATGAAGCTCTATCTAAGGCACATTAAGAAAGATTCATTAGGAACTCGCTACCCCTGGAATTTACAGCCTTCCTGGAACTTAATAGCCTGGATAAATTCCTCCTTATCTGGTTTGCTTATGTGAATTATGGCAGGTTTGCATTTGGAAGCTTCTCCTTATGATCTTTTGTAAGGATCTATCACAGGTTGCTCCAAATCCTATCCAGCCTGGCCTTGGGCACTTCCAGGGATGGGGCAGCCTCAGTTTCTCTGTGCTCCCAGCCCACCAGAATTCCCCATTCCAGTGAATCCTCTGGAATTTGGCTCCTTGGAGCTGATTCTCCTGGGCAAACCTAAACTCTTTCCCTGCAAATAGTTCATGATGTTTCTGGGACATTTTCAGTTTCACCAAAAAAAAGCAGATTTTATCTGCTCTCACTGAGCAGCTCGGAGTAATGGTAATTCCAACTCCACTCTGCAAAAAATCCCAGTGGGAAGGAAGAGCTGAGTAGGAAAGGGATAAAAGTCAGATAATTTACAGTATTGGCCTGCTGAATTATCCACACTCACTCCACAGACTGGGCCTGGGCCAGCCTGAACTGCTCTTGTGTTCTCCTTTGCATTTCCAGCGGGGCAGAGACCTCACAAGGAGCTGAACATGAACCCAGCCAGAGTCAGAAACAGGAAAGGACAGGGAGCAGGATTTGCCAGGAAATTAAATTGATTAAATGCAAACTGCAGATTTGTTTTTCTTTCTCCCTGTCTGGATGAGGCGGAGCATAAATATTGAAACATTTATTGTGGCTGGGTGAAACCTCTTTAACTCCATTGGACAGGAATATCAGGAATATCAGGAATATCAGGAATATCATCCACCCACTGCCCATAAAGCAGTGACTGGGAAGCACTGGGACACCCCTGTTCTTCCATAATTATGGAAAAATCAGGGTTTCTCCTCTTCCATGAGCTAATCCTGCACTGGCTGAAGACAACATCATGTAATGAATGGAGGGATGATGATTCATTTTCCTGCTTTAGCTTTGAATTCAGGCTGGCGTAATTACGGTCTTTATGGAGATCAAACTGATTTGGCATCATAAAGAAATACATTTTAACTTCTTATCAGACATTCCATAACAAGAGTTTATATTTACTTTCAAGCACCACGCTGAGGATTTTCACACAATTTTTATTTTTATAGAAAAAATACATTTAATCAAATATTCATATTACAATTGATTTTTTTTTAAAAAAAAAATCTGAACTGTTTAAATCTTAAAAAAAGCAAACAGGCCCACGAAAATGCATTTGTCATGTGTATCTCCAGAGAAATAATGGGGATTGTATTGAACCTGGAGGATGGAGAAGAAATATATGGCCATTCTCTATAGGAAACACAAAAGGATGCATCAGGAAATTAGAAATGACCAGCCTGACCTTTTCTATAAATAAGAGATGGACTCCTAGGACACCATTGGCTCTGAGAGTGCACATCATTTCTCACAAATTTGATGTTATTCTCTGCTGCAGATCAGCCAGCGAGGAAAGGATATTAAAGAGAAAACAAAACAACAGCAAGAAGCTGCCTTTACTAAAATTCATGGGCAGTGTTTTTGTGACAGGGATTGGGACATGTCCCCTGGAAAGGAGCTGTAAAATATTGTGTAAAATATTCTACACATTAAGGGCCTGCTGCATTAAGGACATGGGAAGGGGATATAAAATTAAGATATTCAATACTCTGCAAATGACAAATGAGTCTAAATTCCTTTTAGAAAAAAACATGAGAAACTAATCCCAAGTTTACCAAAATATTTGCATTTTTATGAGGTGAAGTAGGGGTTTTTATGTCCATCAGGCAGTTCACCACTGGCCCAGGCAGGCACAGGGATTTCAAATGCAGCACGATGATCCCTGGGTCATTTTGTGGCTTCAGAACAGCTCCTCCCTGGCAGCTCTGGGAAGGTAACGAGGAGTGAGGAAATGAACCCAGAAGGGGAGAAAATTCCTCCCAAAGAAAGGACAAGTCAACGGGTCAATTGTACAGACAGTGAGAAAAGAAGTCCTCAGATCTGTCAAGGGACTAAACCCAGAGGAGTGGCAGGACAAGAAACAAAGATTATTTCAGCAGAGCCAGCCCCCATCCCAGGGAGCTGCTCTGCCTTGCCCTCATGGTTTGCGGAACAAATTGACTTCTTCCTTCTCCCCAGAGCAAGGAAGATCATCATGAAATATAGAAATAGTTCTTGTTTTCCTTGCAATCAATCATTTCATTTTGGATCTGAATAAAGGTTGATTATTTAATGTTACTACTCCTTTAAAAGGATTGAAAAAGGGGAGGGAAAAAACACCAAAATACCAATAAATAAGAAAAAAAAAATTAAAAAAAAAAATCAACAACCCTAAACCCAGACCAGTATAGAAAAGTATATATAATGTCTACAAAAAATAATATCTCATATAATGTGTACAAAAAATAATATCTCTGGGGATGGGAAGGGTTAGAGGAGAGGGAGGTGAGTGGTTCCCTTAGGCTGTGCTGTGAGCAGGGAACACAATTCCACAATTCCACCCTTCCCTGCTGATTCCATCTTTTCCAGTCCTGACCCACAGCAGGAGGAGCTGGGTGGGCACATTTCAGGGTGGGCCTGAGAACTTCCATGGGAAATATGCAAAGAAGCTTCACTGTCACCTGCAAAATAAATCAGCAGCACCCGAGCTCTGCGATTTTATTATCAATCAGCCTTGAAATATTTCCTCCTTAATAGTGCAATGTCTGCAGGTGGATTCTCTGCTGAATGCAAGAGCAGACCTGAACTTGCAGCTGAAAGCAAAGGACTCCAAAGGACAATTTTATGTGGAAGGACACGCTAAAGACATCTAATCTTAAATTATTGTTTTTCTTTCACAGGGGAAGAAACCCTGCATGGGCCTATTTTTATCCAAGAGCCATATGATATCACTTATTCCATGGGCTCAGCAAATGCAGAGATCCTCCTGAACTGCACAGCTAAAGGATATCCACTGCCATACTACAGGTGAAGTCAACCTTGGGGAAATTCTGTCTAACTGGGACTCTTTAAATTGGGTTTTAGTCACTGCACCACCAGAAATAAACACCCCAAAATCTGGTGAGTGCTCACGGCAGGAGTGTATGAAGTTTAGAGCAAATTGGAGGAATGAAGGAAAAATATTTTTGCTGCTTTGCTGTAAAGAAAATTAACACAGGAAAAGAGAATAGTTGAAAATCATCCCCAAAGTATTTAAAAATGTACAGAATTGATTCTGAATACACAGAACAGCTGTGAAAAATGGGAAAATGGACGCACTGAGCATCTGTACTTAATAAAACTTTCCAAACATTAATAAATGCTTGGAAAGCAGAAGAGAAACATCCTTCCCCTTTTCTAATTCCAGCATTTCATGTGCATATTTTATGGTGTTTGTTTAGAGAAACAGCTCCAAAACCTTACAAGAGTCACTTAATAAAACCTTGGTACAGAGGATTTTTTGTTTATTCAGTAACTGTGGACTCATCATTTACAGTACAACTTCTTGCCCTAAGGATCTGGAAATCCAAATTGGATAAGAGGAAAAGCTGGGAATCTTGGGGAAAAAACCAAACAACAACAAAACAAAAACAAACAAACAAACAAAAAACCACAAAAACACAACAAAAACCAACAACATCATGCTTTCTTCAGAAAATAATGGGGAGAGTAATGGTTGAGGTGAAGGAAAATTATATATAAAAAATAAACCATTCATGCAAGATATGAAAGAAAATCATGTCCTATCAAATTCTTAGAGAATATTTACTGAAGAGGTTTTAATTGCTCCCACCACAGCCTTGCCAGGAAAGTGCCACCATTGGTTACCAGCTTGGCTTTTGGATTTCATGGCCTGATTTGTCCCCAGACATTGTGTTATGAAAGGAACCCTTAATTTCCTTAATTTCCTTTGTTAAAGGAACCCTTAATTTCCTTTTCACAGTGCAACTCCTCCTCCTACGAGTAGAAATCCTCTTGTATTTCCCAACCCATCTGTTCTCCCTGTTCTCCCAGCATCAGCTGGTTCAGGCCATGAATTCCAAGCCTGTCCAGATCATCCCCATTTCTGTTTCACATTTAAGCCTATTCCTAGAATATTCCTGGACTCTTTTCTCCCTCCATGGATTCCTCACCCCCACAGAGAGCAGAGGGAGCAGCTGCTACCAGGCAGGAGTGTTGGGAAGTCTTCCCCATCCCATATTTGATATCCATATTTTACCTTTCATTTTTTCTACCCCCCAATTCATTAAATTCTCTGGGGTTTTTTTTCACCATTCCCATTTTTTTTGCAAAGCCTCAGTGGCTCCAGGGACGTGAGCTCAACATCTGGGGATGGGTCCTGGAGCCCCGAGGTCAATTAGAAGTTATCAGACAATCACTGCTGCAATTACACCACGACGTGGAGGGAACAGGGAGCTTTCCTCTTCTCTTTGATTTCCCCACAGCTGATGCTGGCTTTGTCAGATAAGCATTGAGCCCACATATTTAAAGTTCCAACAATTTTAGATAAATCAAGCCCAGTATGAAATTTTAATCATCTCCTTTGCCGAGTGATGGCAAAGAACAGCAAAGGCTGCTGGAGGTTTCTCTTTGATTCAGAAATACAGAACCACTCCAAGAGGAGGAAAGTTAGATACAAGTTAATTTGCTATTTAGCATTTTTTTACATCAAGAAATATGCTGATAAATGCCTTTTCTTGAAATAAAATTTTAAAAAATGCTTAGCATTTCCTAAAAGTTTTATTTTACTAGGTACACTTTTATTCTTATAGACTTGTCAAATGTAGTGATAATTTTTTGCAACTCCTCCTCAAAATATTGTGTGTCTGGGAAGCACAGTGTAAGAATTGTGTAGAAATGTAGGTGGAAGGGCTGAATAATAAAAATGAGACACAGTTTTCCCTTTGGAAGTAACAGAGAACACAGATTACACTGGAAACAAAAATATGGATGGAAGCATCTCCATTAAGAGATCCATATAAATGGTCTGATAAATATAATTTTATCTCTTATGTCTTTTTTATAAAGTCAAAATTGTCCATAATATCAGGTACATTATTCCAGGTGTTTCCTGGTGTGATGTTGGTGGTAAATAAACACTACTTTTTAAATTAGATTTATCATTTTGGGCACTTAAGCTTTTATGGTTATAGTCACCAGAGGGTTTATCACCAACTAACTCAATGAATTTTACCTATTTTTTTTTTTTTACTTCCAGCCTATCCATGAACACCCTGCAGTGTTTCCAGCAGTATTTTGACATTTTTTGTTTGATTTCAGGTGCTTTCTTTCCCTGCACTTCCATTCAATATCCAGAGCAATTCCACAATCCTGAATTTTCATGCAAGCTGGAAATCGAGGGTGTTTTCCCCTCAGTAATCTCCTCAGAGAGGAGCCAATGGAACCAATAAATAAATAAATCCAAGCGCAGCACAAGCAACATTCATTAGAACAACATTTTAATATTTCAGCCCAACACAGAGTGCGGCACTAAAAGGAGATAAAGAGATTCAAATCCAATCCAAATCCAAGCAGCACGAGGATAACTGGAACACAGAAATGAAAGGGAGGGCACGAAGTCTACGAGGATTGCAAGTGGCATCAAATATGCTCATAATCATTGCATCAAGCTGGAGAACGATCCCCAGTAATCCCAAAAATCCACCCTTGGCAAAGAAATTGCAGCCCTGCTCTCATGTCCTCGTTCCCTGGAATGCTGTTCCATGGCTTAGAGCAGATTTTGCCTCAAAAGTGGGGTAGAATTAAAAACTCCTTCACCCTCTGCTGTCTTGTTCACAGGGAAGAGTTTTTCAGCTCCCCATTTTCCTCCTCACTGGAGATGCTGTACATGAAGGGGGTTTTGCAAATCCTTTTCCCAATTACAAGAAAGCCTCAGGTGGCTAGGTAGGATATTTCCATTTGAATGCAAATAATCTAAGAAATACAGGACACAATGGAGTCATGAAAATATTGATATTTTTGTTATAGCAGCAGGCTGAAAAGACAATTTATTAAATCATGTGAGCATATACCCACTCACAGCCCTTGGGCTCCTGGGGAACTGATCAATTCAGCATCAGAATACAGGATATTTTTTAAAGTTTAGGTTCTGAAGCAACTGGTGAAAAAAAACCCAATCCAGGATGTATTTCCTGTAATTGAGGACAAATATTTTCCAATGGCTGCATGCAAAAAAATCACAAAAATACATAGATGATCTCTGTCTTAACGTGCTTGTGTTAAAATTCCCTAAAATAATTACCCAGATTTCTGTGTATTAATACTCTGCAGAACACACAAAGTGATTAAATCATTGTCTACCACATGAATTCATTAATTCGCTTCCTTCAGTGATGTAAACATATTAATTAGGGAAAAAGCCCACACCAGGAGCTGAACCCCTGATCTATATGCAAAGTTTAATAATCATTGTACCATGGTGATTAGAATGATTATGGGGATACTGTGAAGAATTCATTTGCAGCAACTAAGCCAACGTCTTCACATTTGTTTGGAAAAACAATTATAGGCCTTAATTGGGAGCCATGCAATGATGACAGCAGTTATTTCAGTGATTGATTCTGAAATTAAAGAGAACTGGCAAATTAAATACCAGAATATCTTAGATTAGAAAATGGAAAGCTTTAGACAACTCGGAGCGTATGTAAATCCTGAAATATGGCAAAATGCAAACGCTAGTACCCTAAAATAACAGCAAAACCTGGACCAAGTAAAGCAAACATCACAAAGGAATCGACGAGAGATGCAGAAACACCAAAAATCAGCTGGAATTTGTGGGAGGAATTCCTGAGAGTTGAGTGTTGCACCCAAATATTTTAGTGTGGATGCATCCATGAAAGGATGATTATATTGATATTTTTGTTATAGCAGCATGCTGAAAAGATAATTTCTTAAATCATGTGAGCAAAGAAGTGATTCCATGTTATTAGAATCTGCTCACAGAATTCCACTGATTCCGTATTTGACCAGTCATTATCTCTCAAAACAACCAGTGCTCACCTGAGGGTCAGGACACTCCCTGTACTTGTGGAGATTTCCCTTGGAGCACAGAATTGCATTTCAGAGCCCAGTGTGGAAATCTCCCTGCACAAAAACCTCTCCTGAGCAGTGTGAGGGTGTGGAGAGAGGTCTGGAGGGGGCTGGCAAAGCCCTGGGCTGCGTGTCCAGGTCAGATTTCCAGGGGTGAAGTGTGAATTTGTTTCACTCTGCTACCAGGGGAAGCTGCCCTGGCTGTCAGGAGCTCTGCAAATAAGCAGAAAAGGATCATTTTTAGGGTAATTAACAAGGAGATGATTGCCCTTGGTTTGGGCACTGTCAGGAACCCAAAGTGAGCCATTGGCAATTTTTGTATGAACCTTCCGTCAACGGAGGGCTCAGAATCACCCAGAGATCAAATGATAAAATTTGATAAAATCAAATGAACAAACAAATTTATCAGAAATTAAAAAGGCTGACGAGGTGGCTCTGATATAAAATCAGGAGAAGAAAATTCCTGGTTGTGTAATTGTAGGATTGCTGACTATCTAAAAATTGGCATTAACAAACCCAAGACTTGCAGGCCTCAGAGCCTGAGTCCTCCCTTTGGCCCTCATGTGAGCAAGGAAAATTCAACCCTAACATGACTAATGGCAAAGCCACCAAAATTCCCTTCCTGAAACACTTAATAGTTATTTTCTTTGAAAGAGAAATTGTATTCTGACACCTGTAAGCAGCCGGGTAATGTTGCAGGCACAATCCATTTTCTGCTTAGTGGACTAACAGGGACAAATCATGATTTAAAACAGCAGCCTTCTCATCATTAAATGATCAGTCTCAGACTTGCTGTATAAAAACTTCCCTCTCAGCTTTTGTTCTGCCCTCTGAAGTGCAATCCTTCCTGATCTACATCTCCAAAGCTTTTTCGTTGCCAAATTCATGATTAATCATTTGCAAGGACTGTAAAGCATATTCAGGTACCACTCATGTGATAAAAAATAATGTAGTTGTAGACAAGGTCTAAACCCCCCTCCTGACTGCATGGATACTTTGTGTGAATAAGTTATAATTACTTTTTGTGGACATTTGGGTGAACACTGGTGACTAAAGTAAAGATTTTCCAAAGAATACCATTATTGCTATCATTAAGATTGATGTAAGGAGCAGTGGTGTGTGAAAAATGATCTAATTTTGTGATATTTAACTACATTTTTATCATTACAGGTATGCTACAGCACACTATTTAAGATAAATATGAATAGGCTCTGTAAATTATAAGCATAATTTGATTTTTTTCCCCTCAAAGGTGGAAGCAAAATGGCACAGATATTGATCTTACCATGAGTTATCACTACAGGTTGGTTGGAGGCAGCTTGGCAATCAATAACCCACATAAAAATCAGGATATTGGAACATACCAGTGTTTGGCCACTAATTCATTTGGAACAATTCTGAGCAGGAAGGCAAAGCTTCAATTTGCATGTAAGTTGGGAAGATCATATTTATTAGAGCATTATTTTGCTAATAATTCCGCACATGGACTGTAATTTATTGGGTAATTAAAGGATCATTGGGGATTCTATCCAAAAGGTTTGACTTCCTTCAGCACTCTTTATTCCTAAAAAAACCCAAGATGTTCCTGGTAAATATTAATAACAAAACCAGACATCTGATGGCTGCTGCCCTCGGGAGCCAGAATAAAAATCAGGAAATTGCAAGGTCAAGGAAGATGAGCACAATTATCTTCACTTAATAAAGGTGTTTTCACTTTTTAGGACAGTGGTTTTGTTGTTATCCCACAGGTAGCTACAGCTGGGGGTGGAATTGTTGTAAAAAGCTTTGAGTTTTCTGTAGTTAATGAGGTCTAACTGAGCCACACATTGTTCCCCTAATTGGCACAATGATTTTTTTTTTTACATTACCAAAGAAACACTCTTTTTCCTTACTCAATGTGTAAAAGTGTGAGCTACTCCCTGCAATATTTCATATTTCAGCTCCCTCGGGTGCAGCACGATGTCTGTCTTGAGATGATTCAAAATTTATTTCATCTTTGCTCCCTGTTTCACTTCTTCACAACTTCACAACCTTTTTCACGAGGTTTGGACGCAGTGACCGAGTTCTGTGAATGCCCTGGAGAGGTGGGGGGGAACAACAGTGACAACCAAAAAAACTCCAGTGACAACCAAAAAACTCCAGATATTCCCTCTAGCCCATTTTTTTTTTGCAGTCTAAAGCTCAGAGCAGTCTGTTGCTGGGAGAAAGCAATTGTTTTCAAAGCCCATTAATAAAACATGTGACTAAAGCCAACCTTGTGTCACTATTTCAGACACCAGCAAACAGATTAATTATTAATCTTGTTCCATTTCTCATAGCAAACCTGGTGTCACAGGGGTTACACAAAGGAGACATCAGAGGTCAGGCTGGTGCACAGAGTCTCTTTCAGCAGAGCTGATCAAAAGGGGTATCACTGGTACCTCACTTAATAATGTTTTACCCTGAATTCCTCAAACACCTTTGATTTCCAAGAGCTGGTCAAATGTAAAAAAAAAAAAAAAAATTGATTCATTATTTTTCCACTTTTTCAAGGCAGACTTACTGCATGGGAAAATTTTTTTTTTGAGATTTGGAGGTGAAAGTTTTTTAGTGACAGAACAAATTCCATTTTAGAAAGGAGGGAGAATAACCTCAAAATTGTCCATGGAGTCTGTAATCCCCAAGGAGCCAAGGCAGGCCAGCAAGGGAGCTGGGAAAAGACCTAAGGAAAGGGAATATCCTTAAATGAAGGCACAAACGAGGTGTAAAAAAAATAAAATTAAAAAAGAAAATAAAAAGCAGGGGGAGAAAGGAGAAACAGGAATATCTGTGACAGAAAGAAGGCTCTGGTGATTATTCAGCATTTAAGATCAAGCAGTTCCTTTACTTAAGCTTTATACCCCCACCCAAACACCTCACAAAGTTCCTGCAGGGAGCAGATCCCAGAGCTGGGTGTGCTTGGCCCCCAGCTCAGCCTGCTGCAGTCCTCCAGCTCTAACAGCACCACAGAATGCTAAATTTATCCCACAATCAAGCACTACACCACTTTTCCAGTAGTGGTGACAGATATTTACATCCTTCCCCATGGAGAAGAGAGAGGACAGACAAATCAAAGGCTGTTATTTACACTGACAAGCACAAATTTACAGGAAAATGCTTCAATTTAGCAGCATCACTGCAGAACTGGGAGTTTTAAGTTGTCTTACAATAGGGAAAAAAACCTCACAGTACATGGAAAACGTCATAATGACCTGATGAGAATAGCAGAACAAATTACCTTGAAACACTTATTTCACAGTCAACATTTCCTTGTTTCTTATTTTCATGTTGCCAGCCAATTTAATTCTTTGTTTCAACCAATACTTCAGGCTCTATCTTAAAATCCAGGCAGGCAGGCACGTTGCTGTTATGACACTTTCATTCAACACCTCACGAAATGGGATTCTTCCCTGGACTGGAATGCCTGGCATATTATTGCAATCTCCCTGATAAAGAATTGAATCAAACCTATTATCCAAGCACCAGGGTTTATGTGTATTTGTCTCTTTAGTACGAGGTAACTAGCTCTGAGTTGGAGTTTGAATTAATGATACCTCCAGAAACCTATTCAACACGTCAACCTAATATGTGAAAAATACTTTTTTCCTCTGTTCAAGATAGGAAGTTCTCCGAGAAGCAAAATAAATGCGGGACGAGATTAGAAATATGCCTTCAGATTCAGCTGGAGTTTGGTGCTTATCCTCTATTAAAACCAGAGCTGTCAAAGGAAAGCTGCAGGAGGAATATTGTACAGAAGGCAGTGGCATAGATTATTAAAGTTACAAGCTGAAAATGAGAGACAGCGTCAGGGAGAGGGAGCAGGGAAATGCATCAGCGGGACGCGAGGATGGCAGGCCCTCGGCATCCCCGCTTCCTGCACAGGGGTTGTTTTGTCATAAATAAACCTGAAAGCTCCCCATCAACCCTGCACGTCTCCTGCTCCCCTCCAGCAGCACATTTGGAGCAAAACGTGTGTTTTGCAGGAGCTGGAGCTGTCGAGGTGGAAGTTGTTGTAAAGCTTTGGTGTCAGGCCGCGGTTTGTGCGGCCAGAGCCAAACACAGGAGCAGGGTCCTTGTCCGGCAGCCTGGAGTCACGGCCTGGCACCCACAGGGCTTTTCCCCTTCCAGGACAGTGCTGACACCCAACACAAGGTCACCTGGAACACTTTAGGCCAGCCTAAAGGGAAGTCAAAGCCTTGGGAAGTTCATCTTGGAAGCAGGCCTGAGTCAGCTTGAGGGGAGGGATGAGGACAGGAGAGCTTTTCCTTCAGCTTTACACAACTGAGAGTCACAGAATCAGCAGAGGACACGGCTTTAAGCTATGCCAGGGGAAGTTTAGGCTGGGGAAAAAGGGGAAAAAGTTCTTCACAGAAGGAGTGGTTGGGCACTGGAATGGCTGTCCAGGGAGGTGGTGGAGTCACCGTCCTGGAGGTGTTTAAAAAGAATTCTGAATGAGGCACACACCATCATAAGGTGGGGTTAGGTCATAGGTGGGAGGTCTTTTCCATCTTGAATCACGGAATCACAGAATTAACAGGGTTGGAAAAGACCTTTGAGATCATCACGTCCAGCCTTTGCCCCATCTCCCCCTGCTCATAAACCACATCACAAAACACAGCACCTACTCATTTTTTGAACATTTCCAAGGATGGGGACTCCATCACTTCCATGAGCAGCCAGTTCCAAAGCTTGGCCACTCTTTCAGTGATGAAATTTTTCTGAAGGCATTTTTGTTTAAGACATTTCATGCCTTGAAAGAAACACAAACAAAAAACCTGTTAGGGAAAACTGCTTCAGTATGGCTTCAACCAGAACTTTCTCCCAAGGCACACAGGGGATTTGCTTTAATTATTTCCTCAGTTTTAAGCAAAAATAACTGTGTGCAAACAACTGGTCTTGAGGGAAATCCCCGTAACAGGCTGCAGGAAACAGCCTGTCCAGGCCTGTTACTTGGTCTTATAGCTCTCAAAAACAACTATAGCAGAGGCATTAAAGGATATGCAGGAGAAACAAGAAGTGCAATTAAACAAACTAGAATAAAAAAGGACTCCACAATGAAAAAGAATCAAATGCAAACCTAGTTCATAATTATTCAGGGCGTAAACCCGGGAAATCCAGTATTAATTGAAAGCATCTTGTTGCTTAGGGACCTTAAATTAGATTCTCAGTCAAATTATTGTACCCTTGATATAAGTCACGATGATTGCAGCTTTCTCAGACCTGAAATTCTGAGAAACAATGACAACAATCTCATTTCATGCCTAGAACTGGTCACTTTGCTCATAACCAGCATAACCATAGGAGGGCACACATTGGAGCCATTAGATCCCCTATTTTAAAGTTCCCCACAAGGCTCCAGACCCAGGAAGAATTTCTCCTTGGAGTTTTTGGCCTCTAATCACACCCTCCTGGTTATCAAAGTAGTGCCCAAGGGTTTTGCTTGGTGCTTATTCTCAGCAGCATTTTCCTGGCACTGCCACCCTCCCACATTGGCCAGTGCTGATGTGCTCACAGCAGTGTGGCTGAGAGTGACAGTGCTGGAGCACTTGGAATGAAACCTGCAGCTCCCAAGAGCTTCCATGTGCTTTTTGTCAGAGACAGAAGACACAGTTTTGCTGAAATAACAAATTAGAGGCAATAATTCCTCCTGGACTGAGCTTCTGCCATTCTGAAACACAAAAATAACAGTCCATCATTAGCATTTAACCATTTCAGGGAGGAATACATTAAACCAAATCAAACCCATTTAGTGTTTGCTGGATGGTGTCAGGCTGAGCTTTAGCAGAGCCCTGTTGGAGGGGCTGGCTGGGAGATGCTCAGCCAGCATGAAAGCCCACTTTTCATCTGATTACTTCATCGTGTTATTTACCTTCGAGTGCACACAAATTACAGAAACATCACAAAGCAATCCAGCAGCCTCAGGATGTCATAACCCTTTTCACTGGCAGTGTATGCTTTGAAACAGAAAATGGAAAAATCAATAGGCTTGGATCAGATAGGCTGAATTTGCAAAGTCTGGACATGCATGAATTTAAGGCTAAATGGCACCTACACTCCTGGCTGGGTTGTGTTGTGGTGCTGTGTGTGTCCAGAAATCCCTCTGTAACAATTGTATTTGATTAAAAGGTGTGCTAGCTGTTGTAACTACCACCTGGAGTAAAGCTCTCTGGGTCTTTAAGCTGATTGTTAATTCATCACAGCACATGAGGGCTGGAATACTGATCAGGCTTGCAGGAATGAACTCTGGCAGTGCCTGTCCTTCTCAAAAGGAGGCAGGAACTGCTCAGCTCAGTGCCCAGCAGGCGCTCAGGGGTGACCAGCTCATAACTGAGGAGCAGCAAGGAGGGAGAGCTCAGCTTGCCAGTGCCAGGAAAAGGACATCGTCAAAAGTACAAAATACACCCCCAAAAGTTTGACTTGGTTTTCTGAATTCCTTTTTCCCTTGAGGGATATATCAGGTAAAGCCATAGACTTGTCTCTATCCACAGAGAATCATGGAATGGCCTGGTTGGAAGGGACATTTAAGATCATCCAGTTCGACTCTCTGCCACCTTTTACTGTTCCAGGCTGCTCCAGCCCCAGTGTCCAACCTGGCCTTGGGCACTGCCAGGGATCCAGGGGCAGCCACAGCTGCTCTGAGCACCCTGTGCCAGGGCCTCCCCACCCACACAGGGAGGATTTTCTTCCCAATATCCCATCTAACCCTGCCCTCTGTGAGTTTGAAGCCATTCCCCCTTGTCTTGTCTCTTCAGGACCTTTTCCAAAGTCTCTCTCCATCTTTCTTGTAGCTCCCTTCAGGCTCTGGAAGGCCACAGTGAGGTCACCCCAAATCTTCTCCTCTCCAGGCTCAATCCCAATTCTCTCAGTCTCTATCCTCGTTCCAGCACCACTCTCTGCCCTCCACATGCTGAGTAATGCTCTGACCCTATGTGTCTCTTTTTTAAAAGGGTGGCCTTCTATAGAATCCGAGACTGGTTTGGGAGGGACCTTAAAGCTCATCTCATTCCAACCCCACTTCCACAGGCAGGGACACCTTCCTCTGATGCAGAAACACATCTCAACTCAGATATGTGGAGAATCAGCCACAAAAATTTCCTTTGCACAGCCCTCCTGGTGATCCTATAACACCTCCCAGTCTGCATCTTCCCTTCAGTGGGTGAGGAAAAAATGCAACGTGCAGTGGGAGCACTTGCAGTGGATCGATCCTGCCTGGAGGATGGAAGTGCTGCTGTCATCTCTTCCATATGTCACAGGCTCACAGCTCAAAATTGCCTTCTGGACTTCTAAGCACAGGTAGAATCCAATGTCACTGCAGCAGCAGCAGCAGCCACCCTCCCTGCTGTGGGGAGCTGAGGGCCAGGTTCTGGGAGAATGAAATAAACCCTTTATTTTGTCAAAATTCTGCTTGGAGTGAAAAGAAAGAGAACTTTCATTTATCACTTCTGATTGTTATGGACACTCTGTGCCAATGGCCCAGCTCTCTCTGCAGCAGTTCCTGTGGCAGGAGACCACACCAAGGTCTTTGCTTAATGGACGCTCTCCATGGAGCAGACACAGCAGCCTCAGGCATGTTTTCCTTTTTCTGCCCCTTTACTTCACAAGAGTTTCCTCAGAAAATCAGGAAAAACCTGGTGAGAGCCATTGTTGTGAGGAATGTCAGCCCAAACTCTCCCAGCTGTCTTCACAGGAGGAGTGCTCCAGCCCTCTGATCAACCTGGTGGCCTCCTCTGGGCCGGTTCCAGCAGGGAGGGGTCTCTAAGGGGTCACTACCCTGCTCTACCCACCCCAAATCAGGGCACTGGGCCTCCTTCAAGGCCCCTTTGAGCAGAACACACGCAGAGGACCCTCTAAAGTGAAGCAATTTAATCACTGCAAGACCAAAACTGCTGCAAGACCTCACCACGCTCAGCTCATCTTCCCAGCTGAGCTTCCCAGCGTTTATTTCTTTGCAGGATTCTGTGCACACAGAGCCTCTCAAGGGCTCCGGGAAAAGCAGGAACCACGACTCAGCAGTGATGGAGCAGGGAGCCTGGGAGGGTTTCACCTGCCTGCTGACAGGACAAGGCAGGGTGATAACAGAGCTTCTATTTTAAAGCTCTGATATCACAAGAATAGGATTATGCAAATCTCCTGACGTTCCTGAAGACACAAAGAACAGCTTGGAATCTTAAAAGCAGAAGATATGGGTGTATCTCCACAAGGAAGGGGGTTTGCTTTCTGAATTTTCCCTCTTTTAGTCTGCTCTGCATTCTCAGAGCCTGTGTGATGTCCACTGACTCCAAGTGCTGTCACAGCCTCCTCTCTCCTGTTAAACACGTCCTGAAGCTGATGGGAGCAACATTCCCTGTTTATTTTTTGTTGTAACCGACCAGGCACATCAGAAATTCCACTTTTCTCCCCCTCCAATGGTTTAAGCATCTCTCTCAGAGTACTTAACCACTGTGTTCAAGGCTCTGCTCTATCAGCACTTGGTTAAAGCTGCTTTATTCCAGGTTAGTTCCTTAGACTTTCATTATAAAAGGAGGTTTTTTATCTGTGAAACAGAGATCTACATTGCAGAGAGGTTGTAAGGAGCATTACAGGCAGTGAACCAGGCAGATAAAAGCAGTAATAGGGAACACAGAAGTATTTGAAGATTATCTTGGTTCTATATTACTCTTCTTTAGGTCCTTTAAAAGTGTTTATCCTAAATCAACCCATTGCCAGTTGTATTGGAAAAGCAATATATGTGATTGAGATATGGTGGGGAACAAAGCATCCACAGGTCCTGAAGCTGATAGATTCTGATTGATAAAATTTAATACTTGGGAAGGATAAAACCAGTCTATGTTTGCAGTCTGGGTGATTTGCTATTTTATCTGCTCTCCTTTCATTACAGACAAGATGATGTAGATTCCAATAAATTATTGAGTGAAATATCCATGATGTTCACATGAGATCCTTCATTTTTTTGGTGTGACAAAAGAAGTCATGGTGGAGGTCTGCAAGGGAAAAAAACCACTAAATTATTTGGAATAAATGATTGGCTTTTTTCCTAATAAAACAATGAAATGAATTGATCAGTTATTTTTGCAGTGAGGGCTGATCCTGTGTGATGTTTTAAGGTAGGAGATAAAGTTGTCTATTCTGTAGCTGATGTTGGAGAAGGAGGAACAGCCTGTAACATTTGGACTCCTCATGGAGTGAAGGAATGAGGCCACAGACGTTGCTTTTCTCAACAGCAGAACCACATCTGGCACAGAGAATGCACTGAGCTGTAAATATCCATTTCTAAATGCTACAGCAAGAGCAAACAGTGTAACCTACACCTGAAATCCCACTGACAAGATTCACATCCAAAAATCCCCTGCATCAGTCGCTCGGGTAAATCTGGAAATTCCCATTGGAAGGAATTCTTTGAGGGCTTTTTTGCAGATGGAATGAAGGAGGTAAAGAAGGGGCTGGGGGTAATTCAGGGTAATTCTACAAGAAGTAATTCTGAGCAGGAATTTGGGGAGGGCTGAAACAAGCACAGACATTGTCAGCAGTGTGTGAGAGCTCTCCCTTCCTTGCCACTTTTCCTCTCTTCCTTGCCATTTTTATTGGATGTATTATGAGCCTTGATTATAATTTTGTTGGTAGAAACATTATAAAAGAGAATTAATGGCCTGAAGTGGGACTGTATCCATCAGAACCTAGGGCAGGGATGCAAGAGGTCCCTCCTGCAGGACGAGGGTGACCCCAGGCACAAGGTCTGAGGGAAGGGAGATGTTCCTGAACCATCTCCACGTAGTTAAAGACAGGTTTTTCTGGGAGCAGTGGGGAATATGAAGAAGAAGAGGGTCTGGGTAAGAATTAACCCCCTTGCCAAAAGGACATTTGCCACAGCAGCCAGGGCAGTCTCCCATGGAAGTCAGGAATCAGTGAAGTCGTGGCAGGGATAAATCCAACCCTTGAGGTTCAGCCCAGGAAGAGAAATCTGTCTTTAAGAGCCCTCCAATCTGCAGAAAACTCCTGCAGACAGCGAAGTGACTCTGGCGATGACAGGTGACAAATGAACTGCGCCGTGACAAGTGAGAAAACTGTTCAGGAATATAAAATATTGAACAAATACTCCCTGTGTGCCCCTCCCTGGGAGAGGGGCAGCTCCTCAGCTGTGCCTCCGGCCTGCAGATGGGCTCTGGAGCAGGAGCCCCAAGGCTGTGTCAACACTCACTGCTCAGAGCAAGCCCTGTGCTCAGCTCAGAAGAGAAAGTGAATATTTTATGCTGCTAACTCTGTAAAAGCAGGCGAAAAAATAACAAAGGCCAGATGTAGATCAGCTCTACGGCTTCCCAGCATATGTTTCTGTGCTCTGGGTTTCTTGGTGCACGAACAAAAATCAAGCCAGGTTTTCCCCCACCCTCACCTCACACTCCCTCTTTAATTTAATTGTGACCTTCCACTTTTCTCCTCTAGAGAAGCTTGATATTACTTTGTAAAGGGCATTTTCACTCCTTAATTGAATAAGACAATCAGACTGTGGCAGGAATTATTGTTCCCCACCTTGAAAATTAGTGCCTGGATTGGCCATTGAGATCATTTAAGCTGAATTGAGGACCCGGGGCCTGCGTTCATCCTGAAGTGTAAATTACAGGTCCTTTCCCTTGGAAGCTCCAAAGTAATTTAACTAAATAAAGAAGCGCTGATGGAGGTCCTTGGATGATTACACAGCTCTGGAGAAGGACAGGACACAGTGATTGTGGTTTTCCTTCTCTTTTTGATAAGCAGCTGCATCAGGGAGTTTTGGGGGACAGGGCAGATTTCCCTTTACCCACACTGGGATGTGGTGTTCCTCTAAGGTGGAAATGAGAACAAAACTGGGAATTCCAGTGGATTTTTAACCTGGTGAAAGGAGACACTCAGGCATTGCCCAGGCTGGTCCTCAGCTCCAAATCTTCCAGACCTGGGATGTTAAAGGCTCACGAGTGCTTCAAATGGAGAAGGAGAATTCAGCAGGTGTTGAGGAGAAAATCCAAGTATTTAAAAGGCAGGAAATGGGAAATACTAAGCGGCTTTCAGACACCTTAATTAGAGATAACACCGCTCTTAATCTCTGCATTGAATTCATAGAAAATCAATTAGAACATTTAAAAAATTGAGATTAGATGCTAACGGGAAAAGATTAATGTATTGACAGTATTATCAAGACAAAGGAACTGTCAGAGGGTTTGTTCAGCAAGTTTAGTGCAGTTTGGAAAGCTGAAAAAGAGAGTTTACTTTGCAGTGGAAGTTGTAGGGAAGGAGATTAGCCATCCCTTTGGGAGACACTTGGAGAAAGGAGGATATTTCCATAACACACCCTGTAGTATCCAGGCTGCAAGAGGCTGGTGCTCATCTCCTACAAGGGAATTCAGTACAAAATTACTGAGGAGAAGCAAAAAACAGGGATTGATGTCCGGGAGGGGTCTGGGGTAGTCTGGATAGGCACAAACTGTAGCTAAAAGGGCTTTAACCCCAAATTTTTGGGGGCTTCCTTGATGTGAGAGAAGACAAACCCAAAATCTGGAAGTATGCAGCCTTCCAGAATTTGAGATAATTTAAAAGATTCACTAGGTTTCATCTTTATTATCTGTAGTTAGAACATACCTCAATTCTCTGACTCAGGCACCAAATTCAGACCCAAATGGGGCCCTTAATTCATTACAGCCAGAGCAAAAGAAGGTGCTGGAAATATTCCCAGCAAATCATAACCAGGAGCTTCCTTGGGAAAATGCTGAGCTTGTCCTTTGTAGCCCCTTTCCCTGTTTTGAAATTCCTGTTGTGCTGCATCACTGCAGGAACACCTCTCCTGTTGCAATATATCACAGGCAATAAGAGACACAGAGAAAAAAAGGGAGGGAGCAGAAGTGATCTATCACAATTTGACACAGGCACGTGGAAATGTGAGGAATTGTATTGATTTGTCCTCAGGAGCGTGGCTAATTTGTAAGGAGCTCTTACTCCTCGTGCCTTAACATTCATTGCACATTTCAATACCAAGTAATTACAACCATTATATTTGGGATTATGTAATGACAAAACATTTATGGGGGGGGGGGGAAATCAAAAGTTCAAGAAAGCATGAAATCACATTAATTCAGATGAACTGTGGTAATTATGCAAGGTGATAAATTGGAGTTTCTCTAATTGCCTGTAACAATTTCATATATTAAAACACCCAAGTTTCCCTGGTTTCCTTGGAGAAGTTCTATGCTCCTTCTTAAGATGGGCTGGTTTGGAATGAATGGGTTTGGATGTCCCTGAGCAGGTTCAGGAGTTTCAAACACATGATTGGGAGGTTGAAATGAATGAGTTGCTGCTGGTGACTCGGTTTTTGTTCTTACCCTGCATATTTAAGAAGCAGTTCCCTAATCCCAGGAAAACTGACCTGTCACTCTGTTGTGTGGTTAAAAAAGCTGCTGTGATACCTGTAAGACAGTTTTATATTAAAATAAAACAAACAAAAGCCCCAGATGTGTGGGTAACAGCGGTGGTGGGGAAATTAGAATAAATGTATTAATGAGAAGCCAGAAACTGGATGGTTCTTGGAGCTACCTGGTCAGGGGAAGGTGTCTCTGCCCACGGCAGGGGGAGGAACAGGACAGGTTCAAACCCAAAGCACTCTGGGATTTATGATTCTCTCTATTATTATGAGCTTTAAAACATTAAGGCAAAAATAACAGGCTGAACCTGTTAATTAACCAATTAATTAACAGAAGTGCTTCAGCAGGAAACATTTCTGTCCATCACTTCCATTTTGTTTCTGTCTCCAGAGGCCATTTTCTGAGGCAAACACCTCACCCAGCCTGGGTTTGCTTCTCTCACTGGCAGGTTTGTGCTCAGCAAAGTGACACCGATGGTCACCTTCATCCAACACTGATGTTCTTTTCAGCCTCTGGTTTTATTCTGTTTAAAATCTACCTGGAAGAGTTTCAGGCCATAAATCAGGATAAAGGCAAGCTAGATGGGGCTTGGAGCACCCTGGGATAGTGGGATGTGTCCCTGCCCATGGCAGGGGTGGTACTGATGGGCTTTAAGGTGTCACAATTAGACAGAAAATAAAGATGCTTGACTCCAGCAGTAGAAGGACATCTTTAGAAGGCTTTATTACAATTCCTTTCAGCCTTTTTATAACACGATGCACTCAAAAGACACCACTGGTCCACAACACGGACACCCCTCTCCACTGGTTAAGGAACACAAACAACACCTGGGAGAGAGGCTGTTATGGGAAAGGGATATTGTTTGCCCAGGAAATGTTATGGGAAGAAAAGTTATTTACGCAAAGCTGCCTGAGAAAGGAGAAAGTGCTGAAAACTTTCTCTTGGGAAAAGCCAGCAATTCTCAGGCTTCAGAAAATCGGGCCCACATTAAGGTCCTTCCAACCCAAACCTCCTGTAATTCCGTGACAGAATTACAGGTTATTTACATGCTCAACCACCTGCACCCCATCCCTCTGTCAAAATTTGTTAAGATAGGGGTGGAAGGAAATGCAAGAAAACCATGTTTAATCTACTTATCCCAAGATTAACTCCAAAGGGCCTCTCAGTCTCTGTGTTTAGTTGACAGACTGTAGATGCTTACCTAATCCATGCAAACTACCCCAATGCATCACTGAGCCCTCTGAGGAACTTTAGTCGCCCAGTGGAAAAAGCTGGGTTAGACCAGGAGAAAAACGCTCTGACCCCTTCCTCCTCCCCATTCCTCCCTTCATTCCCAGCCAGGAGCTGACAGCCTGCAGCACCTCAAGAATTCCTGCTCCCTGTTGGAGCAATCCGTGCCATTCCCTGACCCCACCCCACCCCGGGCCGTATGTTTGGGGTCTGAGAGCACAGCCCCTCCTCGGAGACAGCTGAGTCCTCACATTCCCACTCCTCCCTGGGAAGCATCACTTGTGCATCTGAGCATTTTGCCTCCACGACCTCATTATCACATCCAACTGATTATTCCTGCTCCACCAAGAGCACTCTGCCAACGTGCACAGATCTGGGGGAAAAAAAAGGGGTTTTTTTTGTTAAAACTCGCAGCTGAGAGAGCAATGGAGTGTGAGGGAACTCGTTGTTCTTCAAGTGAGATAAATACAGACAAAGAATGAAAGGAATTATGTAGGAACTAGGTGATAATTTATTTATAGATCTCTGCAGAAACACTGAAGTTAGCAAATATACCATCTGTTAAATAGTCATCTTATTCCTAAGTGCATATTAGCAATCTAAATGTGTGCCAAACACCTGATCTTAGCCTTCTTAGTTGATACTCTTTTTGACAAGCAACATTCTGCTTTATTAGGTTATGTCATGTTACGTTACAGAGCTGTGCTAGGGAACAGGAGCTGCAAGAACACAGTGGTTGTGCTCTCTTGGTGTCAATGAACACCCAGGGCAAGGAGAAGGGGTTTTGACAGCAGCCAGAATTTCAGAATAACAAGAACAAAGTAGAATATCTGTACTTGTATAATCAGGTATTTTTTTTCTCTACATACATACACTTAACACATCTTGAATTGCAGTAAATCATTGAAAATACAACCCCAGAGGTTGGAAAATGGAGATATCTTTGCAGCAAAGACAAAAATTATTTCTGAGGGTCCACCTCTTCCCTCTCTCATCCACCTGGACTGCAAAGCAAAAGGAGATTATTTTATAGCTCATTATTGAACACATTTGAATGAGATGTCACAATATTCCATGGGAGATGCTGCCTGCCCGGAGGAAGAGTCCAATAAAAATGAAAACAGAAGCAACACCAACTCTAATAATGAATTCTCTTAATCTCTTTTGCCTTGGTTTGCTCTTTGAGAGATTCGGGGTTCTTTTGTTCTTCAATGATTCCTTATTACAGAGAGAGGCACTGAATAAATTCACTTTGTACAATTATCTATCAAAATCAATCAAAGCAAAAGATCATTTCTGGTTTGGCTTGTGAAATTTTGGGGAGGTGAGGGTTTCCAAAGGATGCAGAGTGATGAAGATCTCAGAGTTAAGCAGTGGAATGTATTCTTTAAAGAAAATGTCTTTTCCTAAAGGTCTTTAAAAATTGGGTTAAATAAGGATATTGCATATTTATCCCTGTCATGGGTGAGATGAAGAGATTAAATGATGATTTATGTGCCTCCACAACTGCTTTTTTTATACCTATGATTAATAAGCACAAAGGGATGGAAATCTCCTCTCCTGCACTGGAAAATCTGAGTTGCTTTGTGTAACACAACTACAAACAAGCCATGAAAGAGCCCAAACCCCTGCCAACGGATTTGGATCCTCAAGGTTGAAAAGTGGAGATTAAAAAGGCACAGCCAACTTCTTCCCTACATGGATTCAACTGAAAGGGAGTGGGTTTAGGTGGGATATTGGGAAAAAACTGTTCCCTGTGAGGGTGGGGAGGCTTTGGTAGAGGGTGCCCTGAGAAATTGTGGTTGCCCCATCCCTGGAAGTGTCCAAGGCCAGGTTGGACAGGGCTTGGAGCAGCCTGGGACAGTGGAGATGTCTCAGGGGTAGGGCTGGATGAGCTTCAAGGTCCCTTCCAACCCAAACAATCCCATTATTCCATGGTCCTGCTCCCTATAAAACAGCTCCCTAAGAGCTCTCATCCTCCTGCTTTTAATTATTCAAGTCAGGGACACTTGTCATGGTTTTAATGGAGAGGCACGGACAGGTGACACAGCACCTAAAATGAGAGTAAAACTGATAACATGACATATTGTGTCATTAAACTAAAAATTGCTACTAGCAGCTCATTACTTTCCAAAATCTATTCCCATTTCAGAGCGAGGTATTACACAGTTAATTCTCAATTGTCAGGAAAACCTTTTCCTCCTGCTGCACTGCGCTTCCTTTATTTTTTTCTCCCTCCTTTCTCGGATGTCTCATAACTGAAATTTTGTTCTCAGAAAAAAAAAAAAAAAGGCTTATTTCCTGCAGTGAAAATATTGGGAAGAATTACTTAGACTGCACAGATTTTCAATGCTGCTCCAGAGTTTTTTGGGGAGTTTAACTCTATTTTTAAGTAGAAATTGCAATTTGTTTCCTATTAGCAGCTGAGGGAAAGAGATAGGAAAGGGAACTGTGACCATTCTTGAATCCTAAAAAAATCTGGATTTTTGCACCTTTCTAATTTCATTTTTTTTAATTAATATAATAAATATGAGAATTTGAGAGTCTTTTTTCCCTTGTCCCAGGGGACAAAGCCTCAGAGCAGGCACCCCAAGCAAATCTTGACAGGAATTCCAGGGACCAGCTCTCCACACAAATATTTGGTGATGGCCGTTCTTTCCTCAGAAAACAATTGCCAGGAAAGAAAGAAAATGTGGAAAATTTTCTCAGACGGAATTTTCAAAATGAGTAAATAAATCCACAGATTCAGTGACTGGACTAAGTATGAAGCCAAACTCTAATTAATCATGTTACGCCCATATACTACTTTGTCTTTTATTTAGAATTACAGGACGGAATACAACTAAACAAATGAATTTTTTTTCTATTTTTTCTTGTCCTTTCTTGTGTTTTGTTGTTTTTTTTTTCCCTCTTGGACTACCCATAATCCAAGGCAGAGCTGTAGCCAGCAGGCAATTAAAAGAACATCAGAGTTTAAAACCCTTTCCCCCTGTATTGACAGGCCCCATCTATTGTGCCATGACAGCACGAGGAGGTGCTACAGGTGCTTAATTCAATCCAAGCCCCCTCTGAGCAGACAATGTCTTCATAGGAGACCAATTTCCAGGAGATGAAGAGGAGGAAAAGAAAAATTAACTGTGTAAAGTTCAGCTAAGGGGGAGAAAATTGATATATTGACATAAATAGCTGAGGCTGTACAGGTAGTAATCGTTATTGCTCTGACCAACGAGGGCTGTTTCTCTCTATTGAACTCTGGCTCAGGTTGGTGTTCAGCTGATGAAAAATGGAACAATTGTTTGAAACAAGAATCTGCAGCAAGGTAAATAAAATGAGCTTAGGGCAGGCAGTTTACAGCTCTGTGGTATAAAGAGGTTTAAGGGGAAGCTGATATTTATTGTATTAAAGCATATTTTGAATGTGTTTTGAGAAGTCGTTTCCCAAATGGCTCTGAGAAAATGGGAAGGCTTCTCATTAGGATGAGAACTGGATCAAAAACTAAATAACCTTTTTTTAAAAACACATCTATTGTCATGTTTTGTAATTGAATTACTGGGAATCAGGCTGATAATTCTTCAATATCTCAGTGGAAACGTGAGGAAGCAGCAGATTGAGTGTGGTGTTAGACGTGGTGGAAAATAGACATTAAGGGCCATAAAAATCACCTGTGGGAGATGGGCATGGACAGGAGATTTCCCACTGAAAGTCCCCTCTTCCTCCCCTTTAAAACCAGTGCTAAAGCTCACAGCAGTCAAAACACATCCAAGCACTGCAGCCAGTGTAGGCCAGACCAGAATCTTAAAGAAAACAACATATTTTTATCATCATTTAAACCTACACTCTGTGGGAGTCCTGCTGATCTTTAATTATCACTTGTATATATAGAACACAGCTGTTCTCTATTTCTACAGAAAAGGAAACACTAAAAAATGCCTTTTTTTTTTTTTTTTTTTTTCCAACTCATGTAGATTAAGTCTTGCAAGTTCCAAAAAAATGATGCTGGAAAAAGTTGTGGAATAATAGACTGGCTTTGCAAATAGAAATTGTAAATACAGAGTTGCAGTAGAACTGCTGTAGGAATAAATATTTTATGCATGCCAAAGGACTCAGTAATGGTTGGACTGGATGATCTGGGAGGTTTTTCCCACCTTAATGATCCTGTAATTCCATGGTGTTGAGTTGGACGAGCTCTTTTTGTGTACAATGTCTCAATGAAATGAAATTCCGCTGTCCAGTACCGTGACGGTTCTTGAGTTAATCAATGGGATGGGCTGGGATGCAGCTAGGAATGGATCTGATGGACAATAACCAGGCCTTGTTTTCTCCTTCTCCCCCAAGACCTGGAGGATTTCGAGACGAGGCCGAGGAGCCCGGTGTCGGTGAGGGAGGGCCAAGGAGTGGTCCTGCTCTGCGGGACTCCGGCGCACCGCGGAGGTACGGCCAGGACAGCCCTGCTCTGCCTCAGGACAGGCACAATTCCCCCTGGAATTAGCACTGGAATTTGCTTGTGCATCAATCACCTGGGTTATGGAAAATTTGGATGTTGTTCCTTCGAAAGGTTCACTTTTTTTTTGTTGGGGAGTAGAACCTGTCATTCCTTGGGACGCGGCAAGGACAGCATGAAGGTCTCCAAGACTCTCTGCTGACATTCCTGCTTATCCCAGGGCTTTGGTCCCCATGGAATGGCAGGAAAGCAGCCCTCAGCAATCCTTCCTACACCAAAACTGCTCCAGGTCTGCGTGGAATGGCTCCTTCCCCCTTTAGTGCCCTCATTTAATCCTGCATCAGACACATTGGATTTGTCAGGAAGGTTTGGTTTCTGCTCTTGGATCCCTGATTTTATTCCTTCCTGATAATCAGAGAATAATTTAGATTGGAAGGGGCTTCTGGAGAGGTGAATTGCCTGATTAAAGCAGGGCCCAGATCAGGTTTCATAATAATTGTCAGTGCTTCACATGGGGAGTGAAAAGGAGTTTTCTGATGAATTATTTGGGGATGCTCACCATAAGACCCTGGAGATTTTCCTTTCTGGATGGGGTAAATCCAGGTGAACATTTTACCCAAGTAATGCAAATATTTATTAATAGAGGGGAAATATCAATGACATAGTTACCAAATTGGCTTGTTCTGGACTTAAAGGGTGAGCAGTTCTTGGATGACTGACTCCCTGCTTTTGGCAGCAGTGACCACACATCCACAGGAGCTGCAGTTTTCCAAGACCTGCTCCCAGCAGTCTTCAATCCTTCTTAAAGAAACAGAGTTATAAGCCAAACCCCCAGGAGAAGGTAAATAGTGATGTAAAAGAGGATGCAGTATTTCAGAGAGGGAGAAAACTCCATCAATCAATAGAAACCCCTCCAGTCCTACAGACAGAGGAAGTGTCAGTTCACTGGGTGTTTACAGCCATATGAAAGGAGGATATAATCAAGGAGACAAGTGAAACCTGGTCCTTAAGGGCACAAAAAGCTTCGAAGAGTTCCTCAAATGTATCAGTGGGACAGGCAGAAAGACAACACATCCATCCTGGAGCCAGTGAACTATCTATTTCCCTCCTGCTGCAGGGTAAAAATGATGATTTGACAAATAGGAAGGAGGGGAAGAAAACATTCAGAGCAAATAAACAGTTACCAGGTGAGCTCCCCCCAGATTAATTGAAGTGACAAAAGGGTACCCAGGAGCAAAGCCTGTCCCAGAGTGTTCCTGCAGCTGGGGCTGGGAGCTGCTGACCAGCAGGCCTGGAAAATCCATCCCTGCAATAACAAATCCCCAGAGAGCAGAGCCTGAGTCCCTTTGTCATCCCTGAATGTTCTGTTTAGGAGCCAAAATTCCGTGCCATGGGGATGAAGTACATGATGTGAACCGTGATACGTCAGAGGCTATTTCAAGGTGCTTGGGAAGTTGTTTCTGTTGAAAAGGATTGTATATTTAAGTCTTTTCTAATTGAAACCCTTGCCTCCACCTCACAATACCTACAGGAGGAAGGATTACAAACTGTGCTTCACATTACAAGAGTTCTGTGCAGCGCTTCAAATGTGTCAGGAATTAGAGAGATGTCAAGGAATTTGGAAGATAAGCCCTACCAGCAGGGAAAGATCCTTTCCTGTGATGTAATGACTTGAAGGAAGACAGGAATTCTCTGTACAGCAGTTGTTTGAAGCAGCTGCTATTAATATAGGAAATTTGAAATAGGAAGCACTGGGTAAAACCTCCTGCCAACCTCTAAAAGCCAGGATAACAATAGAAGAAGAGGAATAGAAATAATAGAACGGAAAACAAGGAGGGTTCATTAATTCAATTCCTCCCATATAACACCAAGAAGAGGGAACGAGAGCTGCAGAAGTGTTGCTACCACCTATGGTCTCTGGGGAAGTGTCTCACTTCTCTTTCTCACGTTGCCAACTTTGTCTGGTCCTGCACCACAGCACTGGAGTTAAACCTCCTGCTCACAGGAAAACTCTGCAGAGCTCATCAGGACACTCTGCTGCTCACCAGACACCAAAAGGGTTGGTCCATGGTCAACAATATTTAAATTATTTAAAGCTCAGCTGGAATTAAACTTGATTTTCCAATATAGTTGACAAGGAAAGATGTGCTGCTTCTTTTTTTTTCCTGTGTGCTGGTTTCTTAACTGAGAGTACTGCTAACCTATTTCTGTACGAGAGAAATGAGTGATTCATTTAAATTGAGGACAAAAATATATTAGTCAGCTATAAACCACAAAAACAAATAAACAAACCTCACCCAGCAAACAAACAAATGTACAAAAAGGCTGCTCCAGCAGCTTTCACATCAGCTTTAAACCATCTCAGAGAACAAAAAGAGAATTTCACATTGCTGTGAACTAATATTAGGACTTTCAGGATTGATCAAACAGAAGCATGAAAGAAAAAAATACCCACCCAAGTTTATATCTTGGATCAATTAGGACATTAAAAATTACAGCTAACAAACAAAAAAACCACAGCCTGTAATTAGTTTTTAAAGCAAGAGCAGGGCTGGCCCAGGTTACCTGACCCACCCCAAGCCTTTATTCCCTGGGCCTGCCCTGCTCACTGAGTTGTGCAGTGTCTGTGGTTATTTATGAGGCTCATTACCACACCTCACAGAGTTCAGCTCTCCATCCCTCTGCTTGTTAGAGAGCCTCAGCAGGGCAGGGGGTCCGGCTGGATTTGTTCCTGAACCTCATCCCACCTCTGCTTTAAGTCCTTTAGGTCACCCTTTTCCCCGGTGTAATCAGCACACTGTAATATTTTACTAGTGGAAAAAAAAAAAAAAAGTGGGGTTTAGAGAGCTCTGAGGTAGGGAAAGGCACGGAGGGAGGAAGCTGGAAGAAGCTTTAATTTCTGCAGCTACACACGAGCTTGACCTGCCTGTGCTTAAGAAGCTGCTGCCTAAATGGTAATACTTGACACAAGACTGTGGGGTGGACTGTTGTTCATTTATTTCCTTAGAAGTGAAGCTTGATCTAAAGGCTGTTTCCTCCGAGCTGGCTCCCTGCAGAGCTTTAAGGAAGTTGCTAATCTTGTTAGGAGCAGCAGGATCATTCTGCATTTGCATTTATTTGTGTGCAAGAGCTGCCAGGGCTGGGAGCAGGACGGAGGCTCTGAGCTTTCCTCTCTGCTGACATTGCTGTAGGGAGGCTGAACAAACCCCAAAACACTCCTAAGGATGTGGGAGCCCTGTGGACCTGCTGGGGGATAAAAATTCCGAATTCTCAGCCTGCAGAGGGCTGGGGAAGGAGTGAAACGTGAGACTGGGTGTGTGCAGAGGATGGGATGGGCAGCGCTGGGAAAGAGCCTTTGATTTCTGGGTTTTTCATTAAATGCTGCACTTGACAAAGTGCATCATCTGAAAGGGAGGGTTTGAGGTGTCTGTCCCTTCATAGAACCCAGAGAAAGGGGCTGAGAGCCCCTTTAATCCAGCTTTCCCCCAGCTCCAGAGGGAGGGAGAGTCCCCTCCCAGCGCCCAGCCTGGAGCTGCTCTGCTGCAGATTTGAATTTGGATTTGCTCGGGCTGGGGCAGCACTGAAAGGTTCAGATCCCCAGAGCAGTGTCTCAGGAATGATGATCAGCTGCTCCTCTGTCCCAGCCCAGCTCTGAAGGAAAACTCAGCACTGACAGAGCTGGGGGATACTCTCCAGCCTGGCCAAGCTCAGGAACTGCCCACCTGGAAGGTGAGGTGGATTAAGCAGCTTTTGGGATGAGAAGGGACACTGACACCACACTCACTTCCCTTGGATTAAAAAAAACCCCACACAAACACTCCCTAATGTTGTAGCCCTATAAAATAACTCCTGCTCTGCCATGAAGTGAGAGCAAAGGGCTTTTTCTCCTTTTTTTTTTTGGCTCATTCAGTGGATCTGCTCATCTGATTTATTCCAAGTGACCCCAAATGGAAGATTTTATAACACAGTTCTGCATTTTCTACTCTATTACCTGTTGCTGTAGTAACTTCCCAAGAAAAGATGCTGAATAAGGCAGTAGGTTATTGGTATTATGCCTTAAAAGCATGAAAAAAAGTTCACTCTCCAAAGTTTGGCTCCTTCCTCTTGAGATTTCATCCAACTCCCACTGAAGTCAATTAAAATTAGGGTTTCTCCAGAGTTTAGTGGAGCTGAATTAGGCTCTAGGCAAGGATGGCCTGCGGATGGATGATGATGAACCTGCAGTTAGGAGAGGGGGAGTGTTTATATCCCTCATACTGGGGGGAAAAGGGATTTAAATATGACTAAGAGGGGCCTGTGCTTGTTCCCAGTAAATGGGAAAATTCATCAATGGTCCCTGAAGCAATTGTGGGGAGCAGACAGGGAGAAACTTCAGAAAATGAAGTCAGCTGGAGCCCCCTGAGAACAGAAATGAGGACAGAAAAGGTCTGGTTCTCTTTTAGTGATTAATTAATTCACAGATTGACCTCCTGAAGAATGTCTGTGTAGCACAGAGTTTAATAATTTTTATTTTATTCTATCTTGCACAGAGGATTCAGCTGCCTCACCTGCTTCCACAGCTGGAGTCTGGGTTTTGGTTCCATGCCATAAAATGTTTTAAAGCTCCTTCCTGGGAGCCCTTTTGGAGCCTTGGTACAGGGATGCCCTTAGAGGGGGTCAGGGCTTTCTCCAGCTCTGTAATGGCCACCACCAGAGAAATTCCAAACTGCTTTCTCTCTATTACTCATTCTTAAAATTGTTTCCAGATTCCCTTGGGTACACCATCCTGGCATGGAAATCTGGGCATGCAAATGTCAGGTTCAAGCACTCGGAGTGGTTTCATTGCCCAGAGGTGCCTTGGTGCAGGTCTGAGGAAGGAGGAAGGCAAAAATTGCAGCTGGCAGGAAAAGCACATTGGGGTATCAGCCCTCGGTGTTTGGGGAAACCTGGGGAGAGGGGACATACAAGGTATTTCTTCCACAAGTGTGGACAGCATTTAACTGAACATAGATTATTTACCTTGCAAATCTTCAGCGTTTTCTGTAGAGTCCCCATCTTGCAGCTTAGAGGCTTTCAAAAACTGAGCTGAAAACAGATTTTTGCACACTTTGGTCTGCTTGCTCAGACAGTCTGCAGTCAGCAAAACCTGTGCCTGAGACAGGGAAACAGTCTGTGCATCTCTTCAAGGCAGAGCAGGCCATGGCTGCAGCCCTTATTTCTCATCCTTCCTGCAGGAAAACCCCTCCTTGTCCATATTTTCCTCTCTAAATAAATGCTTTAAGGCACCTCAAAGTCCAGGGGCAGGTAAATGTGCCAACGTGGGGGTTTAATCTCGTGGGTGAGCACAGGGACCTGCACACTCCTTGTGCAACCCTGAGCATGAATTGCTGCATCTCCCGGGTTTGCTGCAGAGCACGGGCAAGTTTCGCATTATCTGCAGTAAAACGGAGCCTGTTGCAGGATTTAGCCAAGTATAGAAAGTGTCATTGATTGCTCCCTGGAGATGCATCATTTCTAATGAGAGTCCTAAAATGCTGGAAGCTGATAACATAAAACTCCACAAAACTACTGGAGTTTGCAGACTTATTACCATACTGCTCCCAAGCCGGAGCACGGGGGGGGAAGAACGTAAATAATCTTTTTGGAATGGGGTTGTTGATGGGGGAAATGTGTAAAAATGAAGCTGTTGGCAGAACACTGTTAGCTTATGAATTATGCATTTAATTAAGAGGAGCTAAACTGGTAGATTTGGAAAGTTGTGATTTACTGTGGCTTGTAAAAGACAGGGTTTGAGTCCTGCTCCTGCTGTTGGGTGCAGAGCAGCTGCAGAGAGGGGCTGGCAGGACACCCTGGGTGACCCCACACTGGAGGATCGGCTCTGACCCTGCTCCTCAGTGCCCGAGACTTGGCACAAAAGCCTTTCCCCAAAAAAGGGAATGATAAACTCAGGAGGATTTGCTTTTCCAGGGTGAGTTGGTCAAATAAATCAGTTTTAAGTTGCCTGGTGTTATAGATCTACATGATGGAGATTTGCATTGTGGAGCACCATGTGGGAAAAGGGGGCAGAAAAGGGGCAGGAAGTGAGAACAGGGCAAGAAGTATGGAAGGTTAGGGGATGTTCATTATCAAATATGCAACAGGATCAGATTTTAAGTCTTCTCCAAAATACTTTTGTGCAGCTCAGCTCATCCCTCCATGAAAATCCAGTGATCAAGCCCCATATTACCAGTTTAATTCTCCATATTGAGAGTGAAGAAAGAAAGGACTGCAGCACTTTTGAGAGAGCAGCAATTTGCCCTCTGGATTTTCAGAAGGAAAGTGCCATAAACAGAAATTATTTACTAAAGCAGCTTCCCCGCACCATTGCAGGGCTGCCATTCCTGCCTAGGAGCTGGCTGAGCAGGAAAATGAAAAGTAGCAGGTCACAGAAGCTGCTGTGACCTCCTGAAGGATCTTGAAATGAGTTGAAAACTTGAGCAATGTTTCCGTGGCCTTTGCTAATTTGTGCCTCCCCTGTGGTTTTCCCCTGTTCTTCCACGGGGCCAGCGGGTCCCGCTGCGAGGGATGCGTGACGTGTGCCCGGTGTTTTCCAGGCTTGTCCTACACGTGGATCTTCAACAACGACACCTTGGACCTTCAGGAGGACAGCAGGCGCTTCGTCTCGCAGGCCACGGGGAGCCTGTACCTGGCCAAGGTGGAGCCGTGGGACGTTGGGAATTACACGTGTGCCGTGAGCAGCGCCGGGGCGCGGCGCCGCGTGCGGGGGCCGCCCACCGCCCTCACCCTGCGAGGGGATGGTGAGTCCAGGCCGGGCTGGGCAGCTCCAAACACCCCCTGATCCTGCCCCAGGGGTTGGGGATTCATCCCCGGGGAGGGAAAACTCCCCCAGTGAGGGTTGTGCAGCAGGACACGGCCCCAGAATGATGATGCGTTTTGAGCTACCTAAAAACAGAGGGCAGACAGAATTGAGGGAATAAAAAGCTGTTCTAGTTATTGAAGGGACTTCAGGGACATTTAGGGCAGACAAAGCCCCCCAGGGCTGCACCCAAAAATGGACCCCAGGTCCCAGGTTTGCACACTTTGATCAGTTTGGTCCATTTGCATTTTGGGGCTTCATCTCCCAATTCCAGCTCCAGGGAATGAAGTCATTCACCCCAAGTTTGCTGCCCCAGCTCCCTTTTGTTCCCATCTCTCAGGCCTGAGGCAGTGAGGTGTCCTTGACTGCCAGGCCTGGAGAGGAATTGCTGTGTGTGCCCAAACTGGGGAAGCAGCAGCTCACCCTGTGTGTGGAGTTTGGAGTTCTGCACTAAAGAACTGCAGGGTTACAAATATAAAATATTTGTGAAAAAAAATAAAAGTTAAGATCTTGAGGCATCAGTGATGTTTGAGCTGTCAGGGACAGGAGTGAGGAGACGAACAGAAAGTTCTCAATGTCACTGAACAAGAGAATGTCACGTGGCACTTTAATATTTCCCACCTCTTGCCTGTGTTGGGGTTTAAATCCAACAAATCTTTCTAAATTTGTCATCTAAGCATAGCTCAAATATGAAATCCAGAGAGCTGCTTCAAATTGAGTCACTGAGGTGAGGAAGTCCCCTGCACAGGTACAAATGCCTTCCTTGGCAACATTTGTAATTAAATTCACGGGGAGAAATACAGGCCTGGAAATCTGTACACAAAGTTTGTTTTGTGAGTTTGCCCACCTAAATTTCAATATGCTCGTGCTGTTTGCAAAGCAGTGGTGACAGTCAGTGACAGAAGTCTGCGCAGAGTTGGATTTGGAGGATAAACAAAACTCAGCTGTGTGTTACGGAATAATGCTTTCAGTGAGAGACTGCGGTGTGCAATAACATCAGCAGTGCACACAAAGCAAAGCTGCATTCCTCAGCTCCAAAGTTAATAATCTGGCACAAACTCTGATTGAAAATGCTTTTCTTTTCCTTTTGAAATCTTTTCTGATTCCTTTTTTTTCTTTTCATCACACTATTCCTTTTCTCAGACTCTTTCTATCAGTCTCTTTAGCTTCTCCCATTCACTCTGGTGGCCTCTGGGCTGGCTCCAGCGCTGGCAGCCTCTGAGGCAACAGTGGAAATTGCATGTGCAATATTATCCAGATGTCTGTTAAATATAAAATAAGAATTGTTTCATTTTCTGTGTGGCATCTGGGCACAGACACTGCAGGAAAATACAAGATTTATCTTCATCCCTATGGTTGGAATGAGTTTCACTGTGAGACACATGAAAGATATTTAAGAAGTTCAGCTAAAAGTTTAGTTTCCTCAATCCATCCAAACCTGCTGCAAAATTAAATGCCCTAAATTAATACTGGATTATCTGTGATTTATCAGATGCTCAGCCAGATTTTCAAATATGATAATTCCATCTAATTACATCGGCCTTCCTCAGGCCTGCAACTCACATTTGGATGTTTTCAAGAAATTTTAAGACTTTTGCAAGTAGTTTAGGAACGTGATTTTCTGATTTTCTTGCACATAGGATTAACACAGTGTCCTGAGAGTGACTAATGGCAGAAGTGTTGCTTGATAAGAGGTGTGAACCCAAAATGATCTCAAAAACCTTGATGCACGACAGGCTTGTCATGTAAAAAATAAAAATGTGACTTGTATAAAGTCACGCTCCCCAGCTCCTAAATGCAGGGAATGGAGAGGTTTCACAGAATTTTCAGCACAGGGCTGAACTCCACCCAGGAGGTTCAACCCGCTCCGTCGTGTGCCACTCGCCACGGGTGGATCACGAGGCTCTGAGTGATTGATGCCACCTTCCCCTCACCCTGGAGCTCTGTGGCACCCCGAGGTGTGGGGCTCAGCTGGAGGGAGCTGCTCTGGTGTCCCACAGGTGTGATGGGCGAGTACGAGCCGAAGATTGAGGTGCGTTTTCCAGAAACGACCTACGCAGCCGAGGGCTCCTCTGTCAGACTGGAGTGCTTTGCCCTGGGAAAGTAAGAGCTCTGTTTTTATTAAATGTGGGGTCTAACACTGCTCCTTTCACGTTGGAATTATTCTGGTCAGAACGGGATTTGTGAATCTTATGGGTTTTTAACCTTGTTTTGATTGTTTCTGTGCCGTGTGTTACCAATGAGGGAGAACACTGAGCTAGAACTGAAGCTCACCTGGGTGCAGCTGGAAGCAGGGGGAGGGAATGTGGGAAGAGGAGGGAAAACTGGAACAAAGATTTTGGTTTTTTGGTGTAGTTTTGACTGTGAGGTGAGGCCTGACTGCAGGTGACAGCGCTCAGTGTAACTGCACACTCACACAGAGATATCACAATAGGAATGGGGATTTTTGCTTGTGTGACATCACAGAATCACAGAATGGTTTGGGTTAGAAGGGACCTTAAAGCTCATCCAGGTTTCAACTCCCTGCCCTCAGCAAGAACCTTTTCCACTGTCCCAGGCTGCTCCAAGCCCTGTCCAACCTGGCCCTGGGCACTGCCAAGGATCCAGGGGCAGCCCCAGCTGCTCTGGGCACCCTGTGCCAGGGCTGCCCACCCTCACAGGGAAGGATTCCTTCCTAATATCCAATCTAAACCCACTCCCTGTCAGTTTGAAGCTGTTCCCTCTTGTCCTGTCACTCCATCCCTTGTCAATTGTCTCTCTCCATCCTTCTTGTAGCTCCTTCAAGCCCTGGAAGGGGTTTAGTTCACAATTTGTTCAGCCCAGAGCTTCTCTCCAGGTGAACAATCCCAGATCAGCCCTTCCTCCCAGCAGAGCTGCTCCATCCCTCTGCTCATCCTGATGCCTCCTCTGGGCTCTCTCATTGCTAAAATTCAAATGTGAGCAATCAGTTTATGTTTGAGGAGTATGTGGGATGGATCTCCTGACCCTCCTGTCTCCAAAGAAATGCTGAGGAGCCCTGGGGAGACACAGCAGCAGCCCTTCCTTCCACAAATCCATTTTTGTCCATTTTTCTGTGTTTTCTTGCACTGCTTTGCCTGTTCCCAGCTGCAGTGGTGGCTCAGGCAGCTGCTCTGCATTCAGGGAGCAGCTGGGGGACTGAATCACTGTAACCAGCCCAAAAACCCCACTCTTTCCAATGAGCATCATTTTCCCTGGAAAAGCCCAAATAACCCTTAGATTGTTGACCTCTATTTAGTTTAAGTTCACTTTGACAATCCATTTTAAGGCTGTAAGCTTTTAAAGTGTTTAGAGCTTTCCCAGAGGTTAAAAGCCTGACTTGCAGACAGCACAAATTAATCAAATGTTCCTCTGGAACCTATGCTGGCAAGTAGAAAAAATAAAGCAAATAAAAAGTTAATAAGATTGAAATGGCCTTGCCTTTCAGATGAGATTTCTATACAAACTAATACTAGACTTAATTTTTATTAAAGGTATATGCACTTTTTTGGCCCAAAAGCAGCACCAGACTTTAGCTCTCTGGGTAAAGCTGATTTTCTTTCCCAAATACTGTCTAGCTACTTCTCTTTAAATACCTCCTTAATTGTGTGTTAGTCCATGCGGGCTTTACATTTCAAGTTGTCATTTCTTATTTCCATCTGTTGCATGGAAAACACTGAACAATGATAGAGAAAAAGCCAGGAAATGAGATGTACAAAGCACTGACATCTTAGTGAAGGGGTAAAGATGGGTCATGTTAATGTGATGAACAGATTTTGCCAGTTTAAGAACATCTTAAGGAGAAAAAAGGGGGCTGAAAGGACATACGGATAATGAGATCCCTCAGGGAGACCCTTCCATGCAGTGCTTAGGAATGCCTGAGAGGTTTCATGCAGCTTTAATGTAGATTTTCCTCTTCATGTGCAGGACTGCAGCTGAAAGCACTGCTGCCAGACTTCCCTGGAGTTATCCTGCCTAAATACCAGGGATCCACGGGCCAAAATCCATTTTCCACAGGCTCTCTGGTATCACACTGCTGATGTGCACCCCGTGTTGGAGGCGCTGCTTGGGAGCAGAGTCTCTTGGGTGGTGATACTGGAGAATTTCTCAGTGTTTCTCCTCTTAAATTTTATTTTTAGAAGTTTAATGTCTTGTACAGATTGCACAGGTTTGTTTTTTTTTTCCCTCCCTAAAGAGAGGGAGAAAAAACCCACCTTAAACCACCTTTTCACCAACACGTCCATCAGTGGAAAACCTCAGAGCTGGCATTTAGACGTGAATAAAGCAAGCGGAACAGATTGCAGGTGAAACACTCTTAACTTATTAGCTAAGGCCAGATTTCTAGAGGTATGCAGGTGATTACTGGCATTGTGAAAAGCTGGAAGTTTCCTGCCTCCAACTGTTTACAATTGCAGCAGAACCATCTAAATGCAGCAGCGCAGGCCGCCCGCACCTCCAGCTTCCCAAATTCCACTAAAACCGTGGCCCCCGCTATTGTCTGTTTATGTTAAAATCAGTTCAGCCCAGCGTTTGTTGAGCTGTACCTCTGATCTGCCACGAGCACCGGTGGTTATTCTCTCGCTCGGGTTTCAGAACTGCTTTCCCATTATCCATAATTTTCTATACCTGCGCCGTCGGGCCGCCGGCTCCGACAATGCCGCGCCTGCCGCTGCCGGGGCGCTGTGAATAGCAGAAATCTGTCACGCTGGAGGCAGATCATAGGCAACCCGCTGGGGTTTTGGTCTGCAAAAGTCTTAAATGAGAGTCGTTTTGTGGTATTTAGAGAAATGGCATCTCTTTTTCTGCGTGGAACAGCAAATCACACCAATTGGGCCTGGCTCAAAAGGCGCTTCCGCGGTTCAAACGCCGCTACGAGAGGCTGGGATCATGGCTGAGTTTAAAACTCGGTTTAAAACATCTCAAAGATGCCTTTTTTTTTACGTGAGGGAGCTCAAAGTCACCCAAAATGTGCTCCTGTGGGGCACCCTAGGGTAGGTACAAAACTTGGTTTAAAACATCTCAAAGATTCCTTTTTTTTTTACATAGAGAAGCTCAAAGTCACCCAAAATGTGCTCCGGTGGGGCACCCTGGGTTAGGTACAAAACTCACCTAGTTTGAGTTTAAAACATCTCAAAGATGCCTTTTTTTACCTAGAGGAGTTCAAAATCACCCAAAATTGCTCCTGTGGGGCACCCCTGGGTAGGTACATTCCACGTGGATCTGTTGCAAAGCTCTTTTTGCACTTCACGTTAAAATATCACTAATGATTTTCTACAAATCATCCACCAGTCCCAGAAATTCTTCTTGTCTTGAGAAAAAGAAGGGGTTAAATAAGAATTTCTCCCTGCAAATAGGGTTTGGAGGGATGGACCCCAAATGGACAAAGGATCTCGGGCCAGTCCTTGACTTTGGACCTTGTTTTATAGGGCAGACACCACAAATGGAAGATTTTGAAATGCAAATTAGTGCTCGCTGTGATGGAAATATAACATAAAGTGCAGCTCTCTGATGAATCTAAACAGGCAGAAAACTACACCTTATACTTAATCCTTTGAAAGGGGGAAAACTGAAATATGAAATAGTGGCTCCACTATTTCAAATCCTGCAGCCTGTGGCAGTTTAATAGAAGAGATGAGACTTTGTGTTCTGCACCAATATTCATTACGATGACAGTGTTTAATATTATGCCAGGATTAAAAGTCCTGGTTTGGATCAAGCTCTATTAATCATGCCATATATCCAAATTATTGTTCCCTGTCTTTCAGGGGATTGAGCACCATGGAAAGAATTATGTTCACTTGAGTTACACTGTGCTGCCTTCTGTAGATTTCTCTTAAAATAACTTTATTTTTTTTTTTCTCCTGTTGCACAAATAAGAATAGTCCCTGGAATGAAAAGAAGCAAACTAGTTTCCATGTCTGGTGCATGTATTTATTAAACGCTGTCTGTGGTTTATATTTTTCTTCATTCCCTTCTCAAAGAAAAGGAAATAATCAGTTCACAATCCCTGCAGATGGTCTGTTGCCAGCTGAGGTTGTAAAGAGCATATGTGAATAATATAAACCAAGATTTCTTTCACCCCAGAATATTCATTTTTCAAAGATCCCACCTATTCCTCTAAATGTATTCATGGAAGGGTTTTTTCTCTAGCAGCTCTTGGAATAAGTAGATAATCACACAGCTCCAAGGGGGTTCCAAAAAACCATTTTTACTAAATTTACATAAAAATCCCAGGCTTCACCTCTGGTGCATTCTCAACCTGTTTGTGTAGGAGGCTTTAAAAGGGTCAATTACAGGATTCTGGATTTCCAGTTAAGGGGATGATGTTTTGGCACCACAAGAGAAGTTTCCAGCCCCGTCCCTGATCAAAGCCAGGCCTGGGGATTTGTCCTTGGAGGGATGAGCAGATCCCCTCTCACACAGATCAGGAGAGTGGGACTCAACCCCCTGCAGAACACTGCTGTTTCCAGGTGATCCATCAGGAGGGTCCAAAATTAAACACTCTCATTATGGTGCTCCTCCAATCCCAATTCCTCCTGGTGTCAGCAGCGATGAGGCTTTCAGACCTCGGCTCGGGCTCATTTGTCTAACGAACCACGGCCTTCATTATCCCAAATGCAGATTGAATTTCCCTTTGAAGGGCCCCCAGATGCACAGGACAAAAGATGAGGCACGGCCCCAATGCATCATCTTTGCTGAAAAAGGTGAAGCCTCCCTCACGTTGTGGGTTCTAATTCTGCAGACAAATTAATTCCGCGTTCGCCGTGACAAGAACTTGTCACCAACCACAAAATATCTTCCATCTCCTTTTCTTCCCCAGTTAGTAACTTATGGTTTTGTGATTCTGCTGCCTGTATGGTGGAATATAAATTAAATTAGCGCTCCTGGATGCTCTGAAGGTTTCAAATAAACTGCTGATTTATGTACTAAGACACTCTCATATTTATGCACTGTTTTCTTATTTACTCGGGAGAAAGCCAGACTTTGTCTATGAAGTGTCATAAATTTGGGAAGTGCACTCATTGTTTCTTTATGTATTCCACAACTTTTTTGGCCCAAGCAGTTATTGGTTTTAATCTGGTTTTTGGAAGGGACTGAATGACAGAAAGACCCACGAGGGGCAGGCACTGCCTGTGCAGTGCCCTGGTTTGTGCAACAGAGTCAGCTCCTGACCTTCCAAGGAATATGAACATGCAAAACAATCCCACAAAAATTCCCAAGGCTGTATTTATTGGACTGGGTTTTATACACAATTATCTACATCTAAAGGAAAGTCTCATTCCTTAAAGCATCAATTTCTAAATAGATGATTTGTTCCAAAACACAATTTAATCAAACTGATTTTATTTTTTTTAACCTTGAAAGGTTTCACGTGGCCTGAGTAAGAGTTACTGCTGAGAAATTTGGTTATAAAGATGGAAATAGCAGCAGAAAGAGGTGAAACCAGCCGAAAAAACTTTCCTGCAAAATACAGTGACTGAAGATGCTGGGAATTCTGTAGCCATGAGGTGTCAATGAAGAAATGCAGATATTCGCTAGGAAGGCCCATCCCATGGAATTGGCTGAGTTATGCATCCTCCCACATTCTGCTCCTTTACCTGTAGCACAGGAATTCCTGTGTCCTGACACAGAAATTCCTTCTCCTGATAAAATCCAGGCTCCCTGGCAGGAGAACAAAGTGCTGTGAACTATTTATTATTTAAACAGAGCAGAGCTGATGAACTCCGAGGCTGCTCTGTCCTCCTGCTCAGCTGACATCAGGACTGAGCCCCAAACATCCTCATGTTTGGCCAAAAATGAGCCGAGCTTGCCTTGGAGCATCCCAAGGATGTGATTGTCACTCTGTGGTGTGGAGAAGGAGAGCAGGGCAGTGCCCTCTGCTCAAACCTTGGCCAAGTTGACAGAAGGGGCCTTTTCCCACCCAGCACTGCCTCTGGCCTTGGTGTCAGCACAGAATCCCCTCATTCATGAACAGCCAGTGCTGAGAGAAAACAAACGCCTGAGAGATTAGGAAATATGGAGATGAAGCTCTTCCAGGTGGCAGAATGCATCCAATTATTGTTTCCTTCTCCCACATGGCTGTTGGCTCCCTTTAATCTCTTAGTTATTAAAAAAATATATATAAATAAATCCAAGAGAGATGCCTTTAAAGCAGGCAGTTAACGCTGCTGGCATCCTGCAGGCTGCTGTGGCAGGGTTGCTGCTCAGGCAGAGTGGGATGTGCAGGAGGATTTAGGAGCCAGCCGTGCTCTCCTCCCTGTGGATCAGGCTGGGAGCTCCCCTGGCTCCTCTCCTGCCTGGAGCACGGCAGTTGTAAGCCAGACTGGGTCTGCTCCAGAGCTGTGCTGCTTCTACACAGCTGGAAGGACCTTGCTTTGTAGTAACTGGATAAAGAACTGAATAAACAGCTGAAACTAAGTGCTGTAGAGAAATCCTGTGGGAATGCTGGCTGCAGGGTCAGCCTGGCTCCAGGGAAGCCTCGTTGCTCTCTCCAAACCCCTGAAGGGAGCTCGAGCCAGGTGGGGATGGGCTCTTCTGACATGAGAACGGCCTCAAGCTGCACCAGGAGTGGCTTGGGTTGGATTTTAACAAAAATTGGTTCATTGAAAAAGCAAAGAAATATTGGGAAGGGCTGTCCAGGGAAGGGGTGGAGTCACCAGCCCTGGAAGGCTCCAAACCAAGAGTAGATTTGGCACCTCCTGGCGTGGTTTGGTGAGCGGGTGGGAGGTTGGACTGGATGCTCTTGGAGGTCTTTTCCAGCCTGAATGATCCTGTGATTCTGTGCCAAGGTTCCTGGGGGAGACAGCACCTTCTAACAGTTCACTCAGGAAAAACAAACCCCAGCCAATTCCCTAGGAAGGAATGGTGTTAAACAACCTCTGAAAGAACTTTTGGGCTTGTTGGAAAGGACAGTTAATAAAGGTGGTGGTGACAGTGGCTGTTGTCCAGAAAGATCTGGAATTTTTTACAACCTGAATCAAAATGGGGAAAAGTAGAATAAAATCTCAGTTTTGCTTCGCAGCCCTTTCACTGATTAAGAATATTTGACATGTCCCAGGCTCTCCTGTTTGTGGGAAATTGTTCAGAGAACTCACATTTCTCCCAAATCCTGCTTCTTCTCGCTTAGAGGGAAGTTGTGAACATCACAGATACACAGACTCAAAATGCAGAAATCAGGCCCAAACTGCCTGAATTATTAAGCAATTAATCCATTCTCTATTTGTGACTTGATTTCTCTGTTCAATAAACAAAGACTTGAACTTAAATAATTTAAGGTGTGAGCAGTTACAGGCTCTGCCAAAAAGGAATAAATCCTTTGGAAGTCAGCACTGCAGGCAGAGACCTTGGAGACTGGAAACAAGGACTTGTCATTTCCATGAAAGTTGTGGATGTTACTTCCAGTGGAGAAGAAGTCAGCATTTAGCCAAAGCCTCTGTAAAAAGCTCAAAACTGAAGCAAAGTTAGAAAAAGCAACTTATTTCAGTTTGCAGAAACAGCAAACAACTGTGAAATCCATGACTATTAACATTTCAAAGTGTTTTGGTGACTAAATAGATCATGAAAGTGAGGCTCCTATGGTTTGTGATATTACCAGAAATCCAAGATGTATTTATAGCTGCCCTCACACTTCGCTGTTTTGTTGTATGGGATACATTGATCCCAATATAAATGACAATGATAGAAAGCTTCAAAAACATGAAAAAAAAGAAGAAATATTCTTTTTTTGTCTCTATCTCCTTCCAGCCTCAATGTTTTGTTTTTTCCTCTCCTCACACAATTCTCTGTCTGCTCTCTTCTACCTTGGCTCCCGTTTTTTCTATTTAGATTTACTGGTATTTTTAGATCTTTTGAAACCTTGGCCAATATTTCCTATTTTGGGGTATGAAAATACCTTTAGTGCTACAGGGAATTTGTGTGCTGGGAGAAGCAGTCAATAATTCAGTACTTCTGTGGTGTTTATTTGGACTTGCAGAGTCATTGCTTCAGTGTCACAGGGTTTAAAAACAAGTTTGAGCCCCAAGTAAGAGTTACTAAGGGGAAAACACAAATTGACCTAAGGAAAAATCATAGAATTGACTGAGGATTTCATCCCTCTTTGGACCTGTGCTCCTAAATAAATTGGACATATATATATATATAAAATACATATATGTCCAAATATATATAAAATCTCAGTCTTATATGAACCTCTGTATGTCATAGTTAGAAATTATTCCTTTTTAAAAAATATTGCTACTCTCAAGAAAGGATTTTACATTCTTTTTCCTCTGCTGTAACCAATGCTGTCTCTTTTTCTCCAAAAATTACAATTCCTTAGTCCTGTCCCCAGTATTAGCTGGAAGAGGTCTGATGGAAACTCCTTGGCAAAGAAAATCCAACACAAGGGGAGCAGAGCAGTTCTTGAGATCCCCAACGTTGAGCAGGAAGATGAAGGCTCCTATGAGTGCATGGCAGGAAACACTCGAGGGATAAACGTTGCAAGAGGTCAATTATTTGTCTATGGTAAGCAGATTAATTAAATTTGGGTTTTTACTGGAGAGCAGGAGGGTGTTCAGTTGAAATCTCTCAGCCATTCCTGGAGGTGGAAGGTGCAGGTTGGGTTAAAAACTGACTGGGGGCTCTCAGTGACCTTCCCAAATGAAGGTATTTTACATCAGAGCTGGGACTGGAAATGTGGGAAGTGGGAAATGTTAATGAAGGCAGAGAGGAGCCCCTGTACATTTATGTGAAAGGTGAAGGGCAGGGAGGGATCCGTGTCCAGCACCAGGGAAGGATTCGGGAGCCCTTGGTCACTTTTGGATTTCACCTCCTCTGTTGTCCATAAACAGATGAGGACAAAGCAGGGGGAACTCATCCCATTCCTCCCTCTCCTTCCAGTTTGGCTAAAAGGTGGGAATAATTTGGGAATCTTCTCCCTTTGCTGGTCCCTCCCCTGCAGTCCCAGCCCCTCATAGCCAGGGTGAATTATGCCTCTTTAGTGGAACTGTTAACACGCAGGGAAAGCAGCGTGTTTTGGCAGGAATAAGAGGAGAGATTTTTTCTTTACCTCATAAATCTTTCAAAGGAGAAAGAAAGAAAAAAAAAAAAAGAAACAACAGCGAGGAGAAAAAAAAAATCACAGCAAGTGAGACTGAGCCTCCAGTTAACATCTGTTGAGAAGGCTCTGGCAAGTATTTTCCTTTTTTTTAAAGTAAATCTCTTCTAATGAAGAGATGCAGACTTTGCTGATAAGCTTCCAGGCTGCTGCAGCCACAGCTAATATCAAGATATATGCCAGGAATAGAACAGTCTGCTGCTGGTTTAAATATTTCATTATTTCCTTGCTTTCAGGGGGCAGTTTTGCCTCTCATTGCTCACTAATTTTTTCACCCCGTCAATCAAGCAGTTCCATTAAAATTAAGTTCAGTAGATTACCTGGTTGTGATTGATAACAGCACAGGCAATTATAAAATTATGATCAGTTAATTCAATCTGAAACAATGTGCTTATTAACTGTGCTTTGTACATTAATTAATAGCTGTTCAGAGTGCAATGTATAAACAGCACTCAGGAAGCCTTGGCAGGAGGGGCTTTTTGTCATATTAGGAGTGTGCTGGTGAATTATCTCTCTAATTGATTTCCTCTTGCTCCTTTTCTGTTCTCTGGGGGTTCTCCAAAAAATAGGGATTCTTTAGAGCTTCCTTGGAGGAAGATGTTGCAGAAATTTGGTGTCTTGGTGCTTTCAGCACACATATCCTGAATTTCAGGCATCTAAAAGTCACCATTTTTGCTTTTCAAAAATGGATAAAATCTCAACCAAACCCCCTACCCATGAACCACTTGACTTCAAACATTTTCCCAAGCTTGTCCCAAAGTTTCATGCCAAGGATTTGTACAGAATTGCAGCATAGTAAAAATGTGTTGAACAGATATTAATTATCCCTGCTCAGTTCATTAATTAATGGCAGCATACCTCAAGCAAAATCACTTTTCTCCTGCTTAAAATGCTTTGCATATTCTTTTCAGCACCTCCTGAATGGGATAAAAAAATCCAAAATGCCTTTCTGTCTCTCTATGACAGTTTATTTTGGGAATGTAAGGCAAGAGGAAAACCAAGCCCTTCCTACAGCTGGTTAAAAAATGGCCAGCCCCTCATGTCAGAGGTAAGAGTCCTGTCTCCTTTGATTTCTTCCTAATTTTTTTTCATTATTTAGTCATTATGTTAATTTTACAATATATTAATTAAGTTTCAGAAATAGCTAAATATTAAGATATCAAAATGAATATAATAGCACAAACTCTTTGCAACACAGAGCCTCAGTTCTTGGGCTTCATCTTTATTGGAAATGTATAAAATTGGAGTTTAGAGAGGGAGAAAAACACCAATTTCTTCAATGTGAATTATCTAACTGCTACAAGATATGGCTGTAGGTATAAAAGGGCTTAAAATATGAATTATAATTGGTGAAAGAAACACTAAATAAATTTGTAGACATAATCTGTAGTTTGGGGAACTGGTAGGATGCCAAAGGACTGGCAGAGGATTCCAGAGCTGGAATTGCAAAGTGCTCAGAGCTGAATTGCACTTTTCTTCTCTTGGGTGGACCCTTGGTCTGGTGCAGAGTGGCTGCTCTCCTGCTGAGCTAATCCTTTACCTTAATTAATCAGTCAGCTCCCAAAATCAGCTAATTTCGAGGGTAACATTTTCTGTGCTTCCTAGAAGGATAATCCAAAGAAAGCCACGTAAAGGTAAAAGGAAGAGCTGGGTAAGTGCAAAATGTCCCTTAAAAGGACCAAGTGGCAATGGAAGTGCAGGGGGAGAGGGGGAGTTTGGAGCTCAAACTTGAACACCCACCCTGCAGCCTTCAGCTCCTGGAGAAGGACTTCTGTGACAAGAACCTCTTTGCATCCTGCTGAGGCCCAGTTTCCCTTTTATTTTATTTATTTTTTTTTTTTATGGAGCATCCATCCAGCCTCTCTGGGGCACATGGCGCCTCATCCGCCAGGCATTTTCACTTGGATGGAAAAAAAGATAATGCTGTGATTAATTCCTGCCTAGCACGAGCACATACAGGAGAATTTCCAAAACATATGGGCTAAATCAGCACCTGCTGGGCTGCAGAACCAGCATTTATTTGATTTAGTTGCACTTATTTAAAGTAGTTGGAGTGGGGTCCAATCTTCCATGTAATTTTCTGCTGGATCAGTCCTAAACAGACCCAACGTGCATCTGGGGAAAATAGCCAGAATTTACCTGGGCTGCAATTTCTCTGAACCTGCTCATTGTAGTCGTTGTCACCCTCTTCTGAGCAAGATTATCTTGTTTCTCCCTCTTTGAAGGCAGCAATGTTTAGAGCCTGTCACTCTTCAATTGCTCCGTTTCAATAAAGAGGAACAGCCGCATTTTCAACCAGCATTTTCACAGTACTTACAGGGTGCTGTAAATGCAATTCTTCAGGCGACAAAGTGCTGCATGTTATTGCTCAATGGACAGAACGGACACTTTGGAGGGGAAAGTACAAGGGAGACGTAATAAAATATTCAGTTTGTCGCAGCACCCCGCGTGTCGGAATTCTCCCAGGGAGAATAAAATCCAGATGCTTTTCACCCTGGGGCTGATTCTCGTTGTCTCCTCTTTGTCAGAGCTCTCTGCCTGACCCCCTGGCTGGTCATGCCAGCTTTCTCCCTGCTCTGTACAAGGTGTGCTTTATTCTCCTCTTTGTCTGCACGGCTCAAAAGGCAGAGAACGCTGGGGAATTTGGGATAAGGATGGAACACGAGCCTGGCTTCAGACAGGGGTTTTGTATTCAAAGGGTGTTTGTAAAAATAGAATGCATTGAGAGGATAGCAAACAGCCTGGAGGTAAAACTAAGTATGCAAAAGATATCTGTAGCGAGAGCCTCGGAAAAAAATTATCAGTGGCTGAGTAATGTAATGTTGTTAATTAGTTTGCCACACACCAGTCTTGCAGCCCCAGGCTGTGCTCTCATCACATTTCCAAGCTAAACAAGCTTTGGCTGGGTCAGTTTGTGGTTGGGAGACCTCCAAGGAAAAGCTGGGGTGGTGGAAAACATTCCCTGGATGTGTGTGATGACCCCAGAGCCCCCCAGCCCTGACCCCAGCAGGAGAGGGGGGATTCTGCCCCTCTCAGGTGAGACCCACCTGCAGAGCTGCCCCAGCCCTGCCCAGCACAGGGAGGAGCTGGAGCTGCTGCAGAGCCCAGAGGAGGCACAGGGGGATCAGAGGGATGGAGCAGAGCTGGGAGGAAAGGCTGGCACAGCTGGCATTGCTCACCTGCACAGGAGAAGCTTTGGGGAGGAAAGGCTGGCACAGCTGGCATTGCTCACCTGCACAGGAGAAGCTTTGGGGAGGAAAGGCTGGCACAGCTGGCATTGCTCACCTGGACAGGAGAAGCTTTGGGGAGGAAAGGCTGGCACAGCTGGCATTGCTCACCTGCACAGGAGAAGCTTTGGGGAGGAAAGGCTGGCACAGCTGGCATTGCTCACCTGCACAGGAGAAGCTTTGGGGAGGAAAGGCTGGCACAGCTGGCATTGCTCACCTGGACAGGAGAAGCTTTGGGGAGGAAAGGCTGGCACAGCTGGCATTGCTCACCTGCACAGGAGAAGCTTTGGGGAGGAAAGGCTGGCACAGCTGGCATTGCTCACCTGCACAGGAGAAGCTTTGGGGTCACCTCAGGGTGGCCTTGCAGGATCTCTAAGAAAGATGGAGAGAGAGCCTTTACAAGGGCTGGAGTGACAGGACACAGGAAGCAGCTTCAGACTGCCAGAGGGCAGGGTTAGGTGGGATATAAAGAAGGAATTGTTCCCTGGGAGGGTGGGCAGGCCTGGCACAGGGTGCCCAGAGCAGCTGTGGCTGCCCCTGCATCCCTGGCAGTGCCCAAGGCCAGGCTGGACACTGGGGCTGGAGCAGCCTGGGACAGTGGGAGGTGTCCCTGCCATGGCTGGGGTGGAAGAGGATGAACTTTAAGATCCCTCCAACCCAACCCATTCTAGGATTCTATGACAGATGTTTAGGACTTCCCAAATACATTTGAGACAAGTGTTCATCAAGCACTGGAGTGCATCCCCTCACCACGTACTCCAGACTCTTCCATTCCTGCTCCAGAGGCAGGAGAGCCAGGCTAAATGAGTAGCAGCATCCTCCCAGTGATATCTGTTGTTCAAGCTTGCACTTGGTGACAGGATTTATATTCCCCATGGGTATCTTCCAAACTCATCTGTTTGGGGGAATGTTTTTTTTCTCCTCCTCAGTGCTCCACTTTGCAGTGCAGCTATTATTGTCTCCAGAGGGTAGTAATTGTAAAATCACAAGATATTTAGCTTTAAGTTATGATTGCAGCATGAAACAGGCTTTTTTTTTTTTCTGTTTTCCAAAGCAGAGGAAGTAAAAGTTCTTTTAATACACCAAATTCCAAGCTCTGCTCCAGATTTACCCACTGTGCAGCTTCTCTATTTCAGCAGAATTGCTGAAGAAAGTTGGTGTGTGTGAAAGAAATCCAGGCCTGGAGGAGAACGCTTTCCCTGTGCTCTGAGCAGCTGCCTGGGGCTTTCCAAGTGGAATTTCAGTGTTGGCTTTCAGTGGAGCTTTCCCTCATTTTCCTGTGACTCGGGGTGTGGTGATGTTCAAAATGTTCCTGTTACGGAGCATCTCTGTCTCCTGTGGAGCTTTTCTGATCCCCTGGGATTACCAGCATCAGATTTATCTGATGGGATGCTGGAATGTTCCAGCAGCCAGGGAGGAGGTGCTGCCTCCCGGGATCCAGGGGGAAGATGCTCCAGGCTCCCTCCCTGCCCTGAGGCAGATTCCATCTTCATGGAGAAGGATAATCACAGATTCCCAGCTCAGCAGTGCAGGGAAACTCATGGAAAACCTGGACAAGCCTGCCCAAAGCCACCACTGCAACATGTGCCTGGATTCCTGGAAAAGCTGGAAGAGCTCAGAGGGCTGGAAATACAACCAGCACCACACAGAGAGCTGCACACCCCGTTCCTGATGCATCCGTCCTCATTACTGCCAAGAAAACAACATTTCTGCTTCTCAATCCTGATCAGGTGCATCAGTGTGATACTAAAAAACCTTTTATTTGTTCACTCATCAGCTCTGTCGATGTTTTTTCCTTGTTTTTCTCTTATCAGGAAAGAATTCAAATCGAAAATGGGACTCTCCTCATCCCCATGCTGAATCTGTCAGACTCAGGCCTCTATCAGTGTGTGGCAGAAAATAAATATGACACCATTTATGCCAATGCTGAGCTGAGGGTGATTGGTGAGTAAATGTCACTAAAATACACAGTACAAAGGACACTTGTTGAAAAAAATATTGAATTTAATGAAACCTGTCAGTTCAAACCTGGCATTTCTTTGCTTTTCGCTCACATGGAAATGTGTGGGTTTTTGGGTTTTTTTTAGTTTAATTTCATGGCTTGTTTGGGGGAAGAATCTAATCCATGTGTGGTCTTTTTTTATTATCACATATACACCAGTTTAATGAATGCTCTTTCTCCCTTAGTTTGAGTTATTAATAGTTATTCTGCAGGTTTTTAATGTATTTCAGAAATCAGGGGAAAGAGTTTGAGCTATAAACAAAGAGCATATGGCAAATATGGACATAAACAAATAACACAGAAAAAGGAATCTCATGAATGATAACCACAGATGAATATGAATGGAATTTGCTCAATTATTGTAGAAGTATTCTGTTCTAGACTTCAAAATGTAAAGTTTGGTCAACAGCCAATATCAGTGAAACCAGTAAAACACAGACCTCAGGAGCACCCAATGTCTTGTGTTTTCTCCTTCTCCAAGAGTGAATTTTCACATCAGCTGCTGGAAAAATAAACATATTTTCAGAAAGCAGAGTAGGTCTGTGAAAAGAAAGCCAGAGCAGCTTGTGCCTATGACAGAATACTCCCTGCAGATGAATGTGGCTGGATCAGGACTTTATCCTGCTTGGGAATCTTGTCCTGCCTCACGGATAGACCAGTTCTCCCAGTCTTCACATTTCCTCAGAAAATTTGTCAGAGCTCACAGGTCTAGGTAGACAGCTTTAGAAACAGAATTAGAATTCCTTGGTACTTAGATACATTTTTAATGTTAGATTTAGATTTCCTTTTGAAGAAATCTAAAAGCCAAAACAATTCTTGAATTCTCTGGCTGAACTCAAAGGGAAGAATTTGGCAAGTTCATTTTACGACATCTCCTCTTCCTTCTCC